>NC_086164.1:5444168-6178618 GCF_035149785.1 Candoia aspera
CAACATCGCCCATGATGCCTCCCTGTTAATCAACAGAAGGCTTCTCTACTCAAGATTCAAGTGCTCACACGCTTTTGGACTGTAGATCTGGTAGTTTTGAATAGCGTCCAGTGAGGCCCAGTCATGACATGCCAAAACTATTCCCAGAAATTATTTCATGGCTGAAGTAAAATATATGCTCACATCCAGCTGAAAGGGATGTATTTGCAGTGAAACCTTCTCAAGCACTCCACATCTGTTTCTTTCCTGCACCACGGTGGCTGACATTCTGTTGTACATAGAAGTTCATCCAAGGAAGCAGCTACATGTCCACCCCCACCCCCCATCCCAAGCTGGCTCCCGTCCACTTAACACTCAACCCCAACTTTGCCATTAACCTGAGTGATGGCCATGATGGATCCCAATTCCAGCCCCCCACCCCTCTGGAGAATTTCTTGAATTGAAGTTGCATGTTTTCCAGCTTGTAACCCAAAGAACCTTTGCATCCGGGAGGAACTTACCTCAGCAGAAAGGTCAGTCTAGGAAGGCACATTTCTCTGAAAGACAGCTTGCTTGCCACAGCTAACTTTCCCCGAAAAGTGCATTCTCTGAAAAGTGCTGAATGAGCACACACTCAGCTGAACAGGTTGACAGTGGGCCCTAATGATCCATGAAAGTATCTGGCAGGAACTGTGTATGCACTGCAATCAGAACCCATGGCAATAGGCAAGAATCCCATTAGCTATTCATCTGGACCTCATTTTCAAATAGGCCCTTCTATCCTTGACTTGCATAAACAAGGGCCAAAGAGTACATTAAAACCAACATCACTGCCAATAACAAAAGCTCCCACTGGTGGCATTTATGGCATAGCATACAACATCAGTGTGGGAAAAAAGCATGTCAATGATACTTCTTATGCCCTTGGTTGTGCAACAGATCAGGGATGAAGAACATGTGAGCATCACTTCTTATGAGCTCTAGTCCAAAAGGTCAATAACAAGAGAGGGGAAGGGGCAGTCCATCAACGCTTGCAATTACAGCACATTAAAATACACGGAAAAGACCTTTTTTCATAATAAACCAACTTCAGATCTCAGGGGCAATGCACCACCTTGCCATGATGATGATGATGATGATGGTGATGATGATGATTACGATGATGATGATCCCAACTTTTTATCCAATAGCTGAAGGAAGCTTACAAGGGAGCTTCCACTAATTTTGTCCTCATAGCAATAACACTGTGGAGTAGATTGTGCTGAGAGAGAATAACTGGCTTAAAATCTCCCAGTAAACTCAACAAGTGGGTCATGGAAATAAATATGGTTAGCAGGTTATTAAACTGACCAACACAGCCAGCAAGGGTTTAATTTTGGCCATAAATAGCCTTGGTTGTTTAGGATTAAATCAACTTCCCTTGATCTGTCATGCCATGAAAAGTGGCATGAGAAGATTAACAGAGGTCAACCTACTCTTTTTGTTATCAGCAGAGTGACAAATTGTTAGAGTGGTCCTGCAAAAATGGGGCCACTCTAGCAACAGAGCTAAGAGTCTTATGGCACCTTAAAGACTAGCCCAACTGTCTTGGGCTACAGCTCAGTAGGTTCTAATCCACAGAAGCTTACGACATATGAACTATTTTCACAAAATTAGTTTAACTGTTACTGAGTTAACCCATTTTCTGGATTTCCACAATCCACTGAACCATCAACTAACCATTAATGTACCCAGTTTCAATATCTGGCCAAGTGTTAGACTTGCAAGGTAGCCCAGAAAGAAGTACAGCCAGGAGTACTAGATTGTAGAGAGCATTGTATGCTATGTTGTTGGTTGGCAAACCACGACAGCTGTGCGAGATGCTTATTTACATTGAACCTTCCTTGAACTTCCATAGTGGATAAGGTTGTAGCAAAAACTTTCCTCACAAGGCAACAGGAGCTGTAACCTGAGCTGTGCCAGGAGGCTATCAGGGGGGTTACATGAGGTATGCATTGCTATTTAGACCAATCAGCCTTCTGCTATGTGAATTACTGTTTTAGTGCACTTGCTTAACTGGGAGAATAATAAAAGAGAGCTTACGGCTTGAATCGGGGCTCTCATCCCAAGAAACTGTGTGTCGTGTATATTCTTCATGAGAGACCACAAGCTCTCATCCCGAGGAAGTCGTGTCTGTGCATTCTTCCTACATTCTTCATGAGAGACCACAAGCTCTCATCCTGAGAAAACTTGCAGCCTGTGTATCCTTCATGAGAGACCACCACAAGTGGTGACCCCCCCGACGTGATTCCTTGCAACCCTTTACTCACCAGCTGGAATAGCTATGGTGCACCTCAACTGAATCGCTGGACGACTTCAGTTCCCTTTCGTGAGTATGGGGAGTAAACTTTCAGTAGGGCAGAAAGTTCATGCCAAAGAACTGAAATGTCTGCTAAGGAATACGTTTATTAAAGCAACAGGAAAGCCTTATGATACAGACTTAAAGAGACTTGAGGAACTTTTAAAAATTGTATATAGTAGATGTCCCTGGTATCCAGAACAGGGATCATTAGAACTTGGAGATTGGATAAGAATAGGGAAAGAATTGCATGAGGGTGTTCGAGCTCCTATGTTAATCTTAGCATTGTGGAAGAAGATTAAAGAGGCGACTGAGTTTCATGCTCAGGCATTTAATGCTAATACCACCACTTCTTCGTTGCCGCCTCCAAGCGCCCCACCACCATATCTTTTAAAACCAACAACATAGCATACAATGCTCTCTACACTAGATCTATCTTTATTATAAGGTTACATTAACAGATCTTGCAAAAGTGAACAGATCTTTCTCCCCTCCTTTCCTTTTGCTGTCCAGAAAACTAGGACAGATCCTATCTGAAATGTTTCCCACGTCCATTTTCCTTCTGTGGGCTGAGATACCTTCTACCTGATGGTTGTCCAGTCTGCGTCTCTCTCCTGTCTCCCAAGGCCATTCCCACAGACCATTACACTAAGCCATGAAAAACTAACTAAAAACTATTAACCAAGATTAATACTAGCCAGGCTGAGCATGTTTTATTAAGGCAGCTGCTCCATCTTTAACCAATCTGGTTAAACATGTTGATAGAGACTTAGCTCATTATTCTTTAGCCACATTCTTTCTCATGTTTGCAGCAAGAAATGGCGTTTCCTCCAGCCACTGTTGCCCTGGATACTCTGAAGGTAAAATGCTAGAGAGAGAGGAACAGTACTGAAAATATAAACCAACTAGAAGAACTCAGTTTAAAAACTGACAGTGAGTTAGTCAGCCTAAAGTGGTGCATTCCGGAATGAGAAATAAATATGTGTATATTGTTGCATTGTTGCATATTTGAGTGATTTGATAGCAATTTGGCATTCCGGAGATTGAGCTGCCTTTGCTATACTAGCACAGCAATATCAGCCTGACAGAATGATTACGCCGGCATCTGACATTTGATATAGCCAAAATAAAGTCACTGTAACACAGTCCTGTTGGAGGATAAATGTGTTCAGCTTTGAAAATAAACATCTCACACTCATTTTCCATAAAATGCCTCAGCATTCAGCTGGGAGCAAGGGAGGCATCATTATCCTGTGACAAAGTTCTCTTCCATTTGAAATTATTTATTCAAGGGGAAATCCATCACTTGTCTGCAACAACTAGGGAACGTAATGATTCTCGGCATTCGATCCGCTGCTTCGGTACATCTTGCTAACTTGGCATTAAACTTCCAGGTGCTGCTCCTTGTCCTGGTTGGCAGCTGGCTGGAGCCAACTTTCTGAACAACTAAGCAAATAAATTTCACTGCAGCAGAACCCCAGTCTTCGTACCAGACACAACACCTTGCTCTAGGGATAGCCGTATAAACGCAACAGTGCCAATTAGCAGGGCCCAGGTATGTGGGTCTCTAGCACAACCTGTTCTCTTGGTGTCAGACTAGCAAGGTAGTCCAGACTGGAAGCATGACCCGATGGACTAATCCTACCTTTACTGTAAGGTTACATTAACAGAATCTTGCAAGCCTGAAAGTGCATTTCTCCTCCTCCCTCGACTTTACCATCTAAGAAACTGGGGAGGGTCCCTTCTGAGATGTTTGCCATGTCCCCGTTCCTTCTGTGGGCTCAGCTGCCTCTTATCTGACCATTGCTCAGTCTGCAGCTCTTCCCTCTGTCTCCCAAGGTCATTCCCACATCCCATTACATCTGGGTAACTTTTAGAATCATTATATATGTATGTATGTATGTATACACACACACACACATACATACACACACACACACAACTTATATAGTAAATATACATATACACACACATATAGTGTGTGTGTGTATATATATATATACACACACATACATACACACACACACACATATACATACATATATATATAGTGTATGTATGTATGTATGTATGTATGTATGTATATATATATATATATATATATATATATTATAGTATGTAGTTTGTGTGTGAATGTTTTAACCAGTTTTGTGCTCACCTCTCCCAATGTGGGGTATCTGTTAAGACCTAAAGCTGGGTTTGCAAAAGTCAAAAATCTGTTCACACAACACTCTATGCCCAAATCACCTATGGGGTGGCTTATCACGATGGGCTGCTAAGACAAAGGCAGGCTTTGACCACACACTGAACCACAAATAATCCAATCCAATCCCACTGATGCCTTGTCTTACCCCCTGCTGAATCACCATGGAAACCAAAGAATTGGATACACAACTTGCAATAGATGTTGACCCTGCCATTGTTGGCTGCTCCCGCCCTTTCCATTTATCATCAATCTTTGGTCAGAGCTGATGAGACCATTTTCCATTCCATCCATTCCAAGGAAACAGGATGAATGTGACCGTTTTTCAGCTTTTTCTAAAATGCAAGCGATATGCACACCGTGGCACCAAATTTGCTGCCCCAGATCACTGGAGGCATGGGGTCCAAATTTAATATTTGGACCCACCCCACCCACTTGAATGTTCTCTCCCCTTCCCCAGCTTCAGTCATGTTTTGCTAGGTGATACATTCCTTCTCCAAGGTCATCCCTCTGGTTCTCTGCAAAACCATTACATATCTAGCTATAGATCCTGAAGGACAAGACACGGTGCAGATTTGCTGCTGCTTCTCCTTATTCCGTAAAGGATGGGAAGTGAACAACAGAGAAGCAACAAAATTAGGACGTCTGGGGGTTCAAATGTGTGACCCGTACACCACCCTGGATCTTTGCAACTGCCTCCCTCCCTGCTGAACTTCGAACAGCATTTCTGTTCATTTCTAGCTATTCCAAACACTGAGGTTTATTAGCAGAACATCTGGATAAAGGCAACTCTTGTAGGCGTGAAGCTGAACCTAACAACATACGTCTTCACATTTCCCAGGTGTGTTCTGCAGGAACAGAAGCACAAAGTTGCAACCTGGGCACCTGATAAGTTATACCGCTTCTATACTGTACTTGCCTGTTATCTGCTCAGCTTAACCAACACAGCATGAAACCCACTTTCTAAATCCAGTACAAAAGTCAGATTAATCACTCCCACTGGCACTTTAACAGATGTCTCACCAGGCTTAAGACTTCAGAGTAATGCTTTGTACCCTTCAAATTGATTTGCAGCAAAGCAAGGAAATCCTCCCCTTTCCTACAGACTGGCACCTAAAAATTAAACAAGCTTATTATGAACTGGTAGATTAACCCTTTGGAGAGTGTAATGTATAGACAAGAATGAAAATGGACTTGTTTCTACAAATCCAGTGTAGTTTTGTACATTGCAAAATTCAGCCAGAAATAATGGAAGGATGAATGGGTCCATCAAAATGACAAATATGTACCAGTGATGCATTTTCTTCTGGATCTTCTAGATTTTAGATGTAGCCCACCTGGATGTTGCTGAACCACAACTCCCAGCATCCCTCAGAACATGTCACCTGGCACCACTGGGATCATGGTGGAGCAAGATCTGGATCACTACCGTGCCAAAATCTAGTTTGTACTTTCTCAAAAAAATTCTTTCTCTTGTGAAAGAGGCTTCTGATTTATTCTCAGGGGGCTTAAAATTTTATTCTGGATTTCACTGTAAATATTTCTGGTTGTCTTCAGCTGAAAAAAGACTATGAAAAGTTTCCACCCAAGACTTTCTCTTTAGATTTAATGGAAGTATCAGGAGCCAGAGAGGGTGTTGAGAACTGGAGTGATATTGTGCAGTACCAATGTACAATGCACAGTTTTATTTTATTTCTTCAGATTTTATCTTGAATTTATGGCCAGCATCGTTTCACATATCTGTTGCTGGTTTTATATGCTCCAATAATACCATCATCAGATGCAAGGTAGTACAGAATGTGATTCACAAGCTGGGGGATTTCTCCTCTACCCTAGAAAATCACTGCTCCACCTGTGATTTGGAAAAGAAATTAAGAACTTTTTACCATCTACCTCTTGGAACATATTGTTTATTAAGAAGATTGATTGTATTGTATTGTTTTTATTGTATTTTAACTAACGTTTTAATCCTATTTTATGTAAACCACCCAGAGTCACTCTCTGAGTAAGATGGGTGGTGAATAAATTTGATATATAAATATAAATAAAAATAAAAGCCACCAGACAATACTTGATGTCCATTGTGAGCACTGTTAATGTATCTGTTAGGAAACATACACACAGAAGTGGTCACAACACATTAGAGGCAACGCACACCACAACACTATCAAACAAAAGTGGAGGATTTTAAAACAATTGCAGAAATGCAACCAAGCCAGGATAGGGTCAAGAAAGAGGAGGAAAATCTCAGAGTGAAATAAGCTTCTCAGATTCACCCATCTTGATGCCATGTTAAGGAACAGGGATGGCAAATCTGTCAAGTTCAATTTTTCTTCTTGTGGTTATGTCACATTTGGTTTGTCGAATTTGGATATCTTTTTTAAAAAATGCTTGCACTAAAATGTGTATGCATTTCCCCCAGGATATTAGGGATATAAGGATTGCCCCTCCATCTGATTCAAACCATTGATTCAGTCTGGATCATTAGTTCAATCCAATTAGATATGAAATTGATTTGAAAATAAAAAGCATTCAGAGGCATCCAATTTGATTGACAATTTGATCTGAACCATCAATCTGACTTTGAAAACTGTGATTTGACTCAGGGTCAATCAAACTGCCTTCGAATTGAATCTCCAACCAACCCCATGCAACTCTAAAACATTGGCATTTTTCTTTACCATCTCCCCCTTTTTTTGGCAAATAATTCTCTCTAACAGATGCACAGCATGTACATAGAGTTTCCTCTTAATACGCATCCCTCCGAATTTTGCAGTACAATTTGCCAATGACGGAGAAGAGAAAGAGTGAGACAGACAGACAAACTACACGACACACATTTGGAGACATGCAAACTGTGAAACATCTATGTTCCGGCTCTCGTAGTGACTTGAAAATGCAAAGTGAAAAGAGTTTGCACGCAGATGTGAACAAACATACTCCTCAACCCTATGGACTTCAGAGTTGTGACTTGCTTCTTGAGAAATCTTAGAGCAGGAAGCAAATCATATGAATTGCCACTTCCATTTCACCTCGGGGCAACAGTCTGCTGAGATCACCACAGTGGGTATTCCAGCATGCTCCCTCCTGTATGTTGCATTATTTCTCATAGTGTCAGAGCCTCTGTAATCAAAGCACACGCGTGGCTTCTGCTTTCAAATTCAAACAAAACGTGCTTCCAGGCGGAGCCGTCCTCTGCAAGATGTGACACCATACCCAGGTTTCTCTCTCACCTGCATCTCAATAAACGTCGGATCATTCTGACCGCCTAACCATGTTAAATTCTTACACCACCCCCTCCCACCAGCAGTAAGAATCTGGAGGGTGTTTAAAATAATGGTAACAAGCCTTCATAACATCTCATGGATGATCAAAGATAGCTTAGGAATTTCCACTTTTGAAGGTAATAAAATCAACTGCCAATGAAAAGCCCAACAGCATATCTTGATGTAAATAGAGGTGGAGTTTCCGAAGGTCTAACTACACCGCAAACTTTTAATCAGTTTTATGTCTGGTTAATATCTTTGCTTTCCCTCTGGGAATATTTCTAGGTACTGAGGTCTGGTAATATAAAACCATACCATAAAGAGAAGTACAATGTCCAGAGTTCCTCGCACTGCGCACCCTGTTTAACCAGTTTAAGGACCAAACTAGTGGTGTCCTTAATTACATGTAATTAATAAATACCTTCATTTTGCAAATAGTAACTGGCAGAAAAGCAAAGTTGCTTTTCTGGCCAGGGGCCCAGCAAGGCCAGGTCTCCATAGCTACAAATTGTATCTCCATCAGCATCTTCCTTTGAAGTGCAACAAGCAAGTCTGAGGAGGAGATTTTGGACCATGGAAGGGAGAGAAATAATTTAACTTCTTCACCACCCCATGGTCATAAGACTGCTATTTACATTATACTCCCTCCCCCCAAAAAACATCACATTAATTGCATTCACACAGTACACATGTAGTATAAAGACAATCATTGGGCATTTTTTGTAAATGCAACATTAACCTGTCTTGGAATTCCTATCTGGATGAAGAACTGGGTGTTTCCTCTCCAAAATGTCATCATCCAGCCTACTAGGAGCTGATTCAGAATTTGGTTCTGCTCTAGAGTCTGAAAGACAGAGAGGCAAGTCTTGGCTCCTTTACCTGCTACCTGGCCTATTGAGGTGGAAAAACCCGGGTTTCATTTGCAAATTATATGTCCTATCTATGGCCTTTTCTTACAGCTGTTGGGATGAATAAAGATCAACTGTCTTTGAATCTTGGAAACATTCTTTGAAATCATTTCCACCTTGATCAATAAAATGTAAGCTGGATTCACATATCATGCCAAGCCACAGTAGGCTTAACCATATTCATTCAATAAACCAATCTATGAACCAGAACTCCAGTCTTCTCAACCCCAGTTAAACTAAGAGGGCAAACAGCCTTGGGGTATCATCTGCAGCTATGTCTAAAGCAGGTTGCTGTGCTCAGGCAGGCCGGCAACTAGGGTCTGTGTCACCCGGGGCAAACATGGATTCCGTGCTCATTTTGGCGCCCCACCAGCACAGCGCCCGGGGTACATGCCCCGCTTGCCCCCCCCCCCAGTTGCGGACCTGTGCTCAGGATGTGAAGTTCAATCCACATCAGCTCTTCTGTGCAGAGACCCCTGAATGGCACATGTCTATAATGGAGCGGATGGGAATGATTTTGCCATAACCCCTCCAAAAATGGGAATTTGAGTCTTTCTGCAGCACTTCTTGATGGAGTTTCCACTGCTCATTACCAAAGGGCCATAAAGGGAACTGAACTAACCTGCCATACAGCTAAGCACTACAACCAGTTTCCTCTTGGATGGGGATGGTCATGTTTTAAATGTTCCAGGTTTAGATTTTACAGCCTTTTTGGGGGGGGGGACGACCCTTCACTTCCACGACAGGAAGCTCTGGCGTGGGCTGGTCCATGAAGTCACGAAGAGTCGGAAGCGACTAAACGAATAAACAACAACAACAATTGGCATAACACATGCTTTTGGCAAACTGATACATTAGATTATTTTTTTAATCAGGAGGGAATAAAAGATCTTGCCCACCATATACTTATAGGATGATGATTTTTAACAAGTTATGATGATGGGGATGATGATGAGCTAAAAATAAAAAGCAACTTCATATCCAAGTTGCACAGCCTCAAGCTTCTGTGTCCAGGAATGATGATCTACATTCCTTCCACTGGCATCTTTTTGTCAGTCTTGCATGGGCTGAAGACAGACAGAGTCTATTTGTATAAATTGCAGCTTTGCTCCTGAAGGATTGCAAAAATATATAGTGCTGAGTTTAAGTCTCGAACCATTAATATAGTTAAAATATGCCATCTGCATTTTTTTCCCAGACTGAGTAGCTTCAAAGCTATCATCAATCAAAACTAAATTCACTAAATATACAATTTAAACAGAATAGAAAAAGAAATATGGTTCACTATATCACCTGTCATTGCATCAAATGTCTCTATTTGTCAACAGGCGCAAGAACACAAGGCTTTCAAGGTCTCCGTTAGGCGTGATTCGTAACTGAATTTCTTCCCACTTTCACCTCACTGGCATTATTCTTCCCCCAAGCTGTGTGAATGTTGGAAACGCAAGGAAAGTTCATTCAAAAATCATTCCTTTACTCTAGATTAGCTTGTAGATTTACCACTTCTCATTGTTGCTTAATCCATGAGGCTGTCAAGTAAAAGTAGGGGGCATAACATGAAGCCAACCAAGAGTAATGGCAGTGTATCCGGCCCTCACTCAAGCCAACCAAGAGTAATGGCAGTGTATCCGGCCCTCACTCAAGCCAACCAAGAGTAATGGCAGTGTATCCGGCCCTCACTCAAGCCAACCAAGAGTAATGGCAGTGTATCCGGCCCTCACTCAAGCCAACCAAGAGTAATGGCAGTGTATCCGGCCCTCACTCAAGCCAACCAAGAGTAATGGCAGTGTATCCGGCCCTCACTCAAGCCAACCAAGAGTAATGGCAGTGTATCCGGCCCTCACTCAAGCCAACCAAGAGTAATGGCAGTGTATCCGGCCCTCACTCAAGCCAAACAAGAGTAATGGCAGTGTATCCGGCCCTCACTCAAGCCAACCAAGAGTAATGGCAGTGTATCCGGCCCTCACTCAAGCCAACCAAGAGTAATGGTTGTGTACCCTGTGGAATTCACACACCCACACCCCAAGCAGCTAGGACCCCTATGAATACAACCATCCATTATGCATTCCCTGCTGAAAAGAGTGAAATTTTCTCTGGTTGATGAACCTTGGACACAAATCCTTCACCTGACTTTTGGCTCCTCCATTACTTTAGCTATCATACTGAGTAATCTAGACATGTGACCTAACTCTGCTTCAGCAGCTTGCTTCACATAACTTACTAAGCCACGATTAGTTTAACTATGGTTTGTTAAAAATCAATTATCTCTGTTCCTACAACATCCATAACCAAATCATGACTTAGTTTGCTATGTAAACTCTTTAGAGCTTACACTTATCCTATTAATTAAATGTAACCTCACACAGGCACAGGATTAAACTCCCTCCATCAGGTCAGTCATGAGGGAACATCTAAACCCAGTCAAGTGCCACACAATCCCTACCTAGTCCTCCATGAAAAAGAGCTGGAGAGAAAGAACAACCTTGGCAGCACAGAACACTCTCCTAACACTGATTTGCTACAGTATCCAGGTCATATTTACTGTTCCTTGCATGGAGAAGCAGTGAAGGCTGTAAAGAAGCTTCATCAGTACTCTCCTGCTATAAGGGCACATGGGATATTACACACTTCCTGGAGAAAACATGGGGGACGTCATAACTCCAAACCCCAACCTGGTGATTTTTAACCCAGTTAGCAGAATTGTATTATGCCACAACTACCAGTGATGTCACCTAACAAGGTTAGGGACTGATTGGATTAAATGTGTGTGAAAAGAGAGACATGCTCTATTTGGCCAGTGAGCTAAGACCCTAACCATTTTCTGTTTGAATTAATGCATCTTAAAAACAGGAAACTTATTTCACCTTTTGACTTTCTGCCTTCCCCCATCTGCAATCTCTCTGAATTTCAGCCCATCAAAGTGCATCAAGACCTCCACTAGCTTCACACGTTGGGATAAATGACTTGGCAAGGGGATTTCTGTTTACTTCATCTTCCAATGAAAGAGGGCAGATTATTTTGTTCCCAATGGTTAGATTAAAAGAGCTTCATTTAGCAAAGTCAGGGATGGAGCAGCAAAGCCACAGGTTTGTTAAGCAGTGCTGAATTTGCCAAGTACAAGTTCACTGATGCATGCTGGAGGGCAAGACCTGTCCAATCCCCAAACTGTACCAGATGGTTAAAAAAAAGGAGAAAGAGAGAGAAAGCCTATCAGCAACTGCTTCTAACATCACATCTTCATACCTGGATCAACAAGGAGAGATAAGGGAAACATTTTCCCCAACCTCCCTGCCCCAGCGTTCACAGTCAAACAACTTGGGTCTTGAAGCATGAAACACAATTGTCTTTGCCTGGATAGACATTGCAGAAATTAATTATAACCAGACTGCAAACTTTGTCTGCACATTTTAAAAGAAGTTGTATCTCTCTTCAACCCCCACCCAAAGCAGAATCTGTTCTTTAGCAATGGAAAGTGCTGAATCTCTCAGCCCTGACATTGTACAGTATAAGAGGCACTTGAGGCTGTAAGCTACCCTCTGAGTTTTTGAATCTCATCAGCAGTTTGGCAACAACATGGCTATGAACTGGGTGGTGGAGAATGAAAACTAAAAGGAGATTCAATATATTCATCTCCCTCTGATTGGACTTACTGCATAATGTGCCTAATATTTTAGACACTGTACAATAAATGTTAAAGAATAGTGCATGCTTGCAGTCGGGACTGAAACAGTGGCTAGGTTTGTATGATATGTTGAAACATGGTTAACTGAACCATGTTTAAGCATACTGCATGTGGGCCCCCAACACTCCTTTTGCAACCCCAGAGCACAAGAGAGCCAGAACTTTTCAGCTTGGCTAGAAAATCACCAAGCACAACAGATGTCTTAAATCACAACCCAACCCAAATGGCTGTACAAGTTGGCCCCTCCCTCTCTGGTATCTCATGATCTCACATGCCACACCCCCTGGAGTTCTCAAAGGCCCCATGGGTAAACCTGTCACACAAACACAATCAGTATCCATAGCAGTTTTGGTCAACCTCTCTTTCAGGAAGAAAATATTAGGTTCAGTGGGTAGGTCGGATGGATTGTATGAAATTGCTCAGGAAAACTGGAAATAACAAAGATCTTTTGGTGAATATGGAAAAAAAATTAGGTTACAGATTTCAGTCTGAGTCTTTTTCTCGTTATTTATTCTTGAGCATAACACACTCACCACTGAAACCTCATCCGTGGTTTCTGGTGGCAAGGTAAGCATCAGAGAAGAAAACACATTTTTTTGCCCCCTGAAACAACAACTCCTCCTCCTCCTCCTTTTTTTTAAAGGTAATAGGAAGCATAGATCTGGAAAAGTTCCCAGAATGTACATCTGCCTCTTTAATACAGCAAACTTATTCATAATTGCTGACTTCAGGATTAGTTGAAGGTAGGGAGTCACCAGAGACATCAGTTTGAAAGCTAGCTGGCTGGCTGGCTTGGAAAGTCTATTCTTCTCTCCCTCCTTTTCTAAAAACTGTGTTATGCTTTTTTTTTTAAAGTCAAGTCATGATCTCAGATATCCTACTTCAAACACTTCATGTGAAGAACCCAGCTCTCTGGAGAAGGCTGTAATGCTGGGAAAGGTGGAAAGAAAGAGAAGAGAGGATGACCACCAGCAAACAGAATAGAATACTTTATTGGCCAAGTATGACTAGACATCTCCTGCCAACCTAGCAGTTTGAAAACATGCCAATGTGAGTAGATTAATAGGTACCGCTTTGGTGGGCAGGTAACGGCATTCTGTGTAGTCATGCTGGCCACATGACCACAGAGGAAGTGTCTTCGGACAAACGCCGGCTCTTCGGCTTTGAAACGGAGATGAGCACCGCCCCCTAGAGTCGGACACGACTGGACTTAATGTCAAGGGAAACCTTTACCTTTACCGATAACTAGACATACAGGAAATTTGACTTCGGTGGAAGAGCTCTCAATATATTTACCTAATGTCAAAAATAAATAGTAAAGTAATAATGTTATTTACTAAAACTATACAATCAAGAAAGAAAAAAAATTGAAGGAAATAATACTACAGCTATTAGCTAACACACACTCACTGTCATGAGTAAGGACACTCACACATTTAAAGGGAGAATTAAGGGACAATATACTGCATCTGTTGTCTAACATATGTTCACATTTAACAGAGCATTACCAGTCACATCTTAGCAGTGATGGGTGCATCACCGGGAAATCCGAATGACCAGGTTAGGGGCAGATCATCATGAAGATAATCTGTATACAATATGTGGGTGCTAGGAGTCGAAAATGACCAGATGGCACATAACCAACCAATCAGTCAGGCTCTGAGAAAGACCATGTACCTGTGTGTACAGAAACAGTCCATTTTGGTTCTCATTTTTATAATCTTCATTTCTGCACAAGTTTGTGTATGTATGTATGTATGTTTTTAGAGAAACTTCATGAAAACTCCTATCATTTTCATGCAGTTCTCTCCTTATACACGTATATTCTTCACATGCACATTTTGCCAGAGATATGCAAGCCATTTTCTAAAATATAGCTCTTAGGAAGTTGACATTTGAGTGAGGTAATGTCCTATCAGGGCGCAGTGAAACAGATTTAGCTACAAGAATGGCTCTTGTGATGGTTGGGAAACCTTGTCAGATTTTGGTGCAGATTACATCCAGCTCTTTGGCCAAAAGGCAGATTATCAATGTAATTAATTAATTGGCAGAGTCATCAATTCCACTGGATTGTCTCAAATGTTCATGTCCAGCTACATTTGCCTCTACAATCCAAGAATATCTTAGGCCTGAGACAGTGTTAGTATGTATGACCTATTTATGAATGTTTATTAATTTTATTGACAGCAGAGGAGGGTAAAGAGGATTTTTAACCGTTCTGGAGAAAATACGACCATTCCCATTATTTTGATTTGTTTTCAACCTCAATTCCCTTTCCTGGGTTTTCAAGGAATGTGGTCATCTAGCTAGATCTGTTTGGTGATGTATTGCCATGATCCAATGCCTGGTGCCTTCTGCAACAAACCACGATGATGCCAAACCACCACCACCCATGCAATGACACCATTGGGTAAATTCTGTGATCATGTACTTGCACCTCAACCTAAAAGGAGGTTAGTGGCAGTGTTGACACTCATGCCTTGGCCTTTTGTACAGGATCCTTGATTGAGTAGGTTAACCTTGTGATTGACTCAGAGGAGGAGGAGGAGGCCAATATCAAGCAACAGCAGTAACAGACAAAATAGAAACAAGCATGATTTTTTTTTTTTAAATGTAATGGAATGTGAGAATGACCTTGGAAGATGGAAGGAAGAGATGCTGCCTAGAGAATGATCAGATAAAGGGGGGAGGAGCCCACAACTGAGTAATGGGAAGAGAAAGAAACTTAGAAGGGATCCACCTTCTAAGTTTCTACCACCTTGATAGGCAGTAAAAAGGCATGGTGGGAGATTTGTACTTTCAGACTTGCAAGATTCTGTCAACATAGCCTTACGATAATGTAGGATTAGTTCATTTTGTCGTCTTTCCTGTCTGGTCAGCTTAGAAGGCTGACAAAATAGTCATGATTGAGAGCATTTTGGAGAAAATATTTCAATCTCATTGAAATGGCCACTGAGTCCACCTGACAGTCCTAAGGCACATAAGGGATGCAACACACACACCCCTCAAAAAAAAAAAAAGAAAAGAAAAACCCAGGTCCCAGCAGACATCAGGACAGCTTGGTGGAAATAGAGCAAAACAGCATTTCTCTCTTGCCTTCATCAATTTCACATCCCTCATGAGAGATAACAAAAAGCACATTGTCCATTCTTGGCAACCATTGGGGCCTATTATTGAGGATGGATGCCAGTTCCAAATGCAATTAACCTCTTTTGGTCACCACTGTAAATCTGAAGAAAAACAAAAGAAACACCACTCTGTGGCAAGGACTGCTGACACAGCCTCGCTTCTTTTCTGCACTTTGCTCAGTGAACTTTGCTGATCTTGGAAAGAAAAACTAAGCAGAGGTGGAACTGGTTTGTCTTTGGATGGGGGACCACTGGGAAATGCCAGGGGTTCTAGGCTAGACTGGGAAGTTGGAGAAGAAGAAAGTCAATGGGAAGTACTTCTGGACTGTGGCCAAGAAAACTACAGGGATACAGGTCATGAAATCGCCAGGACTGTTTTGACTCAAGGGAACATTTCTCTACCTAAGGAGAACTTCAGAACATCTGCGCCAGATACAACCTGTCAGCCCTACCAGGTAGACCAGACCAGGAATCACCTCCACCTGAAGGCTAAAACTACTTTGATTGAGATAGGCCATCATCATAACAGCATCTTGCAAGTCTGATGGTGCTGCACCTCCTCCCCTTCTTATACCCACTTGAACTAGGAAGGTTTCTGTCTGATCTGCTTCCACACGCTTTCTGCTTGTATCGGACTTAAACTACATTTTTCTTCTCATTGTTTTGGTAATGGATCCAGCCTATCTCTGCCATTGTCACCTTCCTTACTCTCTACACAACACAACCTGAGCAGGCCTTTCCTTTGCTTGCTTCTCAGCTCTGAAATGCCTTCCCCAATGAGATGAGCTGTCCTCTTTAATACCTTTTTGATCGCAGGGAAAGACAATTTCATTCTCCCAGGTCTTTTAATAGCAATGCTGCTGTAAGTTTCAATCTTCTGCCACCTGATCTTTTCTTTGTTAAGGTTCTGCAATTTTACTCATTATTTTATTCTGCGTATTTTATCCAGTGGTTTAGTTATGTTTCGAGGGTGGCAAAACCTTGTTTTAATGGCTGATTGCTACCATCACTTCTTCTGAGCTTTTTCAGATAAGAATTGAATCGAATTATCCATTCAGTCATATCTGACCCTTGGCGATTCCATAAGCCAGCTCTCTCCATTTCAGATAAGAAGCAATATATAAATATTTTGCAGAAATAATGCTCTTGAAATAAAGAAAGCAACACATCTCAACCACAAGATCAGAAAGCAAGAAATCTTGACCATCTCAACAACAAGACTGGTGTTTCTGTGAGAGTGTTGGGATAATCTATTGCTATCTAAGGGAAGCAGATTCTATCTTGGAGTCGGAAAGGATGAATAACCTCGGTCATGGACCACTGCATCACCAGGCAAGGTGGAGTTTGAAGCTGTTGGGAAGGAACTTGCAAATTTCTAAGCCTGAAGCTTGCAATGTGTAGCACCTGACCACCACTGAAAGATGACCTTGTTTCTCTTCACCAGGAATGGATGGATAGAAATATTTGGAGGAAAAAGAGTTGGCTATTGAAACAGTCTGTTTGGGGTGGTCAGGTGGTGATGGATGGAGAAAGGAGAAGCAGAGCCAGGAACGGGATCAGCTTTAGTTTAGGAAAATGTGTGGGTTTTTTTGAACCAGCAGTACCCAACAAGAAAAGCCTTGTTCTCTACTTTTCATGAGCCTATATTATCATTTGGGGTGGAAGGAGGCATTAAAATAGTATTGGGGGTTTGGATATGCTAACCTCAATTGCATTTTGAGGGCTGCTCCCTTAAGGATGACACACTGACAAAAACCACCGTCGTCCCAAATCAGAAAGAAGCATTCAAAGGAATGTTTTGTTTTTCCAAGGGAAAGTAAAGTGGTATGCTTGTTGAAAAAACAACTACAGCTACCAAGTAACCAAGATAAAAAGAAGTGGATGAGGGTGAGGCGTGAAGCACAACATTGGTCTCGTTAAGTAGATGTTTTTCCTTAGGCCTGATTCACCCCAAAAGCAGAGATAGATAGATCTTTCCTATGACTTTCATCCACCTTCAGTTTCTCTTTATTATCATTTTCTTTTAACCTCTCAAGTTCTTTCCACTCTGTTTATGGAAAATAGTTGCCTCTTTCTTTAGCCTGTGCTACTAGCCTATTTTATCATGACTTGTCTTATTATGGCTTGTTGGATCCAGAAACCCTGTAGCTCAAAAAGTCCCCCCTTATCCCTGACCCTTCCATTTCAATGGCCTTCACATCTTGGTGTTTATTTGCTTATTTTTAAGTTGATCAGCAGAGATCTCATCCTTCTCCCTTTTTCCTAAAGGCCCTTTATTGATATCAAGGTGGCAGCTTTGGCCATGTGCACTCCTGGCACCATTTTATGAAAGCACATGGGTCCCTAAATTCAACATGGTAGCCTCTACCCATCTATATGTACTATATGTAGCTGTGCAAGTTAACATGCATTAAAAGCATGCTTTGGTGCATTCCAAGTAATGTGCTATATTTTTTTCAACCGTATTTGGGATGGCTTTGAATATGTGACATCTAGAAAAAAATGAAAGGAGTAATTGTAACAGGTTTTTTCTTCCTCCAGTTTGGATAACATCTTTAGCTTTTTGTCCAATATGAAAAAAGCCTATTTGCAAGATCTGACATATGATCTCCAAAACAAATTGTTAATCAGAATTAGACATCTGAGGGCAAGTTTTTTCTCCTTGGCTAAATCCTCTTCGACAGGCATCTACGGTAAGAAGAATTTAATCCTGAGTGAAAAGGCTGGTTATAACAGGTGGCAGAAAGAAAATTCAAGTTGTTGATAGGAAAATATATGTTTTGTTCCTTTTAAAAGATTTCATTTACTGATTCAACCATTCTCTTCTGCCTGGGTGTGCTCCTGCTTCAATGCTCCAGTTTCAACTTTGTAAAGTTCTCGTCCAGAAAGGAATCATAACATCTTTAGCACATTTTGCCAGCTCCCATCAGTTGACAGTGAATGAATGAATATTTTTATTACAGTCACTGACCAGAATTGCAAACAAAAACACATTAAAAATAAAAATAAAGTAAAAACAAAACAAGATAAAATATTATAATTGCAGGTGGGTTCATCAGTGGATAATCAAAGTCTGCCTAATTTTACAGGCAGTATTAACAAAATTTAGCTACATTCAAGGAGACTGAAACATACCTATCTGACAACAACTGTACATAAAAAAGATCAGAATTTCCCGGGTGTTCTACCACGTAAGGAGTTACAAGGCAGGTCCTTGAGTCCTTACAGAGGGAGCAGTATAGCAGGACATGAGCTGTAGTTTCAACAGCCTCTTGTCCACAGGGGCACAGTCTCTGCTCATAGGGGACTTTTTTGTATCAGCCCTCCAAAACTGCTGTGAGGAGGCGTTGAAGCATGCTCAAGTTAGTGCTCTTCAGGATTTGGAAACAGTTATGTGGTGTAAGTCTCTCGCTGGATTGTAAAAAGGGGCTTGAGTGCTCAGAAAAACATTCTTAGGTAGAACAGACTGGTCCTGTTGGGCTTCCAGATCTTTGATACGTCGTCTACATGTGCTGAGTGCACACTCATAGCCCATCATTAGGAACACCACTCTGGAAAAGCCGAGATGTTGAAGTTTGTGTGAGATTGTTCTGAACCCCTCTTTGGAACATCCTTCCCCCAGAGATAAGGCAGATTCCATCTCTTGTGGCCTTTCGAAAACAAGTCAAAACTTGGTTCTGCCACCTCGCCTGGGGTGGGAGGGGGACTAATCACCCCTGGAGATGGTTGGCGCCCTAAATGGCCTCTTAGACATATGTGAACGACTTCCCAACTAGCATCGTCATCTGGATTCTATACTGTATTTATTTGTAATATTATATTTGTATTTATATTTATTTATGGTATTTTAATGTTTTATCCTGGCTGTAAACTACCCAGAGTCCCCCCTTTGGGAGGAGATGGGCAGTGGCAAAATTTGATAAATAAACAAACAAACAAACAAACCATATTGATTTGTAATTGTCCTCAATAAGGAAAAAACTCAAACCTGTGGGTAAGAACAGTAGCTTCAGCCAATGTGCTATGATACAGGTCCATTTATTTATTTGTTCATTCAATCTATATAGCCACTCATCTCAAACTTGTGACTCTGGGCGGCTAACAACAATAAAAACAAGAAGAATATAAAACAATAAGAATAACAAAAGTTAAAAATAAAAATAAATATTTATTTTCCATGCACCTGTTTCGACTTTAGACAGCCCTGCCTCCTCCTTAATACTACATTTGAATACTACCTGGAATATAGCCCTTAAGAATTTAGATTGGACCCTTTCAAGAGGAGTAAATGAAGTGCAAGGTCCTAGCTGGGCACCCAAAAGTTGTGCCTGAGCCTTAGCTGAATACGGCTTCAGTGCTGCTGGGATAGGCTGTTCTCCTCTGGCGAAGTGAAAAGATTGAATAGTGGTCACTGTTTTTTTGAAAATTTTGTATAACCTAATTTTGGTGTGCACCGCATTTGGTGGAGCTATGGAAAACCATGCCCAAATATTTAAAACACTTCACTTGTTCAACAGTCTGGCCATTTTATCATCCAGGTGTGCAGTTTAAGTCTCTTTGCAAAGATCAGGATCTTAATTTTACTATAGTTGATTTCAAATGCTTCCTTAGAGCAGTAATTGGCCACAGCATTCAGAGCTCATTTAAGTCCAATTAACATTTGTAATAGAAGTACTATGTCATCTGCATACAACAAAGTTGTAGCATGTCTGTTTGCTAGTTTTGTGGGGTGTGTGTGATGTTCTAATTGATTTATTCTGGCCACTAGTGGATTTATGTACAGATTAAACAGCAGGGGAGATAAAACACACCCCTGCCTCACTCCTCTGTGAGTCGGAATCTCATTAGTGTGGCGGCCTTGCGTACTGCATCGAACTTTGATTCTGGAAGTCTTATAAAGATTATGCATAAGCAACGGTAACCATCTATCAATAGTAGTATTCATAAGCTTAGTCCATGGCCTTGCTCTGGGAACCAGATCGAATGCAGACCTAAAATCAATAAACGCAGTATATAATATTGAGCCTCTTTTAGATGTGTACTTTTCGGCCAGGTGTTGAAGTATAAGGGCATGTCCAGAGACAGAATGTCCAGTCCTGACGCCCGCTTGCTCATCTGCCAATATATGCTCTAGGTCGATCTGGTCAGCTAAGTTGTTGTATAAATGTCTGGCAGAGAGCTTATTTGTTATACTTAAGTGGCTAATAGGGGACGCGGTGGCGCAGCGGGCTAAACCGCTGAGCTGCTGAGCTTGCCGATCGGAAGGTCAGCGGTTCGAATCCGCGTGACGGGGTGAGCTCCCGTTGCTAGTCCCAGCTCCTGCTCACCTAGCAGTTCGAAAACATGCAAATGTGAGTAGATCAATAGGTACCGCTTCGGCGGGCAGGTAACGGCGTTCCGTGTAGTCATGCCGGCCACATGACCACGGACAGGTCTATGGACAACGCCGGCTCTGCGGCTTAGAAACGGAGATGAGCACCGCCCCCTAGCTTCGGACACGACTGGACTTTACGTCAAGGGAAACCTTTACCTTTACTAAGTGGCTAATAGGCCTATAATTAGCAGGCAGGTCTTGGCTGCCCTTTTTATAAATGGACACTATGATGGCTAGGCCCCAGTCCTCTGGGATTTGCACAATGCGATCAATATAAGGAAACAAGGAAGAAAGAACTGGGGTCCACCATTCCAAATTATTGCGTAGTATTTTGGGAGTAATAAAGTCATTGTCTGGAGCAGGTGACAGTGCTTTTTGGCATAACCAATGCAATTTATTGCCTATTACATTATTCTGTTGCATGCTGTATATGAACATAATAATTCAATACACTTAAAAACTAGAGTAGCTTTAATCACCATTTACTAAACAACGGTTTTATTTTCAAGGATCGTCCTTAATTCTAAGCCTAGGACAGGATGCACAAGTTACTAACTCTTAGGACTGATAAGTCTTCTGAAGGTTTTGGGCTGTGGTCAAGAGGTCAAGCACAGAAAGGTACTTGCATCCCCCATGTACTTTTGCTCAACAGAGCCAATTTTCTGAGTCCGATGGCATCTGAGCTTCCCACATGGATGGGATTCACCCAACACACAGGGGGTATATGAACTGTGATTAATCTGGATTTACATTTGAATTAAATCAGACTTCCAGTTAGAACAAATTTAGTTTTGACCTAGCCCTGCTCACTTCTTCAGACAGTTGATGATATTTTTATTCTACCTTTTTTATATACATACTGTTGATTTTTTTTTGGTGGGGGAGGGGGACGGTTTACTGGAATCATGTAGAGACTGTAAAAAGACATAAAGATGGCTGGGATATCTAGCTTCAGCAGCAAATGTTAGGTGGACCATTGCTACGTTGTCTTGGATCAGCAAGGACATTAATATGACAAAAAGCTCAGTGTATCACACAAAATCAGTCACTAGGAGGTTCACTTGGTATACTAACCTAGAGAACCAGGGATATGCAAGTTTATCCTGATTTTCTCAACAAATTGAGAGCCTTAAATACAGTCCCAAGCTAACAAGACATCAATACCGTCTGAAATTCCTTCTACTCTGCAAATTATATTCTTTCATCCTTATCCTGTATAAAATAGTATCTCAGCTCAGAGGAAGGCAGGCAAAAATCTCAAAAAATATTGTTAAAAGCCCAGGCAAGCCCGTTTTTCAAACCAAGGGCTTGCCAGCAACACAATAATTAATTATGTCCCCAAATCTCAGCAAGAAAAGAACTAAAACTTGAGCTGAGCAAACATTGTATAAGCTGCAATGGGTGTCTTTGTAAGAATATGATTCAGCTGGTCCACTCTAATGGATGCATGCTAGGGAGAACAGAGTGGCAGAAAACAGACAAGAACATGAAGTAGGTGAGGAGTAAGGAACCATGCCAAAAGGGAAAATGAGTATACAAAAAACTAGGAGACTTAGCAATTATACTTTATATCTGCCTAAATCATGCATCTCCTCCCTTTGTCTATGCAGACACACGTCAGGAGAATGGTACAGGTAGTCCTTGCTTAACAGCCACAACTGGGACCAGAATTTCAGTTGCTAAGCAAAGCAGTCATTAAGCGAATCCGACCCGATTTTACGACCTTTTTTGCGGCGGCTGTTAAGTGAATCACCACAGGCCTTAAGCGAACCACATGGTTGTTAAGTGAATCACGTGGTTCCCCATTGATTTTGCTTGCCAGAAGCTGGCCGGGAAGCTTCTTTCTTGGAAGCTAGCCCATATTCTTTTAAAAATATCAGTGTGGAGGAAAAAACGCACGCCATTGATGCAGGTTTTGCAGAGTCTTCTCTCTGGCTTTCTAATTTATTACACACAGGAATGTTCCACATAGGGAATCATCCAAAACAAAGCTTTAACTGGCTACAGTCTGGATTTCCACCTCCCCATTCTGTGTTCCTAAGAAGAGTCTTCCTGAATCAAACTAACGCCCATCTACTTCAGGGTGGTGTTCCCAGTGTTGTGTTTTAGAGTGCATTAAGGATGAGAAGAACAGTTTGCTCCTACCCATGTGCTCCAGCAATTCATTCTAACAAGCCTGTGGCTTGCACCCATTGTGGTTGTTCATCTTCACTTCTACGAATGTGTTTCCATCTAACATGAGCAGCACCGTATTTAGAAGCCATTAATTCCACAATTTAATTATGCGCAGCCTAAACCAGCCTCACTTAGCAAGAGAATGCATGTAACAAAGACAGACTTACCAACACACTTTTTCTGTGTGTAATTCAGGGCAAGCAAATGTCCCCTGAGACTGTCCTAAAATGTAATGACTAAACATCAGATCCACAGGCAAAAAAAGAGAGAGAGAGAGAGATGATTAATGGCTCAGCCATCTTGAGTGGGACACTCATATTTCCAGCATACGTTCCAAATCTTTGCATAAACCATCCACTTCCATGAGCTTTTCTATAAATCAAACTCACCCATAAGAACAGCATATCAACACAAACTTCATAAAACAAGTTTCTCACTGAAACTGGAATCAGGATACAGATAACGTAAAAGGTAAGTTAATCATTTTAATGGAAACTGGAGCTGGGGAGGGGAGGGGAGAGAGCATGTGTTTCTGAAGTCCAATAGCTCAAACGTCATTTGCTTGCTTAGAGGAAATACAAGCAAGGAAGATCATATTGTTGGATCCCTTTGATAAGAAGAGCGTGGAAATACTGTTATTAAGGAGGTTTTGGGGGGGGGGGTTTCTGGTTAGCAAGGAAAATAAAAAAAGTTCTCATTCTTAAGATGACCTGCTTGTGTAAAGAAGCTATTGGATGAAAAGTATGATTCAGTCAAAACCAGGGGTGTCTACAGGATATAGTCAAAAAGTCAAGTCCATAAGTGTGATCGGAATGTGCATAAATGTGCATAAATGGTCAAAATATGTGAGATTTGTATGTCCAGAAGAAGACATAGTTGGATTGATGAATAAGCAAGCTGATCTTCAGGATAGGAATGGACAAAGCCATGACTCACAGATGAGAGGCCAACATTGAGCAGGAATCCAGAAATTAAGTCCAGTGTCTCATCCAACAGGAATGAATCAGCAACGCAAGGCCAGAAGCTGGGATTAAGACTAAGCCTCATCATGACTTCATTAGTTCTCAGCCTCAGCCTCATCATGACTTCCTTAATTTTTATTCAACATGTTATATGAGCCCAGCCAATGCTGGCTTATTCAGTAAATCATGGTTAGACATTGCTTAGCACCATATGAAAACCGACCATATCTTTTCATTGGTTTCGCTTACAATTGGAGGGAAGTTTTTCCTGCCTGAATGAAATCTCCATGCAGAGAAAAAGAATATATCAAAACGGCCAAGAAATAAGTAAAGCTCAGCTAGAAATATTATCCCACGGAGTTGGCAAACCACCTTAAATGATAGAGAATTCAAGAGGGATGTTAAAGCAGCTGAATCCATTTATTTCCCAGATAGGGGTAAGCACACCACATATTCTTTATTAGCCTATATATTTTATATAAGCACATCATAAGTTGATTTAATATGTGACCATAATGTACTCCAAGTCCATTAATGAAGACATAGTGTGGGAGAAACACGTACTGGAATAAATTCTGCAAAAACAGAGGAAGTGAGACAAAATCACCAAGCTCAACAGATTCTGTAACTAAGGTCGCTGTCTAATTTCTTGGTACAGAGATAATACATTAATTATTTTTAGATATTATAAACACCAGCTGTTCTGGTGGG
This sequence comes from Candoia aspera, assembly GCF_035149785.1. Taxonomy (NCBI): domain Eukaryota; kingdom Metazoa; phylum Chordata; class Lepidosauria; order Squamata; family Candoiidae; genus Candoia; species Candoia aspera. Next base: position 5,468,895 of record NC_086164.1, read on the forward strand.
AATAAGTATACATACACATACATGCTCAGAAAAAAGATATGTTTAGAAAACAGTTTTAAAACATCACTGATCATTCTTAATCTTATCTGCAGGGTTAAGAGGAAAAAAAATGTATTAAAAGCCTTGCTCTGTTGAACATGATTGGTTTTGATCCTGGGTGAATGTTATGAATTGTTTTAATTCTGATTTGGCCTTGTAGAGTCATTATATAACCAGAACTAATTGGCTGAACGATTTAACATTATCATACCCCTGTCTTACCTACAGTATCATAGATTAGACAAGATAATTTCTGGAGACAGTCCTTGTTTATCTGCCTCCTTTGTAAAAGAATCTGAAGCTGTAAATGAGAGAAACTACCAGTTCTTGGAAAAAAAGGGGAATTGAAAGAAGAAAGCAAGGGGGACTTGTGAGATATTTTTTTAGGGAGGGAAATTTGGTGCAGTCATAATGCTCTCTGTCCCCTCATTGTCATAATGCTGATCACGCTCCAACCAATTTGTTTGCCAGCATGTCCTCTATGGTGCCTGCTAGATGTGCTGGTTAAGCTGGCTGAGAATTCTGGAATTGTAGTCCATTGTATCTAGACATCAGTTGTTTGGGAGAACTCAAGACCCACCATTATTCTTGTATAAAACAAGACAATACATGAGAATGGCCATGCTCCAGAATTTACTACCATGTATGAATCAGCCTTAACATTCTATCCAGCAAAGTTCACCCATTCGCTAGATTCATACAACCATAGTTGGCTAGGTTCTGGCAACCCTCTAAGCTATAAACCACAATGGTTGGATTATGCCGTAATGTGGTTGTCTTGGGTTTGGTTCAGTACATTCTATTAACCCATCAATATTTTCAACCCCTTTGTTTCTGAAATCAGAAGTTTTTGTGGTTGACCCAGGTGTGTGTGAATTATACCACCATGTGGAAAGAAGGTTTTATTGTGGCCACACAAGAACATTTCAGAGTTCTAACCTTCAAATTACAGTGGTATTTGCAACTCCTCAAATTCTTATACTATTAAAAATGTACATAAGCAGCCAATATGTAGCAGGGCATTCCAAACTCCACTACAGGCATCAAATGGATGAGTTTGAGAATATCAGTGCTTGCCAGCACTGATTTATGAATGCTGTTTTGCTAATGGGAATAAAGGCATTATCTCAGCTACGGAGGATAAGGCTCATAACACAGTACTGTGTAATTTATACTTTTAAAAATGTTTCACCATCAAGCTACCTTGTAAGTTCCTTAAAACTGCATCAACAAACTGAGGCTAAAATATTTTGGGTTTTTCAAAAACGATTATCCATATTTCGTCTCAATTATACAGATCTGGTTGTTCCTCTGTCACGTGGGACGTGGAATGCTTTCACACTTTTAATGTATGCTTCTATCTTCTCAAGTTCAAAGTAACACAGTTTTTTAAAAGGATGTTTTTCAGGGCACCTTGCATTTTTTTTTTTAAAAAAGCACACTCTAAACATAGACAGCAAAAACTGCAGAACCACAGAAATCTGGATGATTAAAAGGCCCACTGCAGCATAAGAGAGTGTTAACATTCTCAAGCTATGCCAAGTAAACACATCTGACACTGAAACAACAATAAACGGAGCCCATGCTCCACTGGGGAGGATACTCCAGAGTCAGAAAAAAAATCTAGAGCAGGGCCTCCAAAGATGACTTTAGGGTCTGGACAGGAAGAGGCATTCTTTCAGATAGACACATAAGAGTTGGAGGAGAGCACAGAATTCACCTGTTCTAAACTCCTGCTTGGTGCAGGATCTACTACTTATCTCTGACAAGGACCATCCAACCTCTGAAGACCTCTAGAAAGAAGTCATCTCATACAATGACATCCTGTTCTACTAGCTGACAGCTCAGTCAGGAAGTTCTTCTGATGTCTAGCCTGAACCTCCTTCTTTATAATTTTAAACCATTGGTTCTGGTCCTGTCCTCTGGATAGAGAATAAACCCATTCCCTCTTTTGTGTGACAGCCATTTGGATATTTGAAGATTGCTCTAGTATCTCTCCTTAGCTGTCTTTTCAGTAGGGTAACCCTAACCCTAACCCTCTAGATCCATTCCTCCTGGGACTTAGTTTCCAGACCCTTGACCCAAACCATCTTGATCGCCTTCCTCTGGACATCTTCCAATTTGCCCTAGTTCTTTTTGAACGGCAGTGCCCAGAATTGGACCCAACACCCAAAATGGGGTGTCTGATTTTTTTCCCCGTTTTTTCACCCTCTGGGGGATGACAGCAACATATGATACAGCATCATCCAATGGGGAGGCAAATTGTAATATGGAAAAATAGCAGAGGCTAACCCCAGCTATGTTACACTATTTAAAAACTAAATGTGTGCCACTGAATCTTTGTGGCGAAACTGGGGAGTGGGGAACTTTCTGGTGGTTGTAAAAATGGGGCGGATGTGCAGATCAGGCTTTGCCCACCCTTATTTGCAGGAGCTACAAACTCAGTCTTTTCAGGAGACAGAAATGAGTCAGTCGTGTGTGTTTTAATTGTTGGCATGAAACAGTTAAAACACAGAATGACTTTGAAAACTGCTACAGTTCCAATCCATTAGAACTGCAATGCAATATGCAGATTAAGGAAATAGATAGTTAACTAGATAAAGTGGGATGTAATGTGGTAGATTCTACCCTATGCAGCCTCTGAGAACATAATTTGATCTCCATGATTAAGACTGATACATTCCTTCCACATATTCCAATACCTTACACATATGTGCCTAAACTGATGGGCATAATTTTTCTAGATTGCTCAAATCGTTTGCTGCTTAAACCCAGAATGTCCCAGCTATAATAATAGTAGTAGTATCATAGCTCCCTTAAGAATACCTCTGCCATTCACATTCTACGGCTATTGTGCACAGACAAAATTGCTAAATCATATTTCAAGAATACGACTGCCGCTTCAGAGGCTGAGTTAATATACAGATAATGGTTTAAAAAGGGGTAATTTGATCACAGTGTGAAAGCAAATATGAAATAAGTGGCAGATTTCCACCTAGTTTACTGCCTCAGCTTCTTGGTTTGTCACTTGCTTTCTTTTCTAGGTACGCAGTATTCACTGAGATGTCTATTTCTGCTGGCATCTTCAGTGCCCTCAACAACCAACACGTACAGCCAAATTTGCAATGCAACCACTGCTTCTACAGTTTTGACTTCTCTGCTGCACTTATGTGCTATCTTTCCTGCAAGACCGTGCAGGCTGAATTCACAAGACTTGCTTAACTAGGTGAGTTACAGATTTACTGTTTGTATGCCCAGCCCACCCACCCATGCAATGCTTGGTTAGCTGCAATGTTGGTGAGTTTTTTCTGGTTTAGACTGACGTTCCAACCTAGCTAATGGTTGAACAGAGGCAATGGCAAACCACTTCTGAAAAAACTGCCAGGAAAACTCTAAGGACTTGTCCAGGGAGTCTCCAAGAATCAGAGATGATTGAACAGATTAAAAAAAAAAAAGATCCACATCCAAAGGATAAAGGTTGGTGCAAAATACCGTGCTGTCAACACAAAGAAAGCCTCTGAAATGTTCCAGTTTCATCATTTATCTCACAACAGCACAAGGCAATTTGGGAGAGGAGGGAGAAGGGAAAACAAGTTGGCCCTCCTGCCACCCGGGATCACAAATCGAAAACTCCCATTTTCTGCTAGAAATCTCAATTGACTTTAATAAGAAACTAATTGCCGAGAGATTAGCGCCTGTTTTATGCAACAAGCTACAAAGCAGATGAGGACAAGATGATAACAAGATGTAATCAAGAGATATTAAAGACAACAAAATAGCAAAGAGGAACTGGAAGAGGAAAAGAGGCAGAGCTGTTCTAAGCAAAAAAAAAAAAAACCTCCCCAAATTCTATATCCATCACATTGGTACAAGGAAATGAAGCATCTCCCCTTAATTAAGGAATCGCTCTACATTCTGGAACAGCCTTTGTCAAAGAATTTGCTGTAGTCACGGAAAAGTCTATTATTGAAAGAGCGTTGTTACGTCTTAAAGCAGTCTTTTTCAACCTTGGCAACTTTAAGATGGGTGAACTTCAAGTCCCAGAATTCCCTAGCCAGCCACAGGGAATTCTGGGACTTGAAGTCCACCCATCTTAAAGTTGCCAAGGTTGAAAAAGACTGTCTTAGAGTATGCTTGTCCTGTCTCACGCTTTTTTTGGTTAAGGATAGGCATTTGGGGGAGGATGAACGCTCAGGGTTTTGAGCGTGCATCAACTCTTTCATAACATGGTCACCTGGACTGGTGTGCACAGGTCAAAGACCTGTGGATGGTGAGGAAAATTCATCACGTTGCTCCCAGACTCCTAGGATGCTCTTCACCATCCTGCTATTTTCACTATTCCTTTACCCAAGGTGGTTGGGGGAGGAGTTTAAAAGAAGTCAAGATGGCCACGTGATTGAACCCCTGCCCTTTTCCTGCATGCATCACGTAATGTCATCCCTCAAGATACATTGGGAAGCCAAAGACATGCAAGCTAATACTATTTTCATTATAAAGCTATAGTAAAATAATCTTGCAAGTCTGAATGCACTTCCCCCCTTCCTCCCTTGATCTTCATGAGAACTAGGGAGGGTCTCCCCTGAGATGCTTTCCGGTGTTACAATTCTGCTCCGGACTCAGCTTTCTTTTATCAGACGGTTGCCTTGGTAGCTGCTCTTCCTTCTGTCCCTCAAGGCCATTCCTTCTGCCCATTACATGAACATAGAAAAAGGCAGCTACCATTTTGACTTTTTTACAGCTGCACCATCCCACAGACATCCCTGCCTTTCTCTCTCAGTCTCCAAGCAAAACACTGACCTGCAGCCTTCTTATTTTCAAGGAACACCACTAAGACCCCAAACCATTTTCAAACCACTACTGCCTTACTTTGCAAAAAGTTGCTTTTCTTTTTTGGAGTGGGGGGAATTGTTTAAAAAAGAGTGGACCATAGAAACTTACAAAAGTCTCCATGTTGTTTATTGCTTAGTTATGGTACGTTTTGATAATGTGCACTGGGAAAACATTTGACGCTGTTCGTAGTTCCCCCAACTTTCTGCTCCTTCTCTGAAGAGGGAATTCACAAGCGAAAATAATAATGATAATAATAATCACAATTTGTTTTGGATTGTTTGTATATCCCTTGCAGTGGATGTCCTGCATCAACAGGAAATGACTTACGGGTCTCACCCCAATTAATCTGGATCTCTTTGACTTCTATTATAAGTTTATCGGTCCCTCACTGGCTCTGTCAATTTTTAATCATGATATATAACTGCAGGCACAACTTTGAATCATTCATAAATAAGGCCACACCTGTCTTGATCTAATCTATTAGAAGCAGCTCTTTCAGTCCATGAAAAGTCATTTAGTTTAATTGGACCTCACATCAACTGAGTAGCACAGAAGCATCACAACAGCAGCAGGCTTCCTCTTTTATTCTCCTTCTTCTTGGCCAGGAGCTGTTGGCTGTCCGTGGGCACAGTTCAAGATGCTGGTCGTCACCTTCAAAGCCCTGCATGGCATGGGGCCAAGTTATTTGTTGCCTTCTGCCCATCCCATAAGAACTGGCAGTGTGGGCATGCTCCTGGTCCTCTCAGTGAGATAATGTCACCTGGTGGGTCTTAGGAAGTGTGTCCTCTCTGCCAGGTGCCTGCCCTATGGATCAGACACCCCCAGAAATATGGATGACCCCAACCTTACCAACCTTTCTGAAGGCTGTGTAGACCTGGCATTGAGGCCAGGTGGTTTGGTCTGGAGCATCAGCATGGATGTTTGGTGTGGGTGTCCTTTGAGATTTTCAGTGAGAGGGCCCTGACCTGTTGGTTGGGGTTTTTTTGCATACAAGTAGTCCTCACTTAACAACCATTTGTTTAGCGACACCTCGGACTTACAACGGCACTAAAACCCAACTTATGAACAGTCCTTGCACTTACAGCCATCGCAGCATCCCTGCAGTCAAGTGATTGTGATTCAGGTGCTCCACAACTAATTCGCATTTACGACCATCACAGCACCCCACAGTCATGTGACTGCCATTTTCAGCCTTCCCAGCTGGCTTCCAGCAAGCAAAATCAATGGGGAACCACATGATTTGCTTAATGACCATGTGATTTGCCAAACAATTAGTGATTCACTTAACAACTGCCACAAAAATGGTCATAAAATCAGGTCAGATTTGCTTAACGGCCACATCACTTAGTGACCGAAATTCCAGTCCCAATCATGGTTGTTAAGCAAGGACCAACTGTATACGTTTTACAACCTTCAGTGTTTTATACTTTAAGTTCGCCACTGCCCAGAGTTTTCCTGGATAGCTGGGAGGCCTTATAAATGTGAATAACTAAATAAATAAATACAATCGCAGAACGACTTTGGGGATCTTGCACAGACTTGATATTGCAAATAGCTGCAATGTATCAGATCTATCCAGAAATAGCTTCTTCATGGTGAAGAAAAAGGTGCTTGGCCTACTTAACAGCCGATTATCATTTCCAGGTGTGGTACTTCTTGTGGCGGTCTAAAAAGCTAATGAACGGACAAATCAATAGCAATTTTCAAATTGTATTATCCATTCCTCTCTGCCCCAGCTAGACCTGTCCTGGTCCTTGTTCCAGATTACAGCAATAAATATTCAGAAGTCAGCTTCTGATCTTGGCAACTTGGAAAACTTCAAGGTTCAAGCAAGTTGTGAGATACACCTCATAAGGTTGATTGGACATCACATAACTTAAACAAATAAACAATGAAATCATCTGCAAATCCAGATCTCAGATCCAGTTGATAGCATTGTCTGAGCCTATGCCTTGGTATAGTACTCTAAAATCACGATTAAAAAAAACAAAACAGAACATTATTTGAGACATGGGCCACTTAGCGCATTCCTTGAAGTAAAGCAAAGATCTGTTTTTCTCTGATATTGCAGTGCTAGTAACAATCAAACAAATTATGAAGCTGTTAGTAGTTTTCCTTCTTAAGCAAGGGCAGATTTCTATCTTGGCTTAGCTATGCCTGCAACCATGAGTGGCTTTTTTTCCCCCTTCCTGTAGCAAAAGCAAAAAGTCTGGACTATAAATCAGAAGGGGAAAAAAACTATCCTTGGTATCTCACCCATAGTTACCATTTGCCTGAGTTTTTTGTTTCTTCTTTTTTTTCTTGCGAGCTTGCTCCAAAGAGTATTTACCTCCCTGCTTGTCACAGATAGGAATTTGCCTCTGGTCCTGGAGATTTTATTTTAGATCAGCAACAATGAACATTCAATTTCCCCATTGCTCTCTCCTGAGCACTAAACTACAGTAACCCAGATTAAGATATACTGCAGCTGTCAAATGCAGAAGCTCTGAATGATGTTGGATGCTGGGGACCAGCCAGGCTAAAGCATCATCTTGATGCTTTGCTTCTTCACATCCTTTGCATACCGAATGGTCCGGCTTCATTCCTGAGCAATTTTGCTCCAACTCTTGGGGAGCTGAGATGATTTGGATACAGCGAAACAATTTCTTTGTTGATTTGTCTCTCTGCCACTCAATCTGAGTGTGCAGTGCAAATATAACAGCTTGGAGTCCTTGTGAAATATGGCAGTACAGGAAGTCCTCACTTAACGACCACAATTGGGACCAGAGTTTCAGTTCCTGAGCAAAGTGGTCATTAAGTGAATCTGACCCAATTTTACAACCTTTTTTGTGGCAGTCATTAAGTGAATCATCCTGGGTATTAAGCAGACCATGTGGTTGTTAAGCAAATCACACAGTCCCCCATTGATTTTGCTTGCCAGAAACCAACCGGAAAGTGACCACGGCACACTGCAACAGTCTTAAATGCAAACTGGTTGCCAAGTGCCCAAATTGCAATCATGTGACTGTGGGGATGCTGCAATGGTCATAAGTGTGAGGAGCAGTCGCAAGTCAGTTTTTCCAGTATCGTAATAAGTCCGAACCATCACTAAGCAAATGGTTGTTAAGCGAGGACTACCTGTATAGAAATACGATGGATAGATGGTCTGTACAGATCAAGTTCTTAAACATTCGTTTAAATTATATATATTTAATTATGTACTTAATTGATTATGTGCCATCAAGTCTTAGTGACAACATAGATATTCTCCATGACAATCTGTCCCTAACCTGGTCTTTCAAGTCTTCTAACAGTTCATACTTAATGAAATTAAATTAACATGCCACTGAATCGATATTTATATTTGCCCCCGGGCTGCAGTTTTAGAATAAAGTTTTACAAATCAGAGATCATCTGAAACTCAGGAACTGAATACAAGACAGAATAAACTCTTGAGAGGAAGGAACAGAAATGGTAGAAGAAAGCTTTTAAAAAGCACTTGGAACTTTTATTGGCACTTTTCTCCACCCGCTTATCAAATTTACTTTGCAGCTTTTTGGATTCACCAGTGTATAAAAATGCCAACAGAATTTTTTTTTCCCCAAACAGGTAAAGCTAGAAAACACATCATCCACTCTACTTGTAGGCAGTTTAACTTTCATTAATCTCTTTCTTTCTCTCCAACAACCATGCCTGGCTATTTGGCAAGCTGTGTCTGAGAAAATATAAGAAAGGAAAACTCACATTATCTCAGCCTTGCTTTGGCGAGAAAGACTGAAAGGAAACATTTTCATGCAATACCACCTGATTCAAAACAAGTTGTTGCACTTGCGGCATTAATAGACTAGTTAAAACAAGGAATCATTGTTTTAAAGATTCCTCCTGGCAAATTAATCACTGGAGATCAGAGCTTTCTGAATTTTAAAGTGGAGACACAGACTGTGTCTTGAAACAGTTCTGATCTCCATGTAAGTTTTTACTCTCTCCCCCCCTTATCTGCTATCTGTCAGTTACTGCTGTTAGCAATCTCTCCTTTGTGATGTGCCCTGGAAACTGTATTTAATGGATTCTTTCTAATGTGCTATGCGAGAAAGCTTTCCAAATACTAAGTCAACTTTCCCTTAAAAGCTTCTGCAGATAGCTCTTCATTGTTGTCTGAAAAGAATAAGTCATAAAAGAATCAAAATTCTGCAAAAGCTAGAAATAGTTGAGAATCCAAGTTACCTCCATAACTCAGGTAACTCAGCCACCCCTATCCTCATGCCTTTTAGTTTGCAATGGGGATTGTCAACCAACATATCTAGAATGCACCAGATTAGGAAGGTTGAAAAATGCCGTATACTATCATTGAAGCAGAAGCATGGACTTTTGTATGTAGATAGTGCAGAGTGGTTGGCTGAGAACCTCAATGATTTGCAGCAAATGTTAGATAGACTGTATGATGCAACAAGGAATACTGATCTTTCAAAGATCAAGGTAATTCTGTTTAGCAGGCAAAAGAAAGCAAACAACTGCAAATCATACAAAATGGTGACCAAAACAAAACCAACAGCAAGCAGAAGGATTTGTATATTTTAGTAGAATATTTTCTAAAGATGGGGAAATGGACAGAGAAATTTTAAGAGGCACAAATGTTGGTAGAAAGGCAGCAGTAGGATTTGGTCTTGTGAGGAATGATGTCTGTTGAAAGAAGCAAATATGGCTGTGTGTGAAAGCAGGCTTCTGGCCCCTTTGTTTTATGGAAGTGAGAGTTACTCTGTCAAGAGGAAAAGCTGAATGCAGTGGGAATGGAATACCTAAGAAGGCTGTGGGCTAGAACAAGGCGAGATAGTGCAAGGACAACTGTGTGCTGAATGAAGGTGGACTGAATACTAAACACACTGAAAGAAATACATTTGCTCACATGGACAATGAGGAACTAATCCCAAACCCAAGAAAGGTAGGAAGAGTGAGGGTTCGAAAGGAAGATAATAGTGGAGGAAGTTGTGGGCGGAGCCTCAAAAGAGAGAGGTGAGAAGTTTCAAGAACAAAAAACAATATATGAAGCACTATATCCTTTTTTTTTCAAACTTGGCAACAAGCAGAATTCTGGGAGTTGAAGTCGACACATCTTAAAGTTGCCAAGTTTGAAAAACACCGGACTATACCACTGTGGTGGAAGCTTGGACAGTTTGCAAAAGATAGAAAGATGTCGAGAAGAATAGGGAACGGTATTGGTGTAAACTGGACCTAGCTACACAGTAAATGCTTTATTAATCAACCATAGGGGGGGAAGCACTTGTGCTACTCCCAAATGTCCCTTCCATCCAAAAGGGCATCATTCATGGCAGTTTACATCATTTGCATCAGGATGCAAAAGACATAAATTACATCACTTACTGTCAATGTACATCATTTGCATCATGATCTCATGATGCAGGTGACATAAATTGATACAAATAATGTAAATATAATCTAATTCAATGTAAACGTAAGTGCCTTATCTGGAACACTTTGAATGCAACCATTTGCCTGTTATTCGGGGGGCAGGGGGTGTCAAAACAGAAGTTTGATCTACTGCCTTTTTAGTTGGCTAAATGGGATCTATTAAATTGAGAGTTCATTTGATTTTATTTCCTTTCCTTTCTCTTATCTCTGCCTTTACTTTCCTACTTCTTATTCCTTTCTTGCATTTTGCATAATGTGGCTGATAAAAAAGGGAGTACTGTAGTCCAATACAGTGTTTCTCAACCTTGGCAACTTTAAGATGGGTGGAGTTCAACTCTCAGAATTCTCCAGACAGCCATGCTGGCTAGGGAATTCTGGGAGTTGAAGTCCACCCATCTTAAAGTTGCCAAGGTTGAGAAACACCAATGTAATGGGTATATATGTCAGCACCACATTCTATTACGTATCATATAAGATCAGCAGAATTTTAGATCACACAGACAAGTAAAAAACAGAACTTTCCATCTTTTTTCCTTTTGTCTTATTTATCCTGCCCCTTGCCCCCAATTTTCTGTCTTCAAATGTACTCCAGTCCTGTTTAAACTAACCCATCCTGACTTTCTGTGTTTGTTTGTAGTGAACATGTAACAAAAGCTAAAAATGCTAGAGCAGAAAATGGGTCCTCCATCCACAATGCAAGGCGATAAGTTGCACATACTAATTATATGTTAAAAAGCCAGCAGACGTTAAGCTAGATCAATTGGAATTTGGCATAATTGTTTTGAACAGATGCTTATGAGTCTCGTGTTAAAACTTTTTTTTTCCCTTCCTGAACTTGTAAGTCTGAAAAGTAATTACATCTTCAGTAGGAGCCACGTGTGCTCCAATTATAGAAACAACAGGTCTACAATTTCAAGTAAACTTCTCTAATAAAAATGGGTGGCTCTCTTTCTCCTGGAACAGTGATAAAAAACGAAATCTGTCATTACTACCTGGCACTTTCCCATTCGTATAAGCAAACGTTTATCCTGCCATCTGTCAGGAACAATCCAGCAGAGTCATAGAGAAACACCATTAGTGAAAAAGGAAAGGGGGGCAGTATAGAAAACTATTGGTGTTGTTTTTACTTATCAAAACAGACAACAGAAGCTGCTCTTACCTTTGCAACTGTGTGTGGAATTCCCAATAGCATTTGTGGGAATGCAGGTGGACCGTAGAACAGATCTGAGATAAGACTTCTCAGGCACAACAGTGAGTCTGAAGCTGATTGATATCTTTTTAATTGACTGGACCAGTTAATTCACGGTTGTGAACTTTGTACAATTTGTGGGTTCTTGGTGCTCTCTGAGCTTGGTTGTGGGCTTGGAGACGTTTCATCACCCAACTAGGTAATGTCATCAGTGCGAGGTAACATCATTATCATCATCATCATCATCATCCACACTGATGATGTTGCCTAGATGGGCAATGAAACGTCCACAAGCCAACCACCAAGCTCAGGGAGCACCGGGGCCTCCACAGTTCAGCCCTGAGCTACAGAGATTCTCTTCTATTGGAACTTTGTATAATGTGTTTTAGCACCCCAATCCCATTAAACATGTTTTCCAAACAAAGTTTACTATACTTGCTGTTTAAAAAAAACACACACACACAGAAGTTTGTAGCTAGCTTTTCATTCATTTTCCTTAAAAATATTGTTTTTCTCGGGCCTTTTCTTATCAGAATTCACCTTTTTACATAACTGGATTTTTGAAACATTACTCCGCTGGAATGCTATGCTACTTTTCAAAGCATTAGTCATTTATTTATTACTATTTATATTAAAGGTCAGCCTTACCCTTGAATTCCATCAATTGAGAGATTCTAGGATGTGGTAAAAGCTCATTTTTGCAGTCCAGTCTGATATATTGAACCAGTCTGATGGACACCACCAGCAGAACTTGGCTGAATTATTAGCCAAGCAAGACACTTCCTCAAAATAGCTGAGATGGAGTGGAAATGAGGACAGAACAGAGGTTGAGAAGAACACACCTGTGCCAAATTCTATACTACTTCAAGCCTCACTGCAAAATTTTATACCAGTCCCAATACAGTTGTGAATAATTTCCTTCATGGTGACTTCAAATATTGATCACTAACAATCCTTTCACCTTTGAATCTCTTCCAGTTAATTATCCACAGAGCTGATTAATTACACTGACATAAATACTTCAACTTGACAATCCCCATGAAGAGCTCAGAGTCAATGGACATTATGGGTGCAAATCGTTAATGTTTTTAAAAGACACAATGTCATGTTCACCGTTTCAATGTGCTTGGTACATCGTAATGTTTCGCATGTCATTTGCCTGATACGTGTTTGGTCTCGGGAGGGAGGAAGATTCCTCTTCGGGGAGTTGTCATCTGTTGGCTGCTGGGTTGGAATGTGTTTGGGTTATCTCATGTGTTCAAGGTTGCTTTCCCAGGATGTGTGGAAAACGGTTACCAGCACCTGGGAGGGGGGTGGTTGCTATGGCCGGTAGAGGGGAGGGATTACGTTTGGAGCCGAGGGCTTTTAGTTTGTATTTGGCGCGCTTTTAGTCATTCTCAGCTTTCTCTGTATCTGCCATAATTTCCCTAATAAATCAGATTTCATTTAAGTAACCTCTTGTGAGTCTGAGTGTTTGGGGTAGGCAACCATTACACACAAATGATTATTAACAGTAACACTGTATCTGCAAACACATGGTGAGGGGTGCAATTTGTAGATTTTTCATTGCTCTGCTCTCCTGGAATATCCAGATTGGTGGGGAAGGCATCTACATCAAAGAGGAATCTGGATGGCATGATAAGATGACTAAATATGTATGTATGTGCCCTTGTTTTTATGGTATAGTCCTCTCTCCAGTAATCTACAGTCTACTTGGCTTCCCACATTTCCACTCAGGAAAACATCAGAAAGGTACGCTTCCTGTAGTTTTTATACTGGGCACAGTGGGCAGCTGGGAAGGCTTCAAAAGGATGTAAAGAGGAGGAACATCTATCCAGCAGCCACCACGGTAGTAGAATCTTCTGCCATGCTGACCACCTTCAACCATCAAGTCAGCTCAAAAACACCATCAAGAAAAATTGGCCAAGATAAGATTAAAACAAAAAAAAAAAACAGACAGTCTTCCATGAGAAACTGCAAAGCAGATTTCAGCATAGCATTGGGTGGGAGCCATGGACAAATTGTTGTGGTTTTTTAAACAACCTCCCTGAGATGAAATACGCCAGTGGGAATAAAGGTAGAAATGTCTCATCCTAATCAGCAAAGCAATCCTTTTTCTTATCCCCCAAACATGCTGTCAGAGAAAGACACAGGCTATGGCAGTGTATAATATTTTAGCCGCATAAACATTCTTTATTAGATGTGACAACCACATCTGTAGCAGTGGGGGCACAGGGCAAGCAAGGAAAGGAAATCGAGCGATTCAGTCATTAAGTGGTCAATCCTGAGCGGATGGAAATTTTAAAACCACAGCGGCCAGTTGAGAGATCTGTACAGGCTGATCAACTCAGTCAGAAGGAAGATTTCTTCTCCCTAATGCTTTACTAAATGTTGACCCAGCAATATTTAGGAAATAAAAATGAAAGAAAAATTACAAAGGTGAAATATTTTCTTTTATTTAAACAATCTGTTTGTTGACGCTCCCCTTTCTGCTCCTTGGGCAGCATTTTGCCGAGTTATAACTTATTCCTCTTATCTCAACTAATGAGGGAACACAGAAGGAATGTGATGACATCATGATAGGATGCAGCTGATCCAACTTGGCTGTGTGATGACATCCTGAAGTACCAACAAAGCCAAACAAGAGTGAGTCAATCGTGAATCATCTTAGTCTATTAACTCATCAGTTATACTCACCATGCCTGTCCAATTTTTAATCCACTTTTTAATATAATTCTTTTTTTAAAAAATTCAGCCAAAGGAAGGGCACATTTCCACATGGCTGAAAATACATGTGAAACATAATTCTGTGTTAGGTGAAATGGTGAGAGGTCCCCTGTGCAAGCACGGACTCATGTCCTTTGGAGGGACACCACTTTTGCGACGTTTTCTTGGCAGACTATAGAGCGGGGTGGTTTGCCATTGCCTTCCCCAGTCGTCACCTTCCCCAGCAAGCGGGGTGCTCCTTTTACCGACCTTGGAAGGATGGGAGGCTGAGTCGATGTTAGACTCAGCCCTTATTCATCTCTGGTCCAAGAGGTAGTGCATATAAAACAAGTTGTGGGGCCCTTAGCTTCAAGGGACTAAGTAGAATCAGCGAATCCTAGAATCTTAGAGTTAGAAAGGACCACTGAGGACCACCAAATCCAACCCCCTCCTCCATGCATTATCCCTAGTAGATGGGAGTCCACACTCTGCTTGGACAGTGCTTCCAATGAAGAGAAGCCCACCACCCCTCTGAGAAATTGGTTTCACTCTCAAACTACTCTCATAATTCAGAAGCTTCTCTCACATGCATCTGGACTTTATTTTGACCCTTTTCTCTAGCTTGATGCTTTTTCACACTGGAGCACACATATGCATTTAAAAAAAAATATGCTGTATATAATGGACACCTTCTCCTGTCCAGAGGAAAAATCAGATTAGAAGGAAAAAATATCTTAGTATATCTTAACATCCTCGACTTCCAAGGTCTTGAGATCTCCCTCCCTCTCTCTCTCTCTCTCGCTCTCTCTCTCTTATAGATATAATTATATATATAAAATCTCAAAATGTAGATCTAACACTCCATCATTGAGGAAGGGAATGATGCTTTGGTGATACCTACAAATATGCCTCCACTCATATTTTGGCAAGATGTGTATCCTTTATTTTTTTTTCACAATACTGATAGCCTATCAACAGATTCTGGGCGGGGTACAACGAACTCCAAAAACAATGTGTTAAAACCCAATATCAGTAATAAAAAGCAGCAATAAAAAACCAATAGTACATCAAAAGCACCATTCAAGGTTCTTGCTAATCTATAGAAATCCATATGACATAAAAGATCCTGTCAACAACAAAGGGTTCCGTTGGGAAATGCAGAAACCCAAAGTGAATGGAGCAGATGCTCACGGCAGATCAACCCTTTTGTTTGATGCTCCTGTCACTCTGTACAACTTCAACACTAGAATCAGGTTGGGGTGTACCAGGTTTCACTGAAGTGCTAAACACATGTCAGGGCTGAACAAACCATCTTAGGAGCATCTCACAAAGTTCAAAGCAAGGCAGGGCAATGAAAGAAAACAAAACTGGCCTGCACATGGAAAACAAAACTCTCAAGGACAAGTCTTGATCCCTAGCTTTCATCTTTGATATGCTTCGTACAAGGACTTAACAGCTGCGACAAAATCCTCACGCTCTCCAGTGCTGTAATTCTGATTACACAAGAAGATTATCAAGTGCCTGGCTCAACAGTAGTGCCTATGAGAGGGATCTAGGTGTCCTGGTGGACCACCGCTTAAGAATGAGTCAGCAGCATGTTGCAGCTGCCAAAAGAGCCAATGCAGTCCTGGGCTGCATCAACAGAGGGATAGTATGATGATCACGGGAAGTGATAGTACTGCTCTGTACCACACTGGTGAGGCCAAAATTGGAATCCTGTGTCCAGTTCTGGTCACTACAATACAAAAAAGATGCTGAGGCCCTAGAAAGAGTGCAGAGAAGAGCAACAACGATGGTAAGGGGTCTGGAGACTAAAATCTATGAAGAACAGCTACAGGAACTTGGGATGTTTAGCTTAACAAAGAGACAACTGAGGGGAGACATGTTAGCCGTCTTCCCATACTTGAAGGGCTCCCACAGGGAAGAGAGAGTCGATCTATTCTCCGTAGCACCTGAGGGTAGGCCAAGGATCCCGGGGTGGAAGCTCCTCAGAGGGAAACCAACCTGGAAACAAGGAGGAATTTCCTGACAGTGAGAACTATTAAGCAATGGAACAGCTGGCCTCCCGGAGTGGTGGGTGCTCCATCACTGGAGGTTTTCAGGAAAAATTGGACAACCATTTGTCTGAGGTGGTATGTGGACTCCTGCCTTAGTCAGGAGGCTGGACTAGAAGACCTCCAGGGTCCCTTCCAACCCTATGATTCTATGATTGATTCTATGATGATAAGAGTGAATGTTCCACCATACTAAAGAAAGGGCATGTGGCAAGGGAGAGGGAGGAGAAAGAAAGAGAAAGTCCTTGCATATGAAAAACAGGCATGTCAAAGAGAAGGTTTTTCATCTTGCCTTTCACTCTGATATTCCCCAAGGCACTGTTTCTCAACCTCAGCAACTAAGATCTGTGGACTTCAATTCCCAGAATTCCCTAGCCAGCATGGGAATTCTGGGAGTTGAAGTCCACAGATCTTAAAGATGTTGAGATTGAGAAACACTGCCCCAAGGCACGGAGGAGATTAAAAGATGTCACAAAAGGCACCCGTTCTCCCAATTTTGGAATTCATTTTTGAATTCTGCTGGTGAAACTAGAATTCACTAAATCTGGGGGCAACAGCACTGCTGACCAGAGGGAAGATAACGAAACGAAAGCAATCAGTCCCTGCGCATCCAATGGTGCATCTCAGTTCTGAGATAGGTGCATCAGTGAAAAACGGGTTTACAGAGAGAGAAAATTAGAGGCCACATTTCTCTCATGCGCCAACTAAGTAATCAACTGATTTAAGACCAGAGAAAGGTAAAGGGGTTGACTCTGGGGAAAAGCAATGGAAGAATACATCACAAAATGATAAAAGAGAATATTATTTGCCATTCTAATTACTGTGCATGTTATACAGTCTACTTGGGAGGCTGTAAAGCAAAGCACATAGAGAACTGGGATTATATATAATTCATAGACTGCAGCATGCTGCTTCTTTTCTCACTGCGTCTTTGCAGGCCTTCTTCAGGAAACCCTCTTTCTCCATTTCTCCATTTCTCTTGCAGAATTCCCACCTCAAGGAGCCTAGGATGAGTTTGCCCCACCGCCAACCTCCTCACTGATTTGGATACTAAAAATTCAAGAGAAGCTTTTAAAGGAATCCATCAGAAAATGGATCCAGAATATGTCCTGGACCCTGTAGAAAGTCAATGAAATGGTTTCCTGGACACACCCAGGTTCTTTTCTTGGCAACAGAATGGAAGGCGATTTGCCCTGGCCTCTTCTGAGATTTTTTTAAATTATTATTTCTCAGTCTATCTTCTAGCCCCAACATTTCTGGATCATCTCCCTTTCCAGTCCTAACCAAGTCCAATCGTGCCTAGTCTTTTTTTCAAGAACATTCAAGGCTAGCTACGTGCTGCCATACTGAAATGGCCTCCTCAAATTTTCCACTTTATTTGAGCCAAGGAAACCATTTCACTGAATTTCCACAGGGCCCAGAGATATGCTCTAACAATTCCTTGCAAATGGGGCTCACCGCTAGCCATGGCATGAAGAGACCTTTCTTTGTTCCAAGGATTGGCTTTAAAGGCATCCTCAGAGTCCTTTCACATCATTATGTAGAGCAAATGGTAGAGAATACATGGAGGGAATTCCCCAAAGTTCCTTCCTTCCTTCCTTCCTTCCTTCCTTCCTTCCTTCCTTCCTTCCTTCCTTCCTTCCTTCCTTCCTTCCTTCCTTCCTTCCTTCCTTCCTTCCTTCCTTCCTTCCTTCCTTCCTTCCTTCCTTCCTTCCTTCCTTCCTTCCTTCCTTCCTTCCTTCCTTCCTTCCTTCCTTCCTTCCTTCCTTCCTTCCTTCCTTCCTTCCTTCCTTCCTTCCTTCCTTCCTTCCTTCCTTCCTTCCTTCCTTCCTTCCTTCCTTGTAATGTGACACATGATAAAAAAAAAATCACATCATCCCAACTTTGATTTTATTTCATTACACTTTAATTCAGGCAAAGGAGTTTTTCTTTCTCTTGGCTTCTCACTTTGAAGACTGCACACTCTAATATACTATTCAAAGTGCACCTGTATAAATTTCATAAAGAATACTGTATTAACATTCTAGAAATGATGGCCTTTTTAGTTTATCACCAAACTGATGCTAAAAGTGGTCGAAAGGAATCTTGGGCAGACTGTTCCAACCAACTAGAGTGGCCAGTATGGAACACACCCCTCCCAGCAAAAGTCTTAACAAAAACAGCAGGTGCAATTTGGAATGAATTGGATTTAAGAGGGATTAAGCAAACAGGGATTCAGGCAGAAATCTTCCATTGTTGGGAGTGAATTGAATAATTTGTCACAGGCACATGATGGTGGCATGTATCACTTTTGGAAACATTTCAACAGTTTTGAAATGGTCTGCAAGAGAGGACCAGGGAGAAGCAGCCAGAGAGCTGGGGTGTGCTGTTTTAGCTAATCTGGAACCAAAATTGGAACAAGGGAATCATTTTCCTCCCGGAAAAGTCATTGTGATGTGGTCAGAAAAGCTTAGGAAAGCAATTATTCATCAGTAGTTTCCTGAAGACACATGGGAAACAATAAGTCATGCCTTTAAATCATGGAACCAGGGTAGGCGATAACATCCAGTGTGAAATATTAATTTGAGGTCACCGGTCCCACCCATTCTTCTCATTGTATCTTACATCAGCATCATTTTTTCTCCATTGTTTTCACTGCCTCAGCAAACAAATCTTTAACAGCCCATGTGGTCAGAGGTCCCTGTGTGTGTGTGTGTATGTGTGTGTGTGTGTGTGTGTGTGAGATGATGTAAACAGCCTTGGGCCACTGTGACACAAGTTCCATTCCTTTGAAGCATGCATGGTGATGTCATGTGCATGTGTAGCACAGATGGAGCTAGAGAACACCAATGCAACACTTTTGTGATTCTGAAGAAAGCACTGGATCTTGCAGACACCTCTATATGTGTAGCCCTCAACTTACAACCACAATTGGGACCAGAATTTCTGTTGCTAAGCGATGCAGTCATGAAGTGAGTCACGCCCAATTTTACAACCTTTTTTGCTGCAATCGTTAAGCGAATCATGGGGTTATTAAGCGAATCTGGATTCCCCATTGACTTTGCTTGTCAGAAGCCTCCTAGGAAGGTCACAAATGGCAATCATGTGACCCTGGGATGTTGCAACCATTGTAAATTCATGCCGGTTGCTAAGTGCCCGAATTTTGATCACTGCAGCAATCGTAAGTGTGAGAACCGGTTGTAAGTCACTTTTTTCAGCACCTTCATAACTTTGAACAGTCATTAAATGAATGGGCATGACTCACTTAATGACCACCTTGCTTAGCGATGGAAGTTCCGGTCCAAATTGTGTTCATAAGTCGAGGACTACCTGTACCACAGCTAATGTGCTTTTTTTTCCCCTGCTTCCCACAGTTCATTTGGGGGTTTATTATTTCCATCCCTAGGGCCAGCCGAGCTGACAGGTCCCCGCTCCCAATACAAAATAATACGAAATGGTTAAAACCCCGTTAGAGGAACAACAGCTCAAATCACCATCACTCCATTTGACAGGCCTAGCTTAGAAGAAGAGTTTTGACTCCTGGCCGCAAAGCTCAGAGAGCGAGGGTTGACAAGGATCAGTCCCCAGGCAAAGCTTGGAAGCTATGTGAGAACCCCCCACTCCTGCCTGCCTGACATCTTGACAGATTCATATGAACTCTAAAATCAGGGCCATCTTTACATGGGGTAGAGTCCCCCAACCCCAGTTGCCAGACTACACAGCCAGCCTCCCCGTGGAGAAACGAACTCTGCCCGTCTCCAAGTATTTGCAAACAAGCAGTGGGGCACGTAGAAATCACGTCCATTCACAGCCGCTGCTCGGCCTCATAGCTTGGAGAAACAGGTTGGAGAACCCATGATATCATGGGGGGAACTTGTGAGATCATATACTTGCAAGCAGAACGGGGTGGCTAAATCAGGGAGGAATAAAATTCACTATATTTCTTTTAGGCAATCTCCATTTTATGCATCGCCTTTAGATTTCCTGCCAGAAGGTTCCTTACCTGTAACTTTGAGTTCAGTTGTGCGTCTGATTAGCTTTCCTTCAAACTTGAGCTCGCAAGTGTAATTTCCGCCATCTTGCTCTTGGACGTCTTGTATTAAAAGCGTGTTCTCTTTCTGGACAACCACACTTCTCCACATTTTGGGCTTGCACTCCTGGGAAGGAAAGGAAGCAAAAAACGAAAAGATCAGTGCTTCAGTCCAACTGGATTGCACGATCCACTAATGCAACTTGACTGGACCTTAAATTATGCATGGTTTGTTTTATTTGCTTACTGGGTTTCTGTAGTGTACCCGAGAAGTTGAATCTTGGCAATCCCAGGTAAACCTTGCGAATTCCTGAGAAGAGGGGATTTGCCACTTCTCAGAGGATGAAGTCTGGGAGCTGATTAGAAGAGTCACCGGTAGAAAAGATGTGATGCTAGATTGGGGTCTCTGGAGATTTCTTGGCAACAGTGCAGAAGTGGTTTGCTACTATCTGATTTCAGGTGTTTTCTACTTATTTCAGGTGTTTTTTCTCACCCGCAACATTGGAGTTTTCTTGACAGGAAGAGCTGTCCATCAGTGGAATAGGTTATCATATGGATTGGTTTCTTCCTCTTCACTGGGGGTTTTTAGACAGAGGCTGGATAGTCATCTATTGGGGATGGTGGACCGAATCCTGCTGTGTGCAAGAGGTTGGCCTTGATGACCTCTTCAGTTCCTTCTAACTCTGTGATTCTTTGATGTTGTCCTATCAGACAATTCCCAGATTAGCCAGAATCAGTAGCCGCTACAATCTGAACTCCATAGTTTTCCTGGCGGCAATATGGAAGTGGCCCCTGGTTGTTTTTTCAGCTTCTACACTGCTGAGACATCCCAGCGGTCTCCCAGCCAAGGACTAAACAGGTCCAACCCTACTTAGCTTTTCAAGATCAGCCAGATCTGGTTGTTGCCTTTTGCATTGGGGATTCCATCACCTTGTTTTTTGTTTCCCATGTTGTCTGGGAATTCTGGGGACTGTAATCCCAAAAGTGGAAACCTGACCCTGAAGTCGCTATTGCAACAAGCTCTCTTCCCTTACCTACATGGCAATCATTTTCAAACTCTGACTTGCAATCCTGTCATTGCTATGTTGCTTCTTTCAATGGGCAATCTCCATTCTGCTCATTTTAATCAGGATGACAGCTTAATCGTTAGTTGTCATCCATCAGGCAGATGTGGTGCAACTTATGGGTGGCACTCAGATAATAACAAGGCAAAGGGATCCGGCATCGCATGTGTCAAAATGCTGCTTCTGCTGTAAAGTCAGTTGGCCTTAGGCAAGCAGACATACCTATTGCCCCCTCTAAGTAGAATATGGGTAGAGTACATATGTACAGTATGTGTATGTGAATGCATGTGTCACATGGATGCATATACAGAAAGAGAGAATGAGAAAGAGATCCACATGTGTCAGAGGCGTGACTCCCAAAATTCTCAACCAACAGGGTCAAATTTTTGGCAGGTAGGCCAGGTCAAGGAATATCCACAGCTACTTTCTTGTCATAGGGTATCATGACAGACACTTGAAGTTTCTCTTTGCCCCATCTTATACCAAACAGAATCAAGGCAGGGCTATGCTGACTTTCTTCCTCATGTTTTCTACCTTCCCAGAAGTGAGTGACCATTTCTTCATGGCTAGCGCCATGAAATGATCCGGAGGGACCTACCACACTGAAGGTCTGATTAAGATCTCTTCGCCATGTACCTTTTATTACATTCATATTTTTATGGTATTTTCTAATTGTAATGGTTTTATATTTTAATCTTGTTTTATTGTAAGCCGCCCAGAGTCCCCCCGTTGGGGAGAGATGGACGGTGAATAAATTTATAAAATAAATAAATAAATAAATTTATCTTCCGATAATGGATCATCCCTGCCTTCCCAAGACAGTCCTTTACATTGCTGAAATCTTTCAGTTGTCCCAATTGTGGAGAAAAACTTTTTCACCCCTCTTGAGGGCTCCATTCTGCCAGGAATAATCCTTTAAAGGCCACGTCCTAAAGTTAAGAAGTGGGTTGAGGCCGAGCTCCAACTGGATAAGAACACCTCATTGTTCTCCCTTTTCATTTTCCTAACCATCCCTTTTCCTGTGTCTCTCATTCTCTTTTTGACTTCTCCAACCCAACCCACCCCACCCCACACACACACAAATCAGGCAGCAGGGAAGGCAGAGATGGCCTTTGCCAAACTGCTTTCTGGGTGACAGTTTTCATAAACAGGACAATGACCTCATGAGATTAGGACAAAATCTGCTTATATCCCTGGGGCTGAAGGTTGCTACCACTGTTGTCTTCTAATCAGAATCCTCCTCTCCTTGAGAGCTACATCCTTCCATTTCCTCCTTTGCTATAAATATTTTCTCATATTGGGGGCAAAGTTGCCCCAAACAAGCCAGACAACAACAACAACCATCGCACACTAACCACCTTCATTTCTGCTAATCTCTCCTCACAGCACATCCGTTGTCAGCCCTCACTGACATATGACCAAGAATCAGAGGGCCTCTACCCTCTTCTGACATATTGTGATTCCCTGCATGTCATCCTGGTTCCAAATAAATTATTTGCAAACATGCTGATTGCAAGCAAAGCTGATGAGTTGAAGTTTCAATAGCCTCATTCTGCTTTGGCAGCAAGAGACGAAGACAGGCTGATGGCAACTCTCAAGTCTGAGAACTGTTTATATATTTGAGATTCTTTTGCTCCCTTTTCCTTTAAAAAAATGTCGCTTTACATTTTTACAAGTTTGTCACCATAAACTGCAAAACAACATTCCCCATTCCAAGGAAGGGAGGGAGGGAGGGAGGGAGGGAAGGAATCCCAAATGAAATAACAGAAAAGGACTTTTAAAAAGTCTACAGGAGGTCAACCAAGGAATAAAGATGTAGGCTCTCCTAGAATGAAAAGCCATCCATATATAAAAGCAAGCAAGCAAAGGAACTGCATGGATTTCTGTGAACTGAAAGTGCCTTTTTCCAGAATTTTACCCATTATGAAGCTCAAATTCAAAAGATGCTCAGCCAGCTATTTCTTTACCAGTTCGAGGCCACCTGCTGAAGCTTTTCCTTTCTTTTTTTTTAGGAAAGCCTGAAGAGTCTGAAGGCTTTGAAACTATTTTTCCTGTTTGCAGTTTTGGGTCCCTGGCTTCCAAGAAACAGCTTCCAGGGCCATCCCTGTTTTGAGCCTGGCTTCATTTTCTGATATTTATTTTCTTGTCATGCCATTTACATATTTTTAATGAGTTGCTCCTGTTCGCTGCCTTGGATTGCCAGACAAAGCAGGGTATAAATTCATTTTAAAAACCAACTCTTGTGATTAATTTTTTTCCCTGAATTTCCATTTTATTTATTTATTCAATTTATATTGCTACCCATCTCACATTCGTGATTCTGGGGGGCTTCCAATTAAAACTTCAACAATGCCAATGCCCCTCCCCCCAAAAACCAACCATACAAACAATACAAAATGTTAAAACAATTAAAACAATTACAGGTAGTCCTCATTTAGCGACCACCTTGGACAGCGACCGTTTCCAGTTACAATGATGATGAAAAAGTAACATTGTGACCAGATCAGTCCTCACATTTATAACCTTTGCAGGTCTTTAAAGCAAAGGAAAGCTGAAGTAAGATCGTAAGCCCAGTCGCGGTTTCGCTTAGCAGCCGCTTTGCTTAATGACTGAGTTGCCAGTCCCAACTGTAGTCATTAAATGAGAACTACTTGTAAAAGCCATACAATACAATCACCAGGAGAACACAGTAATTCAAGAACTGTACAGCCATTTTATGGGCTTCACACTGTTCTCTGTTCCCCAGGCCAGATGGCAAAGCGACATCTTCAGGCCCATCCAGAAGACCATCAGGGTTGGGGATAGCTGTACCTCAGGGGGAATGATGTTCCATAGGACGAGTGCAGCCACAGAAAAGGCCATCCTCCAGCATAGCAGATGTTTTCTCACACTGGGAATATCAACCTTTTTCCAACCCTAATCCATCAAACATCATATTTGTGTTAATAAAGAAGGTGCATGATTCCAAACTGAATTATTAATAGAAATTCATCGTCTGATATTAAGCAAACGTCCTGAATCGCTCAGTACCAACCCAACTTAGTCATGCTGTAGAATGTTGCTACCATTCATATCATACATTAAGAAAAGACAATATTTATAATTGCCTCACCTTGTACCATATTATGTCTGGTTCTTGCTTGCCCGTTTTGTAATCCTCTGTATCTGGGCAGGAAATTATCTTGGTCCTAGTGATTTCTGATTTTTCTAAGTAGCGAATGGTGCTATTGTAACACAGCCCAAATTCATTTTCAGCAACAGTCAAGGACATTGATACTTTCATGCAATATGTTGAGTTTCTGCAGAGAAATAACAAAAGGTTGCACTGGTTAAAACTTAGTTAACACTATTAGTCATATGAATGAATTTGTTCATTGCCTTCGTCTTTTAACATGGAGCATGCAAACATGGATGAAACATGTCCATCATTTGAAAAAGCAACCTGATAGTTAATAACAACCATTGAAATTAGAAACAGTTGACTAAGTATAAAAAAAATCAAGGAACATTCAAGAATGAGTTGGACCCACTGCAGTGACCTGCTTAATGTTTTGCATGTTAAATCAAATAACAATGAATGATATGCTTGACCTCATCTTTACATGAACCAAGACAAGAATTTGAAAAATAATTTGCCTCCAGAATATGGCGGAAGGTGAAAATTAACAAAAACATAGGAAGAAATCACATTAACTGCATTAAACAAATTTATTTTAAGATTTATTCAGGTTTCATTTTAATATGATTTTAGTAAGATTTAATTATAGTCAATTAAATAAACCTAAATTTAGTTTTTGACCTGTCCTCCATGATTTCTTTATATCTAATCCTAATCACATTTGCTTTTTAAAAAAAAAAAAAAAAAAGCTCCTGGCATGCTATTAAAAAAAACAACTGAATCCTTCTCCCCAGATGAACCATGCACTAAAATAGGCTTATCCAAAGATCCAGACCCATTGCAAAATGGGGGGGGGGGTCTCATTTATTTTTCCATGAGTAATTTTCTTTAATGGTAATACAAATTTCTAGTTTGTTTATGTACAGTATTGCCTTTGCACCCCACCTTTGTTCTAGGAGCTGGAGGTACCACATAAACCTCTCTCCATCTCTTTCTCCTATTCCCCACAATAATTCTGTGACTTAGCTTAACTTGAAAGCTTTCTGTTAGACAGACAGACAGACAGACAGACAGAAACTTTATTTTGGTCATTGACCAATAAAAATGCATTCAGTAAAAAGAACAAAGCAAAGTTTTGTCTTTCTGTCTGTCTGCTTTCAGTTACTCAGTACATTATTCTATGATGACTGAGGGACCCCAGTGGATTTCATGGTTGAGTGGGAATTTAAAGCTGGTTGCCCTTGAACAACTGTACCCTACGCAGCCCTACCCAAGTCAATAGTTGCGTTGAGCCAATGGTTGGACTCAAAGGCCCTTCACACAGTATACTTCACCAGGTTAGGGAAGACATGTTTATATAACCACATTAACCTTGGTCAATATTAACCTTACTAGGTGGTTGTGGGGAGCTGGGTTAGTATTTTGTATGAATCCAGACCATTTGATTACTGCAGGCTTCAATGTATTTTAGGAACCCAGAAGAAGGGGTAATTCAGTATCCCGGGTTAGTATGTTGTGTGAACAAAATCACTGAGTCTGCAATACCAGATCCAAGGGAAATTCAAAATTCAGAATGGGAAACTAGGTCAAATGTCCCCATTTCACAAGACTAAGCAACTACCAAGAGAAACAGCTCACAGCTTGTTGCCACAATGTTCGCATCAAGTATTCATAGACCCTACATAGGAATGTTGCAATCCAATCTGTCAGATTTCGAGTTTAATCAGGCAGGGGTGGGGGATACATCCCTTTAAGACAAGACAACGAAGACTGACAGATGCCTTAACAAGGGCTGAGTTTTTCCCGGCATGCCTCTTTTTGTCACTTTAATTGGCTTCCCTGCAAAAGGGGATTGGAGTTAGACTGACATGTTGGGTGGTCTTTGTAGGTCCCAAACCTACAAAGGGGACCCCCAGAGAGAAATTTGCCAGTGTTAGACACTAATTCTTCCTGAATGGAGCACTACACTGCAACAACGGATGATTTTTCCCTTGCAGTCTACTTTTTTAGAGGGTTTGATTAACAAGAGGCAGGGAGAAGTGCTGCAAAGCCCTCCATGAGAGATTGCATTGTGGCACGTGAATTCAGAGGAAGGGATGGCATATATATTCATTCCACCATCTTAAGACAGAAGATGTCCTCTGTAAACCTTAAGCCAACACATTACACATATTCAGATTCCAATGTGACATGTAGCTCCTTCAGAGCATCATTTTCCATGTTCTCATTCAGTATCTCTATAATCCATGCACCTGGAATAGTTGTTAATAATTAACTTACTCAAATGATTATGAATTTTCTTGATTACAGAAGCAAAGGTCAGGTAGTTTGGAAAGTCTGGGTAAGAATAAGTTCACGAGAGAGTTTTTAACATAAGCAGGTGGTGTCACTGAATAACATTTTTTGACAAATGAATCGGTTAATGATCTTGCATTATTTAGTTTATATTTTTCACCACTGCCCAGGGCAGATTCTATTTAAATTGCTCCCTGGCACAAGGACCTAAAAATGCTGAATTCCTCTCATTAGGTACAATTAGGTAAGAGTAGGATTGAGAAAACGTACTATCCGATTAGTAAAACACTGCATGTACTTGCCTGGAGGGAAAAGCTGCATTAGCAAAGGATTAGTACGGCGCAATACACATTTGCACACATTCTAAAAATAGTTAGTAGCCAACTTCTGATCACGGCTTTCCCCAATGACCAACTACCTGGTCCATCTAAGTTGGAATTTGCATGGGTATTCCATGAATGTTATCCTGAGAAGCGTCCAATTCTTGTCCAATTGAGAAGAAGGGGATGTGCAATATGAGGGCACCGGGGATGGGTGGATGGAAGGGTCATTATTAGCATAGACAATATTTGTTTGGGTTGTATGTTTGTTTCACCATACTTATATGCTGCTGGGCAGCTTGTAATAAAAGCTAACATCAGCAACACAGAATGAGTAGATCATAAAACAAAGTAAGGACATCATTAAAGACAGAGTTACCAGATGCACTCAAAGAATAGCCATCATAACATCATATCTATACCCCAAGGAAACATCAGAAGAGGATCATATTTCCCTCTTTGCACACTTAATTTGCTCCTTAAATCAAATCATTCCAATTCTGGCGGGGTGGAGGAGGAATCAGACAAATTCTGCCATGCCCTCTCTAATGACATTACTTCATCAACATCATGCCCTATGCAGTCCTTGGAAGTTGGGGGACCTCAGCGGATTCTCTTTGAACCTAGCCTATTTCACAGGACTGTTACAAGGGAGAAAAATAGGATTTCTATGTGAATTCTCCCATTAGTTTTTGGAGGAATTGTTGAAATCCAAACATGTGAATGTGCAGACTCCCCAGTCTTGACATCCACCTGTTTTCTTACTTTTCCTCATCAAGAGATGCCTGATAAAATGAATGAATTTCTCCCTCACCCCGTCTATGCTATTCCATTCCCTTTTCATCTGGGAGCTGATGGATGTTTTTAATGGTATATTTGTTGAATGGCCGTTGCTAGCTTTATTACAAGAGCCTTTCACCTTGTGAATAATAACAATAAAAAGGTACCCTGCTAGTGCTCTTCAAGAAGGGAGTTGATGCTTTATATTTGTTTTCATTATAGTCTCATTTTACTGGGTGATGCCTGGCATGGTTGAGGTCAAGGAAAGGAATGGGTTTGTAGACGCACGGCAAAGAAAAAAGAATAAAACCATGGATGGTTCTAGCATTCGTAATATATTCCCATGGGCAGAGGCTGGTGAGAGGGTGAAAAGAGACACACTCACCCATACACACACTAACCTCTTCTGTCACAAGCAGAACTCCTGGGTGAAGGTTTGCAGAAAAGACATGAGCAACAACGTGTGACCTGTTCCAAAGAAAAACATTCTCCTAAGAAGGACCTGGAGCTCAAATAAACATGAGCCTTAAATTATTAGGGAGCATTCAACTAGGATCTGAAAGGAGGAGTCCAACCCTCCTGCTAGGAATTCAGACCAACCAATGCACTTGAAAGTTGATCTCACCCAGAAGCTTCTTCCAGGGCATCGACCTGCCAAGCAACCTGCTTTGATTTGTGTCTGCAATGGCAAAAAGAGCACCATTAACTGAAAAGACGTCTATATGGCTAATAGGTTGGACAGCTGAGTGAAAGGAAGAACTTTAACCTTTTCTTTTTTAATACCATGTTATTATTAAATGGTTGCAGTTAAAAGGGGCCTCAAGAGGCATCCAACCCAGCACTTAGTCAATGAAGATCTACAAAACCTGATTAGCAACGTCTATAGGAGGGCTACCCAACTCCTTTGATTGAGGACACCATCAGGCTTTGGGGACCACTCTGAAGACCATAATCCAAACCAAGCTGGGGCCAGGGGTCTGTTTTGGGAGGGGGCCTTCAGAGGTTTTCAGGAGTGAAATGGATGCCTTAAGCATCTGCGAAGTATTCCTGGGAAGGAATATCATGACCCTCCACCCTCTTACGTATTTCCAAAATATTTTGAAGTATGGATCCATTAACAGCAAAGCGTCCAAAACCGCTTCCAACAAGATCCATAGTGGAATGCTTTCATCTCTACTTCTGGCTCAAGAAGCGTGGCCATCCTTTGCTGCGGGCAAGGGTCCTCTTCACATGGGCACTGTATGAGACCAGTGTCCCAATGATCATATACACATTGTGCTGGGTATATATGGGAATGCCACACATCTGGACAGAGGTGTGGAGTTCTGTAGGATAAGGGCAAACCAGCTTCAGTGTCTTTGGCTGCCATTTCTAACAGGTCCAGCTAGAATGACCAACAGTCAAGGACTGTTGACTAAGCTAACCAAGATTCTGGGTAGCCTACCTACCAATTTCCTTACCTAATCAGCATGTTGCCATGAGAGATAGTTACACTTGGAGAAAATATTAAGAAGCTAACCCCTCATTTTTCACTCTCCCACGCACACCTAGGCTTGGTTCAGACGTCTCACTAAACCATGTTGTCATCTGTTCTTCGTTATTCTAACATGCATCTGAACTCCCGGTGAAGAATACCAGGCCAGGGAAAGCTCTGCTACAGGGTTCTTCTGAAATGTTGGGGTGATGGAAATCTGTATCAGTCACAGCCTTGCAAATGGATTTCTGTAAGATTATCTATAGCTCATTCCCCCTCCCTCCCCATACAACTCTATCCATTGAGCTGGAATGTCACACCCTTAAGGCTTCTTCTTCCATCAATAATCCGGTGCCCTGGCATGTAACTCCCTTTTCTTAAAGCAACAACAGAATTTCTTTCTGTACCCACTCCCGATCGTCTACATGTATTACTACCACCTTAATCTCTAGGGATTACTTTCTTTCTTCTTGTATTTTTCTGCAATGTCTCCTGTAATCTTATTCGCTATACCATATGGTTTATTCACAATTGCTGCCTTCTGCTGTTACAACTGTAGTTCAGCTTGGAAAAGTGGGGAGGGAACCCCCCCCCCTTTTTTTTTTTTGCAAAAGCCAATTGCTGGATCGCACCCTATAAAATGCTACAGAAATCTCCCATTGGCCAATCAGATTAAACGTAATCAGGGAATTGTCGCCACTGGTAACTATCGAAGTTTAGTATAGATCTTGGTTTTGACATTAAATCCCCCAGAGCCTTTTTCTATGGTTAAGTTATCAGCAATATCCTTCTTCCAAGGCATCAGAAAGAAGGGGAGGACGCTGTGTTGTTTTTTCTGTCCATGATGAGATGGATGAGAGTGGGAAGCAGCAGCCATAATGACTGTAATGTTAAATTTTACTTTTTAGAAATGGGAGCGACTCGGATCCAGACATTAGTGCCTGCATAGGGTGAAAATACACAGAATAGCTGCTGCTTCCTATTTCAGGGTTCTAGAATAACTCAGTAAGAGAAGAGTTGTGTTAATCTATGCCAGCAAAAAGATCAGAAGGAGTCTGTTGCCACCTTTTCTGACTAACACATTTTATTAAAGCCTTTAAATAAAATGTGTTTGTTGAAAAAAGTGCTGCCAGACACCTAGCTTAACACTATGGGAATTAACTGGCAACTAGCTGGATAGCATAGAAGCAGCTTGATCCAACGTGGCTCTTCCAAAGACAGACAGACATTTAGGCAGATGACAGATTTCTCCCTCTAACGCTGGACTCGAGCACGGTGTGTAGACACTTTTGAAGCCAAAAGACAAGCCTCCACAAAGAGAATAATCTGCAGAGGCACCAAAAAGGCAAGCAGAGATAAAAGAAACAAACAAGCACACACACACCCTCTCTCTCTCTCTCACACACACACACACACACGATGAAACATTCCAAAAAGTGTACACATGAAAGTGAGCAGTCATTCATGGATCCAGAGATGCTTTGTTACATCAGCAGCTGAAGAGTTCCAGGCCTGGGTGCACCACAAGAGTCATACAAGATTTTTTTTTTCTAAAACATGAGGCCTTCTGCTTTTCTTCCAGCAAGAGACAGAGAAGAAAGACAGCCAGAGAGGTGACGGAGCAAGCTCTGGAGCACCCCCAGAAAAAAGGATGGATGGGGACGCTTCCTTTAATCCTATCAGCACTGTGTTCCAAGCCCTCCTTTGTATCACCTGTGCACCATTGGAAGCAAGACCCTATTTGACATTAGGCAACACCATTCGGTACCTCCATGTAGGACTGGGAAAGACTCTGGTCTGAAATTGTCCTGAGCTTTGGCCAGATGTGCAGAAACCACTCTTAGCTCCGTTGGCCAAGCGTTCTGACACAGGAGGAGGCAGCATCTGATCTGCATCAGGGCAGAATTTCAGCTGCTTTAACCAGCTCTCCCAACCTGATGCCTTCTGGATGTATTAACTACAGCTCTCAGGAGTCCATACCACCTGGGGAATTCTTGGAGTTGTAATCCAGCTGGTAGGAAGCAGACTGGGAAAGGCTGTTGTAAGTATCCCCAAGTAATCCTACAGCCAACGTCAAGGCTTATTTTGTTCTCGGGAATCCTTTGGTTAAATATTTCAACTGTATGTAACAATAATAGATGGATTGTGAAAAAAGGCAGGGATAAAACAATACCTTATGAGAAAAGACCACAGGAGCTGAGACTTTTAACTTAGAAGGACAGTGGGAGTGGGAGACCTAGCGGAGGCATATGCCAGTGTTTCTCAACCTGGGCAACTTTAAGATGAGTGGACTTCAACTACCAGAATTCCCTAACCAGCGCTGGGGATGCATTCTGGCTGGGCAATTCTGGGAATTGAAGTCCATGCATCTTAAAGTTGCCCAGGCTGAGAAACACTGGCATATACAATCATGTATGGTGTAGAAAAGAAGGATAGTGGGGTTTTTATTTTTAAAGAATTCAAACGTGGAAGAAAAAGAGATTGAGATTTTTTTCCCTGCCTGGAGATTAAGCCTTCAATCCCCTGCATGCAAATTCTACAGCCCATCACCAATCCATGAACGTGTCTTCTGATCCAAAGCTAAGACCTAAATCACTGCATGTGGAGCAATCCTACAACCCAGGTGTGAGCATTGCAAGGTGAGACAAAACGGGGATTTGTTGTCCTTCCGGTGTGTGCACGTACACACACGGGCATGTACGTGATCCTCCGAGAATGCATCCAACGGTACTTAATGGTGATGTTATCACAAACTGCAAAGAGTAGTAAGTAGTGGTCTCTTTGGGGCTGAGGTTGGCATCAAGTCTGCTTTGTTTGTAGCTGATCTGATCTTTTCCTCCCCATAAGGAAAGCCCATTTTACATCTGTGGTTTTTGTTCTGTAAGCAAATTCACGGCTGGCTGCTGGCTGCCAAGATGCATGACTATATAGGCTTGGCTTGATTTGCTTTTTCTATTTCCCTAAAATAAAGCTTAAAAAAAATTGAGCTAGAGAACATGTGAAAGAGCACCACCCAAGGTTTAGGTTAGGGTGAGGAACCTAGCAGCCACAGAGGCACAAGGCAAAGTAAGTTACAACCCTTGGTTACAATTATTATTTTGAGGAGGAGGAGGAGGAGGATGCAATAACAGTACTAAAAGAAAGAAGGGGTAGAATTTTTAACACTTTCTAACTTCGGATGGTCGGGAAGGTAGAGTGCTTCTGTTTTGTTTTTCCAATTTGCAAATCATGATCATCGTTGTCATCATCCTTAACTTCATCTGGACTTTGGCACAATGATGAATTATTCCGGATTTTGGATTCGTGCTTTTTTCAGAAATAATCGGAAACTTGGTCCTTTTGCAAGAAATGTTTCAATCCAGAGTGGAATTTTTCCAGCTGATTTGTTACGTTCTTGAAAAATGAGGCCTTGCAATGGAAACGCTGACAGGTTTAAACTCTGGTTGCATCAGCAGGTGCTGAAAGATTAATGGCTTAGCTCTTCCCTGCAGAATGCCTTACATTGTATACTCGAGTCTCAGATATCAGGACACCCCTGTTGCTGCTCTTAATGTGGGCCCTGGACACAAATGTCTGAGAGACATGAATCTGAACCCAGAGGAGAATTACATCCAAGAACAACCAACATCACTTTCTAGAGGAAAAAACAGATGGCGCTGCCAAAGATGCTAAACTGATCACTGGATGGTTTGGCTCACACCCAATGTGCAGAGATAAATGTTGACCTGCATGAGATCATAATGCTGATGATTACACACACATTCTCACTCACATGCGCACCACATACTGTCTCCAGCTTAGAAGATCCGCACGCCTTGTATCTCAAGCAAACCTGGCAGGAAGGAAGCTTGATCAAAGCCAGCTCTGTTTACATCTTGCGGAGCCAAAGGCAAAAGAGCAGTTTAGCTACAGCACCACTAGCATCTGATAAAAAAGCTACTCTCTTTGAGAACTGAGCCAGCCCTCAACTTGATAAAGCCAGATGTAATTCTATTCTCTTCTGGAGTCCCCGGGGTTATCTTGGGCTGGAAGTTGCAGTGCCACCCTCAGCCACCTGTAGCAGTGCAGTGTGTCTAGCTCAGTGTTTCTCAAACCTGGCAACTTTAAAATGTGCAGACTTCAACTCCCAGAATTCCCCAGCCAGCATGTCTGGACTTCAATTCCCAGAATTCCCCAGCCAGCGCGTCTGGACTTCAACTCCCAGAATTCTCCAGCCAGCATGCTGGGAGATAAAGTCCACACCTCCTAATGTTGCCAAGTTTGAGAAACACTGGTCTAGCTCCTCTTGTGGCCATTTAGCACAAATAAATTCATACTTGAGCCCTGATTGCTTTTTCAAGGCAGAACATTTTAGCAATCTAAAAAGAGACATATTACCCAAATCAGTTCCTTATAGCACTGTGGGCTTCCAGGCACCCTTTTTATATGGCCGCCAATTGCTCAGATAACCACGAAAATATTCTGTTCTATCAGAAACTCACAGGAGAGACCATGATGGACAGAGGTCAGGTACTGACAGAGCAGAGTCATGACCCGGCTTGTCCCATTTGTTTGCTTGTCAGTTTCTCTGCCCTTGCAGCATAGAAACTTCCAAGTTGGAAATGTGTTTCAGGCTCTTTGCATTTTAAAGTTCTCTGAGGGCCATTTAGAGTTGCACTCATTCATTTTAAAAGAAATGGGTCTGACCTCCTTGGTCCCCAGTGTAAAATGTATGGCAACCAGAGGTATTTCTCTGGTTGCATGGCCTTTATCCAGGAAACCTCACAAATGCAATTCCTTCTTCCGTCTTTTCAGCAGAAGGTCAAATCCATCGACTTCTAGTAAAGCCACCAGACTTAAGTTGCAAATAGCGGGTTACGCTGGTCATTCCTACATGGAATCGACTTTAACTGAAAACTGCCCAGAGTCATTCTGGAGCCCGGCAGCCTCATCACAACAACAACAACTTCAGAAGGAGGGATGATCTGGGTTACCTGCATGCTCCAGTAATGTAGATGCACAAAGGTGTCAGATTTAGGGAAGTGTGACTTGCTAAACTTTCCATCTGCTTTATTTTTTTCATCAGGAGGAGAATGTTAAATGTAATACATAAATAAATAAATAATAGCACCTCTTAGTGATTGTGTTCCATCTCCACTTGGATTTTTCCTTTATTTTATTTATATCTTAATGGTAGTTTAGATGGCGATGTTTTTAGTGTTATTTTATTGTAAACCGCCCAGAGTCCCCCATTGGGGGAGGTGGGCAGTGACATAAATTTAATAGATAGATAGATAGATAGATAGATAGATAGATAGATAGATAGATAGATAAATAAATGTTCCAATCTAGCAGTTTTTTCCTATGGATTTTTTAAAACCATACCCCATTTTGTACCAGTTTACATTTGCAACTCCCCCTCACAGACAGGGCATCATCCGCTAATTGATGCCACCACTGAAGTCAACTACTTCTGGGCTGCGGATTTGAACAATGACACCCCAAGGGGAGGTTGCATTTCCCAATTCCCTGAAACATAGCTGAGATCACAGGCATCCAAAAAGAAGGCAAGTGATGTGTGTTTTGTGGTGTTCCTGAAATGACATGAGTTATGTACTTGTATCTAACCTCAACATTAGGACACAAGTACTAAATTGTGTCCTTGAGTAGGCACATCTTGATGCATGTGTCACCATGTAGACTTCATCATTTCTTGCTACACATTCCAATGGTGCACACGTGTGTGTGTGTATAAAATTCCCTTCTCAGCCCTATGGGTGGTCTGTGTCTTCCTCAACCTCAGCTCCTCTACCAGAGGCCTGGGAGTTTGAGGGTTCTGCGAAGGCTCTTAGCTGTTCCTAGCACTGCACTCTTCTGGACAGAGAGCTCTGATGTTGCTCCTGGGATCTGTTGGAGCCACTCTCCCAGCTTAGGAGTCACAGCCCCAAGTGCCCCTACCACCACTGGGACCACTTTCGCCTTCACTTTCCACATCCTCTCTAGTTCCTTCTTCAGGCCCTGGTACTTCTCCAGCTTCTCATACTCCTTCTTCCTGATGTTGCCATCACTTGGCACTGCTACATCTATCACCACCACTGTCTTCTGATCCTTATCTACTACTGGAATGTCTGGTTGATTGGCCAGTACCTGCCTGTCTTTCTGGATCTGTAAGTCCCACAGGATCTTAGCCCTGTCATTCTCCACAACCTTCTGTGGAATCTCCCATCTGGATTTTGGAGGGTCTAGCCCCTACGCTGTGCAGATGTTCCTGTACACAATGCCAGCTACTTGGTTGTGCCGTTCAGTGTATGCTGTTTCTGCCTGCATCTTACACCTTACACATCTTACACTGCATCTTATATTTATACTGTATATATTTCTTCCGCATGATACCCACCTCAGTACACAGGTGTAGAAACCACTGTCTTGGACTTCTGTTGCGTGAAACCAGATGGAATCTTCATCCTTGTTGATCCTCCCTTCAGAGAAGATAATGGGCTCTTCAAAATCCCCTTTGTTTTTGTACCACATCAGGCGCAGCCCCGAGCTCTGAGCCATGCTGTAGTTTGTGCGGATATAGCTGTAGAAAAGAGCGCACTTCACGCGTACCGGCTCACCTGCCAAGGCCATATACTTCTTGAGGTCCACCAGCCAGTCAATGCAGCCATCCACTGAAAGCAAAAAGGGAAGGGAAAACATTGTGACAATTGGCAGGCTTCAGTGACTGTCTCCTGGCCCTTCATGGCTGAGCATGACTTGGCTGAAAACTCTTAAAATGGGGCTCGGCTGTGTGAGAAGCTCTACTGCAGGCTCGTAGGAAGCCCTGCACAAGAGCTAC
This sequence comes from Candoia aspera, assembly GCF_035149785.1. Classification (NCBI taxonomy): domain Eukaryota; kingdom Metazoa; phylum Chordata; class Lepidosauria; order Squamata; family Candoiidae; genus Candoia; species Candoia aspera. Next base: position 5,504,996 of record NC_086164.1, read on the forward strand.
CTGCCAACTGCTAATCCCAAGATGTCAAAGGCTTTTATATTTTCAAAGGTTTAACAAGTTTCTTCCTCCCACCTTTCCCCATTTACAGATACTTGGTGGCCTTGAAATTGAGTAATTGTTGTACGTTTACGAAATAGTCATCTCTAGCGTAAGGACCTCGTCCACATGAACCTTTTAAATAGTGATGATTTGTATGAGATAGATAGTGTAATGGTTGCCTATTCTAAAACAGTATCAGACTCATGAGCAGGAATTCAAAGATATCTGATTTATTAAAGTATAGTATGCAGGATCACAGAGAAAGCTGAGAATGATGAAAGCGCGCCAAATTCAAACTAAAAACTCTCGGTGCAAATGAATTCCCTCCCCCCGTAGAATCTTCCCAGGCTCACAATCCCAGGTGCTCCTAACGGCTTCTGATGGTCTGCGGGAAAAGTCCTTGAACAGAGAACATAAGCCAAACACATTCCATTGTAATGAATACAGATACAGAGCTTGGTACAAGGTTTCACAGCAGCTCCCTCCTAAACAGAAACGCGCGTCAGCGCCATGGCATGTGAAATGTTACAATGTATACTGTACATTGAATCAGTGAACATGACAGAGAGAGAGAGAGAGAGAGAGAGAGAGATTGATTGATTGATTGATTTTGTTTTGGTAGTTCCTAGGAGAGAACAACACCCCCACCAAAACTGTCAGGGCAAGCTACTGTATATAAACAGAGAGCAAACTCCACTCCCTTCTAGCATTGAAGATGTTGCCTAGTCGGGTAGCAAAACATCTGCAAACAAACCACCAAGCTCAGAGAGCAGCAAGAACCCCACAGTTCAGCCCTGAGCTACAGATATTCTCTTCTATTAGAGAGATGAGAGAGACAAAGGGAAGGGAAGGGAAGGGAAGGGAAGGGAAGATAGATGGGGAAGGGAAGATAGATGGGGAAGGGGAAGGGAGGAAGAAAGGGGGAAGGGATGAGACAGAGAGAGAGAGAGGAAGAGAAGGGAAGGGACTAGAAGCCTGCACAAATACATAAGATCAGTCTTTGATTATTGGATGGCCAGAGTGAGCACTTAATATCTGCAGGCCAGGGCATCAGACAGACAAGATGGCAGCCATGAACACATGATCGATGACCTCCCCTTTTACATAAAAAGAGGGTCATGGTCGTGTGTTAAAATGAAACACACAAAGCTATCCTTTTTAAAAGAAGGAAATATACCGCAAGACACAGCAAGGTTTCTCCTGCCAATCTCTGATCGTTTGGAGACACCAGGATTCAGCCCTGAAATCCTAATTTCCTGCACTGTTTGGGATGGTGTTAGGCATTAAGGGTGTCATCTCCACATAGCTTTGTCTTGAAATTAGCAAGACTTACAGGTAGTCCTCAGGTTATGACAGCCATTGAGACCAGAAATTCTGTTGCTAAGTGACACAGTCATAAAATGCAACATCACGTGGCCACATTGCTTAGCAATGGCAAACCCAGCAATCCCCGTTTGTCAGCCTTATGAGGTAGACCAGACAGGAAACACAACTGGATGAACTAATTCTACTTTATTATAAGGCTACGTTAACAGAATCTTGCAAGTCTGAAAGGACAAATCTCCTTTACAGCCCAAGAAACTAGGGAGGGTCCCTTCTGAGTCTATTGTGTTGGCAGATGCTGGGAAAGCCTTTAGCCCAGGAGAGGTCAAAAAAGTCACACACCAAGCATTTCTATAAAAATAATTTATTTACAGAAAGCAAAAACAAAAACAAAACATTTAAAGGACTTAGCTCCCTTTGGAGCAAGCCTTGCTGAGCTACATTTCCAGCAGAGAGGAAAAGAGGAAGTGAGAAGACAAGTCCGGGCAGCTCCTCCCCTCCCCCCAGGCTATTTGCATGAAGCACGTGAGAGGAGACAATCTAATACAACCCCTTCACCTGGCCAAAATGATTAGGCACATATAGCAGTCTTAATCTGTTAGTAGGAAAACCTCAACACTCCCCTTTTTACACTACAGATTAAGATGCATAACCAATCTTCTCTGACACCTTTATATGTCTTTCCATTCACATTATTTTACCATTATCTCCCCTTTGGTTCAACAGAAAGCTACCATTCTTCTTCCTGTGTTTTTCCAAACCTAGGTTATTATAATTCCAAGGCTTCTTAATATGAAATGGCTTTTCATGCAGGCTTCAAAATCAAGCCTTTGTTTTTCTGTTGATGTGAATAGCAGCAAATCATCAACATAAATGCACAGATACATACAGCCTTGTTTGTCCTTCTTCATATATACACAGGGATCTGCTTTTCCTTTTTCAAAACCAAAATTCTGCAGTTTTTCATCTACTTTTTGGTTCCAGGATCTAGCAGCTTGTTTTAACCCATAGATTGACTTCTGCAGTTCACAGACTAGATTCTCCCCTTTTTCATAGCCAGGGGGTTGCTGCATGTATAATCTGTGGTCTAAATCACCATAGAGAAATGCAGTTTGAATGTCATAGTGGTGAACTGACATTCCCTTGAGTGCAGCAACTTTTAACAGTAATCTAATTGATTCACCTTTAGTAACTGGTGCAAAAGTCTTGTCAAAGTCTAAATCTTTCCTTTGAGTGAACCCTTTTGCAACCAACCTTGCTTTATATTTTTGGATTTTGCCATCAGCATCCCTTTTCAGTTTGAAAACCCACCTACAACCCAGACAGCATTCATTGGGAGGTAGATTTACCAGTTTCCATGTTTTATTTTCTTTCAAGGATGCTAATTCCTGTTGCATGGCAGAATGCCAATTTTGTGCAATCTCTGGTGGTAAAGCATTCACTTGTTCTAAAGACTCAGGTTCTGTGAATATGTGAAAAGCCTTTACTGTTTCAGCCTGAAAACGTGATGGAGGAACGCCTTTATTACTCCTCTGAGATCTGCGAGGTAATACAGGGCTTAAATTTTGACTCCTATCACTTTCCTGAGAAGCATCTATCTCATCAGACAGATCTTCAGTTTGCTTTTCTGGTTTAATGTCCTCATCAGGCAAAAGATCACCATCAGCAAGTCCTTGCTGTTCTCTTGTGGTGGTCAGTTCAACTGGAGAGCTAGAATTTAATCTCCCCCAGTTTTGTTCAGCAAAAGCGCTTTTGCTAATTATTAATTTCTCTCCCATTATGAACCTGTAGCTCCTCTGGCTTTGTTCATAGCCAACAAAGATGGCTTTCTTTGTTGTGGGGCCTCCTTTCCTTCTCTGCTGTTTTGGAATGTGAACCCATGCAGTGCTACCAAACACTCTAAGATGGCTTACCTTTGGTTTCACACCATAAAACAAATGGAATGGAGTGTCCTGAATCATAGAGTTATACAACCTGTTCTGAACATAACAAGCAGTCGATAAAGCTTCTCCCCAGTACTTAAAACATAACCATGAATCTTTTAACATGCATTCCATCGCATTTTGCAAGGTTCTGCCCTTTCTTTCAGCAACACCATTTTGCTGAGGGGTGTACGGGTTAGAAAGAATTTGTTCTATCCCCTTTTCCACTAGGAACCTTCTGAATTTGTGAGAAAGGTATTCTCCTCCTCTATCACATTGGAGTGCAGATACAGGCCTAGGGAATTTTCCATTTGCCCATGTCACAAAACTTTTAAATTTCTCAAATGCCTCATCTTTATGTTTTAAGATGTAGATAAATGTGTATCTTGAGAAATCATCAATGATGGTCATTGCATACCTTGCTTGTCCAAGACTTGGAGCAAAAGGACCAATAATATCAGAGTGTACAATTTCCAAAGGTCTAGTTGTAACTCTGTCACTGTGCTTACTCACAGGAGCTTTTAGTGTTTTGCATTCTTTGCAAACTACACAGTCTAAGTATTTATCACAGGGTTTTATCTTTAGGTCAGCACACAGCTGTGGCATTTGTGCTATATACTTGAAATTAGCATGACCAAATCTCCTGTGCATCAGGTGTACACATTGGTCATGATATGGTGTGTTGCCAACTGCAGCCTTGCAGCTTGGCTTCCTTGCATTTTGCACAATGTACAAGGAGTCTTTTAACATACCAGTAGCACACAATTTCTCATTTTTACGTATCTCACAACCATTTTTCTTAAATGTTATGATATACCCTGTTGCAGCCAATTGTGCCACAGATAAAAGGTTTGATTGTAAATTTGGCACATACAACACACCTTTTACAGTTTCTCCTAAGCAGGATAAATACAAGTCACCTTGTCCCATAATTTTGGTCACAGACCCATCAGCCAAAGATACACTTTGTCTTTCAGTTTTAGACAGTGACACAAAAGAGCTTTTACAATTACATAAATGACAACTGGCCCCAGAATCTAACACCCATACATCAGAATTACCCTTCTCAGCAACCTGTGCAATTTGGGTTGTCTGAAGAGCCTTCTTCTGTGTTGCCCTTGTGTTCTTCTGCTCTGTCTTTCTACTCTTGGGTCTCATGGCACAGTCTCTTTGCAAATGTCCAGCTGAACCACAAGTGAAGCATCGCTGGCTGGCTAGTGCTGTGGCCTCAGGTTCCTTTCCCTTCTTTTCCCTCATTTTCTGGTCTTGCAGCTTTCCAGGAGAGATGGGGGGGGATCTTTCCTCTCCTCCCATTCAGCGAGTAAGCGCTGTGTAACATACGATGGGGTGAGGTCTGCTTCAGGCATAGCCTCCAGGGTACAAATCAGCGTGTCCCACGTTTCATTCAGTGAGGACAGGAGGATGTAGGATTTTGTGAGAGGTGTAAATTCCATTCCTCTCTCCTGCAACTCAACAAACAGCTGCTGAATATAATGCAGGTGCTCAGGAAGGCTATCTCCTTCTGCAAGGTAGGCTCTGTACAGCTTTTTCGTCAGAGTAACTTTACTCCCTGCTGTTGCCTTTACATATAAGTCTCTCAAAGCGTCCCAAAGTTGCTTTGCAGACTGCATGCCTCGCACGTGGACTAGCTGATTGTCCTCAACTCCCAAGATAATGGTGGCTCTAGCCCGCTCATCCTGTCTCAGCCATTCAGCACTGGAATTTTGGGGGGTTTGCTCACCAATTTGCAGCCAAAGATCCTCTCTGCGAAGATACATTTCCATCTTCAGGGCCCAATTCAAATAGTTGGTCTCTGATAGGCGCTCCAGAGGCATCGCTGAGGGCTGGGAGGCAGCCATGGCTTCTTCCTTCTTTTGCAAGTCACCTCAGCTAGCTTCTAAGTCCTGCAGACCGGCAGTTGCTGGAAAATCTCCAGGTGGCTCCAAAGAAAATCTTCACAGGTCTTTGCTACCTGCCTTTAAATTGTGCATGAGGTGTGGAGCTGATCTCTCTTTTCTCTCTGGGTTTTACTGGGCTGTTTTACTGGGCCCATAACCTGTTGGCAGATGCTGGGAAAGCCTTTAGCCCAGGAGAGGTCAAAAAAGTCACACACCAAGCATTTCTATAAAAATAATTTATTTACAGAAAGCAAAAACAAAAACAAAACATTTAAAGGACTTAGCTCCCTTTGGAGCAAGCCTTGCTGAGCTACATTTCCAGCAGAGAGGAAAAGAGGAAGTGAGAAGACAAGTCCGGGCAGCTCCTCCCCTCCCCCCAGGCTATTTGCATGAAGCACGTGAGAGGAGACAATCTAATACAACCCCTTCACCTGGCCAAAATGATTAGGCACATATAGCAGTCTTAATCTGTTAGTAGGAAAACCTCAACATATTGCCCCACCCATACTCCTGATGTGGGCTCAGCTGCCTTTTATCTGACCATTTCCTCCCAAGGTCTTTCCCACATACCATTATACCATTGCAGTCATTACGCAAGGACCGTGGGCCGTTAAGTGAGTCCCAGGTAGCTTGCAAGCAGGCTAGCAGGCAGGAAAGTGGCTACTGCCGGGTGGGGGAGAGTGCAAGTGACTTACCGGAGTGGCTTGTGACCTTCCCTGCCAGCTTCCCCATTGACTTTGCTTATGGGAAGCTGGCAGGGACAGTCATCAATGGTGATGATGCAACTGTAGGACACTGCAACTATTGTAAGTGCGAGCTGGTTGCCAAGTGCCCGAATTGCAACCATGTGACCACAGGGATGCTGGGACAGCCGGAACTTCGAGGTCAGTCCAGTCCCTTCATTCAGCACTTTGAGCAGTCACTGAACAAGTGGTCGTTAACCGAGGACTACCTGTACTTCTGATTAATGAAACTCCAGTCCAATCCGTTGCCATACAATTGTGTTTTTTCAGCCGTTTAGTGAGGCATTTCTCAGAACTCCATCCTTTTAAGATGTCCCTTCTACCGCTTCATTATTTTTCTCTGTTTAGTTCCCTCAGAGCCCTTCCAATCCATGGCTTAAGGGACTAATTTCCAAATCACAGCATATCAAATGTAATTACACTACAGTCACTCGTACCAAGACAATGAATCATATTTTAATGAATTTTGTGCAGTTCTGCTAAATTTCCATTTCAAAACCATTATCATGTATGGTTTTTGGGAAAGGTTAAGTTTAAGATATGTCTGAAGGGGGGCTGTGAACCTCCACATATTAACAAAAAAAATCAAGGATCGCACTTGAAAGAAATGGTAATTCCCTTTTGTAAAACTTGGCAATTAAAATTCTAAAATACAAAGTTTGGAAAAGCTAGACGCAACAGCCATGAGTAGATGAATTCTCCTTATAAGTTCCCCATATTTTGCAGATGTGTACACAAGAATTGGGGGGACCTACAAGATTTTATCAAGCAGCTGTTACTCTATTCTATTGATGGAACAGAGCTTTTTCCAAATTTTCCTTCTGATGTGGGCTACATCAGAGGGAAAATTTGGGAATAGCTCTGTTCTATCAGCTCTAAGAGACCAGCACTATGTAATTCCTGAATCCATTTTCATTCAAGACTGTCACGATATAGAAAGAACTTTCAAAAATTATGTTTGGGTTAGCATATTTTCCTCATCCCTCCTTGTTCTTTTTTCCTTTATTGCTGTGTCATAAATAACTCACGGGAGCCCCCTTCATCATGAGCAGTGATGATGGATGACTTAGAATACATGTTTACCCTCTCACTTTTCGGCCTCTACCCTTGCGTGCATGCTCACATGCACAAACACAATAACATGTTAAGAAGTCTGAGAAGAAATAAAACTTTGATCTGGATACTGGGAAATCTGTTTCTCCATTAAAAAGAAAAAAGGAGGGGTCTTGATTAAGATTTCTGGAGAAGGGAGATTGAGTTGGTATGATCCTAACACAGATTGTGCTAAGGAGAGAAGAGGCAATATGGTATCTGTGATTAATAACACTGAAGACATATGCATGACTCACGGCTAGTAAATTGCCCATATGAGGTCAAACCAGTGTGTTAGATAAAAAAAGTCTGATTCGTACAACATAACTCTCTATATGCTGAAACCTTAATGAGCTGAACCCCAATGCAATGGAGTTTGCACATAACAGGCCATATTCTGTTGTGATTTACATTTTGCATAACAATGTCATCACACAAATGATGTAATTTTCATTGGCTGCATCACTGAAATGATATATTCTTTGATTTGCCAGATTTTGGAGAATAAGAGATACACCCTCCCTCCCCCCCCCCCCCCCCCCGCCATTAGTTGGTTAAAATGAGGTTTCGTTAAGTATCAGAAGATTATTCATGAAGCCTAACCTTCTTTCTTCTGGAAATAACCTTTCTGATTCTTCTTCATATTGAGCATTAGGAGAGTACACAGGCTATAAATATTTTATTAAATTAAATAAATATGTGCAAGTCGCTTCATGGGGTCCTGACTGTACAAATCTCATGTGTAAAAGACAATTTAAATCTCATGTGTAAAAGACAATTTTAAAACTTCCCAGCAGATCACACAAATCAGGAAAACAGATTTTTTAAACCATGGGAGGTTTCAGAATGAGGTTAACAAGGGAATAAATATTTCTTTTTGATGCTAAAGAGTCTTGTCTGAATGGCTTGCCAAAACAGATCTTACCACTAACACTTTAGGTCAAGAAACCACCATCCTTTATTCACCCAGCTCTAGGGCTGAATAATAGATGTGATTTTGTGTAAAGAAAGCCTGTTTCATTTTGCCCTTGAGAGGCTGCAAAGCATTCTTGTTGTTGCTTTCAGAAACCAGGTTGCTGTTCTCATTTCATCATTCATAATCTTGACCCTTACAATAACCGACTTCCTAATCAGTCCTCACATCGTCCAAAATCTTAAGTAGCAATGGGGACCATGAACATAAATCTCAGGAAGGATGCAAGAAGATCACTAGAGCAACCATGCACAGGCTTGGGGTCTCCCAACTTTCTCCAGCTCGGGGAACCACTGCTCCCACAGTGCTTTCCTGGACAGGGCTGATGGGTGTTGAAATCCAAAACACGGGGAGGGTACCAAGTTGCTTTCCTTTGATGATGCTTAATCATCTTTTGGAAGGTGATTGCAACCTGTCCAAACTGCTTCTGGTCCATAATCACTTGTTGACCAAGGATTCTCAAGTCAGCACTGAGAAAGGCAAAATTCATACTTCATGTGCATTGTCTTCACCATGGTTATCCGGATCCATGTCATAAAGAAGATGGTGCAAGTATTCCAGAGGCATTCTGGAGTCAAACGGTACTAAAAAAGGAAGGAGGGACAATCCACTTCCATAGTGATGAACCTTCTATTGCATCAGTCAAGACCAAATATTAGTAACTTTTTTGTGCCAAACTCAGCAGCTAATGATGGAAATAATTAACAGATCTGGGTGCATCAGCTGAAAGGAAAAGACGCAGGCCATGAATCTTCATTGTTTCCGCCTAGCTAGAAGCTTTTCTTATTTGTTTTCTGGCTAAACCCCTGATGACTCCGAAGGATATAATTACGAACAGCACCATGTTCTGAGAATCCGACTGAGGACTATTTATAACAGAGCATGTAACATTTGATGACATTTAAGGGGAGGGGAGGGGGAAAAACCCTTGCAATGTGCTTAGACGAAAATCATAATGATCAAACAGAAGCTAATCAAAGTGACAATGTCCTCTCTCTCCACAATGTCATTTTCTCTTGTCAAAAGAACACTGAGCAGGCTTCTGTTTTACAAAGCTCAAACAAGGCCTCAAATCTAGGTCAACGCTGTTCAAAACTTATTCATGGAGATGTTGGACTTCTGGTGGGGACATGATGGACCAAGCACCTGCGCCCACGGGCTTAGCAGGCGGAACTGAAAATGCGGCAATTTTTTTCCGGCTCAGACAGGTTTTCCTGAAGCCCAGGAGTGTTCTCCGGATAAAGGAAAACACCTGGAATCACCTGATCTGTCCTCTGGACAGCTGCTTGTAGCCAGAAGATCACAAACAGCGTTTCACGTTCGACCGGTAAGAGCTATAGCTGGGAGGCAGGGCCGTCATCATTTCCAAGCTGCGCTGCAGCCCTAAAGGGACACTAAGACCAGCAACCCCATTTCTAAATCAACAAATTTATATATATATATATATATATATATATATATATATATATTGAAAGTGAAGAGGAACTGAGGAGCCTTATGATGAAGGTGAAAGAAGAAAGTGCAAAAGCTAGCTTGCAGCTAAACCTCAAAAAAACCAGGATTATGGCAACCAGCTTGATTGATAATTGGCAAATAGAGGGAGAAAATGTAGAGGCAGTGAAAGACTTTGTATTTCTAGGTGCAATGATTACTCAGATGCTGACTGCAGTCAGGAAATCAGAAGACGCTTAATCCTTGGGAGAAGAGCAATGACAAATCTCAGTAAAATAGTTAAGAGCAGAGACATCACACTGACAACAAAGGTCCGCATAGTTAAAGCAATGGTGTTCCCCGTAGTAACATATGGCTGCGAGAGCTGGACCATAAGGAAGGCTGAGCGAAGGAAGATCGATGCTTTTGAACTGTGGTGTTGGAGGAAAATCCTGAGAGTGCCTTGGACTGCAAGAAGATCAAACCAGTTCATCCTCCAGGAAATAAAGCCAGACTGCTCACTGGAGGGAATGATATTAAAGGCAAAACTGAAATACTTTGGCCACATAATGAGAAGACAGGACACCCTGGAGAAGATGCTGATGCTGGGGAGAGTGGAAGGCAAAAGGAAGCGGGGCTGACCAAGGGCAAGGTGGATGGATAACATTCTAGAGGTGACGGACTCGTCCCTGGGGGAGCTGGGGGTGTCGACGACCGACAGGAGGCTCTGGCGTGGGCTGGTCCATGAGGTCACGAAGAGTCGGAAGCGACTAAACGAATAAACAACAAAACCCTAAGAGAGGCTTTCTACAGTAAGGAGAAGTTGGCTCTCTTGGTGTTTATCATTATTTTGGCGATTACTTTAAAAAATAATAATAATAATAATAAGTTTTGGAATTTGCTTTCCTTCCAAATACAAAGGAGGATTGAGAGCAAACAATTGTCTTCCTGTTATTGTTTTTCTATTAAATTTGAAGATATTAGCATTTTCCTACACGTTGAATCGGCTGATTCGAACCTTCAGCTTTCCCCTGGGAACTCTCTGCTTACAGTATCTCACTTTTGCTTGTGTACATACACTCCTGAACTTTTCCATATCTTTGACTTTCGCTGGTTAAGCAGCTAGGGGGCGCCATAACCTACTGCGTGAGACATGGAAGATTTTAAATAGATTTTTTCTGACTTCCACCAAGATTTTAAACAGATTTTTTCTGACTCCTACCAAGCTTTTATACAAGACATTCAGGACATCGTGGAAAATATGAGGTTTAAAATGTGTCATCTGGGGTGGGGATGTAGTGGATGAAATTGAGGAATTCAACAGTAACAGAAATGTTTCTTCTAAGAATGAGATCAGGATTTCTATTGAGATGCTGGATGAAGATTGGATAGTGGAGTTGGAGAAATTGAAGAGAAAGAGGGATCTGCAAGCAGTAAGTGAAACTGACTTTCTGGTGAAATGCCATGAAAAAGAAGGGGTCATTATGTATGGGAGGTTCTCTGAAGAGAAGTTGGAATTTTTGAGGGGGGCAGCTGGGCTGTTTGCTTTTTTTAAGAAAAAGGCTCTGTGCACATTGTGGGGATATGTAAATACTTTGGTTTATTTTGAGGTGGGATAAGGGTTAAAGAATGTTTACCTGGATTGCTTTTAGGGTTTGACTGATATTTGTTTTTAAGGATTTGGATTAAGATTATTAGGGTATTAAAAAATTTTATTTGGATGGTTTTAAGGATTTGATTAACGGCGTTCCGTGAGTCATGCTGGCCACATGACCCGGAAAGTGTCCTACGGACAACGCCGGCTCTAAGGCTTAGAAACGGAGATGAGCACCGCCCCCTAGAGTCGGACACGACTGGACTTTACGTCAAGGGAAACCTTTACCTTTACCTACTAAGGATTTGATTTAAGGTTACTGTTTTGAATTGTTTTTCTTTTTGGGGTTTATTAAGATTATTAAAACTGTACTATTAAGTATAACGGCAGACAATTTATGTGCTTTTTAGTTTGATTTTTATTATAGTAGACAGAAATGTATAGAATAGTAGTAGGAAGGGAATAATTAAATAAGTGTTATCTTTTGGGGGGGAAAGTTGATTAGGAGGTTTATATGATTTTTTTTTCTTTATTTTAATATAAGGGGAGGGAGTAACTGTACTTAGTGATTTTTATAATGTGCTAAAGTGGAAAGATTTATAGAAATAATGTGGTTTAATATAGAGTAAGAGATTGATTATGGAAAATTTTTGTATATCCTTGCTGTTAAAAGTCGGAAGTCACATCTTTCTGTAATATTGAAAAAAAATTATCTTGTGTTTTCACACCTTTTTAGTTATTTTTTTCTTTTTTTGTAGTTTTTTGGGGGTTTTGTAGCTTTTATCTTTCTCTTGAAACTTAATAAACTTCTTTTTAAAAAAACTAATCCATGGAGATGTTGAACAGCCTGGGGAACAAAATGGCACCCCGAGAAAGACCATGGGTCTATCTATGGCCTAAGTGTCCAACATGAGTTCCCCACCACTACTTTCTAGGAAAGGCTTGACAGAAAGGACTGGAATCATTGCAAAACTCAGTTTTCTCAGATACTCCAGAAGGACACCACAATCAATGGTACTGAAAGGCAGGGAGAGGTCAAGGAGAACTTCCAGGACCATACCTCTCCTGCTCAGTATCTTGCAGAGATAACTAGGTAGTCACATAACTTGGAAAAGGCTCATGTCTGGTGCCGAGAGGCCCCCACTTTCTTGACCACCTTTCCCAGAAATGAGATATTTACAACTTGCCGGTACATGCATATCTTCTGGTTCAAAGGAGGGTTGCTTCAATAAAGGCCTTAGAACACTCTCCTCTGAGCAGAGAGCAACTTTATGCAATTGCGAAGAGGGACTGAGTACGTGCTTTTTAATGATGAAGCCAGTCCCATTCTCATTAGCCAGGGTGTGAGTAAACAGGTGGCAGCCCTGCATACATTCTGTCCATGACTTTGATATCTACAACCCAAAAAGGATCCAGAAATAACAAAACAAATAATCACTTCCTTATGACCTGAAGGCCAGCTCAGGGTCGATCTGATTGACTTCATCTACAAAGAAAATTATGAGAATTCCTCATGATGAGCCACAAACTGTTCTATCTTCCCCCCACCCCAACTCATCTATGTGCCCAACAGTGAGGAAAAGCAATACCACCCTATTCTACCAAGATAGAGGCAGAAAGGAAAGCACTTGGTCTCCACTGCAGGGGAGACAGGACTTCCAGTGGGTCTCACTCCGCGTCCAAGCTATCCCAAATGTTCTACCATTTATACCAGAGGAATCTCTTTCATTGCTTTCACCTCCCTAATTAACCAAGTGGCTGATTTAATTCAGTGAGGGACGAGAAACCACTCGTCGATAGTGTCAATTGCGATAGTGTCAATTGCCCAGACCAGCTTCTTAATTACAATTCAACCAGGGTTTCAACAGTATCGCCAACGGGTGAGATGCGATTAAATGACATGAGGTACGATGAGACGCAATATGATCCAATACTCTCCAGGAACATTCAGGAGACTATCTGGATCCAGTAGGCAGGTATCAGACCTTGTGAAAGTTCTGGGCACCATAATTTTAAAGAGTTCAAGCAAACTAGAACTAGTCCAAAGAATGACAGTGAGGACAATCAGGTGACTGGAAACTGTGTCCTGTGAACAGCCATTGAGGGAACTGAGTATTTTTAATCATGAGAAGCAAAAACTGAAAAGGGTCATGACAGCATTCTTCAAGTGCCTGAAGAAGGTCAGGACCTGTTCTTCGTTGTGCCAAAGTGCAAGGCATCAAGATCTTAAGTTAGAGCAACGCAGACGGTGGTTGAAGGTTAGGGAAAGCTTCCATTGTAGCAAAAAAAAATGAGTTGTCATACTGAGATAGCTATGAATCATCAACGAGGCATACTGCTAACCAACTGGGATGTGGTGGATAGGTGGTGTGTATGTGTGTGTGTTTGTGTATTTCTACTATAGGAGCTAACAGTGGCGAGGGGAGAACCAACAGTTCCCCCACTTAAGAGAACTGTTATGTAAATATACAGTATCTCGGCCACCCAAGGTCACCAAACCAACCAACAACTATCCATTAACTCAGAAAGACGAGAGGAAAAAGCTGAGAATTTAAATTTCTGGAGTACGCATATATAAAAGCTCTCAATTCTTTGCTCTGAAGTTGGCAATCAACTTATGCATAAGACTCCATTCTTGTTTGCAATAAAGAATGCATGACAGGCATTAACCTCCACTACATTGTAAATAATGGATCGGGGTTTATATTTAAAATAAATCCAACAGTCTAAGGATTCCAGGGGCATATTACCATGAACTGTATAATATTTTATGAGCAATTATAAGCAAGCATGTACACAGTTTCAAAAGTAATTTTTCTCTCCACTCGCTGTCACCTGAATAATCTTTACATTCTAAACCTGCCTGTAATAGTTTTTGTTAGCAACTGTCACCGGAGCAGTTTATAACTGCGGCGTTGTTAGACATGTCAGTCTACCTCGTTACCTCAAGCCTACGCTTAAATTCGAGGCAATAAAAAATATGAGTTAGATGACATGTGTGACTTTATTGTTTGCACATGCCTAAGTGTATTAGGAACGCTGAGCATGACCGAAATTGCTTCCAACCACAGGAGGAGGAAGAAAAGAACCAGGTCTCAATTCTGCGTATCTTATTATGGAACAGAAATCATCAAGACCAGGAACTTCGCAAGACTGTCACAAAATCATAACTGATTTCAACAACGGAGCAGCGTAAAAACACCCATTGCTTCCAAGTTAAGCCCTTGTTAATGCTGAATTTTCAAGCCAGGTAGGGAGAGTATTATTTTCCAACCCAGGCCAAAAAGGACAGAGGCACATTAGTTGGAATCCAGCCAATATGAGAGAGAACTTGTGTGAATATAGGAAGTCCTCGACTTACGACCATTCGTTTAGCAACTGTTCGAAGTTACAGCGGTGCTGAAAAAGGTGACTTGCAACCGGTCTTCAGGCTTACGACCTTCTCAGAATCCCCACAGTCACATGATCATGATCCAAGTGCTTGGCAACCAGCTCACACTTATGACAGTTGCAGCGTCCTGCAGTCACGTGATCACCATTTGTGACCTTCGCAGCCAGCTTCCAACAAGCAAAGTCAATGGGGGAGCCAGCAGGAGGTCATAAGTTGCAGTCATGTGGGGTCTCACTTAATGACCATGGGTGATTTGCTTAATGGCCGCAGCAAAACAGGTTATAAAATCAGGTGTGGTCAAGTGATGCCTCACTTAATGACTGCACCAATTAATGATGAATTTTCCGGTCCCTATTGTGGTCAGTATTTGCACACAACCTTCTGAAGGAGATCTCAACCATGTCCCATAGTTGGGAACAGTAAAGTTGTAACTGAAAGGGACATTTAGGCGTTGGAATCTCCCCCATTCACTGCAGAAATCAAGACCCAGATCCAGACCACAACAGGGCACTCAAACTGGAAACAGCACTCAGAATGGCACCTTCCAGTTCAAAGTGGAATGTTTTACCAAGTTTTGCATTCAAACCATTTTGAAATGAAATGTTCTGCCACCCCCAAAAGAAGAATGTCTTTGCAACATCCCTGATATCTTCAACAGAGTGGGGAAGGGACTCCGTGTGAAACCTTGGAAAACTAATGATCATGAGCATTTTGAGCTGGAACATCAGTGGGTAACTTTGGCCTAGTTTCTACTTCTTCAAGAGATCAGCAGACCTTTGGACAAATAGTGACTCTCACCCTTTGACTGTGCTCTCCAAAGAAGAGAGGGGTGCAGCCGGGCAACAATGATGTCATTTTTAAACTGAATTAAAATGAAACATCATTAATAGGATGCCTGTGCAGACGGGTGTCTAGTGATGTGTCCCATGACAAGTTTAAATTTGTTGGCAATGTTGGAAGCCCCTATGTTATATTCCTACAAGTATAGAAGTTTCGGTTCAAAAGGAAGGAGAAAGAAACAACCGTGAGCAGGTCTGGGCAAAATTCTCCCAGAGGAAACACCCAAATATGCTGGTCAGCTTGGTAATTCTAATGGCAAAGAACGCTTGAGAAGACTCAGCTGAAGGAGGGGAAAGGACATGAAAGCAGGCAGGTTAAAGTGTGCCTGAGACAAAAGAACAGACGCTTCACCATCTTCTCTACGCTGAAGCTCTAAGGTGTTCCAAGGTGAAGGTTCTCCACAAGTGATCCTCACCCACTCAACCTCTAATATTTTGGAGAAAGGTCCCTGCCTTACCTGGAATAGCAAGCCTGAAGACAAAACAGGAGTAAACGATTGGCTTTTGATCTCCCAGCCACTCTTCGTAACCCACAATGGACAGATATTATGGTGTTGTTATGCTTGGAATGATATGCAGGAGTGGTGCTGCAGGTGATGGGAACTGAAACTGGGACCTATCTTGACCTCTGAGGTATGACTCCTTCCTTGGTTTTTCTTTCTTGTGGGCAGCTGGTTTTCTCCTTAACCCAGTCTTTTGGATTGTCCCTTCAGTTAGGACTTGGACTTTAGCTCTTCCTTCCAGCTTGCTCTTTGCTCCTGTCTCTGTCGTAGGCCCCACCCCTTCATTTTCCCCACCATTTCTGGTTCCTAGCTTTCTTCTACTCTTTCCTAGGAAAACTGGAAGCTTAACTGATGGGAACCAGTTTTTCATTTGGCTTAACAAGGGTTCTTCTTCTCAAGTCAAAGATTGCTGGAGATCTGTCTCATACACGTGTCCCATACCAAATCAGAACATTGACCCATCTAAAAGGAAATGGCTCTTCAGAGGTGGAAGTCAGAGGTTTTCCAACCCCATCTGGGGATGCTATGGATTGGCCTCTGGACCTCTGTTTGCCAAGTGGGTCCTTCGCCACTGATCTACACCCTCCTGGATTCCAGAGGTCACAAATACTGGTTACTGAGCAGCAGAAATTTCATTCAGGTCAATGGGACTGAGAAGCTCATGAGATACCAGTGTCTCTTCTTTATTGCCAGCTATTGTTCTTGAAGAGTCTCCTTTCCCCACGCTGACTTACAGCTTCCCAACCAACATCTGGCAGTGCTTATTTCAACTGCAGTGAGCCAATTAACATTTCCACTCAAATGACAGGGGGACCTTTGCTTGAAAAGGTGTTGACCCTTTTTCAGAGACTGAGGTTTGTCATTTCTTCTCTCATTTCAATTCATTAGCTTGATGCTGCAGCAGAATTTAAATAGCTTCCACAGTGACAAAAGATAAGCAGGCATTTGGTTGCAGCTAAGAAGACACTGTCAGATTCAAGAGCATAAGGACTGTTTGGTCACCAAGTAATGTATATACCGATTTCTACTTTGGAAATCAGCCATGCTGGAGGTTTCTTTAATGATCTCAAAAATGCACAGCAAGAGAAATATGGCAATTGGTCCAAAATGGAGCTGCCAAGATACTGAAACAAGACAACTAGAATATTTAACTCAGAAGGACAGTGGCAATTGTTGCCAATTTGTTCCTGAGTCCAGTTGAAAGGGCTTTTATTGATCAACTTTTAAAGCTCTTCCAAGCCTAAAGGAATAGGCATCCTTGGGCCCTTGAGGAACACATTCAGTAGATATCCCATTTAGGCTTTCACAATATGGCTGATATTGGGATCAGCCAGTCAAAAACTCTGCTTTATCAGGAAGGAGACTCCAAAGGCATTTTCTTGCCACCTACTTTACCACCCCAGAATGTCCTCTGCTGTCTTCAGTTCCCTTCATTTTGTTAAGCAAGCAGGTGGGGCCATTTCTGCAGGGCGGGTGGGGGGGAAGCTCATTTTTATTTTCTAAGAAAGCCTGTGGGGCACTATTAAGAGCTCAAAGCATTCCAGGAAATAGAGATGATGAAGGATTCCGCCTCCCCTTCACAACATCCCAGTGTGTCATTTACAAGGGTTTAAATTGGAGAGTCATGCTGGCTGGGGAATTCTGGGAGTTGAAGTCCACCCATCTTAAAGTTGCCAAAGTTGAGAAACCCTGATCTAGACCTAAGAAATAGATCAGCGAGCCACTAACTCTTGATCTAATTCAGTTGTGGGTTGAGCAAATGCCGCCATTATGAGTTCAGCCAAGCTTAAACCCTGCCACGAGATGGCTGCCAAGTTAATGTGTGGAATTCCAGGGAAAAACCTTCCTGCTGGCCTTTGTGTCTTTTCTCTTTTCTTTTTAATTGTAAGCTGCCCAGAAGTTGGGCATCCTCCAAGTGAGTTAAACATACAAATGAATAAATTTCAACATTGGAACACCCCTTCTGGGCAAAGCTCTCAAACTTCTCCTTCTTAAAAAAAAAAAAAAGTCCACCTGAATGTTTCAGGATGGATTTCTTTTTTTTTTCCCCATGGGATTGCTCTTAGGCTTTTACACGTTGAAGGCCTCTAAATTATTTCAGACTGAAATACTGGACCAGGGTATCGGCAGGGGACCAGGGATAAGGACCAGGAGTGTCCTCAGAAGGCATAAAGTCAAAATGGTGGCCATCGCTGTACAATGGAAGCCCCGTCTGCCCCTTTTTTTACATGTGTCATACATGAGAGGCTTGGACTGCACAGTTGAGATGACCATCTTGACTTTTTTGACCCCTCTCCTCACAGATGCCCCTCTAGGGACAAACAAATCCTATGCTTGATGGGAATGCAAAAAGGCTTTCTCAGTGCATGCCCTCAGACTTGGGCGGTAAATCTTCTAAAAGAAACTAAACCTTTAGATTACCACATCAGGCTGTCAAAAACTGTAGAAAAAACTCCCAAGGCATGAAACTGCATGGTTGTGTGTGTGTGTGTGTGTGTGTACATCAGTGTATTTGTTATTACCATTGTTGGGTTGTTGTTTTTAACCAATTAAGAAAGATGCAAAAGCTATAATATTGTTTCATTTGTCCTATGCAGAAAATATTTTTTGGTTGGGCCTTGACAGTGTAACAAATGCAATTCTGGTTATTTGCATATAAAAGGCATTATCGTGATGTCCTCGTTGCAAATGATTCCAATGGGATGACTTTGAAAAAGAAAAATATCCCTTTGTAAACGTACTTGTGTCAAGTTTTTGCCTAATCCAAAATCAAGCTGTGTCGGGCTGTCAGTTTTCAGCCTTGTCTCATGCTTCCCCAAATCTTGTCTTAATCTCTTTTAAGACTCAACATAATTGAGAATAATTGGCGCTTGTGATATCTTGATGTTTATGGAAGGGAAATAATAGGGTGCCGAAAAAAGCCCCTTCCAGCCGTGCGCTTCTCTCTGTGTGCACAAAGCTGAGATAAATTTTTAGTCTCTGTGACAGTCGGCCCAGCTGCCATTGCCATTACAATGTAATCTTTTGCCAGTTTAAGATCAAATATTTTTGAAAAAAAAATCAAGGTGATAAGAACGGAAACTTTTCCCCTTCTTTCTTTAGGATGGATCAGTAGGTTTAAAGTATTTGATGCCAGACTATATAATCTCAATTCTCAGGAGATACAAGCTTTAAATGGCACTTTTCTTCTTGTTAAGGATGCCATTATAAAGTAAAAGTGCCAACTGTGGAGTAGGCATGGTGTAGGAAGGAAGGAAGGAAGGAAGGAAGGAAGGAAGGAAGGAAGGAAGGAAGGAAGGAAGGAAGGAAGGACGCCTACCCAAGTTTCCAACCAGACTCACACAAGAAGCTTATGGATATCTGATTTATTACTGGATAGTATGCAAGCTCAAGAGCAAAGCTAAGAATGGCAAAAACGCAGGTCTTTCAAGCAATTAAAGCTTAAACAGTTCCAATCCCTCCCCCCAGAGTCAGAAAGAGTCCACTCCCTGCAGCCTGCAGGTGTTCCTAACGGTTCCTGCGGGTCTTCAGGAAAGTGTCCTTGTACAGGTGAGATAACCCAGATAGACATTCCAAAGTCTCTACAACAGTACCTGGCACAAAGAACAAGAGCAGCCCCCTCCCAAACAGAAGCAAGTGTCAACACCAGCATGGTATGGGAACTAGTTATGATGTTCACAGGAACATTGAAACAGGAACCATGACAGAAGGAAGGAATCTAGTTCAAAGAACTTTGGCTAATGGGCCAAGAAAAATGACTTGGGTAGGTTTTGAATCAGAGGCTTACTGTTGCTAACTAGTGAGCCATCTTGGCATTTCCAGCAAAATCCTATCCAATCCTACTCTGAAATAAGGCCTACAGAAAGGGACTTTACTCTAAGTGGGTACCATGGATTACGTTTCACTGAACTGCCTAACATAAGCCCCTATCTACCCATTATTTCCGTTCCTTCTTCAATGGTATCACATCAGATTTCTGTAAACCACAGTTGCTCACACCAAACGGTAACATATAAAATGAAAAGCTAATGAGATTTAAATTGGTAACAGGCAAAGCTTCCTTTTAAAGAAAATATTGATTTTTAGAAGAACAACTTAATGAAAAAAAATGGGATTCATTGGGATTTTGCATGGACAATTCATCACAACAAAACGAGTGCGCAGAAGTTATTTACATATTTCAGGCCTTTGAACCACATACTCTTGAAGGGGCTAATCACCCAGGCATCATTTTCTTAATTGCATTTGGGGCAGAAACTAAAGGCCAGACCAGGAACGCCACTGCAGAGCAAGCCTTCTTAAGACAGCATTTCTTTCTGAAAGTTAATGACTTGCGTTCTCTGCAGACCTGGGACCCATAAATGCAGAGAGTAGAGCTCCGGTCCTTAGCTTGATAAATATCTCCCTAGCTCTGAGAAGCAGAGTATATAAAATACAGTATCAGCAGAGGGCCCAAGTTTTTCCTGCCCTGCTTAAGACCTGCAACAGCTATGATCTGATGGGACCAACACAAAATTTGAACCCGTGTCCACTACAAAATTAAGAGGATCGAGGTGATGTTTCCCCATTCTCTCCTTTTTTTCTCCATAAAGTAGCTACTTACCCCTACGAATGTGACTTTCTCTCAACATGCTAAAGAGCACAGCTGAGCACAAATCACTTTTTAAAAGTTTTCCACCAACTTCACCATCAGAGGAACCATGATTTCTCCAAATTTCTCTAAGGACAGGACTTTCTTTTCAGAGTAGCATTGCTACAGAAAAAGCCACATGTAATGGTATGTGAGAAAGCGAGTGGCCCAAGGGACACAGCCTTGGCAGGAACAGTCAGATAAGAGACAGCATAGCCCACAGCTGGATAGTGGGTGGGACAAGAGGCTCAGAAGGGACCCTCCCCAGTTTCTCAGGCTGTAAAGGAGACCGGGGAGGGGGGGAGAGGGGAGGGAATTGTACTTTCAGACTTGCAAGTTGATGTCAGTCTTTTGCGGTAAACCAGATAGGAATCACAACCAGATGAGCTAATCCTACTTTATTGTAAAGCTACGTTGACAGAATCTTACTAGTCTGAGCCTTCATTTCCTCATTTCATTTCTGGAGGCATTTAGCTGTAGAGAGAGCTGGGAGTGGATGGGCAAGGGCTCTACTCCTGAGTAGGCAGCACAGGGAGCAGGATCACTGGCATGGCTTTGCAGGCTTTGAAAACGATTTGGAAGCAGTTTTCAAAAGGCACAGCCACACCTTTTTCAGCTTTCTGCACATCCTGAAATACCTTTGTGAGAGTCCCTTCTCACTTTATTCATTTATTTATCTATCTATCTATCAAATTTTTAACACCGCCCATCTCCCCCCACAAGGAGGGACTCTGGACATTAATAGGAAGGACCACAGATGCAGAACAGATGCAGAACAGAAGCAAGATTCCAGGCCTCTAATAGAAAAAGCAAGAAACCCAGGCCATCCTATTTCCTTATATATAGGTATCTCATTTGAAAACGGTACTCATTTGAATTCTTGTGTTGCAACTTGGATTCTCAACCCTTGGATTAACTGTTTCCAATCCAGGCTGCAAGACAGAAAGTCTTAACAACCTCTTTCAAATAATTTTCGAAGCATGCAGAGGCCTAATCATCGGGATCCCTCATTTTGAGAACAAAGGTAGGGTTAGCACGAAGATGTAGAAGAGAAAAGACTAAGCAGGAAGTTTTTTTGCCTCTAAGTAGTAACAGAGAAGGGGAGGAATTAAAAAGACATAGGTTGTGACTCTAATTGAAATTTAATTGACTTGCTTGCCTTTGGTCACTTAATTCGCACAACTGATATTGGGTATAACTGGAAGCCAATACTCCTTAAGGCTTTTCTTATTCTCACATTTTTCCAATGCAATCCATTAAAGCTTTCAGTAGGGGGTGTTTCCGACTCCTCAAAAAATTAATTTCCTCCTGTAGTTAAACACAGTTTCATCACTGATTTATTCAAGGAAACACAGGGGCTTTGCATTCTCAGACTTATTTCCTCACTTGGACATCATGAATTTTCCAAGGGCAGCATTATTGTTCCCCCCATGATGGCATCATGAAATTCTTTTGTACGGTCAAAATTTTAAAATTCGAAATGGACTTAAGGGACCCAAGGGACCCTTAATAAGAATCAAAACCAAACCTTTTCTTTTAAGCTGTAATTTTCTGCTAAGAATCCATAGCAAAACGCATCTCTGCTCTTTGGTAGTGCAGTGAACAAGGGACACTCTGGGCCATAAACAGAATGCCACAGATGGGTGATTTAATGTATCCCATTTTGCCACCTTATTTAGCAATCAGACAATGACATTCTGCACCATTTGCAGGTTTTAAACTGTTTTCAAGCATGGCCTCAGGTAGACAATATTGCACAAATACCTTTCTAACTCAATCAATAGCTTACTTGTTCATGGATCACCGCAGTGAAGCTATCTCAGTCTAGATAAGGGCACCAGCCAGCCAAAGTTGGTCACAGGCCTTTCTTGCCACTGAAGCTGGCTACCTTTCTAGTAATACATACAAATCAAGGAGAACCACTGGATCTCCTGTTCCTGCAGCAGGACTGCTACCTTGTTCAATACAGGCCATCTTTGTTATTCTAGACGTTGTCCACAGTCCCTCAAACCTATCTAAATTCAGCTTCAGGTTTTTTTTACCTTCAACCAGTCTATCACCTCCTCCAGGCCACTGTCAAGGACCTGTATAGTTTAGTCTGAGTCAGATGGAAAGGAGATACGCCATCTTCCAGACGTCCAAAAAACCAATCCTAGCTGCTTCGTATAGATATTAAGCACGACACAACCTGTCTGCTAAAACATTCTAATTCAAGATCCATATCACCACCATCTCTTCTAGGGTCTTATTCAATCCTAAATATGTCACTGTTGGGCAAAGGATAAGATACAGTTAAGATGAACCAATTTATCCCACATTGGTAGAATGGGAATCAGGCAGGAAAAAGGGAGTAAAATGGAATTTCTTCCAAAAGGGCATGGATGTCTGAGACTCTGAAAAGGGACACTTTCTATTGTGAAATCTGTAAGAAGATTCAAAATCTGTAATTTGAGAGCCTTTATTCAACAAGGCTGTCTGCAGCCTTTCTTTTCTTTCTCTCCACTTTATGCAGCATTTAGGAAAGACTGGGAGAAACATAGGAATCCCTCTAACTGTTAGTCCCTGCCTGACACCACTGCACAAAGATTAAGTTCCTGAATCTTTTCTATTACATCCTAAAAATCAGCCGATGTTAAGTTTCTAAATCCTGCTTGCAAAGTTGAGCTAGCGCTTTTTGGCAAGTCATCACAAAGTGGGGGAAAAAACTTTTCATGGTTCACTGAAGCCACGGGTCACTGCAGAATGACTTCTGGCAAAGATCTTCTGTGGAGGATTGAAGGGAACAGAGAAGTATCCCATCCTTTCCAGGCCCAAAGAGTTTAAGAAATGGCAGTTTGGTGAGAAGATGCATGGATGTGCAACCAATTTATCAATGATCATCCAACAATGAAAACCAACAGGATGCTCCAAGCTGCAGATAATCCACCAGAAGAAGCCATGAAGAAAAGCGACAGTTCCTGATTTTGATCTCAACGCTGCTTAGCCGGCAGTGGCACTGGGCGAGGTGAACAATCACACAAGAGCCAATGCTGAATATTTTTAAGACAAACTGTGTCTGTTCCTCCCCCAGGAAACAGGCTTCAGACTTGGCTCTGAGATCAACTGGACAAGCTGCCAATGACAAAACTGTCACAAATCTCTTCCAGGTTAAGATTTCTGCTTTTTTGGCATTCTTCCAGCGTGTTCAACATCACATAGGCCACACTACTAATGTGCCAGAGAGCATACTACTCAACTCAACAACAACAACTTCTGTTTCTCACACCTCCAATTCACATTTAAGAGATGCAAAGAGTAACCGCTGAATTTATGCAGCACATCAGCAAAACTGGCTTCATGTGAGTGTCTAACGGTGGAGAGCAGAGAGGTCAGATATATTCTAGGCCAGAACTCGTGATGTGGTGGCTTTTCAATTTGGTTTTCAATGACCTAAAGAAAAGCCGTCTTTGAAGAAAGAGGGAAAGTGCTGACACGGCCAATGGCCAAGTGTCATGAATACAAAGGAGACAGCAAACTAGGTCCTGAATTGCCAAAGAAGGTACATTACATGGCATAGACTCTTATCTCAATTGTATCTGAAATCTAAAAGAGGAAAGGAGAAGCGCTATATCAATTGCTCCTACGTTGAGGTTGGAAGTACACATTACAAGAGCAAGCAAAGTCCCCTTAAGGCCTTCAGAAAAAAGCTGTCCTGTACACTTCCAGTACCCCCTGAACCTACCAATCTCATTCAAATCACATCAGCTCTTTAAGAGACCCATGCAATGAGCACAGACATCTGCAGGGGTAAAGCTTCAGACGTGCAGGTGAACTCGGCTGACCGTATTTCCTTGAGACAAAAACAGGACATTGGGATGGCAAAACGGGGCAGGGCTGGGCGACGGGCTGGATCGGCAGGCAGGAACGTCTCCGGTTTCCTTGGGCTGGGAATCTTCGAATTCCTTCGTTTGCAAGAGGCAAGGCTGGGCCGGAGAGTCTAGTGAACGGTTGTCCCCGACAAGCCGTTCCTCCTCTGGCCGTGCTTTTACGTTCTTTTCTTCCCGCCCTTTCAAGGCAGGAGCCAATCGGCTCGCCCTTTGATCACCACCTCTCAGCCGATCCTGTTTTTTTCTTTTTAGGTTTCCCGCTGGGTTGAGCTCTGCGGCTTTTTTCCCGCCATTTCTGCTGAGCTCCCCCTCCTTCCACTCAAAGTCAGACTGCCTTCTGACAGGTTCGCGGGAACTTTCCAACGTTTAAGTATGTTTTTTAAGAAAACGGGACAAAATGGACATTTATATTAAAACAACGGGACGGTCTGGAAATGTTAAAAAAACGGGACTGTCCCATTCAAAACAGGACGTATGGTCAGCCTAAGGTGAACCCTTACTGGCTTCCAGAAAAGGAAGAACCTGGATACTGCAAGATTCTTGTTCCTCTGGAAGCCAACACGCTTGCATAGATGGATGTCATGTGGAGGGATGGTGTTACTGAAGAGCTATCAGGAATGCTTATAAAATAAACCCTCCTTTTCCCATGGTGTCTGAATAGGGAGTCCTTGTTTCAGTTTCTGTGTCTTCATCAATACTTGTCGGAATTTTGGGGGTGGGAAAAGGAGATATCTTAGACATGCCTTCTAGGAGGTGAAATAAGGGTACGTCTGAGAGCATCCCAAGATGGGTTCCTGGACCTATGTATGATCCAGATGTCATTTGGACCCACTGGTTTGTAGAACCTTCCAAGCAATTTCATCCATTTTAGCAGATACACTATCTTCAAAATGTAGGAAATGAGGTTTCTTATTTCCCATTCTTTCTTTTCATATATTTACAGATTGTAAGAAAGAGGGGTAATGAAAAACTAGGGAATTTTGTGGGGTGGAGAAACTTGTTTATACTTATTCATGTTTTCAAGGTTATTCAACATTATATTAATAACTCAGTCAAGACCCAATGAATTCCACTGGCTTTATTCCCAGGAACTGAGGATGTATCCTAAACATGTTCTTATTTATGTGTTATATTTATTTGTAACTTGCCTTTCAGGTTAAATGTCCTTTCAAATAACTGACAAGCAATATAAACAATGGTGAATAAAAATGCAATGAATGCTATTTAGGAATATACAGATTTCTAAGATCCTTCCAAAAATATAGTTGGTAAAAATGCCCCTGTTGAGAGGGAAGAATCCTGCTGAGCAGGTTTCTGTCGTAATTATTAATTTGCTTTTTTTCCCCCTTTTCTCTTCAGAGAACCTTTCCTCTGGGCAATTGGCAGTTAATAGCCCCACGGAGCGTGTGGGGAGAGTCAAATCCACACTGCTAGAAACCCCCCTATAGATTAGGAAAAACTTTTGCGGCCTTCCAATGTGGCAACAAAAATTGGGGTAGTGCAATTTTGGGAACATTTTTTCACGCTTAAAACTGTACAGTTCATCCCATCTGCCATGGGCTTCTCCTGAAAGGTGTCCAATCTTTCACTATGCTGATGCCTACCAATGTGTCTGAAAGTGCATTTTGGTCTAATGTGATGGCAAAACCCACCCAGGTTTTACAAGGCTTTGGTTTTCTTTAAAAAATTTCAGTGTCATCTTTTCAGGGAAGGGAAGGGAAGGGAAGGGAAGGGAAGGGTATCTGCTTCATAAAAGCTGATGACCTTTGTAAGATTTCCTGTTTCCAAGTATTCTCATTTTTAACATCATCTAACGGTAACAGCCTTTGCTGTAAATTCTAGGCTGCCAGGGGACTAACCATGAACAGGTTTCCTTCAAATAGCAGAGTCAAACAGATGGACAAGCCACTGTTCTTCCAGCAGATGCATTCCATGGGGCCGCCTTTTGCCAATTCTGGGGTCTCTGCGGAACCTGAGTTTACACCTGACGCATCTGTGCTGGAAGACCCCTGCCTTTAAAATGACTTTATGGAAAGTTCATGGGATACAACAACATTAAGATAATGACAAGGCTGACAGTGAAAAATGCACAAGGGAGGCAAACTAAATGAAATCAATTAGCATTCTAAATACAGGCCAAGCTCTTGGCATGTGTATATCCATTGTCAGGACCAAATATTTTGACTCTTTTTCAGAAACCAGCAAGCACTATAAAAGCTTTCAAGATTATAAGGAAGAAAGACATATACAATATATTCTAGTGGTTTAAAACTATTTCTACTCTTTTTAATATTTATAACTGATTTTGAAACTTTGGAAGGTGCTTTAAAATAACTTTAATTCCCCAAGGCAGCAATAGACAGAGATGAACATTTTCACTTTTTTAAAATTTGAGGTTTATGGGGGTTAAACAGATAGTTGCATGAAATTTCCCAGGGGCATTAATGCACTTATTTTAGGGTATAATTTGTGAGGGAAGGGAAAATGTCAGAAATTGCATTTCCCCCCAAATCGCCATTTTGCTGTTTAATTCCTGCAAAAGAGGGGGTGGTTGTGACAATCTGCAAAAATGCTTTATAAGATACAGAAATATTTGGCAATGCTGGTGCCTCTGTATGCTTTCTTGCTGCAAGATAGGCTGTCTACACAATGCAAGTTTTCAGTGCATCCCTTGAAAATTGCAAAAGGAAAAAAAATGTGTCTAAGCAATGCTTCTTAACAAAATGAATTTTAATGAAGTCTCTTCTTTTGTTGTTGTTGTTGAAGTTAGCTGTCATTTGTTTTCCAGCTTGGTCCCTGAGCAGCTCCCACAACAGATGGAAAAGTTCAATTCAACATGACTCTTTGGCTTAATTATAGCATTGCCAGGACAGCATATGGATTTGAGATGTACTGTCAAAGTTCTCCAAGGAAGCTTTGGGTTTGCAGCTGAACCAAAGATGTTTTCTAATCTCCTCTGAGCCTCCACCCTGCAGAAAGGATTCCTCAAAACCACAAAGGTCAACATTTCATTTGTTTAGTTATTTATTTGTCAGATTTGTCACCACCCATCTCCTCCCACCAGAGAGACTCCCATTTTCATGGGAGCGTATTCCTGTGCATCCATTCTCCTGTTGTCCTTTGTGCTCCAAAGATTCATCACATTCTACTATTTGATACGGTATCTTGTCTTTATTTTTAATGCTTTGCTTTCCTCATCCTTCAAACTGTAAGTCACCCAGAGTTGCTCTTGTGAATTGGGTGGCCATGGAAGTCTACTAAAGAAATCTACTAAATAAATAAATGTTAAAGTAGGCATGATCCAAAGGTTCAGAGGAAAAGAAAAAAGGATTTTTACAGTTACCATAGTGTGGGATTAGTTAACTCTGGGCAGAAAAAAAAAATCTCCTGTATCATTTCTGCCCTACAATGGGACCAAAGAGAATTTGCTTTCAAGTTTTTTGGACAGAATGCTGCTCCCTTTCTGCTCTCTCTCCTGTCCTAAAACTTGCTGCTTTAGACCGAACATCGTACTTCTGCCTCAATTCTTTGGACAGGAGTGAAGAGTGAGGTGAAGCATTGAAGTGCCATTTGCAATTCTTGCTGCAATCTGAAAGGATGATGAAGGTCAAGTTGTTTGAGACCATTATAAAGGGTGGCAGATTGGCAAGGTAGTCCAGGCATATAGAAAGAAGTACATTATCTACGTTGAGTGTGTACAACATGAGGAAGCTAATGGCACAACTGTACATGTGGGCATTCCCCCTAGCAAGGTGGTGATCCCAGGATTAAAGCTGGACCAGGATTGCCAACAGATCTTGGAACACAAAGCAAAGTCTCACCAGGTTGGAAAAGAGAAAGGAAAATACAAGGAAGAAGCAATTGAGAAGATGCAAGAATAAAATGGACTTTTTTGTCAGACCCATCACAATTTCAGTAAACTATTTAAAAGACTGCTGCTTTATCCTGTCTCCATCCTTCCCTCCTCCTCAAGCTAATCCTTGCATCAGAGCCTTCTTTGCTATCTGCCTGCCGTTTCTCCAGGTCCTCCATTCACTAGAATCAACCTCTGCAGAGTAACATGAGCATTTAATGACTTGAACCTTGGGTATGACAATGGACACACCGGTCAAAAGCCGGGGCATCCCTCAGCCTGGCCAAAATTGGCACCCTTGTGATAGTGAATCTATTCCTAGAATCAGGGAGTTCCCCAGAGCAACCATAAAACAATGGTAAATGATTTTTCTGGCAGATTACAATTTCTTATTTTTGTCGAGCCTGTGAAAATCTTACACTGGAGATCCTTCGTCCCAGCTCAGTACTTACTTTGCAGTTGGAAAAGGCAAAGATGAAGACGTGAAGCTGTAATTTGATATTATCTCTAACCTGTAATGTAATGTAAGGAAAGCTGGCAATTCTGTTTTCCCCCAGGTAGAAAGAAGTCAAAAAGGAAGCAAAAAAAAAGAGGAACCATTAGACATGCCTGCTAATTAAATTTCATATAGAAATATGAAAAATCACTGGCTGCATTGCTGTACTCCCTAAGAAAATGAAGCATTTTGGACTGCTTGAAAAGTCTGTGGAGAATTTACACTGTTAGAGAGATAACTCAATGTATAAAGGGATGGTAAATGAAACTGGAATTTTCTTTATTATTAGGTCTTACATCAACTGAGAAACAAAAAACAAGAGTGCTGTAGCTCAAGGTTAGCTCACCTACTTTGCAAGTAAAAAGTCCCACAGTCAATTCTTGTCATCTCCAGGTTAGGCTGTGAAAGAAATTCACCAGATGAAATCTCATAGTCAAGTAGAATTCAGAGCTGGGGGGGTAAGACTTCCCCACCTTACACCATGAATAAAGATACTGCATTTGGAAAGCAAAACATAAGAAACAGACTAGATTCGAGACCATAAGAACATCCCCAGGTCTTGGATGAGATTGAGAAGTTGGAAAAAAAAAACTAAGGAAAGAGTTTCTCTTATTCCAAGTTAACACTTCTTTCCCCCTAATCTATATCTTGAAAGACAATCTACTGAAAAGCAGATGTGGTTTAAGGATGATATTTACATCTTCTAAGCAGCAGGGAGCCAAGAGGATTAGCTGTGGAGGTAGCATCCATCGTCTTTACTTTCCGATCTCCCCTTCTTTCTGTTCCCTTGTCTCCCTTGTTCCTAAATCAGAGATGGGAACTGATGATTGTTGTAAGGACAGGAAAAACAAATAGCCCAAAGGGGCAAAGACGTTTTTGAAATAATCACCTGCAAGTGCGACCTATGAAGAAAACAACACGGACATTTGTCAAAATAACCCAAAGTGTTACTTTCGTGCCCTTCATGTTGGCCACGAGATCTAAAGGAGCAAAGCTGATAGGAGGAATTTTATACTTTTTTTATATTTGGGGGCTTAGTGGTAGGAACAGAATATTCAAATAAGTCTCTCAACCTGACATTCTTCTCACAAAAGTCAATTCTTTTCTCTTTCTCTCTTTTTCCCCCATTAAAGGCAAGTTAAAAGATGCATACACAGGGAAAGGCAAAATACTGAAATATCACTTATGATTCTATTTAGACTGAGTAGTTTGACTGGGCCGACTGAAAATTATCGACCCAGTTGATTGTTTCAAATGCTGAATCAATACTTTGGAATGGCCGCCTCTTCGTGCATGGGGCGCGGGCAATTGTCCCCATTAATCACCCCCCACTTTAAAGTCCCTGCTTATATCCACTGGGGCGATGCTGCGATAGTTAGAGAAATATCAAACTGTTCCGTGGCCGTTTCCAACCTTTCCTGGAAGGCAAAGGCAGGAGGGTTTGCAATAACGCTTGAAAGCTGTAGATAGTTGCAAGGAAAAATGATATAGATGCCCCAAATGCTATTCTGTTCTCTTTGCTCACCCCCAGAAAAACTGCCAGGGTCTTTTCAGTGCCATTGTTCTCCGCGGTAATTGTGTCAGGCCTCTGGAGTAACCAGATGCAACACTGCTCTTACCTGAAAAAAACGAGGAGGGAGGCAAACGCAAGCTTTGTCCAGTTCTGAAGGATCCATTGCTCTTTCAAGTTCAGGAAAAATAGCAAAGTCCGTTGTGTCTGATCACCGACAATAAGGAAGGCATGTATTTTGAAGTGCTTCAAAGCTGTTTTTGTTTTTGATTTTTTTGTTTTAATACAGTTACATTAAATTCATTTAAACATCTCCCATGGGGTATTTTGACTTCATTCAAAACCTGATGCGTGTAAGACAAGTCTAGCACATAATCAGCAACTCAAGAGGTATGGAACATTTGAGTGAAACTTGAGCAGCTGCATATGAAACCCCAAGGGCAAAGAGAATTGGTCTACGTATGCATTAGAATGTGATGGGAATGTAAGTGGTTTAAATGGACGCTACTACTATAGGCAGGAAAAGCACATTTTGAGCGCTTCTCCATGGAAAACAGATGGCAACAACTTGACTAATCTAAAAAGAAAACACAGCTAAGCAGGGTCAGGCCAGGTTAATAGTTGGATAGGAGCCACTAAGAAATCCCAGGGCTGTATACTGACAAGTTGTTTTAAAAAAAATCCAGAAGAAGATAATTGCAAGCCATTTCTGTATGTTGACAAGAAAATAACATGGGCGTGTCAGCATGTAGCCAACCATGGCTGTTCTCAAAAAGCTAAGCAGGGTCAGATCTGGTTGGTTCTTGGATGGGAAGACACAGGCCTTTAGACTAGATTGGAAAGCTTAAAAAAAAAATCCGGAAACAAGGTGATGGGAGTTTACAGTAAAACTACATGTCCCCATCCAGGTAGACACCACGAATCAAGCTTGATTTGAAAAGCTTTCACCTTACCTTGGAAAGCCCAAGTAAGCAAGTAGAAAGCTATCATGGCAGAGGGTGGCCTAAATTAAGGTCTGTAGGGATAAAGAGGATCATTCAAAATGACATCCCCCTTTGTCTTTGTCAAAGAAAGGAGGAGACACCACATTGGGCTACTGAAGCCACTCTTTCATGAGAGGGTTGTAGGAACGTCCTTAAAGGAAATGGCTGGGATGGGAGCTATTAGATGACTTCCCACCCAAGCCCATCTCACTGGAAGAGCACTCTTGCTCCAGACCTCAGCCTCAGCCCAGCTGGAAACTTCAATAATAAAATTGGATTTCTCTTTCATATTTCACATGTATGAGTTTAATGAACAGGGTTTCTTTTCATCATGCAACAGCTCAGCAACAGCAGATGTCTAAGCACAGTGATGTTTTGATATGAAAAGCCATCCTAGGCAGCCTTCCACAAAAATAATGAAGCATGGCAGATGCACACCTTCGCTGCACTGCAGCTTCTAAGAGGATTGCAAATATCACTTCAAGAAGAGACAATGGTTCACAATTTCTCTCCAGAGACAAATGCAATCTCAAAAAGGGACCATTTCTGAAACTCTTTTCCACTTACCATCTTTGAAAAAATAAAGAAAGAAAGAAGGTTGAAGGCAGTTTTGCTGCAAATGTGTTTGCCAACAAGGGGTCCCTCCCACCATGGCTTAAGAGAGAGTTTCCTTTTGTTCCTCAGTATCTGCTGAACAACTTGCCCACCAGGTCAGATAGAGTGGATGCACTCCAGATCCCTTCCCTTATTTACTGTCATCTGGCAGGACCTTGGTGGCATGCCTTCTCCATAGCTGCTCCAGCCCTTTGGAACAAGCCTCCAACCTGAGATCCGAAGGGCCTCTACCCTTTTAGCCTCTGGAAGACTCTGAAGACCTGGCTCTTCCCCCAGGCAATGGACCAGGACAGGAAGGGCCCAGTGGATGTAGAGCTGATGGATGTTATGGTGCCATGGTGGGGAGTGTGGCGCTCCTTGTATGGATGATATGATTGTTTTCTTGTTGTATTATCAGTTTTGTTGTGAGCCACCTAGGATCTTATATACAAGATGGCCATATAAGTGTTATAAATAAATTCAGTCAATCAATCAATCAACTTTCTTGAATGGTGCCTAACTCCTCTTGGTCCTCAGAGCAGGCAGGATAAAAGCCTTGACATTTTGAGGAGAAGGTCAGGAGCCCAGCAAAATAGTCTTCCACTGAATTTTCTATTGAAGATCAAACTCATAATTGTGGAGTCCTTGGTGCTCTTCCTCTGGTCGTTTTCTTGCAGATATTTCATTGCCTGACTAGGCAGCATCTCCAAGCTCAGAGAGCACCAAGGACTCCACAGTTCAACCCTGAGCTACAGATACTCTCTTTGAGATAACTCATAATTGCATAATTCACTCTTAATGCAATTGCCCAATAGTTCATTTATGAGAACTTACTGTCATGTATCAACCCATCATTCCAGTTAGCTACAACACCCAGGGGATAAAGCTCTTCTCTGGAACAGAATTTCTCACTTTCCCCTTCAAGGTATTTGGGGCAATGTTGCTTCCAATAGCTTCCATGTGCCTACAGATCTTGATGAAGATCCCAGGCTTCCTACTGAAGGGGCACCTTCTATGAAATGATCCTTCACCTTTATTTCTTCACACAAGGCTCTTAAGCGCGTCCTTCAATAGTTTTGGAAAATCAGGTTATATTCACTCAATTCTCACTGCTTCCCAGCCAATTCCTGCCAAATACAATTTGCTTTTTCTAAAAAAAAATGCTGAGCCTGGCCAACACTGAATGCAAAAAGAATTTGTCTTTATAACTGGATAGCATGTTTCCATCACTTTCTTTTAAATACAGTATGTGATGGCCCTCTGGCTGCTGTCATCTATGAGGTTCTGTAATTATTTTATAGCTGATGATGATGCTTTTATTCATTTCTTAGGTTTATACCCCACCTTTTCCCCAGGGGCTCAAAGTGATATACACACTCCTGTACATATATGGAGATTGATTAGGCTAAGTGATAATTGATTTGTGGATTGATTAGGGTAAGCGATCATGACTGGCTCCAAGTCACCCAGTGAGCTTCCATGGCAGAGCATGGGCTTCAACCCAAGTCCTTCTTAGAGGTATCTTCAGTGTGGACAAGCTGGTGGCACCAGTGCGAGCTCTACCCCCTTTTCTATCTGCATTTAGTGTCACACAAGTACCCTAAAGGGGTGGAGCCTCTACACAACATTGCTTTTGTGATTCTGATGAAAGAAGCACAAGCCTACAGACATTGTTGGCCTCTCTGGACATAGTCCAACCTGTCAGCCACTACTCCAAGCTAGCTAAGATGCCTACAAAACGAACCAATTGTTTAGGGGACACTCAAAAGGATGTCAAAAGGATTTCTGCTACTGAAGGGAACACGTGGGAACTTGCTCTATCTGGATTTTTGTTTAGTTTTTTTGTTGTCACATCTCCAAAACTACAGGACAACCAGAATGAATGTGAACACCAGAATCTGCAATACACACACACACACACACTAGGGTCCACCATTCAAAAAACTATGTACATCTTAAGGCCACAAAGAAATGCATACAATGGGGCACAGTGCCTTTTCACTGGGAGAAGGCTGGTAGCACAGATAGTGCACTGTGAGATGTATGCATGGAAACATTTTTAGGAAGGCTTTTTCCTTTTGGTGAAATTCATAAATTGAAGGGGGAATGATGCCTAACTAAACTGGCAATCAAATGAGAAAATGATTGAGGGAATCATGAGAGATTGGAATAAAGAACTTTTACCAATAATTATTTGGTAATAATTATTTCCAAGATCCTCTGCAGAAAGCCAGAAGGGTTCAACTGCATTGATACTATGGCATGGAGAAGTTCTTATTTAACTTAACTGGCTGGTTATATGTGATTTCTTTAACTTCCATATCACACTGTGCCTGCGGTTCTCCAGTTTGAAAGGAGTCGAAGAAATCTTTGAATCAATTGAAAAAAACAAAACAAAAGAAATCTAGCCCCTTTCCTTCCCTCCCCCTATAAAAATCCTTTAGGAAGAAAAATAATCAAAAAGTAACCTCATCTTCCATCAATTCTTTAGTATCACAAATTAATGGTCTTCGCCTGTCATCCTTAAAAATAGCAATATAGTGCGGCAATACCCTGATCTTACAACACAGATCAGGCTGTGCATGCATCTTTCATCACGATTCGCATTCCTCGTTAAACAAAAATGGCTCGCACCGCTCTTTTGCAAATCTTTAGGTTAAAAGGACAGGTTGCCAGCTTTGGAAAACCAGGAGAGACTTCTCTGAGATTTTAGATCTTTGAGGCAATGCTGTCCAGGCTGAAGGTGGGACACAGACAGGTAGTGAATCTAGTGCTCATGCTAACTTTGGCATCAGTTCCAGCAGGGATGGGGAACTTCCTTCAAAAACAACAGGTTAGTTCTTCTGATTGCTAAACCCTGAATTATTCAACACAAATAACTACACAGTCAAGTTCATCGTTCAGACAACTGGGCTTCCATCAAGTATCTGGCAGAGGTTATCTTGCTTAGTGGGAAGAGGGTAACTTCCTCAGAGCCTGCCCAGGACACTTTGCTGCTCAAGTTGGAGAACAGGGTGATTCTCCCTCTCACATTCTCCATGCAAAATCAAATTTGGCAGTTTACTAATTATGGGACCAGCATTGTCTACTCCACTGGCAGGCAACAGACCAATTTAGAGACTATAAGACAAGCTTTGGTTCACACTGCTCTCTCCTCTCCCTCTCTGAGATCAAGGATGAATCACGTGACTTGGACTGGAAAAAATCCAGGCCCTGCCTGCCAGCCCCACCAGGTAGACCAGACCAGGAAATCAACTGCACAGGAAGACTAAAACTACTTATTTATTTATATTTCAAATTTAGCCACCACCCGTCTCACTCAAAGAGCAACTCTGGGCAGTCTTACTTCTACTAAGGTTGGCTATAACAACAGAATCCTGCAAGTCTGATTGCGCTTTACCTCCTCCTCCTCCTCCTCCTCCTTCAGTGAATCAGGGAGGCATCTGCTTGAGCTGTTTCCAAATGTTATCTCCTTACTCTGGGCTTAAAAAAATGTTTCAGCCCTTTTTGCCTAGGTAACGGTTCTTGCCTATTTCCATCAAGGTCACCTTCCTTACTGTAACGGTATGTGGGAATGACCTTGGGAGACCAGGTGAAGAGATGCTGCCTAGGGAACGGTCAGATAAGAGGGAGCATAGCCCTCAGCTGCATAATGGCTGGAACAAGAGGCCAAGGAGGGACCCTCCCTAGCTTCTCAGGCCATAAAGGAGATGTTGGGTGATTTGTATTTTCAGACTTGCAAGATTCTGTTAATGTAGCTTTACAATAAAGTAGAATTAGCTTATCTGGATATATTTCCTATCTGGTCTACCTGGTGAGGCTGACACTCTCTGCACTATCCCCAAGAAATACTGAGAAAGACAACTGTCTGGAATTCAGGACAGCCCCAGCAGGAACCCATTTTCCTTAAGTCCAGAAGGCCCCTTTTTGGTGACTGAGGGCCTGAGGATTATGTCTTGCATCACAGTGAGTCCAGAATTCATTTTGCTTTATTGGGGAGATGCTGGAGACTTTAAAAAGTGTGTTTGGGCTACTTTAGGGCTTACATTCCTCAGAATATAGGGATTCCTACATTAGATAGGGGGTTGGGCAAAGTGATCTCCAATATCTCTTCCAGCCTTAACATTCCATGATTCTGTGATTCGTTGTAAACCATGCAGTTGATTTGCAGGAACCAGCATGACGTGCTCAGAGGAGGTTGCAGTTAGAGCGCCTCAGATTCTCTGCCTTCGGACAGACAGACGTACTCTGAATTGGCCAACACCTTGTCTCTTTACAAGGCAGCGTCTTACGATTTCTACAACAGGGACAACGGAGAAGAAAGGAAAGGGGAAGAGAAAGAACCAAAGGATTTTTTCCATGCATGGAACAAAAAAGGAAAGGAACATTTTGATATTGCTCCTCCAAAAACAAAGACAAAATTAGATGCTTTTCAGCTTAGTTATAATAAAAATGTGGAGCACTTGAGCAAAACAGTTCCTCCCCCAGAAATGCAAAATTTCTTATATGATGGATCAAGCTCATCAGGAGTGCAGCAAAGCATCCCCAGCATTTAGCTCCCTGGTGCAGCGAATTTCCTTTGGCACAGAATTAATCCAGGATAGTCTAGCATGTCACGCAATTTTGTATAACATGATTTTTACAGTTGCC
Organism: Candoia aspera; assembly: GCF_035149785.1. Classification (NCBI taxonomy): domain Eukaryota; kingdom Metazoa; phylum Chordata; class Lepidosauria; order Squamata; family Candoiidae; genus Candoia; species Candoia aspera. The sequence continues at coordinate 5,541,326 of NC_086164.1, forward strand.
AGTCTTCACCTGTGGTCATTTCTTTCTCCCCTAACTTCTTAAAAAAATCTCCAGCAAACTATAATTGAAAAACAGACAACTTCTTAAATCAAAGAGCACTCCGACCCAAATCAGGTGGAGGGTGGGATTCACTCGGGCACCCTCATTAATTATCAGACAAATTGCTTATTGATTTCTTTGCATTCTTTCTGGCTCTGTACGGAGCATGCACATTTCATAAAAAGTGCTGATAGAACAAGGAAAGGTTGGCAGGCCAAATATTCAGGAATGAAATATTCAGGAATGCAAAAGGATAGAGATGTGGAATTCTAGCGTAAAGACGTTTTTAGTGTGAGGAATGAAGTGAATGGCGCTTTGTTGAAACGCCGCCTTCTTAAACACCGCACTCCTTTGAAAGCCAATCAGAAGCACCTGCAAGCCCATTTGCTCTCCTGATCCTAAGTACAGCCAGAACATCACGTTGTATTTACCACTCTCTGAGAACTAAGTAGAAAAACAGAAGCCTCTTCTATTGGGGAAGAACACCTTTGAGAAACTACAAGGCAGATTTGGCCTAGCAGGATTACAAGGTAACCTTCCTGTCTTCTTCCATACCTGAAAGGAACTGACCTTCATGGTAGACATTCTCTAACTGGAATTGGTATGCTCAGCCCTTCACAGACTGTGAGAGCTGCAAGGGCCTCCAAGGGTCATCTTGTCCAACACTCACTCTGCTCGGTGTAGGATCTGCTGAAACAGCCCTCCATCCTCTATTTGGAGACCTCTATTGGGTAGGAACATATCATTTCATGATGCAACCTATACTATTGGTTGAAAACCCTTTCCTTCAGAAAATTCCTCCTAATATCTAGCCTGAATCTATGTCCCTGTGGTTTTCATTCCCTAGTTTTGCTCCTGCCCTTCAGGTTAACAGAGAAGAAGTCCACTCTTTCCTTCCTCTTTTCTTCTTTTCTTCCTCTTCCCCCTTAAAATGAGATAGACAGCTCATCTGCATTACCCAATGAGAATCGGTTCCCATCAGAACAACCTCCTGTTATTGGCTCACCAAGGTCCTGCCCATCTCATGTTCATTTTTGCTAAGGCTCTCTTAATTAAAAGAAATCAAATGTGAAATCGGCATGCCCTACAACACAGCACCAGGCTGCAATATTACCTTGATTTGTAACCACATTCTTGAAAAATAGAAAGGCAGGAGAGCTTTGTTAGGGTTCTTCCTTGCCCGAAGAAAAGCTAAGCTTAGGGCTACCATATTTGGGCCACAAAAATTGAGAAAGCCATTAGAAGGCATCAAAGAGATACTGAAAAGCCATTTCAGACCCCAAAGAGTCATCTGGATTTTTGCAGCCCACCTTGGCTATCACAGTAGTGCCACGTGTAAGAAGCCAGCATTGTACCAATGTTTGGGCCAGTAGAAGAACAGCAAGGCCAGATTTTTTTCTAATTAAAGGAAATTTAAATAGAGTTAGTGAGCTAATTACCAGCTAACCTGACAAAAACTGCAAGACTCTGAAGAGGTAGGATGGCTTCCTGAATGAGCTACAAATAGGGACAAGGAAAAAAACAAACACCGATGTTGAGAATTAATAATTGCAGAAACACACGCATATGTACACATACAAACTTGTTCAACATTTTCCAATTATCATTCCTTACTGCCGAAGAACAAACATCCAGCCAACTTTAGGATGAAATCAATGCTTTCAAACGAGAAGACAAATAACTGAAAAAAAATGTTTATAAGCTCCCCACCCCAAATTCCCAGAAAGATCAGAATATCCAAAAGTGTAATCTACAAAGTACCAGTTTTTCTTGCTGCTTCAACTTAATTGACAAGAATGGATGTTACTTCCAGATGACTAGAAAACTGGGTTGAAGGAAGACACTTTCAGGGATTTTTGCTTGTTCGTTTAAACTAAAACCGGAGTAATTAATCCATCAAGCATTTTATGTATTGCTCCAGAAAGGTTAAAGCAATTCACATTGTACATGCCTTGTAAGAAGTAGTTCAGCAATGTTATCCCTATATTGTAGATGGGTCAACTGAGGCCAAGAAAGAAGCTGGTTTCCATAAGGCAGTGTTTCTCAACCTTGGCAGCTTTCAGATGTGTGGATTCCAACTCCCAGAATTCCCCAGAGAGCTTGGCTGGCTAGGGAGTTCTGGGAGTTGGAGTCCACACATCTGAAAGCTGCCAAGGTTGAGAAACACTGCCCTAAGGCCATCCATAGCTGAACAGCAGGAAATGCATCTACCCGAAAGAGAACAAAAGAATATTTTTTTAATATTTTTGAATTTGGAAAAGGAAGATAAAAAACACCAGAAAACTTTAAGTCTGTTCTGAGTATATTTTTTTCCTCGCTGGGATAAACTTCAAGAGTTTTCAGAATTTCACTTAACCAAACAATTCACACCAACAGGCAGCATCTTCACATCATCTCAAAAAAAGGTTCTGAACAGCCAGGCTAACAGACATCTTTTCAGTGGGTGCTCTGCCATTATGACATTGACAAGCATATGGTAAAAATGCCTCGCTCAACACTTGTTTCTTTCCTGCTTAACAGCTTATCCAAGAAAGGTTGATGGGCAGGTTAGAAAAACAGGTGATGGTTCCTCTTCTTAGAATTATCTGTAAGACTGCTGTAAGATACATCAATTTTCAGAAAATACTTTTGGTCAATGAGGCTTTATTCAGGGATGTTTACATTACCAGTGTAATGGCCACTATTTCATGATCTCAATTCGAATTCAGGGCAAGCCATCTAACATCACAGTGATCCAAATATACGCCCCAACCACAGATGCTGAAGAAGCTGAAGTAGAGCAGTTCTATGAGGATCTGCAGCACCTACTGGACAACACACCTAAAAGAGATGTTATTTTCATCACAGGAGACTGGAATGCTAAGGTGGGCAGTCAAATGACACCTCGAATTACAGGTAAGCATGGCCTGGGAGAACAAAACGAAGCAGGACATAGGCTGATAGAATTTTGCCAAGACAACTCACTCTGCATAACAAACACTCTCTTCCAGCAACCTAAGAGACGGCTTTATACGTGGACTTCCCCAGATGGACAACACTGAAACCAGATTGACTACATCCTTTGCAGCCAAAGGTGGTGGACATCTATACAGTCGGTAAAAACAAGACCTGGAGCTGACTGTAGTTCAGATCACGAACTTCTTCTTGCACAATTTAGGATCAGACTAAAGAGATTAGGGAAGACCCACAGATCAGCTAGATATGAGCTCACTAATATTCCTAAGGAATATGCAGTGGAGGTGAAGAATAGATTTAAGGGACTGTACTTAGTAGATAGGGTCCCGGAAGAACTATGGGCAGAAGTCCGCAACATTGTTCAGGAGGCAGCAACAAAATACATCCCAAAGAAAGAGAAAACCAAGAAGGCAAAATGGCTGTCTGCTGAGACACTAGAAGTAGCCCAAGAAAGAAGGAAAGCAAAAGGCAACAGTGATAGGGGGAGATATGCCCAATTAAATGCAAAATTCCAGAGGTTAGCCAGAAGAGATAAGGAATTATTTTTAAACAAGCAATGCGCGGAAGTGGAAGAAGACAATAGAATAGGAAGGACAAGAGACCTCTTCCAGAAAATTAGAAACATTGGAGGTAAATTCCAGACAAAAATGGGTATGATCAAAAACAAAGATGGCAAGGACCTAACAGAAGAAGAAAAGATCAAGAAAAGGTGGCAAGAATATACAGAAGACCTGTATAGGAAGGATAACAATATCGGGGATAGCTTTGACGGTGTGGTCAGTGAGCTAGAGCCAGACATCCTGAAGAGTGAGGTTGAATGGGCCTTAAGAAGCATTGCTAATAACAAGGCAGCAGGAGACGACGGCATCCCAGCTGAACTGTTCAAAATCTTGCAAGATGATGCTGTCAAGGTAATGCATGCTATATGCCAGCAAATTTGGAAAACACAAGAATGGCCATCAGATTGGAAAAAATCAACTTATATCCCCATACCAAAAAAGGGAAACACTAAAGAATGTTCAAACTATCGAACAGTGGCACTCATTTCACATGCCAGTAAGGTAATGCTCAAGATCCTGCAAGGTAGACTTCAGCAGTTCATGGAGCGAGAATTGCCAGACGTACAAGCTGGGTTTAGAAAAGGCAGAGGAACTAGAGACCAAATTGCCAATATCCGCTGGATAATGGAAAAAGCCAGGGAGTTTCAGAAAAACATCTATTTCTGTTTTATTGACTATTCTAAAGCCTTTGACTGTGTGGACCATAACAAATTGTGGCAAGTTCTTAGTGGTATGGGGATACCAAGTCATCTTGTATGCCTCCTGAAGAATCTGTATAACGACCAAGTAGCAACAGTAAGAACAGACCACAGAACAACAGACTGGTTTAAGATTGGGAAAGGAGTACGGCAGGGCTGTATACTCTCACCCTACCTATTCAACTTGTATGCAGAACACATCATGCGACAAGCTGGCCTTGAGGAATCCAAGGCTGGAGTTAAAATCTCTGGAAGAAACATTAACAATCTCAGATATGCAGATGATACCACTTTGATGGCTGAAAGTGAAGAGGAACTGAGGAGCCTTATGATGAAGGTGAAAGAAGAAAGTGCAAAAGCTGGTTTGCAGCTAAACCTCAAAAAAACCAAGATTATGGCAACCAGCTTGATTGATAACTGGCAAATAGAGGGAGAAAATGTAGAAGCAGTGAAAGACTTTGTATTTCTAGGTGCGAAGATTACTGCGGATGCTGACTGCAGTCAGGAAATCAGAAGACGCTTAATCCTTGGGAGAACAGCAATGACAAATCTCGATAAAATAGTTAAGAGCAGAGACATCACACTGACAACAAAGGTCCGCATAGTTAAAGCAATGGTGTTCCTCGTAGTAACATATGGCTGCGAGAGCTGGACCATAAGGAAGGCTGAGCGAAGGAAGATCGATGCTTTTGAACTGTGGTGTTGGAGGAGAATTCTGAGAGTGCCTTGGACTGCAAGAAGATCAAACCAGTCCATCCTCCAGGAAATCAAGCCAGACTGCTCACTTGAGGGAATGATATTAAAGGCAAAACTGAAATACTTTGGCCACATAATGAGAAGACAGGACACCCTGGAGAAGATGCTGATGCTAGGGAAAGTGGAGGGCAAAAGGAAGAGGGGCCGACCAAGGGCAAGGTGGATGGATGATATTCTAGAGGTGATGGACTCATCCCTGGGGGAGCTGGGGGTGTTGACGACCGACAGGAAGCTCTGGTGTGGGCTGGTCCATGAAGTCACGAAGAGTCGGAAGCGACTGAACAAATAAACACACACACACAGAGTAAAATGCATTGTAAAGATGGCGGGGGGTGGCTAAAGCCAGGAATGGGCTACAGATATAATTGGAGTTCCCACCAAACCCTATCAGCATCTGCAAAAGATGCTGGGAACCACAGTCGAAAATCTCTGGGAACTACATGCTGCCCATCTGAGTCATTATTTCATTTAATGCATGGCTCTATCACCAGTAAATCCAGGTTACATGGGCCCCCAGAATCTTGGATATGGCCCCAAAGCCTCTCTGAAATAACTATTATATTGTAACCTCTAATGTGAAAGAAGGGGATAATGATTACATATAGTGGAAGTAATCACCTTGCCTTTCTTTAAGAAAATGAACTCAATTTTAAGTACATTTACTTTTTTTCCTTACTCTAAGTATACAGTATCTTTGTCCTCTCTCCATGCACTTTTTACAGTCAAGGGCTACCAAATCTGGGCTGACCACCAATAGAAAGCTAGAGTTAAAGTTTTCTGTATCTCTCTACTACCATATAATGATTCTCAGGAGTAGCCCCAGTGTAGTCCCTTAATATGTCTTCCAAAAGCCAAGTGCAGACTGAAAAAGACTGTATATTTAATAAATGCTATGGAGTTGTCTTCACATAACACACATACCCATGTTAATTAAAGACCTAGCAGCTCCATTTGTACAACATCTGAGGCTCTCCTAGTGTTAACCCTAGTTTTTAATTTTGGTGGCTCAGCATTTTGTGCAAAACCACACTTGGTTGGTTTAGTTTGTGGTTCAATGGATTGTGCAAATCCAGAAAAGAAATCAATTCCATTATCAGTTAAGCACATCTTGGAAGATACAGTGAAAAGCTACTTTGAGTTTTCTCATGGAGGTCAAATGTGTCCATAGAAGCCCTGAGATGCATGGTTGGCGAGAGGCCACCTTCTAAGAAGCAATGGATTCAAGCTGACTTTACCCCTTGAAATTGTCTTGGGGCAGGGTTCGTCTGGAAGTTTCTTATTGTTACATTCATAGGCAGCTTGCCTACCGATCTACTTCACCTAAAATATATAACATTCTGGAAAGAGAGTTAGGCTGAATTTTAACTCTTCCCATCACAGATGTACCACACAAAAAGCTTTCCAAAATGAGTAGAATTCTGCAGTTTTCCTTTCCTATCTTTTACCTGCAGACATCCACCCACTCCTAACTGTGCTGTTTCCAGAATAAGAAAATGGGCATCCCAATGCCATGATTTAAACTCTACATATGATGTTGCTAATCCCCAGCCATCCCCTTCCACCAGGTGACGCCTGGTCCCTCACCAGTAAGCACACTTCCAACTGTAGATTGACTATAAATACATTCTGTGTAAGAGATTATGAATACTCAATGAGTCAAGGAGCTACAGCCAGCATTATCTCATTTTCTTATTTACTGCTCTATTTCATGGCCAAAAGTACAAGGGCCCAATAGGAGCTTATCCCAAAAGTTTGCTTCTGAAATGCTCATGCATGTAAAACTAATTCACAACAGAAGTGGACAGGAGAATAAATCAGTGGATATAAGCCTCCAGACCCATCAGAAAGAGACAGAAAGTGAGTTAACAATGATAGACCTGGAGTCCACTATTAAAGAGTGCCCCAATGACATCACATGTGTCATGTGCCATTGTCTGATGCAACTGATGCAAATTACACATGCATGATGGCATCAAGCTGCATGTGATGTCACACACTCACACCCACCCACATGCACCACCCTCTCTCAAAGATTTCCCCAGTAAGACTGTGACACAAAATTCAAGTTGAGACTGGTTGGTGAGCAGAGCAACCCAGATCACTGAAGTGAGATGGCTGAACGTATCTGGCATCCTGAGCCTGCAACCTTTTCAACATTTTTTTTCAATACAGCAAGCCCCCAGTTTAAGAACAAGTTCCTTCCTAAGTTTGTCCTTAAGTCGAATTTGTATGTTACGTTACTGAAATGTTTATCTTAGTATACAGTATATGTTTTACCATTCTATGCATATAAAACACTTAAGAAACACTTCCAGATATACTAAAACATCTTAAGCATAATAATACACAAAGTAGTATGGTGTACTTAACTCAGATTTTTAACATCATAGTCTTATATGGCAGTCCATTCCTAACAAGGAGTCATCTGTAAACGGGGACATTCTTAAACCAGGGACCTGCTGTAGAGGAAATCAGATCCAGCATGTGCCTGGGAGCTGCCTGGTGCAAACTGAACAAGTTCCTAGGCCCAGAAAGAGCGTTTCTTACCCAGGATTCACCTATGTCTATCTTCATGAGGACTTTTAGCCTCTATCCTCTGGCTTGTTCCAATTCATGAATGATCTTAGGTTTGATCTTAGAAATGGAATATGATTCCCTGCTTTTGACCCTGGTCGCCTGCAGCTCAGGCCCAACTTCAAGAGATCCTTAAGTGTTCTGTAAGCTGTCTCTTGATGTTTTACACCAAATAAATTAATGAAGAAATAAAAATGCATTGTCTTCAAAATACTGCTAGTCTCCAAAAGCAAATGATGCCTCTGGTAGAAAACGATAACTATAGATCAGAAAGTCCTCACCTCTCAGTTTGAAATGGGGGGGGAAAAGCATAAATAATCTGCTTAACATGACAGTCAATTTTAGATATTCTTTTATTACACTTTATGGTCTACGAAGTGCCTTTCCTTACATGCCTTCCAGTGAATGCTATGTAATTCCTGCACGGATGATAGATTTCCCTTTAGAAAAAATAGCGAAGGTCTTAACTTTTTAATACAAATCATTCCCCAGGAATGCTTAGCCACAGTTCAAGCTACTTAATTCAAAGAGTTATGTCGTTCATTTTAAGAAACTTTCAATGATATTAATCACACCCAGCTATTTTTATTATTCCTGTCTAACAATGCTAATCTAGCATGACTAGACTCTTTAACCAGCATATTAAATGCTTTCTTTCCCTACAGTGGGATTTAGTGGGAAAAAATAAGATTTTAAAACTATATATATATATATATAATCTGTTTACATGTCTGCACCACATTTACTAAAGATTAAACAAAAGGGTTTCATGATTAAATAGCCCTTAAGTATCCGACTGTCACTGTTCCCATTTTGATCTTCCAGAAGGCAATACTGGCACACACAAGCAGCAGGCTTGGGACACCATGTGCTTTTTTAAAATTTCACCTGCTCCCATCTCCAAAACATTATTTTCAGTCCATCTGCTAATGGTTCTGAGCTCCATTCACCTCCTTGCAGCCATCTTTCGGTGCTTCAAAATCCTAAAAGTCCTAGATCAAAGAAAGAACTTCCCAAAGTCTTGGTGCCTAGGGGTAGAGGGAAGAAGCGAGGCAAGGCAGTTCTTCACTCATTTAGATAACCCAGAGATAGGAAGCATCTGGGGTGTTATCCCTTCTAGCTGTATGAATGAGAAATGGTAAAGGTTCCAGATCTTGGAGGCAGATGGGTCAACGTACACTAGCTACCTACTGATCAAGCCAGCATTGTTGCAGGAGCTATTTGGTCCTTAAGTCAACAGAACAGAATAGCACCTATGATGGGCTAGATCAGTGTTTCTCAATCTCAGCGACTTTAAGATGTGTGGACTTCAACTCCCAGAATTCCCCAGCCAGCCAAGGTCGAGAACCACTGATATGGACTCTTGAAGTAGGATGGAATTGATGGATGGTGTTTAATTTTTTACTCCCTTTCAGCTTTAAAATCAGAGTGGTTAAAGCCTTCTCTCGCTGCTAAGGCACTGGTTTCGTGCAAGCAGCCAGGGGAGTCATTAAATAGTGGCTTTATGTGACACTTATAAAATACTATATTATTTTATAACCCAGCCATACCCTTCTTCATAGACAAGATCTCACGGCTATACACCACACTGCAAAGGTCACAGAGTTAATTAGTGCCTTCCCTTTTGCAGGTTCTGCCCCTTTTGTATCTTCTTCTGCAATGAGGTTGAAGAACCAGTGATGAATTTCACTTGTTTAGTCTGCTTCTGTACCCTATGGGAAGGATGATTAATTACTAGCTTCCTTTCGTAATTATTTCATTTCAAAATTAAATAATGCTATTTTGTTATGAATATAACAAATTAAGGCAATAGTTCATCTCACTAAATCTTCCAGCCATGCTGAACTGGAAGACAGAAAATAGAGCAGGACCTACCACTGGAAGCTGTTAATTAAAGGTACAGTACTACAACTTCAGTAGTCCTTTACAATACTGTACTAGATAAGCAAGCACTGCAGTTAAATCTGTGTAGAAGGAGAATGTAGAAAACATGTTGTATCTGGATCCCGATAAAGTCTTGGCAAATGAAAAATAGTGATTGCCCCCCAAATTAAGTGATGGCAACCAGACTTGATCTGATGTCTAGAATTTAAAAATCTCAAGGTTTGAGGATCCTGAGCTACCTAAATCCCTCTGAATGGTCTATACTGGTGTTTTTCAAACTTTTAAGTTTGAAGGCAATTTTAAGATGTGTGGACTTCAATTCCCAGAATTCCCCAGCCAGCACGCAGTCCACCTTCCCTTAAGCATTCAGAGCAGAGAAATACTAATTATGTCATGCCCCCGTGTATGGGGTTTTACAAGATTTCTACCACTACCTGGGGGAGGGGGGCAGAGAATGTCTTTATTTTTACACAATGAGTATCCCATGTGGTGTTGTCAGTTATATTGACCACCAGAAGGCATCTGGTGGGATGAAATAGGAAATTTGCCCCATGTAGGTGGAACCACCTATTTGGGATAAAAACAGTCATGCTGGTATGTATCTCCTGGTGATCAATGTAACCGTAAATCTTTCTGGAGTAATGCTAAAACAGGATGGTCTGAGATACTGAAACTAGCCATCTGATCAGTTTAGCATGCCATTCCAAGAAAAAGGGTAATGGGGACCCAGGATAGATATCAGTGACTGCCTGTCTTTGGCTTGGCCATCAGTGGCTAGTATCCAGGTTAGCGAAGAATACATTTGAAAGGCTTCTGACCTCACCTTCATCAACAAAAAAGAAATTCCCACTTGTAGCACTGCAGGCCTCCACTCCAGGATTAGACCTTAAGAACCACTCACTTCAGTACTCATTCTGACTATGATTTCTGCTGTCTGCAACCTCAGCCTAGAGATGACTTCACCCCCCAAAATGGCCCCTTCTGATGTTACATCTGCAAACCAGTAAGTCTACTTTCTTTCTGGTGACCCTGGACGGCAAAGTACCTACAATCAGTCCTTTGACTCTAGAGTCCCAGGGCCAAAAGAGAAAGCTTTTAAAATGCTCAGTCTCGTTCAGCCAATGTCAAGTGATGCAGGCTATACAGGTAGTTCTCGCTTAATGACCATAATTGGGACCAGAATTTTGGTTGCCAAGCAAAGCAGTCATTAAGCGAATCCAACCCGATTTTACAACCTTTTTTGCGGTGGTCATTAAGCAAATCACTGTGGGCGTTAAGTGAACCACATGGTCATTAAGCAAATCACGGGGTCCCACATTGTTTTTGCTTGCCAGAAGCCAGCCAGGAAGGTCAAAAATGGTGATCACATGACCACAGGATGCTGCGATGGTCATAAATGTGAACTGGTTGCCAAGCGCCCAAATTGTGATCAGGTGACTGCAGGGATGCTGCAATGGTTGAAAGTGTGAGGACCGGTCATAAGTCGTTTTTTTCAGCATCGTTGTAAGTCCAAACCATCACTAAATGAGTGGCTGTTAAGCAAGGACTGCCTGTACTTCGAAAGGTCTCCCCAGTCTTCTTGAATCTATTGTTCAAATATTCCTCAGTGCCATGCCAATGAAATCTGAGTGTATGTGTGTGAGAGAGACAAGAACACCACAATGAGAAGAGGATCTTATGGATTATCTGTAAGGCGATAGAGACATTTTGGGGATGTGCAAAAAAACCTGCCTGGTTAGATCAGCCAATCCTTCCTCCTTTTCTTCCCTGGGAACAGTACATTCATGGCAGTTATTAGCCAAGGCGCAACTGTTGCTTTTGAAATGGCAAACTTACTATTTTCCACAAAAAGAAGATTTACGCAACAGCTTTCCCAAACACCCAGCTATCTCTCTGGGCCGATGGCTGTCAACCAAGGTTCTGTGGTTTTTCCCTGTCATTGTTTTTCCAGCCTTACTCCTCAGCCCATGGTAAACGGGGTGGTACTCTGCATCTTGAAGGGAACCAGACCAAACTTGTCCACTATTCACAATTGTTCCCCCCTTAAGGATCCAGAGTGTCCCTATATCTCATTTCTGGATTAGCACAATCGTTTTCCTAACTCCTCCGCCTGCTTTGGATGCTTATGTACAAGTCTTTATGCTATTTGTAGAGGAAAAACACAAACCCTGGTGGGGCATTCATCCAATTGTTTCCTTTACCATGCCTACCATTTCCACACCCTGCATGGTATCTGTCGTCTTCTACTTTTCACACCCACCACACTAAATCTTGTCAACAGCTTTTATTGCCCTGCTCATGAACCTTGCCGTGAAGGAGACGATAAATTGCTGTCAGCTCATGAATTGTGGCCAAAAGAACTAGGACAGTTCTAATTAATCAGGAGGATTCTGCAAATAAAAAGGGAGTCCCTCGTCTACCTTTGTATTTCAAAACATCCCTCATTTCAGAAAGTCTTCATAAAGGTTTCTGAGATGGTTTTCTTGTTTTCTACCTAAGCTGGGACAGTCTGGCTCTCTGTCTTGCCGAACTACACCTCTTAGCAAATCCAACCGGTGTGGCCAACAGTGAGGGATGCTGGGAGTTGTAGTTCAACAAAACCCAGAGGGCCTCAGGTTCTCCATCCCTGCTCTTGAACATTTTGTAGTAATCTAAATGAATCATAATCCATATAGATCTCCAAGCACATACAAAAGTCCTGCTTACAGATTAAATTCTCAGGACACCTAACACCCTTATTTTGGCCCCAGGAGCAATGGGAAAAGCAGTTTCCAAGGCTCCATATGCTGTGAGACTAACTAGCACAAAGGGTGCTAGCTAAGGATGGTAGCTGACAAAGTACAAAGAAATCCTAGAAATAAACCAAGACCGCTGGAGAAAAAAACAATATTTGCTTTTCCAAGGTTTAAAATCCCTGTTTAAAGCCTCTTATATAATTTTAACTAGACCCAACATGAGAACATGTTGTCAACATCTTTCTTTTTCAATGTCACCATAGAAAACCATAAGAGAAGCGGGGGGAAAGCAAGGAACTATTTGGGAATAAAGGCTGCAGTGGCTGAAACCAGAATCAGCTGTGATATGTTCAAGCTAAGGAAGCAACTCAACGTAACTTGCATGTCCAAAGCCAGAGTCATAAAACTAAATACAGGAATTACTAGGCTACAAAATTTGAAGGGAGACTGGCCTGGAGGGGATCTGTGTAACCCAAATCAAATTTCAGCAGGGACTGGAAGATTATAGAAGGAGCAGTCAAATCTTTTGGCAGGCCATGTGTGGCCTACAGACAGCCCATTACCATTTAGCTGAAAGGGTTATGGAAAGCGGTGGCCCATCCCACTTCTACCATTTCCAATGCTCTGTTCTCAGGGGATCATTTTGCATTACTAAGAACAAGACCTATGGCCCAGAAGAGTAAAATTAACCAGGCTAGCAAATAGAAGAGAATATATATAGTTCAGGGTTGAACTGTGGAATCCTTGGTGTTCTCTGAGCTTGGTGGTTGGCTTGCAGACATTTCATTACCTGACTAGGTAACATCATCAGTGCTGGTGATTGTGGGATTTGCTCCCTGTTTATATACAGTAGCTTGCCCTGCCAGTGTTGGTGGAGGTGTGGTTTCCTCCTTGGTAGTTCCTTGATTAGGGTATTGTTTTCTGCTTGATTGTTTGTCTGGTGTTAATTTGCTTATCTGGGGATTTACCCACCATTCAAAAGAGGCATTTACACAATATTCAAAAGAGACAATAAAAAAGCTGAGAAGGAAACAAAAAGACCAGAATACATCCTTTCCAGCAGTCTCCACCCAGATAAACCCCACCCTCACCAGGACTGATGATGTTACCTAGTTGGGTAATGAAATGTCTGCAAGCAAACGGCCAAGCTCAGTGAGCACCAAGGACTCCACAAGGCTAGCAAATATCTGTATTTGTCTAAAGGACCCCAGCCTATTCTGAAAGAACCCATTGTACCCATATCCAGTTATCTACTAAGATCTAACTCTCCTCTCTTTCTTAGAAAAAAAAATCTTAAAGAGTGTCCTAAAAATGGAAACCAAATCCAATCTGAATCAAAACTTTCAAGAAAATGTGGCTCCAACAGACTTTTGAGTGCACTGCAGGCAGAACCACACAGTTGTCAGCAGCTCCTTTTACCATTTCTGACAATTTCCAACATTTATCATCAGTCAGTGTCCTAGGATTCCATTTCGAGGTGGGTATTTTTTTTAAGAATTAGAAGTGATGGTGGCAGAGGTGGCTCCTGCAAGTGCAACGGATGACAGCAAAGAGCATTTATGAAAGCAGCAATCAGAAGATGGCTAACTGTTGATGGCCAACTAGCATATGGTGGTCTGCCTTCAGTGGAATGCTGCTCCTTCTCAACTTGTGTTTGATGCAGGGGGAGGGAGCAAAGGGAACAAGAAAAAGAAAACAAAATCAGAATTTCCATCATGCAACTGTATGTGTGTATCTATATCTACTGTACATCTCCAGCTCTCTGCTGTCTTGACACCATGGCACCTAGAAATACACTTAGGAAGAGTTTTATGAGAAGGACAAAGCCCATCCATCTGTTGTCAAAGCGTAAGTACTGCCTTGGGCACCCACCACTGGGTGCTCACTTAACACAGCAGCCCTCCCTAGCGGAAATACCTTCTGCCAATGACTGCTGTGTCCCAGCTGTTCCCTCCACCCCCACTTCTTAGCTGGAGAGGAGGAGGAGGAATCCCCAGAGATGGATTTCCTATTCACACACAACAATAAAACAGGAGGTTTGCTTAGGAATCAAGTGATTCATTAATGCCAAAAAAAAGTACTTGCCACTATTTCCCCTTTAAGCATGGCATATGCATCGCTACACTCAAAATCCCCACCAGGACACACTGAAGAAGATAACAAGGCCACAAACAGACCAAAGTTTCATTGGACAATGTGTTCATTCACAAGTCTGTTCTGCCCTGTTTCTGCATCCATCTGTCATTTTTTTAAAAAATGAACAATCACACTCCTGGGAATGCAATCAGGATGGTTTGCTTTAAAAACATGCACACTGATGGGGTGGGGGTGGGGGGTAAGAAAAGCAGTCCAAAATAAAACCATAAGAATGGTTGTGGCTGAGAAGATACAGACCGCAACGGGAAAAAGATTGTGTGCTGAGTCTATTATTGGATCTTTTCTTTGGGAGAGCTTTTTTTTTTTAACACTGGAGTCTGTTATGCATGCCTTAATTTATTCAACCTTCTCAGAGCATATGGGACTGAGCAGATTAAAACCTCAAAAGCAAAATAATGACATTGCTGCCAAGTGAATCACTTGAGGTACATCATCCATCATTCAGGAGTGACTTCTGAAATGGGATTAATGACATTTCCAGTAAAGAAGACTTTTTTCCCCAGGATACTTATACTTACTGAGTCTGAAAAAAGCTCAACTGTGTGATGAAACACACATCAAAATCATCACCATGAGTATTTCAAAGTCTGCATTTGTTTCATTGGCCAGTAATAGCCAGAGGTAGAAGTACATCTTTGGTAAATTAGCATTTTTTCAGGTTTCTCATATCCCACTTCCTTCCATACATTCCTAAGACTGATAATGGAAATCTATTTCTCTCTTCATTTGCTTTCCTGAACTAAATCTTTAATATGAAGAATAAGATTACAACTTCTGTTTGCAATTCTATTGGTGAGTGTGTATAATAATCTCTCTTGTGGATTTATTCACTAGACAGATCATTTCACTCTGGCTTAAAGACAGACTCATAAAGATATTCAACAGACCACCTGCATCACAACTATCTCCCGAAAATGTTATAAACATCACCACCACCCCAGATTTGGCCATGTACATCTAGCTGAAATCTCATGAAACGTTAATGATCTTCACAAGATTTTAGGCAATGGAAAGAGAATCCTAGGGTCCTAGGTCAAGATGCAAGATTGCACAATGGTGCCCTGGACACAAAAGAATATGCTGTGTACAAAGATCTAATACAAGAATTCAGTTTGATCAAATCTCTGAATCAGATAAGTTCAACTGATTTGATCATTTCGTCTGATCTGAAGACCACACCTGCAGTTTTTCCAAATGAAATCAACTTCTGAATCAACATTTGTGACAATTTAATCACAAATCTGAGTTGGATTTTATCTATTTCATTCACCAAATCATGTTCTTTAGGAATGATAGATCGCACCACATTAAATTCAGACTTTGGGCATAATTCCCTGATTCAAAAATATGCTGGTCTTTGACCATAATAAAGATTTGAGAGCATTGAGTAGAAGACAGTGAAACGTGACATTTCCTTTTAGAAACAGGAAGAGTAGATGCATTTAATTCACTTGATTAATATATACTGCTATTATATATAACTCAGTTTTGGAATTTTAAAATCCTAAATTTTGCAGGTGACTTAATTATTAGGTCGAGTTACTTTAATATGCTTTTCTTTTGTAACATTCTGAATCTCAAACAAAGATGTCACTAGAACATTTTCTTTGTTCATGAAGAAGTAAGTATGATGTCTACTCAACCTTTGATTCACTCTCCCCTTGAATAATTTAAAGGAAGATCTCACATACATTTCAACAAGCTGATGGAAACAGGTAAGCGGTCTTAATCCTACTGCTTAGTCACAAATCCAGATGAAACTGAAGGCCAACACTGAGCACTTCACAAAGGGTTGGAGGTTTCATTCCTCCAGCTTCCCAATAAATAAATAATAAAATAAAGGTTTATTGTTTTTTTTCCATTCTCCTTCCTCCCCACAAAAAAGGCCTACATGCATCTGAATAATGTTTTTAAAAAATCATTATTACTGCCAACAAAAATACTTCGTTGTCACTGATGCTGTTTTATGGTCCTGCCAAAATCAAAATGATTTGGGTCAAACAGAAGTCAAATAATTGTGCCATAACAATGCAGAAAACTGTCTGCATAGGAGAGAGGAGGTAGGGAAAGAGGATTCAGGGACATATAATCTCTGAAGGGGGTGGGGGGTTCCAGGAATTCAGCATAACTTGTACATTTGCTTTCTGTCAACTTTCCTTTTACAGCTACTAAGCCAATGGCTAATGTCTCAGCTTGTAGCAGCAAATTTCCCCAAGTTCCACATGATAGACAGTTTAGGTCTGTTTTACCTTCATTATCACCTCCTCGACCATTGCACAGTGAGGATGCCTGGAATTTTGCCAATGATGCTGGGCAAGGTGAAAAGGTGAGTTGTGATTGGCCACCACCACAAGTGGCGGTGGCCAATCACAAATCACCTCTTCATGGGAGAGGCAACTAGCAAAGTCACTCCTGTGCTTGATCTGCCCACCCAGCATGCTTCTTATGGTCCCAGCTGTGAACCCCCACACAGCTAGACAAGGTCAAGGAAGAAAGTTTTCAGTAGCATCTTTAATGATAGTTGGGAATAAACACAGAATCTCAGAAAATATAATAGGCATGTCCCATGCTCACTTAGAGGGAATTATTTCAGGCGGAGGCCCTTTAAATGCTTTGAAATGTTTCTTCCCAGGTTTCATGACACCTTGGCAAAGCTGCCATTGCTAAGAAAAGCTGTCAACTGACTCCTATCTGGTATCACTTGATTACACCTGTGTTCTTCCCTTCCTTTCCCAGCCCCCCATCTCCCCAATCACCTTAATTTTATCCTTTCTCCTAGGCAAGAAGACGCATCACCAAATGAAACCCACAGCTGTAGCCACCCACCATTTTTATCTTCCAAGGTGCATGTGATGTGGAGCTCAAACACATTCTCAGTAATGAACAAGATGCTGGAGGGAATACTTAATATCGAGTTGCCTGTTTAATGCTTTTGTTGTTGTGTTGAAAAACAGTTACATGGATTCAAGAGCTGGGCTGATGTCAAGGGAAGTGCCCGTGATGGCACTGGTGCCCACAGGCACCAGATTGGGGATCTAAGGTGGAAAATGTAGCACAAGCAATTTGTGACACAGCAGTTTAAACTAACAAGAGCTGCAGAGTTGACCTCGCTTCTGGGGGGGTTAAAGAGAACAATTCAATCAGCACAGTGCGAGGGAGAAGCTGCATGTCACTAGTCTCTTCCTTTGACAACTTTGAAATGATTTAAATTGATACGAGAGGCCACCATAAGATCATGCCTGAGGTCATGCTTCATTTCTAGTGCTCCCGATTGAATGAACAGGAGAGAATTTTGCAATGACTATCAGCAAAACGTGTCTGACAATAGAATTGCTTAAGGCTGGAAATGGCAAAATCGTCCCACCGAGAAGTCCAGGAAGCTCTTCGCTTGCTAAACTCAGACTGCACTGCTACAACGGAGAGAGGAGAACAACACATCTCACTCAAGCTGGATTCCAAGGAATTCTCCAACACATGCAATTGGTTGCCAACATCTTCTCTAGCACTGCTGTTCTTTTTTCTGCCTCCATTACAAAGCTGTCATCGTCCAAAGGCATTATAAAAAGAGAGAGAATTGCCTCAAATTACAAACATATAATCTGAATTACAGCATCACCCCAAGAACCAGCAGCATCATGAATAGTAACGATAGTCTTGAGATTAGGATTGCATTATACAACCACTCTGGCCTCAGGATTGCTGAGTTGCTCACACTCATGCAATTCACAGGGAGGTGGAAGAATCTTTGTGAAGTTACATACTGGTCTCTGAAGCAAGAGAAAGAGCTTTGAAAGACTTTGCTTCCAACTACGGCTTATTTCTAAACAGGGAAGTCTGCCCTGAGGAATTCTCCTCAAGCTTGCTCAGACTATGGAGCTACTTCTGAATAAGCTTGTTTTTTTTTTTGGTCTATGAGTGTAAATTTTTAATAAATAAAATAAGCCATTACTGTGCTCCAAAGGGACTTCTCCCTGTAATCTTGAATTCTGCATCTTTTAGCTTCCTGACAACAATGTTCTCAAGACAGTCGGAGATGCTCCTTGAAGAATCTGGATGAGACTGTGATTAAAGAATTTCTTGGTGGTGGTTATAGTGAAGGTGTGATGTCAGGAGTGTTCTTGGCTGCTTTCATGTTATTTATGTTGTTTCTAATTTTGGTTGTTTTTCTTTTTTTACTCAGTTTCTATTCTAATTTAACTGTTAGCTGCCCAGAGTCATATATATGAGATGGGTAAAGGAAGGAAGGAAGGAAGGAAGGAAGGAAGGAAGGAAGGAAGGAAGGAAGGAAGGAAGGAAGGAAGGAAGGAAGGAAGGAAGGAAGGAAGGAAGGAAGGAAGGAAGGAAGGGGCTGAGCTGAGCTCTGGGGAAAGGATTCCAGCCCAGGCAACATGCTATGGTCTGTGGAATCTGCTGGCTATCCATGCCAAAATCCCATAGGATCTACTATGTCTTCTTCTGAAGAAGAAGAAGAATCCTTCTCCTGAGCAGCCATGAAACCACAAAGCACAAGCACTCAGGATTTCCTGGGAAGAAAGAATAACGATAAAGCCAATGTAATAACAGTGTAGGTGCATTTTTAATAGAGGATGATGATTCCAAGCCAGGCTAGAACAGAAGCCAAAAATCTGATGGATAGGGTAGCTGTGCCAGGTGTGAAAGATCGATATAAAGACAAGGTACCCAGGCCAACAATCCCATAAAAATAGCAGTCTACAAAAGCATAATATCTCAAAAGGAGTAAGGAAGAGGCAGCAAGCTGCCAAGTTAATTAAGTATGCCAAATTCCAACTCCTGATTACTGTCCCCTATTTAATGGCTCGTTGCTTTGAGAAGCCAAACCAATTTCCTCATTCATTTTCATTGGGGTCATTCCAGTAATGACGTGGGTATAAAACGGAGGTAACCTGCTGACTGTGATTTAGAAAACATCAATACATTTAACTGCTGTGTATTTTGGAGATGGGCCAGCCCCAGGATTTAGGTTCCCCTTTAGTCTGCACTCATGGTGCAACGCTTGTTTGTTCATATGCCCCTGCTTGACCCAGTCGGTGGACGCGTCTGAATAGACATATTCACTAAGGCTCCAGCAAATCACATTTAGCCCAAATGAGACCCAGTCACATATAGGATTACTCTGACTCCACTCTGACATTGTGGGGACACCTAAGCCCCATTAATTGTCCTGTTTTTGCCTATCTAGACCTCCAAGAAAAAGAGCTGGTATGAAAGATTGGCAAAAAAGCAAGCCTTTCCTTTATAGAATGTACTCTCAAGGCCTGACTGCACAAAATAAACTGCCCACACCCATTGTAAGGAAGGGGTGGGGATGACAGGACGCATGCCACTTCCCTTCTGGCAGAAGGGCTCATGGGACATGAAGCAGTTTCCTAGAGAAAGAAAATATATTT
The DNA here is from genome assembly GCF_035149785.1 of Candoia aspera. Lineage (NCBI taxonomy): Eukaryota > Metazoa > Chordata > Lepidosauria > Squamata > Candoiidae > Candoia > Candoia aspera. The sequence goes on from NC_086164.1 coordinate 5,561,092, forward strand.
TTAAAATGGCCCTTTTTGACCTAGTTAATGAGATTATGTGTTGCCAGAAAAACTAGTAAAGAGATCTGACTAGGTTAATGGCTAAATGAGTGAGTGTAATGGGCTGTGAGAATGACCTTGGGAGACAGGAGGAAGAGCCACAGCCCAGACAGTGGTCTGGTAAATCTGAGTCCAAAGGAGGGAGGGAGGTGGAGAAAGCATCTCAGAAGGGACCTCCCTAGTTTTCTGGAAAGTAAAGTCTGGGGAGGTGGGAAGTGCTTTCAGACTCGCAAGATTCTGTTACTGTAACCTTACAATAAAGCTAGTGTTAGTACTCATGGTTTGTGCTTCTTGTCTGGACTACCTCAAAGAGCTGACAGTAAGCTATGTTTTTATCAGCCTCCCAATCAACGTACTCTAGGCCAGTGTTTCTCAACCTCAGCAACTTTAAGATGTGTGGACTTCAACTCCCAGAATCCCCCAGCCAGCAAGCTCTTAAGAAAATCAACACCAAATGGCCATTAATCAGTAGTTTTTTTTCATCATTACCTGTTTTGCATACAATAACAGCAGTGTAGGGAATTGACCAAAGGAGGTAGCATTACTGAACATCATTTCTCAAAAAAAAAAAAATCACCTTGTAACATTCTTAAATAAAACATTTGCCTTTTCTGTTGACCTGTCCTGGTCTCCTGGTGATAAAAATGATGGTATCAAAAGAAAAAAAACCTAGATCTTAGGGAAATAAGATGGTATACTGTAGATGCACAACAGAGAATGACAAATGCACATTATTCAGAAGTATTTGGGGGGTGTCAGTGGATCATTAGACTGGGGAGGAACCTTGTGAGGGGAGAGTGGGAGAAAGGGAACATTTATAAAAGGATGTGCTGATACAGCTGTAAGATAATGGTGTGAATTCAGCTGTTATCTAGTAAATTTTACAAGAAATTGTATCTATACCTAACAAACTAGGTCAGGTATCTAGGAGAAAAGCATGCAAGGTGCTTTATTTTCTTTGAGGATTCCTTGATAATTTCATAAAACTGCATAACTGAGCATTTTCCACCTCTGGGCTAAGTGCTTTTTAAAATTGCAGAAACCGCAGAAGGAAAACAATAGCTAATAACAGGAGCCAGATATCCCTAATGAAAACCGGTCAATTGAGGGCTGTTTGACTGTTATCTTCTGCCTTTACAATCTCATTAACACTGAGGATTGGGGGACTGCAATGTTTCATCTGGGGAAGACCTTGCTAAAGCAGAAGGTCTCAAAGTTTGGGGAAGAAGTAAGCCAATCCATTCCCCTACTGTCAAAAGCACGACACATTTCTCTTGTTTGATTGTCTGAAGAAGATATAATCAATTGAAATATATGCCCAAGGTTGTTGATTGGAAAAGATATTCAAATGTTGTGATCTCGCTTATCTACAAAGATCAGTCATGGTATTCCCTGTGACACTATGGAAGCAAAAGTTGGACTTTGAAGAAGCAAGATAGCAAGAGTACTGATGTTTTTGAACTTTGGTGTTCGAGAAGTCTTTTGACAATACCATGGACAGCCAAGAAAACAAACAAATGGATCATCAAACAAATCAATCCACAGTTCTCACTTGAGGCACAAATGACCAGGCTCAAATTAGCATATATTGGACACATTATATGAAGACCCAACTCTCTGGAAAAGGCTCTAATGCTGGGAAAGGTGGGAGGAAGGAGAAGAGAACGACCAGCAGCAAGATGGATGATGGAGCCAGCTACAGTGGAGATAAGTGCACCGTTGGGGAACCTGAAAGACCAGGTTAGGGATAGGTTGTCATGGAGAAAATCTATCTATGTGGTTGCTAGGAGTAAAAAACAACTTGATAGCACATAATCAATCAATCAAAGGTTGTTGAGGGATCAGATCAAAAGCTTCAAATACAAAGCATTGGCATATCATTCATTGCCCTCATCAGTAATTAGAACAACACTACAGAACATCCCCCCACCCCATTCAGCTAGAATATCCTGTAGGATATGGCCAATTCAAGACCTGGAGATACACAAAAATGATCTGCATCCTGTCATAGATAGTTCTGCTTCTGGACTTTTTCTGGCCTAAGATCAAGAAACCTAGGAAATGGATGAGAGCAACTCTGTGGGGAATGGAATCAATATCTCTGCTTCTCAGATAACATTTTGACCTAGCTGAGGAGTCAATCTACTGGAAAGATTCTGTTGGCAAGACCACAAAAGTGTTAATGTAATGTGCTTAATTGGGTCAAGGGTGAGGTATACGTCCTCTGAAAACCATAACCATCAGCAGTGGGGTTAAAGAGGATTTAGCTCAAAATTTCCCTCAGGTTGTTTTGGGTTAAACTACCCACCCTCAGCAAAATTCAGTCAACCAGTGGTCAGTTTCAAAATCTTGCCTAGTCAGTCCTTCAGAAACAAACGTTGGAGATATAGAACAGCTGTGGGAAGTACTGTATACAGCGGCTAAAAAAAAGGAAGTTTCACCATTATTAAACTTGCTGCCCGAGCCTGCCAGCTCAGAGCACACATCCGAAATACTAAGTAACTGAGCATTCAGCTCAAACCTACTGCTGTCTGGGAAAGAGACCAGTGATATAAAGAAACTTGCCAGTACTCTCCTGGTCCAGGTGCTCATGGGATACTGGAAAGGACTGGTTGAAGGAAACTGGGATTGACTCCCCTCAAAGGGCCTGGCTTTTGATCCAGTTTCTGTGATTATGTTACTGGGATTATATGCTACCAGGCTGACTTGTAAGGAAAGGTTTTTCAGGCAGACAAAGTTAAGTTTACTGAAAGAACAGGGTTTAAAAACAATGTTGAGAGAGTGTCATGTTCGCCGTTTCAATGTCTTTGATACATCGTAATGTTTCGCATGTCATTAGCTGGATGCGTGTTTCATCTTTCACGGGAGGATGGGAGGATTTATCTATTGGCTCTGCTTTTGGAATGTGTTTGGGTTATCTGTTGTGTTCAAGGTTACTTTCCCAGGCTAGCAGTTCTGACGGTTGCCAGCACCTGGGACGGGCGGGGCTGCTGGCAGGTACGTTTGCACCGAGGGTTTTAAGTTTGTATTTGGCGCGCTTTTGCTCATTCTCAGCTTTCTCTGTATTTGTCCTAAGTTCCCTAATAAATCAGATTTCATTTAGCAACCTCTTGTGAGTCTGAGTATTTGGGTTGGGCAATCATTACAGAGAGCGTGTCTACAGTGACCATGGCTTCGCATGTGCTTGGTCCTGAAATCGAAACCGCTATTAACTAAGGCAGCTCTCCATGGTGCTGAACTGGCTTTCAAGAACATCCCGATACCATCGTCTCTGGTCTGAACTGCCACCGGCTTAGATACTGGAAGCTCTGACGAAGGACTTTTGCTTTACTTCTGTCAGCTGTCAAGAAGGAAATGATACCATGCAAAAAGGCAGAATAGATTATACAAAACGGGAGACACCAGATACTTGTGTTTATTCTGCATAGCTCAGGTTATATAACTCCATTTCTACATTCAACATCTCAACTATGTCGGTATAGCGTTTCGATTAAAAAAAACCACCTTTATGTGACCTGCATATACGCTTGGTCTGAGTCTGCCAAAAACTGTGCCTAACATCATTGTGTGTATTTAAAAAAAACTACAAGCAGTGCAATGCTAATAAAAATAAATAAGTTGGGAGAAAGTATTACAGGTAGTCTCCCTTTAGAGACTGCCTTGTTTAACAACCGTTCTCAGTTACAACAGTGATGAAAAAGTAACTTTACAACCAATCCTCACAGCTACAACTTTGCAGGTCTATAAAGCAAAGGAAAGCTGAAGTAAGGTCATAAGCACAGTCACAGTTTCACTTAGCGACCACTTCACTTAACAACTGAGTTACCAGTCTCAATTGTGGTCACTAAACAAGGACTACCTCTATAGAAGAAACAAAACAAATGTCCACCCATTCCCCTTTTTCTCTGATCCCTTCTTTTCTCCATCTGGCAAACAAAATGGGGGGAAATTTTTTACTCTTCCTCTTACAAGCACAAACTCTAAAGTGCCACCTCAGCTATTTTGAATGGCAGCTGTCAATTCAGAAAAAAAAAGTTAATTAGAAATAAGATGACAGGAAAACACTGAATTAATGCAATGGCAATGGTGAAGAAATTATTAAGGCACACCGCCCTGAAGGAAACCATTCTACGTCTTAACAGATTACTGCTGGTCAGGGAGAATGTTTTTGTAATGATCGTATTATAGAAAACATATTAACATTTGTAAAAAAACAATGCAGAACTGCATAAAATGGCAACTAATCTCAAATCTCTGTTTGCACCATTTTGTCCATTTATTGCTTAAATCATGTGCAGGCAACCTGAAATCCTAAGACACGTGAAATCGCCTTTTTGGACTCTTCTCTTCAAAAAGAATCTTCTCTAAACACAATTGCCCAAAATGGGTAGTCTTCTCTTCCTCCATTATGAGACAGGAATTACACCATTCTGAGTCATCAAAAGCTCTGGAAATAGTTTTAACATGGTAAGAATCAAAATTCTCCACCACAAGCACAAACTACGAAGTCACCCATTTTCTGTGGCCCTCAACCTCCAGGTCCTAACACACCTTATTCTAAATAACTTTCTTGTCAGAACAGAACTAATTTTTCAGGTGAGCAAAATGTTAACAGTAAGTAGCTAAGGGAAACAAAATGGCCAAGCGTGAAAGAACTTCTGGGGAGTCTACTATCAGTGGTGTTAGAGTTAGTTTTCACACCACTAATTTTAAAAAAAAAAGAAAAAAGGTAAGAACAATCTGTTGCAAAGCAGTGGACAGATGGAAACAGGCCAGCCCACTCAGAAGAGGGGGTCAAGCTAACCTTTATGTAGTGTGGGAAGAAAACGAAACACCAGAGAGTTTTATTCTAGTATCTATAAATAGGGCTAGTTCTTGATTAACTGCAGTTACTAAGATTCTTTTGGCTTCCTAACCTTGATCAACAAAGATTGGTTATTCTGAGCTCTAAGATTTTCTTGTGAGCTTATTTAAACAGCTCCAGTCTGTTCAAGTGAGTTAAGGCTGAAAGTGGTAAGTGAAGGTCCAAGGTCAATAAGAACCAAAAGCAAGTTAACTGAAGATTCTGGATTACAACTCTCAGCATCCTTCACCGTGCTGACTGGACCGTGCTGGCGGTCTAATACAATTTATCTGGAGAATACTAGGTTAGAGAAAGCTGCTTTAGTGGATCTTCTACTCTACAAATAAAAACTTACTGTTTTCTGAGTTGCACATTTGGATGAGTGTCTTCATTTACTATTGGGCCGGACATTTTGCTTCTAAACTTTCTGAAACTTTTTCATTTACTATCTTTAAGGCATGACCTTTCATTCAGGAATTTTAAATTTAAGCCTCACAGCTTGGGTGAGACAACACCCTAGCCACATACTGCCATGTTTCTAGCAGTACAATTATCTGTCCCCAATAATTGTTAACCCAGCATTTCTCTGCATTTCCTATTATATCATCCATCTCATCAGTTGCACCTGGAAGGTCAGCTGTAATGAGATATGAATTTGTTGCTTGTTTGTTTGTTTACCAAAGAAAACAAAACAAAGCCAGACAAAACAGAACCCCCCCCCTGCCAGCAGTCTCATTTACAGCAGCTAATTAAAACACTGATGAGAAAAGCTTTTTATTAACAGAACTGATACATACGTTGCGGAAGGGGGAAGCATAGAAAGATGCTTTCTTGCCTTAAATTTGTTTACCTAGCTGGTAAATATTTTAGAAGCACTGTATATTCCACTTACATATGAATCATAGAAAAGCATTAAGATAGCAGAAAGGGAGGTTTCGTAATGCAATTTTGCACGCTGCTTCTAGTCTGTAGTTTTGTCTTTAGCACAGAACCCTACAACTGAAGTAACTTTTTTGGACCAGCCAACCTCAAAGGGCTGACTTTTTTTTTTTTTTGCCCACCTCAAAGGGCTGCATTTCTTTCATTCTGAGCAATTGAGTTGACTTAGCACCCAGTGGCATTCTTGGAAATAATACTGGGACCAGGAGTTTGGCTTATAATAATGCTGTGCAGAAAAACCATCTTGTACTTTTGGTCCTACTACTTTCCATTCAATCTGAAGAAAGAGAGTGTGCTTTTAAAATTTCCTTCAAGGGAGAAGAGAATTTGGGTGAAATCCTCAAAGACAGAGTGTGGTGTTTGGGGATTTATTTTTTCCAGCAACTTTTTCCAGCTAAGGGGTGTGGAAGAATGGGTGGGTGGTCTCTTTCATTGTACTATATTTTTTCACAGGTCTGTGACTTCCTTGTCCTCCCTTACATCAGATAAATCCCGTGGGAAGCCATCTCCATGGGAAGGAGTTGGAATTGGGCTTTTACTTTCTGGAAAGTCCAAGCAGTCCAGGCATTCTTTGGAGTGATGAAAAACTGTAAAAGGAATGGAGACCACCCACCGTCACCCTCCACCACCCCCAAGAAGAAAGCAGACCAAGAGGAATTCCAGGGAAATTCTCAAGCATCCTGAGAATGAAGTAGAAATGCACCAGGTACAGTATAAGCCCCTCATCTCTAACAAAAAAGCAAGCACAAAACACCACTAAGAGGAGGTTCAAAGAAATTCTCAAGCTCCCTGAGAAGCCATCTTATAAATGGAAACCTCTTTCAATGGGGAAGGAAAATTTTAAGAAAGTGCAAGGCAGATTCTGGTATAGTATTAATCAGTAGTATGCCATCATTCCATTTAACTTTCATTTGAATTAAACAAATACTAAAAACAAAAACAAAAAGTAGAAATCTTGACAGGCAGCAAGTTAAGGCTTGCCTATCCTCAGCTTAGGCAACAGGTCCTGAATTACAAAGGTTGTGGGATTACTCTTATGAATGAGTCACACCTTCTGACTGAGGAGCTGTCTAGGACAAAACAATGAATCACTTAAAAATTATCAGTCAAGCTGGATGACCAGGATTTGTATACTACTACTGTGCTTGATGAAGAGTCAGCCCTCCCAGGTAAACCGAACAGGAAACACAACCAGATGAGCTAATTCTACTTTATTGTAGGGCTACATTTACAGAATCTTGCAAGTCTGAAAGCGCAAATCTCCCACCGTCGCTTTTAACAGCCTGATCAATTAGGGCAGATCCTTCCTAAGTTTCTTTCTCTTCCTGTTAAGCAGCTGCAGGCTCCTGCCCCTTTTATCTGACCATTCCCTGGGCAGCATCTCTTCCCCTTGTCCCTCAAGGTCATTCCCACATACCATTACACTAAGAAAGACTATACTACTGAGCACAGATGAGCAATCTTTATTAAAGTAATTAGAATGCACTGATATTGCAGATTCTTCAAAGTCAAAGAAGGAAAACAAAAAAGAAATTTACAGAATTGCAGCTCAGTTGTGGCCCTTCCAGAAGGAAGTTCAGGTTTGCATAGAGTTCTGAATCTCACAGGAAGTCCTTTTATTGTGAAACATTGACTGGGGTCAAAGATTATGCATATAGGACCATGGGATCATTGGTCTTGGAAAGCCAACTCATCTCATCTCCTGTGGGAGCCAGGATTTGCAGAAGGAAAGTGGGGAGGCATTTTACCAAAAGTAGAGATTTAATTTATTATTATGCATATGCGCATATGTGGAAGGCAAATGGTTGTTTATCTCTATTTGCCAAATGGCGCTACTGGGAGAGGAAAAAGCAGAAATAGCCAGAAACAGTTGGCTTCCACAAACTGCCTCCTCAATTTTGGCAAAAGACTTGCACAATAGTATAGGGAATCGCATAAACAAGATTCTAATACCAATGCTTAAATTTCATTTTTTTACTTCAGGGCCTGTCTCTCCCATACTGAGTCTTCAGAATGATTTCTGAAGCTCCTTCAGTGATATTCCTGAGCTAAGAGTACCTGTTCTGCCCCTCAGTCCCAAGAGAAAATAAAAAGTCCAGCAGGAAAAGTCCACACTATTTTCCCAAATTTGCCATCGAACACTGTCACGGGCATTCCAGAAGTCAGAATGCTGCCATTCCTAAGCAAAACTTTATGATTTGGGGGAACTATCTTGGCCCTGTCGTTGATCTATTTATAGATAGATCTATTCTTCTATTTTTTAAAAAATGCATACAGAACCATTAAAATATTGACTGTTGTATGCATAAAGCCAAACAGTAAAATAATAAAATAGTGATAAGGCAATAAGGCATGAAGTGACATTAGAAAACCACCATGTGATCCCCTGAATGGCAGCCAGCCAATCCAGGCTGGGATGAGTTTAAGCCAATTATTTCTGATGACAATTGCAATGGAGCAGACCTGAGCAACTTTCTTAGAAGTTTCAATGAAATATCTGCGAGGAACAATTCTATAATGTCCAACTCGGTCCAACCCATGCACCTGGCAAGGAATGGATGTAGTAATGCAGAATGCCAGACCTGACATAAAAGGCAGTGCAAAATTACATGGGGTATTGTTTCAATGCAGCAGAGATCTAGACAGAGAACACTGTTGAGATGGTCTTCCACCAGGTTCCAGGGTAGGGCACTGAATCTAGCTAATGCCTTTCTTTTTTCCAAAAAAGTATATTTAAAAGGTAATTTGGAATAACAAAGGAAATACGATAAAAATTCCTTGAAGCCTAGTTTGGAATTTTAGATCGGTCTAAAATTCTAGGTTGTCAAGAATGCATTGTTTAGCTTCAGGTTGTATTTTCCAGACCCATCATGGGTAGCACTTGACTTGAAAGGCTGCAAAGGGGAATATAAATTACATTTTAGTATATTTATATTTTATTGTCTATGTATAGTATAGTATAGTATTTATTATACTGTGGTTAATTGTTTTGTATTGTAAACTGCCCAGAGTCTCTCCTTGAAGAGGAGATGGGTGGTGGTAAATTTGACAAATAAATAAATAAATAAAATATCACCAGGTATGGCTTTTTTTTCCATGAGAAATTAAACACATGTATAAAAACAAGCTGAGCCAATGAATCCCTTCCATAGTTTCATTTCAGCCTGTACCTTAAGTAGTATATTCCTGTCTTTACCAAAGATATGCTATACAACTGAAAAAAGACTGAAGAATAGAGATGCAGCAGGTTCGCTTGGTATTGAAGGAAAACCATGGCCTGATCAAGGAAACAATGCACACTGATACAACAGAAAGAATGAAGGAAGCCCAAGTTCGTAGTTTATAGCCCATCTCCTGAATATGGGGAAGTAATCACAGTGATAATGCTGCTGGCAATTTTACTTAGAACCAGAAGATTTGGGGGCAGGGTAGTTAGAACAGCTGTGTTTATGTCTTGTTGCATTTAGATCCTGCATTTCCTCTTGAGAGTTCAAGGCAACATACATGGAAATCTCTCCTCGTTTATTCCTACAACATCTCAGAGAGAGAGAGAGAGAGAGACTGGCCCAAAGTCACCTAGATTAAGCAGGGATTTGAAACAGGTCTCCTCAGATAAGTCCAACACTCTAACCATTACCAGATATGGTTTCTCTGTAGTACTGTGGATGGACCAGGAAATGGCCTCAAAGCTTAGGAAATGAAATTGGTTCTCCCTAGGTTACATCTACTATTTATCTGGCAATCTTGATTTTCACTTGGAAAAGCCATTCACAGCACCCAGTTATCTTCTCCCGTCCATGAATTAAAACAATTGTGGTGTCCACAGAAGAGGGGTCAAAATCTTCAAGAGGTCAGGTGTGATGTTGCAATCCAAGCCCTACCCCTTGGATCACAATGCCATGCTTGCCATCTTGCAGGTTTTGACCCGCCCTGTTGATGCTACTGATTACATTCTGCCTTCTTTGGTTCCTTGAAAAATTCTGCATTTTGGTCTCTCGACATAAATTCAGATACCACCACTGTCTGTGTAGATGCACCCATGCACCTGTGATAGGTGAACCCAATGCCCACCCAAAGAACAGCTGTCCTGAGCAGTGTTATGTTCCAAGCACTATCAATACCTTAACATACAGTAAATAATATATGATTCAGTATCACTTGTACTTCATGTTTGGTACACTACTCACAAGCTGCTGGGCATCAGCTTATACATGATTGCAAGTGACACCTCAACATGTCCAAGGGAAATGTATTTATTTATATTGCACAGCATCTCAAAACAGGACTGCATCCTACATTTTGCAGCTATCATCTTAAAGCAAGAAAGAGCTTTCATGCTGAACTTTGGAAGAAGCTAAAATTACAGAACTAGGAGGAGATAGATGGCATCAAGTTCAGTGAGGGGCAATCTGTGGGCCTCCCCTCCAAGTGTGGCTGAGTTATAATCCCCAACATCCCTCACAATATACTATGATGGTTGACCTGCTGGATGTTGAAGTTTAGCAACATCTGGAAGACCACAATTTTCAACCATGTTCTAGGTAGGGCTAGCCTAAGGTCTGATTGAGGAGGTTCTGGACAAGAGTCTTCTGATATATGTTCCCCTCTGACAGTGAGTCCTTGCACCATCTAGCAGTGGTTGGCTTTGGAGGGTAAACAAATATAGGAGTCCCAGCTGCCCAAGCATGCCAGAGGCTATACATGGCTCTCTCTCCCTAAAAAGCATAGGGAAGGGTCCCATTCAGGGGAACCATAGAACATCGGTTGACAATTAATTTATTTCCAGGGGGCCATGAACTCCCTGAAAGAGAGTTGGATCTCTTTTGAGAGTTGCATAGGTTGGATCTAGCCTGGCATTTCTCAAGAAAAATATTCAGGATCCACTCTGGCGCTTAAATTCTCAGCAAAACATTCAGGATCGCTGAAATCAAGTCCCAAATTTTAGTACATGTCAGGGAGCTAACCCAAAGCTAGTAAATAGAACAAAACAGAACCAGCAGGAGCAAGGTCATCTCATTCCTGCTGTAGAAGATCAAGTTCAAAAACCTGAAGTTATTCCTCCAAGCTGGACTGTACATATTGTACGGTGGAGCAAATAACATGAGTAGGCTGGAGCAAAGATGGTGAGATCTAGGGAAATGGGACTCAATCCAGAGAGATCTGTGAATGCCTACCAAGAGGCCTGATTTTGCACCCCATGATAGATGTTTCCTATCCCTGATAACAGTCAACATTCAACATCCATGCAGGGGAGGGGGTTACATACTGTAGGCCTTTATGTACACATTGCAATGTCATCTTAGAGCAGTAAAACAGGAAAATCTGGCCCCACTGTCATGTGAAAACCAACAGACTATTTAAGAAAGTAACACAGCTCTGATCCACTGAAGTTTTTCTCATGCTTTTTTAAAAAAAAAATTAAACATACTTTTCATGTGAGATACCTATGCAAAAGACAACACAGCAATGAACAGATCAATTCCTTGGCTTCTCCTGTGCTACTGTTTAACTGTTGCTATGGGAATGCAACTGGGGAAAAGTGACTCTCTCTCCATTAACCAGAGAGAAGCATGTAAATTCTTGCCAGGGAACAATATAACTTGTCTCCAGTCTATAATTTTCCCTTCCACCTCTAATGGATGGAAAACGTTGGAGGGCCTGGAGCAAAACTCTACATTTTCACAAGAGTCTATCTCCTCTCAGATGGGTATTTAGATAGATGTAATATCTTTCTTAAATTATCTTTATTTATAGTAAAGCAAAGGGTTGCAAAGTATGATACTAATTAGAACTATATTTAGGTTCTGAAAGATGAGCTCTGTGATCAGCAGAATCACATGGTGCAGCTGAAGCTAGATTGTACCACTCCAGCCTAGTGGCTTGAATTTGATAGATAACCTTTGTGTGTGTGTGAAAGAGAGAGAGTGTGTGTGTTTACCTTATCATAGAAGAGTTTCCAGGCAATCCTTCTGATATGCTACTTTCAGTGTTCAGGGAAGTCAAGTTGATTGGTAGGGAAAATGAGTTAGAGAAGAGGTACAGGTAGTTACAACAACAGAAGCTCGAAAATTCTTCGTTAAGTGGTAGGGTCATTAAGTGAGGCATCACGTGACTGCACCCGATCTTACGATGTTTTTTGCAGTGGTCATTAAGCAACTCACTGTGGTCGTTAAGTGAATCACATGGTTCCCCATTGATTTTGCTTGCCAGAAACTGGCTGGGAAGGTCGCAAATAGTGACCATGTGATCCTGGGCCGCTGCAACTGTTGCAAGGCACTTTTCCAGTGCTGTCGTCACTTTGAACAGTTGCTAAACAAATGGTTGTAAGTTGAGGGCTGCCTTTAATTGTCCATCACACTTCTGATGTAGAAACAACTGCTGCATTCACATATAACAATAAGCTAATATTGTTGTACATATCATGGTGAAATGAGAGATGGTTAATTCTGCAAGCAAAGCAAACACAGCTTGTTTGACCAGCTCCTGGATCCATCCTTCCACCTCATATTTTCTGTGGTTTCCAGATGGCATCACAACGATCATAGCAGAGGTCAAAATGCCACCATGACTTCATTCTGCCTCTAGCTTATTACTCTATTTGGTTGCCTCTGCTCACTAAATTCTCCCGTTCCTCAGATCCTCACTCAGTCCAGGCTGAGAAGCACAGCCTAAAGATAGAACAGGAGCTGGACTAAATATTCATGCAGCAATCACTTTATGCAGACACAGCTATGAAGAGATTTTGCATGCACTTACACGTCCTTGCTCGGAAAGATGACATTCCAGCACCATGCAGTGTAGTGCGATTCCTATGGTTCATTTACCATTAAACTCACACTTTATTACTAGTGCTCATAAGCTATTGCATTAAACATTCCATATTGAAGGAAAACCAGGTCAGGGCCCAACTGTATTAAGGGTCACCAGCCAAGAGCTCATGCATTATTTATTGCCAAAAAGAAACATGTCTGTTTGAGATTAAACTGCCAGAGTCTAATTCAAGCATTTTAGCCCTGATTCATAGTATCTGTCTACACACACACACACTCAGATCATACACCTTGAGTCAATCCATTGAACTCCCTTGGTTCGATATGTATGGAGAGAGCAGATCATTCAGGGTGCCACCTTCTGGGCGGTTCTGGGTCTTGAGGGAATTGTAAGAGCAACTAAAAAGAGGGAGAGAATTATAAAAATAAAATTATAAATTATAAAAATAAATACATATAGCTGACTGTAAGGGGAATTCAATAAACAATCGCTAAATGTCAGGGGGGGAAAATCCTAACTAAAGATTGGTCAATAATAGAACCTATTGCATTGAGAAACAGTGCGAATTTCTCTACTAGGAACTGCAGCTAGAGAGTTATCTGCCAGGCAAGTGTAATACTATTGCGGATTTTGCACTGAGCTTGGTGTTGGATGAGATGAGGCTTCCCCCATCTGGTGCTCTCCAGATGCTATGCTTCCCAGAATTCTCAGCCAGAATGACCAAGATATCTTGGGATGACATCTCCCAAATTACAGCATTTTGGGTGTGCATATTTGTATAAAGTGGAAACAGAGCTGCCTTCTTCTAGTTGGTTGAAGGAAAAGAAATGCTGGAACCCTTTACTATGACCAAATCAGAATTTGGGGGATTTGTAGTCCCAACTCAATTTCTAGCCTGGGCTAGAAATTCTGAAAGCTAACTTCTCAACAGATCCAGAGGGCACTGGGCTGGAGTGGAGCTGGGCTAGCTAATTTGCAAGATTTCTTCCAACTTGGATAAGTGTAACAGTACTTGTGTTAAGCCTCATTTCCTGTTAGCCTCACTGGGAGCAGATTTCCAATATTATCTATGGAGTGTTAGCGTCACATATCTGTGGTCCCAGCAGGCACCGAAGTGATGATTTGATAGGACGTTCAGACACTTAAAGACAAAGCCAGCCACACAGAACACCACCCATGTAAGCAATTTTAGCCCACTCCAGGTCATTCTTTTTTTTTTTTAAAGAACTTTATGGATTTTCAAAGTGTAGCTAAAATACAAAATACAGAGTATAGGTAAGACAGAATACAGAACTAAGGAAAAAATAAAAACCATAAAAGTGCAGAACGAGTCATTCTTACAATCAAGACTCCCTTTTTTTAAAGATCTACTTTTGCTCCTTCCATTAAAATTGCATTCTATTGCCTTGTATAAACCAATGCAACTTAAAAGCTTCATTCATCCCTATTTTGAACAACAGCAACAACAAAAAACCTTGGCCCCATTTTGCAAAGCCACTTAATTATCAATTCAGAAGCCCTTCCTTTATTTACCTGAGCAAAATGAACATTTGCTCTTAATTATCCTACTGGCTGAAACTCAAGGCATCTAACAGAAAAACAAATCTGATAAGCAAACTGCAGTATAAATACAATCTGCCAAGCAGGTTGGTCAAGAGAATCCATTTACACAAGCAGAAATAATTTGCATATGTTCCAGCATACCAGTAAGGATAAAGATGACTTCTTCTTGTTTGCTCTTTTTAACAACAATAGTGTTTAAGTGCATTCACTTGTTTGTGTACAGGTTCTGGAGAGGCCAATGCCATCTTTAGACATCAAGCGCTCCACTTGTGACAAAAAAACATCTCGAGTTAATTTGCGGGAATGATCTAGCCAGGAGAGCAGCAACGCAGAGAATGTAAACCAGCAACCGTCGAGAACGGACAAGATGAGAACCAGCAAGAAAAGGTCTGTCCTTCACAAGGGATGACGCTGTAAAAGGATATGACAAATCTGAAGAATGACCAGGTATAAATTCTGTAACATCCCTACAGCACACTCAGACTGTTGACTATTTAATATGGCTGCGAGAACCTATCTACGACAAATAAATATTTTCTAACAAAATAGTCATTGTCCGGGGAGGAGGACAAGAGGTCCTCGTCTCTGGAGAATGACTGACACGATGGCCCTCAGAAAGCTCTCAGTTACTACTCCTTTATTCCGTTATGCTTATTTGAGTAATGCTATAGGAGTTAAACACAAGCGCTGTTTCATTAGGCGATCTTACTTGGCATTCACAAATATTTCAGGATGCTTTATTTTCTTAATTACGGGGGGGCGGGGAGGAAAGTTTGGCACTAACTATTAAGGTCACTTAACAAGAGTAACACATTTCAGCTGTTGGCAGCAACAGTTCTGCATTTGAAAAATTCTTGCATCTTGCAAGGATGAACCACTTGGGTAGCTAGCTATTTGCATACAGCGTGAATGTACAGCTCGTTTAGGGCCTGAGGCTAATTTTGGCCATTGGCTAGCATGCTGGGGCAGCATTCCCAAAAAAGAGGAAGTGTCTGATGTGGGTCTGGTCAGAACCCAAACTAAATTTGATTTAATTGCAGCTGAATTTCATTATGCCATTAAATTAATTCAAGGCATTTAGTATGAGCACCCCCTTTGTTTTTAAACATTTTCCATTGTCACATGAACAACTATAACTTGACAATAATTTTGGAAAGGTTTTTAGAGGCATCACATTGAAGGCTTGGGGTGATCACTTGGAAACTAAAGGCCTCAAGTTATACATCTGGCTTAGAACAATAACAATCTTTTTGTGCCAGGGCTCATATTAATAATTTTAATAAACATATTGGGCACTATCCCAGATTCAGAGTCCTAGCTAACTGCAAAATGCCCATTCACAAGACGATAAATTGATGCAGATGTCCTGATAACACCCTATTCCCCATAGGATGATCCTCCCATCTCCCAATTAATCTTATTCTTTTTTTTGTGCGCTAGCAGAGCACATTTCTAAACAAAGCACTGGATCACAATTCCTTGCCATTTAAATTTTCTCACAAACACCCTGTAGGGCAGCCTTCCTCAACCTTCTGACCCTGGAGGAACCCTTGAAATATTTTCCAGGCCTCGGGGAACCCCTGCACATTCAGGCTCAAATACTGGCCAGAAGTTACAAAATTATTATATTTGTTTCATAGGTAGACCTGTATGTAGGCATTAACAGTGTTCTTAAACTAAAAATAAAGAATGAAACTTACCTCTTTAATGCAAAGTTGCCCAAATCTGAAATAACATTTTAAATAAATCATGATCTCCCAGGGAACTCCTAGAGACCTCTTGTGGAACTCTTGAGAAACCTGGCTGTAGGGTATCCATGCACCTGAGGGATACTTAGATATCAAGACGATACAGGAAGCTGGCTTTTGTTTTGTTCTGCACCATGCCAGAGTCTCATTTACTACCATTTAAATCAATCTTTTTTAATTAAAAAAATAAAATAAAATTGGGTGGGGAACACAGCTGATGGGCCCCAAGACTGGAAAGTTCACAGGGACCTCAGTGACAGCCCAGACCCAAGGAGTCACTGCTGAGGCAAGCCTTCCTTGCGCAGAAGCATGGGCACCGGGCTGCTTTCAACACTCACAAAGTCACCCTGTCACCCCTGCCTTGTACTAGTCGCAATGCCAGCACAGATGCAGAAATTGCAGTTCTAACAAGCCACACTAGTTATCAGAGTGCTAACAACGTTAACATAAAATAAAACCTATCCGGAGGTCAAGAGAAAGAAAAACAAAAACGATGAAACACCAACTCTGCAGTAAAAAAAAAATAGAAATGTGAAATACTTGCCCTAAAAACATGAAAAAGCTGGGTAAAATTATAGAGAGAGAGTCTTGTCTGTCTCTCCTTATTATCTGAATGCAAAGGCAATGGGATTTTTTGTCATTGCATAAGGATGGCCTGTACAACCACAGCATCAAGCCTGGAGGTTTATATTATATTGGCTTTGAAATGCATGCCACAGAAAATTGGAAGTATTTTTCAATATACCCCAGCATATATTCTTTTTCTCCAAGAGTTGTTGCTCAAATTAAAGATAGGTCTGGTTTGTAGCTATTTTGAAAATTCTTTTGGTTAAAAACCAACTAAATTGGAAGATGGTGTATATATAAAGCAAACTGCCAGACTATTATCCACTTGATCAGGGCTTCTCAACCTCATCAACCTGAAGATGTGCAGACATCAACTCTCCGAATTCCCCAGCCAGCATGCTGGGGAAGCAAAAGACTGGCCTCTACCTTCATATTTATTTGCATCAATGTCCAACACCCCCCTGGAATGGGAGAAAGAGTCTGGGCAGGGGGTCCTGATAATGGCCAGTGTTGGGACTGGCCAAGCCTACTGCAACAGCCAAGTTATGAACAGGCAAGGCTCCCAGGAAGTCTTCTGTGAGCATGCTTTCAATATTTTAACTGTGTCCCACCCTTGCCTTTCCTGCTCTAGCAGTTCCTAGCATGCTAACCAAGCAGGGCTTCCAGACTAATTCTTGAAATCCCTGGTGATTTCTATGGATTTGGCTCAGGCTTCTGTGGGTCTACAGACAGGGCCAAATCACAGCCCCAGCAGCTCCAAGGCATGATGGAACAGTCTTATTTTAGTCTAGTCCAGATCTTGGCACACGTGGGCTGGGGAATTCTGGGAGTTGAAATCCACAGAGCTTAAAGTTGTCAAGGCTGGGAAACAATGATCTAGTCAATTCAGTAAGCCCTACTGAGCTCAACAGAACATATTCCCAGGAGTCTCTCTGCAAGACTGCAGTCTTGGGCAGTCACTGTTCTTTAAAAAGTCCTTCAAAAACCATGCCATTAGAACATTTTAACAGGAGGAGGATTCCAATTAGATTAAGGCTCAAGCAAGAACCACATTCCATGAGGAGAAATCAATTTAACTAAAGATGACACCACCACTTGGGATGTTTTTGGCTCCAATACCAATTCCCCATATACCCAATTAAACATATAGTCCCTGGGAAAAAAATAAAGCATTTTCAGACATTGTCACTTGATTCTCTTAAGGATATGCCCTTATTCTCTCATCCTTGTGTCATTTCTAACACAACCACCGTTAGGATGTAAGTCCATGACTTTCTCAAAAATGAAGCCTAAATGAGGCTGGCAAGAAAGCACAGTTGGCACCTTTTGATGTACTTGGAATCCTATTTGGAGAACTTAAAGATGGAAAGCTTTAGGGCCAGGTGGCAGGATTCAGCGACATCTTCCTATTTTTAGCAATGAAGAAAAACTGGAAGGACCAACCACTTAAGCAACCAACTACATTCTTCAAAGAGAGGAGGACCAGAAAAGTGGAGAGAGAGAGAGAGAAGACCAACAAAGAAATCTCTCTTCTACTCTCCTAATGATAAAAATTAGTGTCAAGCAAAGGAATTCTCCTGCATTTTTTTTATCTACCCATTGCCATTCAAGTTGATGAAAGAGAATTACTTCCAAAATATTTTTAAAGAAAGGGATTTGAAGATGCTGTAGCTTTCTGAATAGAGGAGGGCTGTTTGAATCTACTGTCAGGCCCAGCCCAAGAATGACAAAGAATCAGTCCATTCAAACTTCAGTTCTTTATTTGCTCACACCGTATAGACAGAATCTTGCCAGGCTGAAGCTGCTCTACCTAACCTCAGGGCTGAGTTGGGCTGAGTCTCTGGGCTGAGTTTTCTCTTATCTCGCTCCCCTCCCTGGAATGTGCTCCCTCCTTCCTGAGAACCAGCAGCGTTACTGAAATCCACCACATCATCTCCCCTTCACAGACACATTCCATCACACCTACTGACTTCTGAGATGCTTGTTGCAGTAAACCTGTCCCTTCCATGGTGTAATTCTTTCTCGAGCCATCTGCAGCTCTCCCTTGCCCAGCATCCATTCAGTCCCAAGGATCATGTCAGGATCAAGCTCTTCTTATGGGGATTTCACACACCACCAGCAACACTACTGGGGTGAAAGCCTGCCCTCAGAAATTCTCCTTGTGCCGGAGAAATTCAAAGAAATCATCCAATTTCTTTTCGCACAAATTGGGTGAAGAACTTTGGAAAGCCATGCTAAAAATGGAAATTTTTATATTTTATATATTTTATATATATTTTTATATATATAATTAATATTTACATATTTATATTTATATTTATAATATAAATATTATAAATATTATATTTATATATGTGTGTATGTGTGTATATATAATTTATATAGGTAAAGGTTTCCCTTGACATTAAGTCCAGTCGTGTCCGACTCTAGGGGGTGGTGCTCATCTCCGTTTCAAAGCCGAAGAGCCGGCGTTTGTCCGTAGACACTTCCTCCGTGGTCATGTGGCCGGCACGACTAAACAGAACGCCGTTGCCTGCCAGCCAAAGCAGTACCTATTAATCGACTCACATGTACATGTTTTCAAACTGCTAGGTTGGTAGGAGCTGGAACTAGCAACGGGAGCTCACCCCGTCACGCGGATTCGAACCGCTGACCTTCCAATTGGCAAGCTCAGCAGCTCAGCGGTTTAACCCGCAGCGCCACCACATACCGAATGGAAATTTTCCCACTTGGATTTTATATTTATATTTATTATTTTAGTATTGTAGACATTGATTTTGTAATTTTATGTGCAGAGGTTTTAAAGGAGAATTTTACTGTAAACTGCCCAGAGTCCCCCTCTCTGGGGGAAGATGGGCAGTAATAGAAATTTGAATACTAAGTAAATAAATAAATTTTTAAAAAAATTCAGGATTAGCAGGAAAGGGAACAGTCTGGTGCAGATAACCACAACGGTTTTTGCCATGTGCTGTGTTGTTCACCTGGAATCACTGGGACATGACAAACGCATGAAGACTAGACCTGTCAACTTTCATCTTTGAGTTCCAGACTGTTGACATTTTGGGGGCTGTGAACTTTAGCATGACCTGGCTGAAGGTCAGAATTAACACTGTCATCTAGGCCAGGGTTGGGGGCGTGTATTCTGCAGGACATTGTTGACGGACAGGAAGCTCTGGTGTGGGCTGGTCCATGAAGTCACGAAGAGTTGGAAGCAACTGAACAAATAAACAACAACAACAATTCTGCAGGACATGCTTCACTTGACACCTGACTCCAGTCCTGAGCACCATGCGGTTTTAGGCATGAAAGACAGTTGACAACCTCTTCCCCATGCTTAACACTGGCGACATCTGTGAAGACATCATGTTCGTGGTGGGTGGAGTAAGAATCCAGCATTCCCATCCAGAAGCAACAGTACTATGTAAACAAGGAGGAAAAGGTCTAAACCAATCCTAGAATGGCACCCATGTTGGGAGAGGGCACAAAGATGATTTATTTATTTATTTTGTTTTATTTATTTTCCATCCTGCCTTTATTATTTTTATAAATGACTCAAGGCGGAGAACATACCCAATACTCCTTCCTCCTATTTTCCCCACAACAACAACCCTGTGAAGTGGGTTGGGCTGAGAGAGAGGGACTGGCCCCAGGTCACCCAGCTGGCTTTCGTGCCTGAGGTGGGACTAGAACTCACAGCCTTCTGGATTCTAGCCCGTTGCCTTCACCACTAGACCAAACTGGCACAGAGATCCCCATCATTAATACTATGCTGAGACTCCATTCAAGCCTGGCACTGCCACTGCTGAAAATAGTGAATTCTTGCACTGGGCAGAAGATTAGACTATGTGATTGCTAAGGTCCCTTCCAACCCTTACATTCTATGATTTCTGAAAAGGAAGGATGAAGTAGGCAGGATTGTGAAACCTGTGGCTTTGCTGGACTACCCATGAATAATGACAAGGGATGCTGAGAACACCTGGAGGGCCACAGATTCCCCATCCCTGCCTCAGGCTGATCCAGGAAGGCTGTTGTTATGAGCTGACATTTATAGACCACATAAACCTTGTTCTGTTTGCAGAACCCCACACCCCCTTTTTAGTTTTTGTACAACTTCCATTCTGTTTCTCTTTAGTCAAAGGCAATTATCAAGCCATTTAATTAATGAGAGCTGACTAATTAGCTGGCTACCTGCTGCTTCCATCAGACACAGACCCTGCATCTGCTACTATACCAACTCTTGATATCTGTCTGCACTTCAACCCTTAAAATGACAGGTTCATAAAAACAGGCCAGTTTGGAGGGAAATGCTTTATGATTATTAATCTTCTAAACTTCAATACTAGAGATGAAATGCAACTTTATTTAGATGTTCTGCTCTTCCTTCCTTCATCCTCAAGTGTAGGCAATTCACCTTTGGGTTTCCCACCACAAGTAATAGGATCATTTCTAATCATAATTAACTAGAGGAGACATGCGGGTTCAGGAAGGGACACTTTTGATTATTAGAGTCAAGTGACTTCAGCAAAGCTAAATCTAACCCTCCCAAGTCACAGATCCGTCCAAGAGCAGTCAACAACATCTACTGCAGCTAATTCAAAGTGATGGAGGAACCTCCAAAACCAATTAGCCTCAAGTTTATTTAGCTATGCAGTAGCTCTGGTGGAACTATAGGAGAAGATCCATCCTGAGATTCTGGTTCCTGACACATTATTGCACCCAAGCACAACACAACACCCTCCCTGCTTCTGAGACTGGATCCTGAAAGCACAGGAGGAACTCCCTGTGGCTCATCTTCTTGAGAACCTCCTTTTCATTCCTCTCGGTGTGTTGTCTTTCCTACTGCAAAGATTTAAGACTTTGTGCTATTCCAGAACTCTCTTAGATGCTGGGGACTTTTGGAAAGGTAATATTAAAGAGTTTAAGACAAAGATGGGGCACTGGTTGGGAGGAAATTGACATGGGAAAAATGCATAGGATTTAAGAAAAATGTGGTTTTACCTCTGAGCGTGCCCATCTAGCCATGTCTCACCCCTACTCATTTTCCAAGACCAGCCTAGGCCCTTGACCTAAAAAGGTTGTACACCCATGGCCTATACTATAAGGTTCTCCTCTTGCTATACTACTAACAAGGCCTACTGCGTTTAAGACTAAGAATGCACCCAAACTTATTGTAGATGTGGTGGATTTCAGTAATGCTGCTGGTTCTCAGGAAGGAGGGAGCACGTTCCAAGAAGGTAGAGGAGATAAGAGGAGGCACAGTCCAGGAAGTGATTGTGGGAAAACCAAGAGGTTCAGAATAGCCCCACCCTAGATCTTCCCAGTTATTTCCTGTTAGGTTAGGTAGAGTAGCTTTAGTCTGGCAAGATTCTGTCTACACGGTGTGAGCAAATAAAGAACTGGAGTTTGAATGGACTGATTCTTCGTCATTCTTGGGATGGACCTGAGAGTAACCCTATTCCCTTCACCACTGGCACAGTGGTCCCACCACTGTGGTGCATAGACACCAGCCAGTTGCAATGAAAACAGTGCCCCATGCCTAGCTTTAAAGCATGATCTAATGGAAAGATTGCTCCAGGTCATTAGCTAATTCATATTTTCATGTAGCTTCTTTCACAGAAGCAAGGCTTCTACAGTCCAACCTGTAATCTTAGCCAATCTGACACCTTTTTGTTCACTCAAAAAAGGAGTGCAACTTGCTGACAATCCCATTTTCCACAGCAATTGAGAATTCATTAACATTCCAGCCCATTTCTCCCATTCAGCATCAAGAGATCAGTATCACATGCCTAGTGAACTATTATTAAAGGTAGATGTGTATATCTCCACCCTAAAAGCATGCATATATTCTCTCCCCACTGCCAGCATTTATAGCAATTGATGCCAAAGAGACAGGAATCCCAGTTGCAAGAATAATCCAAGCTCGAACCTCAGTTCCGTTTGAGAGCCATTCTAATGACTCAAAACATACACCAGAGGACTGAGGCAGCACATATCTTATTCCAAGCTTGTGTCTTTTTGTATCTCCCTTAGATCCAAAATCACAACAAAGCGATTGCTAATCGGTGGTGACCTTCCACACTGACAGACTCCACTGGTGGGGATTAGGATTGATTTTTTTCCCCCTTCCTTCCCCTCATCCTGTGCATAGAAAGAAGCTGGTGACCTGGTGAACTGATTTGAGAGCATGCAGTGACACCCAGAGTAGAACAGCTGAAATCAGCCATTTCTTTGGCTCCAATAAAATTTTTTAAAAAACAGCAACTGGATGCCAAGGGTGAGCTAAAAAGCATGCACTGAAATGCAAACAATGCCGTGCAATGCTGTGTCAGAAATCCTGAGCACTGGGGAAAAGATGATAAAGAAGGAAAGAAGTGCATAAATCCATAGAAAAGACGCTTGGGTAATTACCAAAAATGATTGACAGGACTTGGATATATTCCATCTAGCGCACCAAGGAGGGTATTGCTTCCAGTGTGATGTAACCAACAACACAGGTCAGAAGATAATGTCAAACAGAATGTGACCAACGTGTTTAAGAAGTTCTGAAGTGGGAAGCACAATTGTGTACTGATGATGAACGTGTAATTGCTAAAATGTATAAACTTTTGTTGAAATTTGAAACAGAGGAAGAACAGGTGAGAGAATGTACGATAAAGTGGGCTGAGCATTTTGGTTATAACGCATGGAAGGATCAGTGGGAAAATATGTGGTTAAAAGGGTTGAAATCCACATGATGTTATGGTTTTAAAGAGAATTTTTATAAAATGATATATTGTTGGTACATGATGCCAGAGAAATTATCTAGAATGTATAAAGGCACTTCAAATGGGTGTTGGAAATGTGAACAACGTGAAGGGACATTCTGTCATGCTTGGTAGACATGTAAAAACACTAAAAAACATTGGATTCAGATACATACATTGATACAGAGGATTTTAAAGATTAATATTCAATTGAAGCCAACACTTTTCCATTTAGGATTGATGAATAAACAGTTGGAAAAGAGCCATGGAAGGTTATTTCAGTATATGATTACTGTGGTGAGATTATTATATGCACAAAGATGGAAAGATTCAGCACTACCCCCTATGGAGGACTGGTTAGTGAAATTGACAGATCTTGCTGAGATGGAGAAACTGACTTCTTTGATTAGAGAAAAGACAATATTTACATTTATTGGTGCCTGGAAACCCCTTATGGACTTTTTGCATAAAAATGAAAGGAATGAACTTGTGATTTATGGCTTTGATGATTAGACAGGATAGATTATAGAAAGAAGAGAATCACAATGTAACTGTAGAGAGAGAGGTTAATTGAACTTATAGCTGCTGTGAAGAATACCAGAAGCCACTTTTTTCTTTTCTTTTCTTGCACTTTGAGCTTCCTCTTTGATTTCTTTCTCTTTTTTCTTCCTTACCATATATTAGTTTGTATTAGTTTTATCTTCCTTTTTAAAGGTTTCAATTAAAATTATATATATATTTTTTTAAAAAAAGAAGTTCTAAAGTGGGAATAACTCATTAGCAGCCAATGACCTAGCTCTGATCTCAAAAACTCAAAAACTGTGAGTCTCTGGTGGCCCTAACAAAAATGGTTAATCACAGTTTCCAATTGAGATGGAGATAATCAAACCCAAGGAATAGGATTTTACAGCTATTTAGAGGTTGTCAGATTCCTGCTCTCATCCATTTGTCAAATGTGCATGATGATGGGGATTGTAATCAATGTCTGGAGAGCTACAAGTTCTTGATCTAAGGTTTCTACCCCACCATACAGAAGCACACACATAAATCACTTCCTAAAAATTTCCAGGTGGATAACTAAAAGCTAAAAATAAAATACACCTGCAATTAAAACAGTAAATTAAAAAGTCTAGATCCACTATAATAAAGCAGGTGGCAGCTGTCCTTGGCTGATCTCCAAAAGGCTAAAAGGGAGTTTCTACCTGGTTAATCTTTAGATAAGAGACTATTGGGAAATCCCAAAGCTAGACTGGGAAGTTGAAAAACCATCCTAGAAGGAGGAAATGGCAGATCATTTCTAGGTGTTCCCGTAGATAGGTCCGTGGACACACCAAGGAGGTGAACTCAAATCCAGGCAGTCTTTACCTTATGCAAGCTGGATCTGCAATGGAGTGGATACCTATTGCATCTTCCTGCGGGAGGAAGTTCTAAAGTCAGGGCGCTCTCTTCTTTTGCTGGTGTTCCCAGTTCAGCCAGGCCAAGCAACCAGTGGCCCTCAGCTAGTTTCAACTGCTTCTGCAGAAATTCAGAACAGCTACCCTTGTAGCCCGGTGCTCGCAAAAGAGAGAAGAGGGGGTCAGAGAGAGAGAGAGAACAGGCATCAGAGAGATTGGGAGGGAGGGAGGGAGGGAGAAAGAAAGAGGGAGGGAGGGAGGGAGGGAGGGGGAGAGGGAGAGGAAGAAACAAGAACTTTAGACATAAACCACCAACAGATGGGAGATGGTAGCTGATCGTGTAAACAGCATCCCAGGCTGGACTACAAAAAGCTGGGGAAGGAGGGGTTGGCTTGTTTTTAGAATTCCAAGTTTGTAAACTGAGCCTTTGTGGTTTTCAAGCAATGACTTAGGGCGCCGTAACCACCAGTTGCGGCATATTCAACAAACCACAATTAAGCGGGTTGTGGCAACTGTGCGCCATATGCAATTCAGCCTTCCCTGCAGAACTCATTCAATACTCCATCAGCAGGTAGTGGTGACCGAAGCGCCTTTTCCCCTTTCTGGTTTCCAATCAAACAGTTGACACTGAGAGTTCCGGGAATAAACTGCCAGGACCACCCTCTAAGAAACGCACTCCCCGAGCGCCGTTGCCCCCCAGCACCAAAGGCGCAGCAGTTCAAAGCGGTCGCGGAAAAAGCTTTTAAAGTCAGCCTGTGGGATGCCCCACGTTATTACTTCTCCGCTATTCAACGTTCAGAAATCCGAAATTGTCTTGCTTGATGGAATCCGGAGGTTAACCACAGCAATATCTGGAAAAGCAGGGACAGGGGATTTTTGCAATTACTGCCTAATCAAGGAAACCCCAAAGTCCTCCAGCCAAGATGCCATGCTGGATTGTTGTTTTCGTCTTCTAGGCTCCCGAACAAGCCTAATGGAGGCCAGCTCTGCAGAGACAGCCAAACGTCCACATCCAGATTACCTCCCTGCACCGCTGATTCGTTGTGCGAATCAAACTGATCAGCGCGACGAAGAAGAGCCAAGAGGTGCCGGTTAGAACAAAGCTAGCCGTGGAACACAAGAAGCCACACAATGGGTTAAGAGCCAGAAAGGATGGATCAGAGAGCAAGCAAGTGTATCTTCCTATGCACGCTCCCCTGCTGCCTTACGCTGTAATAATCACTCAGGGCTTTAGAAAGGCAGGCGTTTGGATAGCTACAAGTATCTTCTTTTCCTCCAGCAAATGAGACTGCTGAGGCGCGTGCTGCAAACCTCCGCTGTGAAACGCATGGATTGGAAAACACGCCAACTCCAGCAATCCCCATTTTTACGGGCAGACTTCCATTTGCAAAAGCCACCGAGCTGACCTTAAAGGATGAAAGCCTTCTTTATATTTATGCCCACGGCGGCTTACCAAAAAATGCTCCTAAAATCCGATCAAGGAATTAAAACGCCGTGCACTGCTCCGGAGAAGAAAGGGCAGAGCAGAGACACTAAATCCGGGAATAATTAAAATCTACTCCAAGTTCTGTTATTTGGGAAGTGGGAAAAGACTCCTCTTTCTGGAGAAACGGGAAAGCTGGGATTTCTCTTCCTTTTTTCCTGCAAGTAACTTTGCAGCAAGACCCACCAGAAATGCATCATTTACAACCTGAGCAAAATGGAGAATTCTGTAACTTGCACACACACACACACACACACACACACATTAAATAAACAGCAGGGAAGCTTACACTAAAATTACAAATAACTTTTCCCAAAGGCCTTCCACATTTCAAAGAAAACACCTGCCAATTATCCTAAAATACGCTGACTGAAAAAAGTAAACCAGAAGGTTCAAGGGCTTTTCATATATTTTATAGTAACCGTATCCTCACGAGCAATGGCAGTCAATTGAAAATAGCAAGACGGATAAGTCACTATTTTAAATTCAGATGGCTGGGTGTTCATTTTAAAAATCCCTGGTGGAACAAAGCAACTTAATATTGGAAACAAAGGAACACCTTTTCTTTTATATTAATTTTCTATACTTGGAACAGAGTATAGAAGTGGAAACAAGAAATTAATCAGTAGATGGATACACTACACAGTCTGTTGATGGGTTTAAAAAAACTAGGATAATCTGTGCCTGCTATAATGAAAAAAAGAAATAAAATCAACGTTCAACAGTCCATTGCAAGCTGGAGGTAAATGCAACATTGTACTGTAGTTCAGAAACATGAAAATCGAAAAGGAAGAAAGGAAACAATATATCCTTTCAGCACAAGCACACAGACAGACACACACACCAATGTTTCATGCAAACTCCAGGGATTCAATCAGTTGTGGTGTCGAAATGCTGCTTTATCTGGAAGGGTGATGTGGAGTTATAAAAAAGCAGTCTTAAGCCACATAAGGGGATTTTCCATGTTTCAAACCAGCCTGTTCATAATTTAGGCTGTGGGTCTTCCACTCTGGTGCAGCTATTAGATTGGAATTTCCAAAATATTCAACAGCATACATCCCCATTTTCTTTGAACTGAAACTGATAATACACAGTAAATTCTTGCAGCCCAATTAGTTTGCTTTTAGAAAATGCATATATAAATACAACTCCCTTCCTAAAGCTCTCTATGCTATTGCATATGTTATATTCATTGGTTAAGATTCTGAACAAGTAGTAATTTGTGAAAAGATGATACTGCCAGCCTCATCTAAAGGACTGTATTTCAGCATCAACAATAACAGAATTTATCATTAGATCTGGTGCAGAGACAGGTATGATCAGAAAGGAGACATGGCCAAGCTGGTGACTAAAAGGAGCAACAGATAAACTTGCCTGGGGGTGGGTCACTGTGGCATCAGGCTGTTCCTTGCCTCCCACCTACACTCTTACCCTTTTTCCTTCCATCCCATCAATTGCATTTTTTTGTGGGGCCACACAAATGATTGATCACAGAAAGACTGAGAAGGTGTTGCCCGCTGCTTTTCTAGGAGATCATTCTCTCAGCTTATTTCTAATGAATGCCATCCAGGGTATCCTGGTATGTGAGAAAGACCTTGGGAAATGGGACGAAGAGATGCTGCCTAGGGAATGGTCAGATAAGAGGGGGTGTAGCCCGCAGCTGCATAACGGGTAGGGAAAGAGGCTCAGAAGGGACCCTCCCTAGTTTCTTGGGCTGTAAAGGAGGCGGCAGGAGATTTGTAATTTCAGACTTGCAAGATTCTGTAATGTAGCCTTACAATAAAGTAGAATTAGCTCATCTGGTCTTGTTTCCTGTCTGGTCTACCTGGGAAGGCTGACACGGTGGGCCAAAGTGATTAATTCCAATAATCCTCAGAGAACTTGATGGCTGAGAGAGGATTTCAGTCTTGGCCTAATTCAACACTCAAGTCAGACTGGCTTTCAAACTCCCTCTTTTTGTGGGGATGCAACAGAGATAAGATTACTTCATTTTAGAGAAGCATGGCATCCTGAGGCTCCATATCCATATCCATTTAACTAGCTAGCTAGCTGGCAAATTTGCACTGGGAACAAGAATCTGGGCTTGAGAAATTCTTCCATCTGTATGAGCTATGTGCCCAAATTCCTTCATCTGTCACACACGGTCCTAGGTTGGTCACCTTCTTATATCATAACCTTAGATCAACAAATTAGCTTTTGGTGACCCACAACCACCCTGATATCACAACCCAAAGGTTATATCCCCCGCCCAATATCTTGCATTGTTATTATAGTCTGATTGTATTTTATTCCTGAAATAAGCAGTCCGCTTGAGTCATACATACAACGATGTAAAGTACTGGCAAAGCTAAGCCACAAAAGCTAGCTGGAAATTTTTTCTTTAGTTCCATATCCATGAGCATTAATTCCATAGCAATTTTTCTTTTTTAAAAAAGGAACATAACTTGCATAATCAAATAAATTATTAGGGGGTCCATAAATCATTTGCACCTAATATGACTGCAGGCAGAGTCAATGCAATTTGCAGATAAATATGAGAAATGACTACTACTTTTTTAGTGAATTAAAACAGGAAAAGAATTCTCAAATGACAAATGATGGGGGGACATGACACATTTACATGCAGAGTAAAAATGGGGAAAACAACAGAGGCAAAAGACAAGAATGAATTGTTCTTTCCTCCAAATTTATTTGTTTCCAAAAACTAAATATTCAGTCACCCAATGAAAAACTTCAGTATTAATTACAGGATTTGCCAAAGCTCAATACATCTTAAGAAATAGTTAATGGTTTCCCAGAAACCAAACCCTGATGATAAAAAAAAAACACAGAAAAGGAAAGCACTGCAAAATGGCTAAAAATGTGCCTCTTGAGAAAAGCCAATGGATGAACGGAGGGCCTCCTTCAAGAGCTGGTAATGTAACATGGATGTCTGCCCATGGCACCTGCAGAATCCTAAAGTTAAGTTTAAAAAAAGATAGCTCAAAACAAAAACAGTTCACCATTCTGACATGACATTGCAAGGTAAATGACAGTTAAGCTTCCAAGATTTTGGCCAGCCACTATCAAACTCCCTGGATCAAGACTCTCCTGACTTACAAGGCTTGGCTGAAGTTTCCCAGATACATGACTCCACAAAGATAGGTATGAATCTCTCCTGCAAGCTGCACCAAAGCTACATGAAGTAGCTGATTGTGTCTGTCTGTATGAGGGGACAATTCCCACAGCAGTTGAAACTCACTGCTTCTTTTTTCTGCCTTTCCATATTTCAACAGGTTTTCCCACACTTCTTGGCCTTGAAGCTGAGTGGCCATTTGTTGTTGACACAACTGGCATCTCTGTCCTGAGAACTGCTGACTCTAAGCATATTTCTCCCACCTTCCCCCTTAATCTGGTCATTTAAAAACCAGGTGATCAATCACACAACTAAGGTTAGTTATATTAGTGTACTGTGTGAATCAAAGTCCTTTGATTAGTTTATAGTTCTAGGCATGACAAAAATGTACAACATGGGTTATTCTGGCAACTGAGTGTAGTGTGTGCATGTCTCAGCCATCCCATCCTCAATCTTAACAAAGCAGCAGAAGACAGCAGAATACAACATAACACAAGCCAAGATAACACAACCCAACATATCATAACAGCGACTGCAGGACAGGGGCGTCCTACATTATATGTATACAAAATACAACATGCCATGGAGATCACCATAAGGGTGCTTTAAACTGCTCTCACAGCTTCGGTCCAACATGCAAGTAGCAGCCGAAAACATTTCGACATACCGCATCACTGTTGTAAAGCACTCAAAGGATGAATTGCCCAGCAGGGCTTTCCGACGTTACTCCTTTCATTACAACTCCATCTTGCCTGCAACCTCAACTTCATCTGCACTAGATCAGCAGAGCTGTTCCTTGAAAATAGGAACTTAATTTTGCTACCTTTCTCTCCTCCTCCTCCTCCCCCTCCTTATTTAAGAGAGGGAAGGCATTAAACTTATTGGTCCTCAGTTCTGGCTACATTAAAAATTCAGTGTTTCCCAGATTTTGGTGGCTAGCTCTCCTTTCCACCCCAGGAACAATTCAAAATCCATTTTGGTGGCTGCTTAACCAGGCTGGCTGTCAATTTCACCTGCATTTTTAAAATGTGCTAAACTTGGTTGATATTAACCTGGTTACTTTTTCATGTGTTACTATGATGGGCAAGCTCAAACCATTGGTTCACTGAGGGTTCAGTGTATTGTACAAACTGAGAAAATGGGTGAATTGGTAACATGCCACGTAAACCAGAAGTGAAGAATACAGATAATGAAACGTTTGAATGGGGTGTAACCAAGTGTCTCTTGGGCTTGTTCCTCACAGAGAACAGAATCTGAGCAGAGTACAATGAAAGAATTGCCCACTTTCCTCACTCCTTACTCACAAAGAAGACGACAGACAAAAATAAGATAAGCTGAAAGGAAAAAGAAAAAATGGAGCCCCACAGAAGTTGGCTTTAACCCTATCCTTGAAAGAATCCTCTGCAGAAGGAAGTTCTCCACCCTGAACTCCAAAAACATCCAACTTTGCACCAACCAAGCCGTAAACAAGTGAGGAATTTGTGACCCTCCAGATGATGCTGAACATCAGTGGCTAGAGATGACCCAAGCTGCAACTGGATGCCCTTTCACCCCACTATAAAAGTTCAGGGCAGAGAACGCAGACAAAAGAGGACCATCTCTGTCTATCTTGATGCAAACAAATGGCTTTTCTTAGCTTTGGAAGAAGGCTCTTCCTACTGAGTAACAGGTGCCCTACAGGAGGAGATTAACAGTGAGTAGGCTATTTACATATGCATGGAGCTGCACTAAAAAAAAACCCATCACTGCTGCAAATGCCCAAGAAGCCAATAAATAATATTTGGTATTGCTGTATGGCACTGCAGTGCAGCATCCACAAGTCACCCCTTAGTCTCTCCTTCCTCTTTCATTTGCTGCTTGCAGTAAACCATGCTGATTCCTTGGGAGAAAAGTCCTAAAAGTCAGAAACAAATGAATTAATATGCCATCATCCTGTCTCCTGTGCTGGGAAGGTAGGTGTTCCCAGAAATTATGTGCAGCTGTTGATAAAAACAGAGGCCTCTTGTCTTCTCCTTGGCAACAGATGCCCACTAGAGAATTAGCTTAATCTTTTCCTGAAGGCCATCGCTGACCTTGGTCTTCCCAAATCATCCTACCTAAAGGAATTATAGTCTAATAGAATACCAAGAAGAATCATTGAGGTGTGCAAAATAAAACAAAAATGCTACCAGTGAGGAAAAGGCCCTTCAGATGAACCAAGAACATCACTATAAGTATATGTGACTCATGAGCCATGGATTGCCTGTGCCCAATTTACAGAAACTCCAATCACCAACACATTAACGCCTTCCCTGGGCCCATACCATGTAGTGAACCCTAAATTAACTCAATGGGCTGGATTAAGCAGCAAAGCAAACCATGGTTAACATCAACCAAATACAAATACAGCTGTTCAGCCTTTAAGTGACTTGGAAGTGGTGGAAACATAACCCCTGAATATTTTTTACTGATAATCCCAATTCTATACATGCATATTATACAGACAGGATCAATCAAGAGCATGAGAGGCCTAAGTCACATAGGCCAAATATCCCCAACATGGATGTTTTCCAAATGTGTGGATTACAAATGTCAGACTTTTCAGCAATGGCCATGCTGGCTCTTAGAATTGGCCATCCAGCAGAAGGATGCCTGCAGGGTGGAAATACTGCTGAAGTATTTAATTGAAGGTAGTTAAGGACTGACTGATATTGAAACACAAGGATTCTCCAGTCAGAAGGTTCAAATTCCAGCTCTTCTTCTCTGGGGCAGAGGTTTGGACTGGGTCTACACCAAATGATCACCAAGGATGAGGATGATTATTTTGCAGCATTTCAGGGCCATTGGGTTTCACAAGCCACCCAGCCCACAGGTAGGAAAGGAAATTTGCTTAGTGCCTTGTGATGACAGAAGCTGCCATATCCTCTGCTCTCCCACCATCAGTGATCCAAGCTGAAGAAGAACCCAAAGGCTGCATTAGGATCCTCTGGACCCAAAGCTGCTTCCATTCCAAGATATGCCTTTTAGAATGGAGAGTGGGAACATGCCAGTCCTGCAACTGACTAACTTGTTTGCCCTTTTACTGGAAAGAAAGGAAAGGAAGATAAAGAGAATTTTGGTTTGGCAATTCCCATCATAGTTTCTCTTCCCCAACCTGATTAGGGTTGATCTACCCACTTTTGGTTAAACAACAGACATGGCGGTGCCATAAATGCCTCCTCTGATGTAAGACTCCCTCGATCCCATGAGGTTTACAGACACGTGGGAATGGACATCTAGACCTTTTCTCTGCTGCAGCAGCTGTGTGGCTAGACATGTATCATCCAACTGATGCTAGGAAAATTAAACCCTAAGAATTATTTGTCCTGTGAGTAACACACTGCTATTGAAAGTTACAATCTTTGCCCAACAATAATCTTTCAATTAGCCTATTCAACCTGCCCAATCTTTTTGGCAATTCCATGTTGGGTTCCAGCTTGCATTGCTTAGACATTTCACACAGCTGCTAATTTTTATCTTTTATAACCTAATGCAATAAATGGACATGCTCCTGTTCTGAGATAAGCTTTCTTTTCTTCTAGATAGCCTCTCTCTGACAGGGCTCAGCCTTGATTCCTTGCTGTAATTGATGGGTTTAATAGATTGATCTAGACCACAGCAAAAGATGGTTCTTTTCCCAGGCTCATCTTGATTTTTTATTTACTTATACACACACACACACAAACATTTTTTATTGAAGATTTCATTACAATAGTAAAAACAAACACAAACTAAACTTAAAGAACAAGAAATAGAAAGAATAAAAAGTGCAAGGAAAGAAAAAGAAGTAGGTAAAGAAAAAGAAAAAGTGACTTCCAATCTTCATCACAGGCATAAACAAATTTGATAACTCTTCACCCCCATTAGGCTACAAACAAATATCTCTTCTTCCCATGACCCAACCCTTATATTTTTTGCAAATCCATAAATCAACAACTTTTCAGGCTCATCTTAATCTTGAGCTATAGGTTTTAATGGTCTTTTAATTATAATTTTTTACCCCAAACTGTACTTGACATAGAAGCCGCTCCGTTGCCCATCTGAGATGTCGCATGCAGAGACGTGAAACGGGGAAATGACGTTGGCTGGTTTTAAGTACCCACCAAAAGGTCAAACCATTGATGACTTATTTTCCTACCATCAGTTTTACTCAGCTGGCTTTTTGAAGTAAATTTATCCTGTTGCTCAGAACTAAACCTGAGAAGGAATACAGAAATAGGGCTTTACCTTTTTTTTTTTTTTAAGTTGCTACAGTCTTCCTTGCTTTGCTTGTTAATTTTTTAAATCTTGGATGACTTGGATCACTGAATCGTCAAAGTGTTCAACATGAGCTATACTAAACTGATGCACAATTAACATCCAATTTCTTAAAAAATAGGTTGTTAAATGCCTGCTTCAAAATGCTTCATTCTATTGACCTGAGGAACTTTTTTTATTGTAGGAAGCAATAAAAGTAGTCATGCATATATTATTAGATAGGATTTAGGGGTAGAATGATGGAGAACTGACTTTTTCTACTTCATGCCCTGCTTCTGTGTTGGGGCTGCACGTCTCAGAATCCCTGGCCAATCTCTGGAATTTGGGGAGGTGTGCTCCCAACTTGTCTTGGTCTTCATGGGAATTCTGGGAGTCCCAAAAGATACTGGAGATTCTGAGAGTTGTGCTTTCACACCTATCTAGAAGATACCAAATTAGAGAAGATGAGCTAAGGAACAGGCTAGGTGTAAATCTGCAGCCATGAACTTTTATGGGTAGTGACAGGTCACTAAAAAGTAGTGTTAGATGTATGGTGATCTGTGAGCCTTTACCTGTAATAGTACAGAGTTGCAAATTTCCAAGCACTACTTTTAATTTGGGGGGGCGGGGGTACTTTGAAGAAGGACAATAGGAAGAATATTAATGCTTTTGAACTTTGGTGTTGGAGAAGACCCCTGAGAATACCATGGACAGCCAAGAAAACAAGCAAATGGATCCTAGAACAAATCAACCCAGAGTTCTCACTTGAGGCACAAATGACCAGGCTCACATTATCCTGCTTCAGACACTTTACACAAAAATCTAGCTCTCTGGGGAAGCCTCTGATACTGGGAAAGGCGGAAGGAAAGAGAAGAAGAGGATGACCAGCAGCAAAGGGGATGGAGTCAGTTAGAGTGGCAATGGGGGCACTGTTGGAAGGTCTGAAGGACCAGGTTAGGGACGAATCATCCTGGGAAAAAATCTATCAGGTTACTAAGAGTCAACAATGACTTAATGGCACATAATCAATCAATCACTTTTAATTTTCCGAAATACTCTGTACAGATTGAACATTGTTGTGGCACTAACTGACTGATCAACTATGCCAAGCTACCTCCTCATCTTATACCGATGGCACGTTTCTCTCAAATCCCCTTAGGAGTGAGCAAGAACATGGCACAGTTTTGATTTCAGCCTTCCAAATCAACTTTGGTTAGGGGAAAAAAACCTGAGAGGGGAAGAAGCTATAACTACACTAGGTCCAGAACAATTTAATAGGGCCAGCTAGGTTTTTTTATGTAGTGGTGAAGGCACCAGGCTAGAAACCAGGAGACTGGGAGTTCTAGTCCCGCCTTAGGCACAAAGCCAGCTGGGTAACCTTGGGCCAGTCACTTTCTCTCAGCCCTAGGAAGGAGGCAATGGCAAACCACTTCTGAAAAACCTTGCCAAGAAAACTGCAGGGACTTGTCCAGGCAGTCTTTGAGAATCAGACACGATTAAATGGATTTTTTAAAAAAAAAGGTTCTTATAGATGTGTGATTGAAATGATATCTGAGAATTGTTTTTGCCAAAGGCAGTTCCTAAGTTAGAATCCCTGCCCTGAACTCACTGCCCCATTTTTCAAATCAAAGATTTCTGTCCTCTGATCCCGGGTTGCTCCTACCACCACTTACAGAGATCCCACTGAGTATCCCACTCCCATCAATTAACTGTGTGTGATGAGATCAACAAAACAGCAGCAACTCCATTCATACCCTCAGGAAAGTTACGATCTAGAAATGCAACACAATCCAGATGGAGAAACAGCAAAAACAACACAACCCCAAAAAGGGTATTTTATCCACCCTCTCCCCACAGGTCTGTCTGCACTGAACAGACAACGAAGTCTAACACATTGCAAATGATTAATTACACCAGTGAATTGTAACCAACTGTTAATCTTTAGAGACATCTTGCACACAAGGCTGCAGGCCATTCTGTATCAAAAGCGGGGAGATGAGAAAGGAAATCCAAGATTTCACACCAAGGAAAATTTTAAAAAGTTGCAAAAATCTCCTTGTTTATCTTGCAAAGTTTATTTTGCTTCCAGGATTCAGATGGTCTAAAAACGGTTTCAGTTTGCAAAGGACATAGCGGGAAGGAAGGAAGGAAGGAAGGAAGGAAGGAAGGAAGGAAGGAAGGAAGGAAGGAAGGAAGGAAGGAAGGAAGGAAGGAAGGAGAAGATTAAAAATACAATTTGGGATGCTTGAGAAATTCAAATTCTTTGCAAATTCTGAAAAAAAACAAAATGATTGGATCTGTACCCTGACTTCTAAGATAGATTGATGGCATTTCTCACTTTTTCATACAGAGCATAATAATTGTACTCATTAGCATATTAATATAAAATGCATTTTAAATAGATTGATCCCCTCCTTAGATTTCAGAATTTAGGTTAAGAGCCTGTTGGAAGAAATTAAGATCTCTCCCTGCCCGCCATGTTGTCTCCCCCCAGAACACTGTCTTCCTGCAATACTGCCTTCCCCTTGAGCAAGGTAAAAGGTTAAAGGTTACAAAATAGAATGGGTTCATACAAAGAGGATGCCAGAAAATTAAAATATGACAGGAAACCCCAACTGTTTAGACAAAGGATTCCCTTCAGGCTTAATCAGAGATTAAGATCAACAGTAAGACAAAAGGTCACTCATTCACAGAATTTAGCAGAGCCCATTCAGGTGAACAGCCAAACAGATCTCCGTAATCAAAACAAAAGATCCTTTCCAAGGTGAACCGTCCAGGCCAGTAGACCCTCTCTGAAATCCAGTAAACTGCACTTTTCTCAGAAGTTCTTAGAGGGCAGGAACACCTTTACCTAACAACAGCCAAGCTCTCCTATATAAGAGATTGTATTTCCTTGTGGGGGAAATACAAGGGTGGCCACCTCCAACCAGCAGACTCTCTACCTGCTCTTGGAAATAAAATCACCTCTGTTCAAGCAACTACCTGCATACCTTCATTCCTGGCTCAGAATGGACCTGGTAAGATTTCCTTCCAACAAGCCAAAAGGACGTGCTTTAGTGAACTGATCGGCCACAATAGAAAATGTCTTTCCTCTCTGCTCCCCACCCCACCCTTACCAGCAGTTTTTAAGGATTTCTTGACAGTAACTTACCAAAAGCAATGTTTCTTATATTTTCCTCTATTTGTTATGAAGTCAAATCTCGCCAAGAAGAAGTGTGGCATCATCATGTTCAGACTGGGCATGATTCAGGGATGTCTGCAGGAGGTCCAAAAAGTCAAGATGGCACCACACCACAAAGATGGCACCCCAAAGACACAGCTGAAGCTCATGAAACAAGAACAGCACAATACACCACTACCATTTCCATCACAGACAGACAGGCAAGAGTAAATGGACCCCAGCAGTGAGCACCACGCTCTGCTTGACAGGAAGAAATGCACATGGTGAAAAGATTTTTAGAAGTGCACAGATTTGGGGAAATTTGCATATGAAAAAGTAGATGGATGTTTTAAAAAAAGGCTTAAGTGTAGGTGCATTTTTTTAAAAAGCCAAATGTACTTTGAAAGTTGCTTACAGAACTCTCTATTATCAGGAAAAGTTGTGTTGAAAACTTTACATTTGGAAATAGTCTCAAAAATACTCTAGAGTTCTTTCTGCTGAGTTGTGAAATAGAGAAGCAAAAGGGATTTTGTAAAAAAAAAAAAAAAAAGCCCAACCTTGCTGTGACGCAGGATGGGCAGATCGCACAATGGAGCAGAGCACACAGGAGTGTGTAGGTGTGGGGTTTTTTGCTTGCTTGCTTGCTTGCTCAGACCGCTCACAGTCACAAATGCGATGGGGTCAAGAGGTGGGAGGAAGCAGAAATTCTCATTTCTGAGCTTCTGCCATAGATCCACTAATTCATTTTTTAGCAGGAGGAAAGAAGTTGCTTTGTCACCATGCCAGGTAAGATGGAAGATTGACAGAAAATAGATTGAGTGATAGAGAAAAGGGGGGGGGGGACAAAGGTAAAAGTCCTTAGGTGCATCTAACAGAGTCATCCAGCT
This sequence comes from Candoia aspera, assembly GCF_035149785.1. Taxonomy (NCBI): domain Eukaryota; kingdom Metazoa; phylum Chordata; class Lepidosauria; order Squamata; family Candoiidae; genus Candoia; species Candoia aspera. The sequence continues at coordinate 5,598,598 of NC_086164.1, forward strand.
CTTTAACTGTGTAAATTTGTTTTCGAAAGAGGTGCGAGGCATCCCTTCTTGTTTCAACAACTTTTGCAGATCTGAGAGCCAAAGTGGTGAAGATGATGGGTCTTCAGCCATGGAAGTCCTCTAGGTGACTTTGAGCCAATCACTCTCAGCTCAGCCTACCTTATTGTTGTTGAGGGGGAGGAGCATTATACACACCATCTTCACCTCCTGAAGGAAAGGTGGGGTGTAAAACCTAACAAATTATACATACATACATACATACATACAGGGCATGTACAGGAAGATGAAATTTTTGCATCAAGGGTGTGTACTGGAAGGTGAATCGTGGTCAGTTCACTCAGTCAAGGGTGTGAAACAGTGTAAGCCTGAGCAGGACAGCTCTCTCTTGCACACAACAGCCGGCCTCACACATTTTACTGGTTTGCACATCAGCAAGATTTGCAAATCCAGCATTATGTGAAAGCTAGGGCGTTATCATTTGTTCAACAAACTGTGGCTTAAGTCCTGGCTTAGCACTACAGAATTGACTACAATTAAGTTGGGATTGGTTTCAACCATGGCTCATTGAACAAGCCTGAATCAAGGGCAGGTTCACACATCCCACTAAGCCATACTGTAGTAGGTCTGGTTTCAGCCTGAAATGACCCCACTTCTTTCAGAAGTCAGCAACTCCAGCCAGTTTCCCACGTAAGCAAAATAACCATGGCTTCTCCTCCGCCGATTCCGATTCCCTTCCGGTTCGTTTCTCAGGACCCAGAAATGTCATTTATGGGTTTGTTTAGCTTCTTATGCTTCCAATTTCTTTTGGCAATTTTTAGGAAGAGATAAAAGCAGAACTAAACCCCGGGACTTTAAAAGTAATTAAGAGCAATTAAAGCCGAGAAAGTCTTGCTTTAAAAGGTATGCTTTAGGGCTTCACTAAAAGCCATCCAAGGAGGAAGCCCCCCCAGCTCAGCAGGGAATCAATTCCAAAAGGATTGGGGGGGCTGCAGAGAAGGGTTGAACCCACAGCAGTTATAGGAAAAATGATGCTCTTAAATGAGCAGAGGGCCAGGGAGAGATCATAAAGATGGTATCCTGGAACCATAAATGGCTTTGAAGTTCATCACCAATCTTTTGTATTTGGTTCAGAACAAATCACACAGTAGTGCAAAGCTGTGAGTGAAGATGTGAGCATCTCTTAGAGTTCTTCTGAAGACCAACCTAACCAGGGATAAGCTTGGATTCTGGGTTCAGACCAAATAAACCATCCAGAGCACTCAGATCAGCAAAGCAAGTTTCCAAAGGTAGTTTGTTGCCCCCCGGCCCCGCAAAATCCCCAAATCATCTGATGAACCTACAGGGTGCTGTGAACTGGACTAACTTCCCCAAAGATGGTGCAGATCTCATCAACTGAGGGCCTATTGGGAGAATCCCACGCATGAGAGAGTTCAGATGCAATACTAAACCATATTGTGGGGTTACAGAAACAAACCAGGAACAAATCTTGGTTTTGCGCACTACTTTTTCCTCTTCTGCTTATGTGCTCTACGTCATCAGTAATGTTCTCATTTGCCCAACGGGCAAATTTTAGTTTTTGGTGCCCCCCCAAATCAGGATTGCAAATCAGGGTTTGCTTTTAGTTTTCAAATCAATAAAAGCAAGCAGAAATCAAAGTTTGCTAGCTTAGCTATCACAGCAAACTAAGGTCTGCCCTCCAACAAGGAAGAAAGTAATTAACTCAGAGATCACAAGGGAAGACAGAAGGCAGAAGGGCTTCCAGACCGCTTCATATAGCTTAATAATATGTGTTGCAGTTACATATTACAGACTCACAAATCAAAACCCAGGTGTTTTTATATATGAAAACCTTATCTGGTTTCCAATTTGATCCCCAGGCCTTTTGCAAGCTATTTACAAACCCTTAAAATTAATAGCAAGAATAGATAAGAAACTGCTTAAAATAAAATTGTCCTGCCCAGAGCATGTTAAATTAATAAGAAATGCCATTTAGTAAGGGAGCATCTGGCTCAAACTAGGATTCTCTAGGATAAAAAAAAAGTAATAGGCTCTATTAGATAGCAATCAGTATTAAAATGTCATTATTTACCCACAATTAGCACCTGCTGGGACTGCTAGCACCAATCCATCATTCGGAATACAGCAGATAAATACTACAAGATCTCAGATGGACAGTCTTGTTGGATAATGGTAGATTTGTTTCCAATTATTTCCAAGCAAGATGGATTCACATTCAGGGGGAAAATGTTGTGTGTTATCCAGAACGTCTAAGAAGAAATATAAATTCCCTTCCCCTGCAGATGCACAATCTGTTATCTGGGGAAGGAAACGTTTACAGCAAGGGTCAATTCAAGATATTCCACCCTTGGCACTGATGGTGAAGCTGGTGCCTTTCCACCCATTCCATGTATGGAAATCAGTTGGATTGGCACCCACAATGGAACCATGCCTTCGATGGCACCTGAAAGCAGACCCAGGAGAAGGGGCATGTTGCAGGTCCTGTCTATGAAGGAAATCCATTTGACAGGACCCAGGAGGAGACCCTGTTCTGCCATGGCCCTCTGGAACATCATCCCACCTGAAGTTAGACTGGTGCCAACCTTGCTGGCTTTAGTCCCTGAAGACATGGCTGTTCCATCAGACCTGGACATCCTACAGACATGGAGAGCCTACAAGATGGTTGCATTGCCCATGAGTTGTAGGTGGGCACTTTCCCATGCTTTTATGTTTTTGGTTAATTATTTTAATTGTTTTAACTTATTTATATGAATTTCTCATCCTTTTTTTTAACTTGTGAGCCTCCCAGAGTCACCTAAGTGAGATGGGAGCTAAATCAATTGAAACAAACAAATAAATGAAGTAGCACTGAGTACCCAGTGCCCAATTTAAAAAATAAATAAATAAATGCCACATTATAGAAGTTACAGTCTGGAGAAAGATGCCTTTTGATCTCCACTGCTTTCATCCTTACCAGGAAGTTCAATTCAAGAACTTCCCTGGATTCTAATTGGCAATATATTTACAATCATGCTCAACTGTGGAAGCCCAACACAAAGTCTTAGGAATGGAAAAAACATCTTCAGCTCAAGAACAAATCTGAGGAACCCCTTTCTGAAGTATTCCTACTTGGGTATTACACTGATACACCGGGATGTGGAAAAGGGGACATCAGAGGGTGTGCAAGGCAGAGGAGATAGCCTTGAAGGACAGGAGGAAGAGCTTCTACCAAGGCAATGGTCAGATCAAAGGGGCCTGAGTAATATGAGTTTACATCTCAGACAAGCTCCTCCCTAGTCCACATGAAGATAAAGGGAAGGAGGGAGGACTTCTGGTGGGAATATGGCTGACTGAACAGCTGTGTCTGCAGGCTCCACGGACAGAACTGACATTGTGGCAATTTTTTGGGCTCGGGCAGGCTTTTTCCTGAAGCTCAGAGCTTTTTCATGAATAAAGAAAAAGCTCAGAATCATCCCATTTGTCCTCCAGAATGGCATCTTGTAGCCAGAGAATCGCAGACAGCATTCGTGACGATCTGGCAAGAGACGACGGGAGGCAGAGATGTCACCATTTCCAACCCACGCTGTAGCCTTAAAGGGACATTAGGTCGAGCCACCCCACTTATAAATCACCCAATTTTTATATATATATATATACACATATACATAAATTTATGTACCCCAAGAGAGGCTTTCCATATCAAGAAGAAGCAGACTCTCTTGGTGCTTATCGTTATTTCTGGATTAAAGTTTTTAAAAATCTTTTAAAGTTTTGGCTTGTTTTCCTGTTTAAGGAGGACTGAGAATAAATAATTGCCTCCCTGCTATTATTTTTGTACTGAATTTGAAGGATTGAATATTTCCCTACACGTTGGATTTGCCCTTTTGAATCTTCAGCTGTCTGTTCTCTTCCCTGGGACCTGCTTGTTCACACACTTTCTCTTGTTTCAATTTCATTCAGAACTTTTCTATTAACTCATTAACTCCTACTCTTGCTGGTGCAAGTATCAAGGGGGTGCCGTAATCTACTGCCTGAAACATGGAGGATTTCAAGGAGATTCTTTCAGAGTTCCGTTGTGAGCTTAAGCAGACCTTCAAACAGATCTTGTCAGATTCCTGTCAAGCTATTTTGCAAGACATGCAGGATATTGTGGAAAATATCTGTTTTAAAATGTGTCATCTGGCTGAGGACATTTCAGAAGATGAAGATTCTACCCAAGATGGAGAAGTTTCTATTGACACTGAGTTTGAAGTCCTTTTTGTTACAATGAAGATCTTGACAAGGATGGAGATCTTTCTACCAACAGCAAGACTGAAGTAATGCCAGACGAAGACTATGTTTTGGTGCTGAAGGGATTAAGACAACTTCATTTGGCAGGGTCCAGGAAGTGGGCCTTCTCTGCAGTAGCTCCTGCCCTGTGGAACATGCTGCCCCTGGAGGTGAGATTGGCCCCATCCCTCCTGGCCTTTCGGAGGAGTCTGAAGACCTGGTTCTGCTGCCTCGCTTGGGGTGGAGAGGGGAATAGCTCTACACAGGGATGGCTGCTACAGACCACTCCTCCCACACTTGGACTGTTTTTAGATTCTTTCACCACTTGGACTTTTTATCTTTACTTTTATTTATATTATTTATTATTGTATTTTTATATTGTATATTTTGTGATTGTTGCTTTGATTGTTGTAAACTGCCCAGAGTCCCCCAATGGGAGGAGATGGGTGGGGACAAATTGGATAAATTAATTAATTAATTAATTAAAGTGACAGTCTGAGCTGCAGATTACAAGAAGAGTTTTCCTGAGGGAATGTTATGGGAGAGAAGAGAATCTGTTTTGTGGGAGTTTCTTTGCTGAGAAGTCTGAGTTTGTAAGGGGGGCAGTTGGGCTGTTTGACTTTTGCAAGAAAAATGCCTTGTGTGTAACAGGGAGATATGTAAATGTCTTAGTATATTATGAAGTGGGGTAAAAATTTAAGAATGTGTAATTGGATTGATAATGAGATTATTATGATTTCACTTCTTTTTAATGATCTGGATTAAGATTTACTGGACTTTTTTTGAGGTTTGATTTGTAAAGTATAATAATAAGTGCTTGGGTTTTAGGTTTAATAGGGTTAAGATTGCTGTAGTACTGTTAATTATAAAAGTAGACAATTTATATGTTTTTATAATTTGATTTTTATTATAGTGGACAGAAATATATAGAATAGTGGTAGGAAGGAAATAACTAAATAAATGTTGTTTTATCGGGGAGGGAAGTTGATTTAGAAATTTATATATTTTTTTCCTTTTTTATATATAAGGGGAAGGAGCAATTGCATTAGTGATTTGTATATGTGCTAATGGAAGGATTTATAGAAATAATGTGATCTTGGTTTGATAGAGAATAAGGGACTGATTATGGAAATTGCTGTATATTCTTGTGGTTGAGAGTCGGAAGTCACTTCTTTATGTAATCTTCAAAGCTTTTTTCTTGTGTTTCACACTTTTTTAGTTTTTTTTTTCTTTTTGTAGTTTTTTTTTCTTTTTTTGTAGTTTTTTTTCTTTTTTTGTAGTTTTTTTTTCTTTTTTTGTAGTTTTTATCTTTGTTTCAAACTTAATAAAATGCTTTTTAAAAGGGGGGGGGAGGGAAGGGGAAGCACATTCAGACTTGCAAGATTCTGTTACTCTAGCTTTACAGAGAAAGTAGTACCCACTTATATGGCATTGGCTTCCTAGTCTGATCCACCTTGGAGGGCTGACAGAGGATGAAATAAAATGTACCCAAATTACTACCATAATTTGAACAGGGCGTGGTGGCGGAGCAGAGAGACCCTAAGCACAGAATTTGTTCTGAAAGATGGTGCCACTGGGTGGAAGACTGGAGGGGAGTAGAAATAACGTTTTCTTTTCCAAACCGCATTGCTGATTGCTAGCACAGCGTCACATGCCATGTCAAAACTAAGGTTTCTGTCCATTGTTATTTTTAGCTCCAACCTGAAGAACCTTACGGTGGGTTGTATGAGTTGAACAACAACAACCAGATTTCTTTTCGAAAGCACAGATCTCACGGGTGATGCAGCAAAAGGTCTAGCGTGGTTTAGCAATAAAATTATGGCTACAAAGGGCTAAAGGAAGAATGATGGGAAAGAAAGCAAGGTGCCAGAACCAAGGTGCACAAATCAAGAAGAGTCAAGATGCAACCCATTAAAAGAATGGAAGCAGATCTGAAGTTTTTGATACCTTGAATGAATCTTTCCTTCCAGCAGTGAACATGGAAGCATGCAGATGGTAGAACGTCCTTAAAATGTAATTTTATGTAATTATGCAGGTGATGGAGAAGTTCCATGCAGTTTGATGGGACATGTCCCAGACTGGTATGCAAATGTCTCCCAAAATCCCATTTAGTGCAACAGAAAAGATAAGTAAATGATTCAAAGAGCTACCAGATCCAGGTCTATCTACTCAAGTGTATTTAATATCAAGTGAATGTGTCAAAAAAAAAACTATTGTTTTGGACTCAATGACAGCGGATAGCAATAATATAATTCTGTCTACAGTTATAGGGACGCTGACCCAGTGAACAAATACCATTGACCTCCACAAGATTCACTTTTGAGCAGACCTATCTTAGAAATGTCCTGTTAAAAATACAGATCTTTAACCCAAAACAGACATTTTTAGGCACAATTTGATTTCAAACAACATGAAAAACAGTGGGGGCTTTTCCTATAAATATTTGTCCACCTTTAAACTATTCATTCAGGGTAAAGGTTTATTTACATTGGAAATGAATTCAGTGTTATATTATTAATTATTTTCAAAGAAGACATAATGTAGTTGGCGGTCAGATCTAACGAGTCCTTTTTTAAAGAGTTAATTGGGAAACTAGGGACCTTATTAAAAATTTCCTTTTCCAGAAAGCTACTTTTCTTTTTTAACTGCTAGCTTCCCTCAAAAAGCCAACACTGTGTCTTCATTTTCAGGAATACCATTTGGAAAATCTCAAAGAATTCAAAACATTGACAACAACGACCCCATTTGCTGAAAACCTGGCAATAATCAATGGGAAAGGAAGATTAATAGGACTGAAAACATCTCCTTCCAATGTCGAGATGGGAATTTTTACTCACGTATTCCTCAGAGGCAGAATTCTTATCAAAGTGTCACTGTTCAAAAGCAACCCTCTAGAGAGAGAGAAACAGTTCAGAAGGCCAAAAGTCTTCTTGAAGTGTGAAATCTAATAGGATAATGAGGCCATATCTGCTTACAAAGTCATTTTCTAGCACATTTTCTAAAGTTCAGCAGCTTGCTCAGTCTAAAATAGAATGTATAGAACTACAGTCAGAGAAGCTATGGCTTACAGCTGGATAGCCAACTAGAAGCCCATGGGCTAAACCTAGTCTCTGAGCCAGTCTTGATGCCAGCTTCCAATGTGTGGAAGTTGCTGCCAACTAACTGATGGGCAGAAACATTGGAGCACCAAATTGGTCAAACTGGAGTGGATACATTCATGGAAGACAAACAGTGAAGAGACTCAGAAGCTAAAATAGATAATTGCAATCTCCACCTTCAGGAACAATAGTACCAGATGTTAGGGCTTAATCACGGGAGATAGCAGTTGCCTTCATTCCTGCTTGGAGGCTTGCTCTAATCCTTGGAGAAATATAGTATGTTTTAATTAAGAACATAGGAAAGTGTCTTATACCAAGTCAGAATACTGCTCTGTCTGAAGTAGGCATTCTCAGTCTGATGGTGTTGTGCTACAACTAACATTCCTAACCAATGGTCGTATTAATTAGGAATGGTCTGCAGTTGTAGCCTAAACCATCTGGAGGGCACCAGATTGAAGAAAGTTTGTCTTTCCATGATCACATCACCATTCAAGGGAGTGCTATAAAGGAAAGGCAAGCTTTGCAGGAAGTCACACATTGCTAAGAACATGAGGTTGTGACAACTGTGAAAAGGAATTCAAGAGCTTCATGAACCTTCAGAAGGGAGGTGATGATGCTTCAGTTCCTTTGACAAACACAAACCAGATTTCAGTTCCACCAGCCTTCGTCCTGTCATAGACAAATTAGGCCCAGCCCCTTCTCCAAATCTGCTCCAGGATCCATGGTGGAAACTTTGCATCCTGGTCTCCCATGTACGATGAATTGATAAGAAGAAATAAATGTTGTATGAACTGTGCAAAGGTGGTACAGTTATTCCTCTAATTAAATAGAACAGTGTTTCTCAACCTTGGCCACTGTAAGATGTGTGGACTTCAACTCCCAGAATTCCCCAGCCAGCATGCTGGCTGGGGAATTCTGGGAGTTGATGTCCACACATCTTACAGTGGCCAAGGTTGAGAAACACTGAAATAGAGAGACAAAAAGAGGGAGGCGGCTGCAGGAAACAGCTCACAGGGTTTTAAATTCAAGATGAGTAGCCGAAAAGAAGAAAGCGGTGGAGGGCAAACCACAGCCAGTTTTTCTGTGGTGAACGCAGCCTAGTTATGTTCGGCATATTATGCAAATCCAGAAAATGGATTAATCAGTTACCCGTTTATGTAGAAGAAACCCAGTCAATGAGAGGGATTACAAATTGGTTCCCTTTGGATTACATCATCATATAGTTTCACACAGGGAGTTGTCTGCAGTACTTCTCTTTATGGCAAAGAGAACTGAAATGTGCCCAGAAAAAATGGTCTACGCTGAAGGGTTGCAAAATATATTTGGTGGCACCAGGGTAGAACGACAGACCTCCATACTTGAGAAGAAACGCACAGAGACAAAAAAGAGGAAGGATTTTCCCGGGAACATTTTCACTTCGAACGTTGGAATGGACACAGAAACAGGACAAAGTGACCTGCACTTTGGAGAAAACACGGGGAATCAAAATGGAGGGATTCACCCGTCTCCTTCCAAGCCTTGAGAGAGTACAGTCTTTAAGGTTTAAATGCACGTTTGTGCAGAGGGTTTTTATTTCTCTTTGAATTGCAGATTGAACCAGGAAAAGGAAGGAGCGGGCTTAAATCGAAAACAGCACAAAAGTGGCAGAGATCAGAAGCAAGACTGATCTATAACCACAGAGGAGATTGGAGGATGGTGGTGAAGGTTTGCGAGGAAGCAGCAATGAATCCACAGCTAAGCTGCTAGGGACGGGCAAACCAGCCCCAGCACAGCTGACAACTTTTTGAAGAAGCAAGATCAGAAGGTGACTTAACCACTCCATAAGGAGTAGATCAATCTGAGGCTAATTCACGTGGCACGCAACCACACTCATGGAGAGTGACAATGATCTATGATAGGGTTTCAGCCACAGTTTTTCACCGCCTGTCAAGAGCCTTCTCCACTTGCAGTGACATCCTGAAAGCCGCATGAGCTATTCATGGCAGGAAAAGACAAGGAGCAACACAGCTTCTCAAGCACCCAATGTCCCTGTGACTGTCCACCTTGACCTCAACACTCACAAACGTCTTCCAAAATGCAGGAAGAGGTGGCACTGCAATTCAACAGTGCTGCGTAAATTCATACGGGCGGGAGCGGGTTTTGACCCATTTGTGCTTAAGGCACCTATTTTATTGGGGCGGGGGAGGGACTATGCCACCGTACTTGAGTGGTTTGTTGCTGAATTGTACTAGTGGAACCATGGAAGGATTCAAGGGACACTGTTGGGTAATGTGTGGCACACCTCTCCCCTAGGTGGCTGGGGACTGGAATGGCCATGCCCTAGCAAGTAAATGTTGCCACACTGTTTATTTACAATCTCAGAAGTCTTAGCAGCCTACAGTGAGAGGGTTTCCTGCAGTCCAAGGGGGCTGGGCAAGTCTGCCGAAGAAAGGGAATTTCCATTCCCAAATATTCAGGGCTTCAGCTGAAAATGATCAAGCATCCAAAAGAGAAAGGACTGCCATTTTTCAATTACAGCCCCTTGGTTGGTTTTGAGAAAGGGTGTCTTTTAGATTCCGCCTGTTTTCCATTCCAAACACACCCTTCCAAGTTCAAAATGGTTGCTCTGAGCACGAAACAAGGGTGTCGCCTCTCAGGCAGAAGGTTTCAGATGTAAGGCTGTTCAAATTTGAAACATTTGGCCCACCGCTATTCTGTAGCATTTCAGAGGGGGGCTTTTTTTGTTCCACACTAGCTAGAAGGGTGCAAACTGCCCTTCCCCAAACACACAAACATTCACTTCCATCGCGTTAATATATGATGATCCAGCAACCAAACGCCAACAGTATTATATCTCTATGCACAGGAGCAGGCCTTGCTGATCGGCAGTGCGAATCAGGACCTTCACTTACCTTACTCATAATGGAGAAATTACTGTTGAAGGAGTAAACCAGATACCTGAACCAAAATCTCCAAACTACCACAGTCCCTAAACTCAAGTAAGCCTCCTTAACAGTGTGTTTAGACATTTGTGGATGTTGGCTCACAGGTTAACTTAAGTCAGTGCTTGTATTTTTAAACAAGAGGGTGTGGGGTTATCATTCAGAAAAAAAAAAACTATGTGTAAATCTCTCTCCCTCTAGCCAATCAAACTAGGCGGCCTTTCCTTAAATCATTGCCATGTGAGGTTAAAGGATCAAAGAGCCCATTCCAGAATTGCATAACCATGATACACTACAGGCTACACTTCTCAATGGAACAGTCTCAGCTTTCTTTTGGGGGGGGAAAAAGCAAGGCAAGAATTGTATTTCTAATGTTCCTTAATCTGCTGTTTAACTCCTTGCACCTAGCCGTAAATCAGAGGAGGAGGAATAAAAATGGGAAATGACTATAACTATAATAATGCAGATAGAAAATGAGGATCTCAGGAAAACAGACTGAGATTTAACTTACTAGAAGCTTATAGAAAGCTGCCCTCTGCCAGGTCAGGCCACTTGGTGCAATCCGGCCCCATCTTCAGGCCTCGGATTTGCTGTTGCTGTCCGCGTATCAAGCAGAGATACAATCTCTGGTCTGTAAAAAACTTCCTCATGCAAACAGTGGGCTTTATCCCTGAGCTAAAGCCCCTTGGATGTCTAGGGAAGGAGGAGGGGGTAGTATCTTTTTGTTACAGCTCTCCTTTCAATCAGAAATGGTGCAGTCCAGATGAAGGCACTTGGCCTTCTTTCTGATGACTTGTTCCAAGACTTGCAACATCTTGTTTCTAGCACTCAGTTGTACAGACTTATCAGACAACCAAGGCGCACTTGGAGAAGGCCCCAAGAAAAATGCCTCACCCCAGAAACAGGGGAAAAAAAAGAGACCGAGGGAAGGTTTCCTTCTGATCAAATGATTCATGTATTTCTCACTCAGCCTGGCAACTGGAGACATTTTGAGAATGAGAGCCATTACAAGGAAGTCATCAGAAAAAGGCGGGGGAATAAAAGCAAATCCTGGGCTATATCCTTGGCATAAGCACCTCTTGATGCATTTGCTCAGCTCCACCAGCATCGGTTGTTTCTTTGTTATCTTGACCATGAAAAGAGTCAGGGAGGGGGAAGAACAAAGGCAGTTCCCTTGTTGAGGAACACGCACCTTGCTTCCTTCGTTGCTTAATTGCTGTTATTTGGAACATGAAACAGCTGTGCCGAGGTGGTGGGAGGGCTTGCATTATTTCTGTTGCATTATCCCGGTCTTTATCAGAGTTCAGCTCATCCACCAAACAAGCATTCTTGGACCCTAGAGCTATTCCACAAACTCTCGCAGACACAGCTGTCTGTTAAACAGGCTGCTCTAAATTCTTCAGTACCAACATGGAGCAACGTTAGGAGATGATACCTGTGTTCACTCAACATGCCAGACTAAGACCTATTACTTGCATGTTGCATTCACTCAACATATTAAGTTGGTTAGTGCTAAATTTATTAAAAATAAATTGGGGGGGGGAGACTCAACATAGTCCGAAACCGGAACATGTTCTACGCCAGGTTAAGCATGTACTGAAAACATATCCAACATGGAAGTGAGCAAATTCAAAAACAGAGAAAACAAGTGCTCAACAAGTCAACGCAAAGCCAAATACATCAAAGGTGCAGCAAGTGACATGTAATCATCTCTTCACACATTTAGTGGCTGTGGGTTTCCACTTATTGGATTGTCCTCTCAGACAATAATTGGGGTTCCTTATTTGCTCAGTTGTGGTTTAATGAATAAACTCCCATTTGCTGGGTTCACACACATAAGCCACAAATCCTAGCTGATAGGCTGAGCTGTGACAGAGCTGTGTGAACCAGACCAAGGAGTTTTATTCATCTTCCAGGAAATCTCAGGTCTGCAGAATATCTGAAGTCAAAGTATGCTATGCCAATAAACGTTAAAGGTCCCCCCACCGCCACTTTACGGCAAAAGCTGCCGCCCACTCTTCCTGCAATTGTAAAACAGATCTATTTACAGCTACCAAAAAGCAATATATTAAAAGTGATAGTTACTGTAATAAGTTTTCATGAGACGAATACAGTGGTTGGTCTTTGAAACCACAAGAGTGTTATTATTTACCCCCCCAAAACTGATCACTGATCTGGAGGCTTAGCAAACAGAAAGGAATTTAATTAAGTGATTTTTATCTCAGGGTGCTTTGATTTAATAATAAGAGTTGGTTTAAATATCACTTGGCATTTTGCTCATTCAGTCATCTTTCTTCCCAGTTATTATTAACAATGGAACCAGTGTAATTGCAATAATGATTTTTTCAAGTTGGGGAAAACATCTTTTAACTACACATTCACACATAATGCTCTGGATCTGAAATGGGGTTTTTTTAAAAGCAAAGAGGAGCTACATCTCATGGCACACGACAGTGGCAATTTTAAGAAAAGGAAAAGTTTCAGCAAAAATATTTGCACTCATCTCCTCTAACGGTAAGTGAACTGGACCGCCACTGTAAAAAGGGTCACGCTGGTTGCTTGAACAAGCACAAAGTAGCAGTGATGGGTTCAACTTCTCACAAGTGTGCCCCATTCAGATACGCTACATGGGAAAGCTCATTTTAGCATTACAGACCAAAGTATGAAGATGTCTGTTGGACACCTTGGGCTTTCAATACTGTATTCCTGGTTCTCCATCCCTTCAGGTTTTCTGGAGATGCTAGAAAACCTTGTTAGTGGAAGTAAATAAAATAGCATGTTAACAGTCCAAAAAGCAGCATTCATTCATTCATTCATTCATTCATTCATTCATTCATTCATTCATTCATTCATATACACACACACACACACATGCTGGAGAGAGAGAGTGTGTGTTTTTTCATATGATAAAAGACAAACCAAAAGAAAAAATAATAGGAAAAAAACCCAGAAAAGTGCAAGAAAAAAGAAAAAGGAAATTAAAGTTAAGAAACATGCAAGTGACTTCTGAACTTCTTTTCAAGAGTTAATTACATTCTTAATGTCCCTCCTTAGCATTCCAACAACAAAATGGAAGAAAAGCAAGATGGGGGAGTTCCTAGAAAAATAATATTTGCATGGGGTCATCATGGGGAAAAAAACGGGGGGAACTCTGATTGCAAACACAAAACAGAGGTCACCCCTACATATGCCTCTGTTAGAGGAAGGCCTGGATACTAATGTAACTCATGAGTAAGCAGCTTTTGAAGGCACCTTTAGAATTTTAAGAGCACATGGTGGGCACACTCACAACATGGTTGCCCTGGAAGGCTTGCCTGTTCAAAAACTGGCTATTGTGGGGGGCATGGCCAGTCATCTAGCACCCGTTCACCAGAAGCAAGCTAGCCCTAGAATGTTGTGACCATCCAAGTGGGACCAAAAGGTATGCTGCAAGTAAATTTAATGTAGGAGGGTTATGCTTGACCTGTGCAAGGGTGTTGTGGCTACCATCTTGACTTCTGATTCACGGACATCCCTGGTCCTCTCTTTGTTCAATCAAAATACTTTGGGGGGGGGGAATCAGGAAAAATAAAAATGCTTCTCTCCTGCTAGATTCTGTGAGCTATTAGATTCTTTTAGACTAGGAATTTTATTTAGACGGGCAAGAAATATTGTAGAGCTTCTACGTCTCTTCCCAGTGTCCAGTTTCTTCCTAGGGCCATGGAGCCCGTTATGGTAATTCATAACTTGAGAAGAAAAATGCGCCTGGACAAAGGCAACAATTATATTTCACTGTGTGTGAAAGAAGAGAAGGATGAATGCTTAGGGGAGTGAAGAGATAGACAGAAGGCTGCTGCAAGACAAATGAGTCATGTAGAGACGCTGGCGTGCCACAAGGGTGACGCAGAGGGACCCAGGAATAGTAAAATGAATGGATAGCTGGAATACTCAGCTTGATAGATAGATGGGGTGGGGCAGGGCAGATTCATAAAAGGTATCCAGCAGATATCTAGGCGAATGTCACAAAGGATGAATGAGCTACATTTGTCATGCTGGATGTATAACACTAAAGGACTGGTCAGCACATGGTCCAATTTGCACCCAACTGAATGGCCCACTTGCGCAGGGTTAACCAAGCCACATGTATTCTCTCTCAGTATTTAAATATCACAGACCAAAATACACAGCCTTTCCAACTGTCCATTCTGGTGCCACCAGAATGTCTCATTGATTAGCCTTCTGAATGATGCCAGTGTAGGCCAAGAGGTAGCACCTTTTCTGCACACCACCTCACACCTCAAAAATTTCTGCTGCATACATGGACATTTGCCATATTCACAGCATCATTTCATGCCCATCTCTCCCTTCCTAGAGGGGGGTACTTGACATCATTCCCCATCCAGTCTTGCTTGCATGGGAAGAAGGACAATATTGGTTGCTCTTGATGTCCTCCAAGCCGACCAACCAGCACTCTGCATCTACAGAAGTGGGGAGAACCAAGTGATATGGAAGTTAAAATAAAAAAAGAGAAATGGTTCCAAATTTGGACGCTTTTTGAACTGTGATAGCATAGGCTTGAATAATGGCATGTCCTGGCAATCAGGACAGGTTTGATCATCACAAAAGAATCACCGATGGTGTACTAGAGCCGAGCACAAACGATCTTTTGAAGTTCTCTGCCAAATCTGTGGGCAGAGAAATTGGGTGGACATTTTTTTCTGATTTTTTCCAGGGGAAGAAGACGTTCTCCAGCACATCCTCAAGGACGGGACTCTCCGTTCACAGTGACATTACTTAAAAAGCAAAGCCCATGCGAAGGATTCCCTCTTGATGTCTTCTTAATACATATGTATCATGGCAGCACGGAAAGCCACGCCGAGCACTGGAGAGATGATTGATGAAGCCAATTCATCAAGTTGCATGAAAACTGGTCTCAAAACTGCAGGGGAATTTTAAGGTATATGCAAGGGAGAAAGTACCTCTTGGGGGAGATGGACAGAAGACTTTTCAGTACCAACACCATGATAATGGAATGCCGACCCAAAGGAGGTCTGCCTGGCTCAATCCCTGCTCCCTTTTCTCCAAGCAGTGAAAGTAGGGCGCTTCACAGAGCCTTTTGCTGGAATATTATGATACTGTTAGATTAGCAAGCAACTTTTATTATTTTCTTGCTTTGAAGTTATGCAATGTTCTTGAAAATAATTTTGCCTTGCATTGTTTTGAGCTTGATTCCAGAAACTCTTCCTGCTCAAACCACTTCAGGATCCTGTGCATGGACTAACAGACTTTGGAATATTACAATGAATGAATATAATTACAGAACACTCTTATATGGATTAAAGTCAAAGTCAATCCCATTGAGTTCAGCCAGGTTTATTCCTGGGAACATAGTTATGGGACTGCAGCTTGGTTCAGAAAGTATCCCTGCGTTGTGCAGAAACAGCACAAATAAGGAAAAAAGTAAATAATGAAAAAATTGTCACAAAGACAATTTTGAAATGAGGGTTTAGCCCGCCTTTACCTGCCAAGGAAAGCATCTTACTGGTCAGACATATATCGATATATACGCACATCTGGGGCTTTTTGATGTGCATTAAACAAATTCACAAGCCTTGTGTTACATTTAAAGGTCAAAAGAGATTGCATTTCTCTGAATGGCCTCCAAACTCTATAAAGGGCTACTGCTAAGCAGGATTACTTTCCCACCCGGAGTGGATGCAGAATGTAATCTGATTAGGAATTTTATGACCTACATCTCTATAGGAAGACGTGCTGCAGCATTTCAGATTCCTCCCCTTCCAAACATTACAATATCTAGCTGAATGCTCTGCAGCTGTAAGTTTTGTAGCCCTCCTCCCTTTCTCTCTCCCTCTCTCTCTTCTGCATTCCAGGTAGCTCATCCCAGGACACAGGGCCTTCCACCCACCAGTAAGATGCAGACAGGGTATGCAATAAAAACCAAGTCAAATTAGGACCCCTGAGAAGCAAGAGGAAAGTAATAGCCATGGTGGTTAACACATAACATGGTGTAACAGTCTTTACTTATCTGTGGGTAATACAGACTGAATTAAATCCTAGTGGACAGACATCACGAAGGAATTCCTCTGATGAAGGTTCCCCCCACCTGCAGAATGCAAGCACAGGCAGTCAGGAAAGCTGCTGTGTAGGTGTTCCCCCAAAAAACCACATTAGTAACTGTACCGTCTTCTACCACCTCTGACCATCCAAACTCAAAATAACGCCTAGAGAAATTCCACAGAAATTCTCAAGCACCTGAGGTTGAGGTGGAAGAATAGAAGCCTTTTCTGCAGGGGAAAGTAACTGTGCTTGATAAATCGCAAGACTTAAATGGCAAGTATGCCAAGCACCCGTACACTTCCTCTAGTGCCCTCTCTGAAATACCAGGGGATGCCAAATAAGAGGGGGGCAGAGAACCGCAGCAGTCTCTCCCAGCCGGAAGTCTTGATGTCTGCAAAGTCACTGCTGTTCACAGCACTAACAACAGGGATCAGTCAGGGAGGGGAAGGTGGGGGAAAGAGAATGATAGTTAGAAGTGTGAATCTGGAGGGAAATGCAAGGTCAGAACGGCAGGTGAGGGAAAGAGGAAGAACAGAACAAAACAAACCTATTTGCATTCATCACACACCTGCCATGCAGTAGCATTTGCTGTGACTTCAGCACCAGTGCGCTGTCCTCAACCAAGCCGATTTAGACTCTTAGAGCCAAGGAATTGACCCTTTGTATTTTGCTACACCTGCTGTTATCACTAACACACAAGCACAATGTATGCATGCACATGACATTACACAGGGAAGCCCCGGAGCTTGGCAGAGGTGAATACCGTACAGGCCAATCTTCATCCCACTTACTTTCTTGGCCTAACAGAAGCTAACTGCCCTAGGTGACTGGGGAGGGGATCCTATGTGGACAAGTAATGAGGGGAGAGGGGATGAGCAGGATCAGTCCTAGAAAGAAAGTACCCTAAAAGCCATGGGGTTCAAGGACAAGCAGAATGCTGGGAAAGGCAGCCCACCTACCCCCACGCCCACAATCATGGAAGTTTTATAACCTGCCCTACCCCTAGGAATCAGAACAAGCAATGGCAGTTTTTGTTTTTTTTTAAGGGGATCTTTTACCCAATGTATACCTAGTTAATTAAGGCAAAACTTTGCTTTGCTTTCCACATTTGAAGAATCACTGCTTAAAATAAAAAGGAGGAGGAGGAACCAATACTATCTGGAGCATAGGAGGAGGAGGAGGAGGGGGAAGGGGAAGGAGAAGGAGAAGAAGGGGAGGGAAGGAGAAGGGGACAAGGAGGAGGAGAGAAGGGGGAAGGAGAAGGAGAGAAGGAGAAGGGGATGAGGAGGAGAGAAGGGGGAAGGAGAAGGAGAAGGAGGAGAAGGAGGGGACAAGGAGGAGGAGAGAAGGGGGAAGGAGAAGGAGAGAAGGAGAAGGGGATGAGGAGAGAAGGGGGAAGGAGAAGGAGAAGGGGACAAGGAGGAGGAGAGAAGGGGGAAGGAGAAGGAGAAGGGAACAAGGAGGAGGGGAGAAGGGGGAAGGAGAAGGAGAGAAGGAGAAGGGGATGAGGAGAGAAGGGGGAAGGAGAAAGAGAAGGAGAAGGAGGAGATGGAAAGAAGGAGAAGGAGAAGGAGGAGAAGCCTATGTGTGGCCCAATCCTCCCAAAACAATACCAACATCCAACATGACACTGTCCATGGGACCACATTTCCCTACAACATCTAGTAGGTTGGGCTCTCGCTGTGTCCCTTCCATTAGAAATGGCCATCTTCAGGGCCCAAAGAAGCATTCTTTTCAGTCACTGCCCCCCCCACATGGAATAATATCCCCTCACATGTGATCAGCCCCCTCCCTCCTGGTCTTCAGAAAATTGATGAGAACCTGGTTGCTTCATCAAACCAGGAGCTTTGGTTGTTGTTCCTAGATTTCCCAAGGATGGGAAGGCTTTTACTGTTTGATCATGATTCTCAGATGTATGTGATTGCCATGGATGGTGCTGCTTTTAATCTGATTTGTATCTACTTTTAATCCCAATGATGCATTGAGGAGTCATATGCTACTCAGGGTCCGCTGACTGGAGTGGCCTACAAACCCTATAAATCAGTAAACTGCAACCAGGTTACCACACTATCTCTATTCTAGCTATCCACAAGGGCCCACAGGCATATAAGAAACTGCTTTATACCAAAGATTATTGCTCCATTAAGCCCCATATTAGTTGTAATCGCACAACCTGCTAGAATGTGTTACTGAATTAAACCATTTTCTGGGTTCTCACTGAACTACCAAGCAACCAAACAGGCTGGGTTCTTACAACAAGCTGCGCCTTTCAAAAACTAATCAAGCTTAAAACTAACCAAGCTCTGCATGTTGCATAAAAACATCTGCTAAGTCTTTACCTGACCTGGTTAAGCTTGTTGTGTGAATACAGCCACTCTTTACACTAATTGGCAATAGCTTTCCAGTCCTTCCCAGCCCTATCTGGAGTCACTGGGGCTGGACTTTGGAGCTTCTTCATACCAACTAGATCTCTGGCCCAACATGCTCAGGATTTTTTGCGTAGACCTCTCACTTTCTCCCAAGGGGAAGAAATAGGTTAACCAAGAAGAGATGGGGTTGAGAATGAATAACTGCTGAATGAATGTGGATTGAATACAAAAGTGAGTGACCGGCACAAAATTAATAGAGTGAAGTGATTTGGTCAACTAGACAGAATGAATGAAGATGGAGTTGCAAAGCAAACATATGAAGGAAGAGTGAGAAAGTCATGTTTGGATGGAATTGACAAGACCCTGAAAAAAAGAGAATTGAGATGTCTGAAGAACAAAAGGCAACGAACGAAGCAGTCTCTGGGTGTGGTGGAAGCAACGGCAGTCTCCAAGGACAGAAAAATTTGGAGAATATACTGCAGAGTGTAAACCAGATTTGCCTGTATTCTTTTTCTTTTCTCTTGTCTTATACGCTTCGTTTCTTTTGCTCACTAATCTATTTCCGCACTTGCGTAACATGACTTACCCCGAAAGAGATGGTATATTTTTACGTACGTTAAAAAAAAAATAAGTTTGGCCCAGTATTCAAATATTTCTAACACACTTGTATAACCTCGCTCCCCCCAGAAGATTCTGATACTGAAAACGACAGATAAAATGCTGCTTGTAGCATATCCCCCCGCCTTCTCCTTCTCTGACCGGATTAAGAGCTGTTCAATACAGGTGTAATAGAATCTGTAAATCTACTATGACTCAGGAACCACGTAGCTGACATCTGAGATGCAGAGCTGTCATATTGGAGATATATCTGGCATAATGAAGACTTGCCACTCCAGTACATCATCTGGCCATGCTAAAGTGATAATCATAAAAAGAAGATAAAGCCTGGGTTTCAGCATACAGTAAAGTCACATTAAACCACCACACAAAAGCATCCAGAACTGTTACTCTTGAATAGGAGATTGAGAGCTATTAAAAAGCCAAGAATTTTTTTTTTTAAAGGGTTGCCATTGTAATATTTTTTGCTCACGCAGAAAGCTTAATGGAAATCTCATTTCCCACCATTCAGGAAACACCAGCCTAAACTTCATTTTCACCAGATATAACGAAAGTCTTGCTTTTATCTTAAAATATTCTTCTAGGCATCTTCGGTTCTTCAAATGCCCCCATGCATCTCATGGAAACTTTATTTGCTGAAAGGCAGGAACGGGAGCAGCTTTGCCCTCGGCCCAGAATTAATCAGATGTTCAAAAGACATGCAGGGGAAGGGGAGGAGGAGCAGCTTAAGAATTTGAAAGAAGGCTGCAAGGACACAAAAGCTATCCCTAGAGAGGGAGTGATCACAAATGAAGGGCCATAAACTGGCTGGGGGACACTGTCAAACCCGAGAATGAAGAAGCAGCAATATCCTGAAAGTTGGTTTCTTTCTTTGTTCATTTCACACTGTATCCTACAGTGGACAATTTTGCTGAGCCACAGACTATACATCATCCCTACGGAGAAGCTGTCTGGGTTTTGGGTGTTGTTGTTTGGATGTAAAACAGGTAAAGCAAAATAGGCATTATCTGAGGGATAATGCACTGAGCTTGTATTTTATTTCACTGGTAAAACTCTGAACTATTGTGCTACTGAATTTAAGCAGTGGGGTCATTATTTGAAGCTGCAAAGGCCATCAAAAGCATAGACACTGTGGCTTCTCAAAGCAGACATTCAAATGAACCATAGGCTGATACCTGATCCCCAGCTTCATTATGGATATCATTGCTTCCATCCTTCCTTATCTCCCAACTAGGAAGCCATGGGAAGAAACCTTGCACCTGTTGGGACTCCTCAGATGCGATTCCAATCCCACCCTCCATGTTATGTCTGCATCCTTGTCCACCTTGGTTTCTCCCACTGCCAAAATGTGGAGCCAGAGTTGATTTTTAGCAAGGCCAATCTGGACCCCAACAGGACAAGTCTTGTTACAAAGCAAAGATGCTGGTAATAACAGAGGGCATTTGCCTTGTTTCAGAGAATGATGACCCATACCAGTTTGCTTCACTGGAAACATCTTCACTTCACGGAGGTTTGAAAGATGGGGTGAAAAACAAGGTGGACTCTCCCTTGTTTGGGAGAACCTCCTTTATGGCCTACAACTTATTTCAGGTCTCAAGGTGTGATCTGGGAAGATGAAGACCTTGGAAGAAAAAACTGTGGGTGATAAAGAGTAACTACAATCACTCCTGCTTACAGTGTCAGCCACCTCAGATTTACTTACAAGAACTGTCAGCCCTCCAAGGCAGACTAGACCAGGAGACCAAAGTTATGTATGCTAATACTATTTTTATATGATGTTGTCTTACTTGTGGATCTTCCTCCTGTTCCTCAAGGTTATTCCTTCTGCTCATTACAAGAACTCATGACAACACCAGGTATTGACACCATAAAAAATAAAGTCATATTCATAAGATAGTCCTCACTAGTTGATAGGAAGTAAACTTCTCATGTAAACTCCAGAACAGAATTCACTGGCCCAGCCAATTAAACCCAAAGGGGAGGACATTTAGCTGAAAGAGTCCTGAACTGAGCTAATCCCTCGTCTGCATCTAAACTAATTCCTCTAGTCAATTAACTCTCCCTGCATCTACTTACTGGAGAGGTAAATGTTCCTTCCAGCATCCATGATTAAGGCAGAGTCTAAAGAGGAAATGGGGTAACAGGCAGGGCTTCTCGAGGCACACAGATTCTGGGTTTCTTTCCATTATCATTCCCTCACTCCCTTCCTTGTGGGGTGGGAAAGGGGCAGGAAATAGTAGGGGTCTTTGTCATCCTCCTCAACCTTTCTTATTTGTACATTCATTTTAATTCATGTTTCCCTCTATCTAAATTCCCTCTGGGCCTTCAAATCTGGGAGTGCCTTCCCCAGGCATTTCACAGTGTGCGACTATCCTCTGTGCTAATCATGGAAAATGCCACAAACCTACCTCCAAAATGATGCCCATCTAAAATACTGTTCTGGTCAATGCTATGAAACAACTACTGGGAAACATGGGGCATAAAATACAATCAGGTTCACATCCTGCTTGTGGTTCCCATCAGCAACTGGTTTTCCACCAGGCAAAACAGGATTCAATAACAGATCAAGGAAATAACACTTCCTTGATCTTAATAAGCAATAGTCCTGCCAAAAACCAATGGAAACATCTGATCAACATCAGAAGGGCATTTAAAGAAAAATTATTATAGCAGTATCTTTCATCTCCATTTCCCTGACTTCATCCCCATCTCTCTCTTACTTCCCTTCCTCTTCTTTATATATTTATATAGAGATGTTGATAATCCCTGAACACATAAAATCAGAAATAATAGAAGACCCTACATTATTTAAGATGAACAGAGCTCTCTCTGATATAATGCACTGCCAAAGTCTGTATATAGAAAATCAGAGAGACAGAATATTAACTACTGAAGCCACTGGAAATTTCCGGACTAGACCATTGCAATGTGCTGGGTGTGAACATATTTGATTACTCTTTGTGGCTATATAAGAGAACATATGCCCATGTTATTTTTACTGGACAGAATTCCAGATGAAAACCTTTGGAGCATCAGCAGAAGTTTGTGGGAAGCCAACATAATTCCTTGCCAAGATGCTGTTGCAAGATCCAAGCCTCACATCTTCTTCCTGAATTAATAGCATTTTCCTGAAGTTCACATATATGATCAAGGCTTGCTGTTCCATGTAACATCTGCTTTTAGGGAATGACCTATGTGTTTCAGAAACATGGAGATGTAACTGCAATCACATGTGATTCAGAATGACAAAATCATGCATGAAAATCTATTTTATATCAAGCCATTTGACCTCCTCAGATGCTTCTGAGCTGTTCAGCGCTGCTTCATGTGACTCAGTTGTTGTGTTCACACAAAATGCTTAACCTGGTGATTGAATTAGCTCAATTTCTAGGTTCACGTCACCAACTGATCCATAAGGTGGAATGGGTTCACACAACCTATCAAGACACAACATAACTAACATAAGTTAACACAAGCCAAGCTTAGAATGATATGCCTAATTGCAATTGGTAGGCCTTTCCGTGGTCTGGTGAAGCATGCTGTGAAAAACAAACCTTGTTTTCAATGCAATGCCTGCTCCTCCCAAGAAAATAAATTAGAGAGGACATTACTGGTAGTTCACTCCAGGGATCTGTCCAAGGTCCTGAAATATTCCTCCTTCAAACGAAATCATGATCTACCTTATTCCAGGTATAAGCTGCCTGCATGCCACATGTGCTCCCCCTTCCCCAAAACCTTTTGTGGGATTCCTAAAGCTCTCCCATGATTACCCAAGTCAATTTCAGTATCAAATTCTTGAGCAACACAACACAATTTCCTACCAATTTGGGGAGAAAACGAAAGGGCTGCAAGTGACATAAGGTTCTTAAGAGAAGTCATTGGCTGAGTGTCCATACCACTAGGAAGACCAGAGCAGAAAACCAGCTCCACAGGAAGACCACAACACTATTTTATTGAAATAGGCTATAATAACAGAAGCTTGCAAGGCTGACTGTGCTGGGCCTCCCCTCCTTCTTATACCCCAGTGAATCAAAGAGGCATTTGAGTGAGTCACTTCTGAATGTTAACTTGATTCCTAGGACTTGAAGAGTGTTTCAGCCTCCTTTGCCTAGATAATGTTTCTTGTATATTTCTGTCAAGGTCACCTCCTTTACTCTCTGCATTGAGTAGATGTCTGCATCTGGTTCTCTCCAACCCAAGCTTAATATTCTGCCACTGAATTCCTCTACTCTCTCTCCTTTACCAAAAGTAAACAGAAGTTGCAGGCAAACACACCCACACCCACACCACAAAGAGTAATCCAATCTGCCAAGCCATGAAGAATCTGTACAATCCAAACGATACAGTAGAAGAACCAACTTGCAAGCTTCTCTAAAGTTTGCAAAATGACTCACCCGAAGTTACCCTGCAGGTATTGACTTCAGCACAGGCAAATCAAGATAGCAAAACAGCGAAGTCGGATGATTGCCAAGGTGGCTGGGAGGACTGGAGATAGTTCTCATACCCAGCATGAGCCCATATGTCAGGATTAGCAGAGGTGCTAATTGGCAAGTGCAGGGACTAGGAACAGGCAGAGAGATCTGCCGCTCAGAACTGAAAGATCAGCAAATGTAACTCGACAAGTGCACTTAGCCATCACTGCTCTGTTACTTTTTTGAACATGTTAATATGAAAGGCACCCCCATACATAAGCTGCTTTCTCAAAAATTGCTGTTACCACTTTTGGGGGGTTATCTCTGTAAACCTCGACCGCTAAGCAGATTTTCATACTTGTCACTTGACTGAACTTTAGGAAGACTCCCGCTTTCACACACCACTGATGTGCTTACATAGGCAATGAAATAAAAATATTCAAAACCAAAACATGCAGCCCTTAGAGGAAACTAGGTTCTCTTCTTTGTCTACAAAGGGGACTGCCACGCCTTTGAATATAACAGAGTCAGGCTCAGAATTCTCTGAAAATAATTTGCTGACACTTTTCTTTGGTGGGGATGGAGAGAAAACTGGGGTCCTGTGGTATTCTCAGAATAATCCTCTTTATTTTTCTTATCACTTTTGACTGATATCCTGCCTTTCAGCCCATGAAGCAACTTTTCCTAACACCATACTCCTGCTAATTCAAGAACACAAGATCTCCACTGAATATTTCCTCTGAAAAACTGCCTCAAAGATTAAAAGATGATTGAGGGAACCCATAAAAATTCCTCCTCTTCTTTACCATTAGCAAAGCCATTTGCTACATCAAATCTGTAGAACAGTTTACAAAAGGGGAAGATTGAATCCATCCCAACATAGTTGGATTTTGGGAAAGAAACAGTCAGTTTGGCCCCTGTCAATTAAGATAAGCACCAGAAGTGTCATCCCTTTATTCTCCACCCCACTTGAAGTTAATGAAAACTTTCTTCTCTTTTGGGGAAAAAAATGAAAGCAATTTCTTCTCTTGTAAATGAGAGAAACACTTAAAAGTGCAGAAGCCTGAAGGAATCCTATCACAGAATCGCAGGATGTAAGAATTGGAAAGTACCTTGGAGATCATCCAATCCAACCCCCTGCCCAGGGCAGACGTCTACTACTAAACCAAAAAGTATAAATGGACTATCAAAAATTCTACCTTTTACATCCATTCATTGCCTATTGTCTAGATCTGCATGACACACTTAACTTGGCCACTGGATTAATCCATTTTCTGGGTTCACAGTACATTGAATCATAAGGTAGCCAGACAGGTTGTAAACAGTTGGGTTTACACAACATAGCTACACCACCAAAAACTAAGGTACTGTAAAAACTAACACAGCTTGTTATGTTATGTGAATGCAATAGCTAGACCTTTACTTGACCTGAGTAAGGGTTTTATGACTGGTTGAGCCCAACATTCTAGATGGGGTAAAAATGGGGTTGGGTAATTTATGGTTTAAGATGTTGTATGAACAAGGCCATCACATGAAGATCATACTATTTATTTGATTGAGCTTAGCATGCTGTACAAACACTTAAAATGTGTGGGGTGGGCTTATCTGGATTTGGGGTTCAGTATCCAACTGAATCCAGTGAGAACTGAGCTCCACTCCACAGCAGAAACAGTATGGATTTTGGCTTTCAGCTCACAAAGTCCCACTCTGGGAGAGGAACAGTCCAATTTGTCTTGGAGATGTTGAATTCCTGCCTATGAATCCCACCAGGGCAGGAAGAAAGACAGAAGGGCCTGTCCCTCCATAAAATTGGTCCCTTATACATTGCAAGCATGCTGCATGCCAGGAATTTCTCAGCTTCTTGCTTCCAGAGAGGCCTCCAATTTCAGTTTGTCTCCAATGAACCACTAAGCTCTGTTACAGGTACTTGACATGATGTTGTCATAACTACATCTTTGTGTCAGTAATGAAGGATGGGCTCTTAGGTGCTGCTCCTTTTATTAGATAAAAATCCTTTCAAAATTGGTAAATTAACAGCTCCATGCCAGAAGGAGACACTGTAGAAACAGTTAGGAAAGAGCCGGTGGAATACAAGATGTCCAAAAGCTGCTTAAATGGGATCTTTCCATGAAAAGCAAATAGCCCTAAGTCCAGAATGAACCTGCAGCCACATTCACATGGTGGGCTTAAGGGTTTTCAGAGCAGTGGAAGCATGCCATGTGAACTCCAAAACTGAGTTTATTTATTTGGTAAATTTATATAGCCACCCATCTCACATACATGCCTCTGAGCGATGTATAAAGTTAAAAAACACAAAGAGCAATACAACAAAATAACCAAAAACATGGCCACAAATGTCATTTTAAAAAATGCTAAAAACTATAAAAACCATAAAGAAAACATAATCTGCAAGAGAGTGCACTCGGTTTCCCTAGTAATACAGCCACTTTACAGGCTCCGTACAAAGGTTTCCAGATCCCCAGGCCAGATGGCAAAGCTACGTCTTCAGGCCCTTCTGGTAGGCCAGCAAGGTCAGAGCTAATCTGACCTCAGAGGGAATGACATTCCCAACAGCTGGTGCCATGGGAGAAAAGGCTGTCCTCTTGGGTCCCGTCAGATGACATTCCTTTGTGAATGGGATCCACAACATGCCCTTCCTGCTGGACCTGATGGGATGGGTTGATGTGATCAGGAAGATGTGGCCCCACAGATAACTCAGCCCCATGCCATGTTCATTGACCTGGTCAGTTAAAAGGTTAGCCCTAACCACAAACAGACCCGCATTTGTTTGGGGCTACCACAACCCCCTACTCAACTAATACACTACCCCATCCTGTGTCATGTAAATACCTACTAGAAGGCTGATTTTCTGTCTTGGTTTTGTCACCCTGCCACCACATGGTCAAACCAAAGGGTACACAAGGGTGTTGAAAGTGATAAAGTTGACCTAACTCCAACTGTGCCATATCTGATTTTTTTTTTTTAAGATATTCTCCAGTGGGAAATAGCCAGGACTGGTAAGATGCCAACCATCCAGAATCATGCAGGAAATGAAGATGAGTGGACCAACTAGGAAAGGAGATTCCTGGGTCAACCATTTCATTTGCCACAGTTACTCTTAATATATACATAGTATATGCATATGGGATTTAAGATTAAGAATTAAAAAGGTACCAAGAAGCATTACATGCAGACCACCCAACTGACATCAAATCCAGAATTTAGTGGGAGTATTCCCAAAGTCCTCAGAGCAGCTGCTGAGTCTTGGGATGTGGAGCTAACCCTACAATCCAGGCTATTTTCCAAATTCAAACAGATGACAAACACAGGTGAATGCCTGAATGCCTAGCCTACCAATCAGCCATGATTTACCATATTCCTCAGACTCTGTAAGTACTGCTGTAGAGCTGGGGATTTATTTAAATTAAACTTTCAGAACCCTGGAAGTTACTTTCTACAATCATCAATTCTGACTGCCACTGGATCTCCAGGTTCCATCTGCAGCTTGAGGCAATCAAGTATTGGACCTTCTGCATACAATGCCTATCCACTCCCATTGAGCTACAGACTCATTTTTCACACAGCTAAGGACTGAAAAGCAAGCTAGAAAGTACGAACATAAAAATACTCAAATGCTATCAAAACCAAGAGGAAATAAAGGCAATATTATGCCCCTTAGTAAAATTAAAACTAATGAATCTAGAGTTCTCAAGGTCCCAACACATCAGGACTTTTTCAGGCACCCACCTCTAATCTTACAGTGCATGGCCTGGCCACATTCCAAGTCCTTGTTCCTGGACTCAGGGGCTCCAACCCATCATGGGGCAGAGTTGATGATTACCTTGTCCCTCCTTCCTACAGACCAATTCATACTTCCCAAAACATAGCCGCTCCTCCCCTGTATTTTTTCCTAACTTGTAAATCAAAGGTTGGCAATCCATTTTGGGCTGGCAGGAATATTTTGAACTTGGAGAGCAGAAATTCTTCAACCAGACCAATAATATACTGAAGAGAAGTCAAGGGCTTCCTAGTGCTTGTTCAACTTCTCCGTGGCTTTATGATCAAGTCTGTCTTCAGACAACTAGATTGCCATGTGGGTTGGAGAACGTCAGTTCTGAGAACAGTAAAACAGGGGAGCATTGCAAATAGGTGATTATTTGGTAAACCACCCTTTTTGTTCTATTTTTTCCAGACTTCTGTGGCAGGGAAATTATCTCTTCAGAAGAAATGGGCAGAAGGAACAGGGGGGGAAAGTCCATATTAAAGACGAAGTGGAAGTGGAAATATTGGCTGAGTTCACATACTGCATTAAATTAGGTTTTTCCTTCAACAAGGGTTTTGGAATAAATCACAGGGGGCTGGGTTTGGGTAACACGTTAAGCCATAAGCCATACTTTAGACATCATAATGGCTAGGATCATACAATGTACTAGGCCCAAAACCAATAAGCCACCTTCTGTCTTAACAAAGGATTAGACTTGGATTCAAGAATGGGTCACTAGCCAAACATTACACCACAGGTGCAATATAGGACCAACTGGTCAGTATAGCACATGGTCCCACCTTCTCCAGAGACGCTGTCTTTGTTATTGATTTATTTATTAGATTTATGCCTGCTGCCATCAGAACAGTGTCTTAGTGGTTTGTTGTAGTTAAGAGACAAGAGCCCAGAATCAAACCAAAAATAATGTCAATAAATCAGACTCTAATAAAAACCAAGCATCCTGAGTGTCCTACCATTCACCATAGGCCATCTGGAATCACTCAGGCTAAAACTATGGAGTCAACCTGATTTCCAATGGAAGGCCATTCTATAGTGAAGGAGGCCTCCATGCCACATACTTCAGTTTCTTCCAGATTGTATGGGTTTCAACTGGAGAAGGTGCTTCTGTAAATATCTTGGCGCTATGCCCAACATACTTGTCTATATATGTTTCTGTTCTACCTATCAACCTAACTCTCAAAAACAACTGCCTTAGAATCCTGAGAATTGCATCTCAGCTGAAGGAAGCTACGAATGGCCTTCTTTAGTGCAATATGTAAAGACTGCTCAATTAACAGCAGTTCCTGCAGTAAGAGATTAAGAAACACTAATCAGTCATACAAACATAGTCCTCGATTACCGGTGGTAACTGGGACCGGGAACTCCATCGCTAAGTGACGTGGTCATAAGGTGTGACGTCACATGACTATGCTGACTTACAATGGCAGTTACGGCAATCATAACTGTGAGCTGGTTGCCAAGTGCCCAAATCATGATCATGTGACTGTGGGGATGCTGCAACAGCCGCAACTACGAGGACCCATCATAAGTCCCCTTCATTCAGCGCCATCATAACTTTGAATAGTCACTGAACGAGTGGACCTTAAGTGAGGACTGGCTGTACACAAAGCAAACATGATGCAGGAAAAATAGCTCCTAAACATTCTAGTGATACCAGAAAATGGTTTAAACTGCATTTCATAGCCAGGATGCTACAAAGGCCCAATGACCCCACTCACTTGGCAAGATCAGCCAGAGAAAGGCCACTGAGGACAGTCCCAGAGTTTGAACAAGTAGAAGTCAGCCTTCTCCTTCAGCAATGGTTGGAATGACATTTCCCAGGATTGCCAGGGAAGGCAACTATTAAACAGAATTCCACATGCATTGTACACAAGCCGTTTGGTCTGCTGAGCTTCAAGGACTGCCTTCAAATGAGGTGAGGTGGGTTATAACAGTAGGTGGTTCTCCAGTTGGGACTTGTCCATCCAAAGAAGCTCACTCCATAAAGCGGGGGTAGGCCAAAAAAGGGTGGCCACCAGCACTCCTATTCGTTGCTCAGAGTCAACGGGGCAGAAGAAAGGGTACTCTTTTATGTAGTTCTAGTAGGTTTGGAGGCCCTTAAGGGACAAAATGGGTACCTTGTAGAAGCTTAAAGCATCCATTTCATCCGTTAAAAATCTCCAATCTCTCCTTTCCAAATTGGGCCTGGTGGTCTCGTTGCAAATCTTAGTGCGGCCTTCAAGGAGGTAAATGCAGTACACCTTTGTCATAAAGGCTTAGTCCACACAGACTCCTACTGAAGAAGAAGTCTGTTCTTCTAGAATTTGGGGCCCTTCCACTTTTAAGAACTGAAAGTGTGCTTCCGAGATCTTTCCAGTCCTATTGGAATTTCTTTGGTTTCATTCTGTAGTAGGATGGGAGAGCATCTGCTTTATTTATTTCATACCAGTTTAAACTACCCATTGGTTCTCTGGGCAACGGATAGGTTTCTTGAAGATTCAGTGTGTAACAGAACAGAAAAACAATAAAAACACCAGCATTTTTCAAATAGGAACAACACTAATAACAACAGTAAGAATTAAAACTAAAACGACGTTATGGCATTTTATGATTTCAACTTTATTTTGTGAACCATCCAGAGACATTCAGCTATAGGCGGTACAGAAATATAATAAGTGAATAAATTCCATCTGTGTTAAATGCCCACAACAGTAGGCCCTTGTGTTAGTTCTCTCCATTGTACCATTAACAACATCTTATCCGGAGCAGTTTCGAAGCAGAATGCAGGATGTTGTTTGAGCTGGATGTAATATTCAGGGCTGTTCTGGACCAATTGAATGCCTAATTTGGTGACAGGCAGCACTTGTAGCAACTTCCATTTGCTAAAGTGACAAGTTACTCTTTTCAATGCCAATACCAGTTTTGACTAGTGCAGTACAATTCAATCAAAATGTTCCCTGTGCATTTGGCCAAATCCAAGTGACTAATGCCATTGAATCAAGAGATTTATTTCAAACACAAGGCACAGCTTTTTTTTTTTTTTGCCAAGAGCACACACACTCATTGTTTTGTTAAATCCCTCCCTATGTGTTATGTCATCTTGAGAATAATTGCCTATTTGAGATGTTAAGATCTGAAAACATGCAAACATATTAATTGAGTTTGGCTGTCCTCAAAAGATTGCGGAGGAAGCAATTATCACACACACATTTGATAGACCGTGACAATCACATACCCTGTTTGCGGGGAGGGCTGTGTGGAAATTGCTTCCAGGGGTGGCTCAGCCAACTGGCTGAGTTGATTGTTTCACACAGCCGGTAGCAACAGCCAACATGTCCACTGAACAGCAGGGGAATTAAAACAAATAAAAGGAAAAAAAGAGGGGGGAGGAAAATGCAGGGAAAGCTGATGTATTTTATGAAAAGTAAAAAAATTAATCACGATTTTTTGGAGGGGAAAAAAAGAAGAAGAATGTTTCCCTGGTAGATAAGAAGGACCTTTTTTTTTCAGACGTCACCAAAGGATAGAAGAGAAAAATAGTTTGTATTGCTGGTAGTTAGATCTTGCTACAGCAAAGCTTCAAACAGACATTCCCAAATTGTGTACCATGAGGAATACAACTGTTATATAATTCAAGGCTTCTGCCAACCCAAGGACTCTCCGCCCCAGCAATAAAGGTCACATTCTGCCTCTTTGCCTGAGTCAGTCACTGCTCTGGTTTTTCTTCTGTTCCCATCAGTTTCTCCCCAGCTCTTTGAGAGCAGGTGATTTTGCAATACCTCTGGCCAAGTGCAGTAGGATCATTCAAGCTCCACCATGGTAAAGAAGTGATTGTGATCCCAGAGATGAAAGATTCGGCACTATCCCCTATAGAGGGATGGTTGATGAAATTGACAGGTCTTGCTAAAATGGATTAACTTCTTTGATTAGAAAAAAGATATGACCTACATTTACTGGTGACTGGAAACCTCTTACGGACTTTTTGCATAAAAATGGGGGGGGAATGAACTTGTGATTTATGGCTTTGATGATCAGATAGGATAGAGATTACAGAAAGAAGAGTGTCATGATGTAACTTTAGAGAGAAGGTAAAATATAATTGTACTTATAACTGCTGTGAAGAATATCAGAAGCCACTTCTTTGTATCTTTTTTCTTTCTTTTCTGTTTTTCTTGAGCTTTTTTTCTTTTCTTGCACTTTTTGCTTCCTCTTTGCTTTTGCTTTTTCCTTTTTCTTCCTTACTTTATGTTAGTTTGTGTTAGTTTTTATCTTTCTTTTCAAATATTTTAATTATACATTCATATATACATAGAAGTGATCCTGCTCCCATCAAAGAAATGGCCTCTTCCTATTCTTCATGACCTCCTAAGTTACCTAGCTGATTCACTACATCCATTTGGCTCTGGAATCAAAACAGCAGCTCCAGCAGATACATAAAAGATGAGTGCCATTGGAGGTAAGGGCTATGCTTTGTTCCTCAAGTTTGGAATTGATTCAGATTCGACTGTGGTTGCACTGGCTGGAATTATACGGGGCTGGGGAATGCTTTGCAGTCGGCAACAGGAACTTGCACTTTCAAGAATGCTTTCTCCAGAGCAAATGGAATAACGCATATCCTGCATTTCCACACCTGCCTGATGGAGATGTTCTTCAGTTTTTGTGTTCAGACCAGGATATCCTCCTTTAAGCTTGGAGAGGGCCAGACAGTCCTATAAGGCCACCATCAGCCTTCATCAGAACAAATGCTTTGGAGGAGCTCTCCAAGGTGCTGCAACAACCAACCTGCTTTGTGTGCTGACCATCTGCCTACAGTGAAAATTCGCAACCATTTCTTGGTGGTACTAGCCACGAATCAACCTGAGTGTCAGCTACTCTGATACTTTCCAAACTTTAGCTCTTGGGGTCTAAGAATGATGTACACTTCCAATTCTAATTCTGAAGGAAAATAATTGGCCCTAACTTACTAGAGCGCCACTTTAAGTGTCGATCCTTGGGAATTAATCTAAAGCTAAAAATCTAGTGCCATCCAGATTTTACACTTCCAGCTTCCATCAATGCCAGCTCCCATGGACTGGACACCACTATTTTTCCAGCATTTTTTTTTCCTCATTCAATTTGATTTTTAAAATCACTTTAAAAATTATTTCCAAGGAAAAGAAAATTTCAGAGCATTTCTTGTGGATGGAGGGTGGTGGTCTTATTTAATCACAAGATAGCCAAGGGGTGGGTTTGTACATGAACATCCTGCCTTTCCTTGCATAGTTCTCTCTCCTGCGGTCTACAGCTTCCTTTCATTCCTAAGCTTTTATCAAATGTCAAGGAAGGGAGCATCTCCCATGGGAATTTTTCAAGGGTAATGCTGTTGTCATCACTGCCTTTTAAAAATTGCTGGAGAATGTCTTGTTCCTCTGGAGAAACCTTTAAAAGTAGTTAGTCCACTCAAATTTGGTTGAGGATTTCAAAAGCCCATTGATGCTCAGTTCTAGCTTAAATGAACAGCCAAACCAAGACTTAAGAAGGTATCTTGCTATGAGTGAAGAAGGCAATAAAGGAAAGTTTATCTGCAGGGAGAAAGGTTGACCTTGTGGCTATTAATCCTCAATATTTCTTTTAGTGGTTCAGAGGCCAATTCGCAAAATAAGAGAAGGTGGACTTCAAGACTTGCAGTTGTTACCTTTTGACATTTTTGGCTAAGCACCTTTCTCAGCTAAAAGACAACCCAACTTCTGGAGGTAAAAAAAGACAGCAGCTGCGACTCACTCACACAGCACATATCCTGCGCATAGATCTTCTTTGGGCCTATGCCCTGCACCTCTGGATGGAAAGATATTCATGTCACACTGTGCTGCAGCAAGTGCCCTGTGGTCTGAGAAGCAGTGAGTCTCTTACAGAAGAAAAAATCAGAGTGAATTGCCAGTAATCAGAAGCCAAGAAAAATTAATCAGAAAAGTAATTATTTAAAAAGTAATCAGGAGTCAGGAGCTTGGAGAACAGGAACAGTAGCACAATAATTCATAAAAGGATGTTACTTCAGCACTGATGCCTAGCAATCGGAGCTCTTAAATAGGACAGCTGGCTAGCCATACAGCTGTGGCTAGTCCCTAAAGGTCTGTGCCTTAAGGACTAGGCTGTGACCATGTTCATGGGCTGCAACTTCTCCTCTTCTGCTTCTGGATCTGAGACAAAGAGGGAAGATTATCCAGAGGGTCTGGTGACAGGGAGGGGAAGGTCTTCTCCAGAGTTTCAGAACTGTCCTCGTAATCGAGTGTGACATTAAGGGGTTTAGGAGGCACTGCTATGAATGATCCCTGCCTCTGGTCACAGGCAGTCCATGGCAGGCACAGTGGTCAGTATTGGTATAGACAGGCCACCTAATCTAGCAGCGTTCTAGTTTAATCGGAGAAGCACGCAGGATTGGGCAACCTTCAAACCCAAGGCCACGTTTACTTGATAAGGCAGCCTGAGTTGCCTTTTGGAACTTCAAAGCCCTCTTGAAGCAGGACTGCTCACAACCAGGAGTACAGTTTCTCACCAATTTAAGGAGGAAAGTACACAGAAACCATGGCGCAAGTCAAAACAAGTAAGTCATAGGGTTTTTTTTTAAGTGTAACAATAAAAAAGAAAAATACAACTCTCTCTCAAGTCCTGGCCGCTTGTGCAAAAAGTCCCTACACACCCACACAGTATGACACATCCACACAGGCTGGAGGCTGATGTTTTACAAGGTGCTTTATTATGCCTAGAGTGTGGGTACCTATACACTCACACAAATGAATATAAAGTGAAAACAGCTTTAAAGAATGAAAAGTAGGTAGGTAAGATCTAGGCAAGAATCGAGAGGCGCTGATGGATCCCATGGATCACATCTACTTCTAGGAGACTGCAACGGCTGCACAAAGTTCAATATTGTGCAGTTCCAAGGTTTCTAAACTGCAATTCTTCCCTCAGCTATTATTTATTATTATTTATTTTATTTACTAAGGCTTACATGTTACTCCAGTCAAAAACTATCCTGAGCAGCTTATCCTTGTTCCAGTAATAGGATTATTGCTCTAAACTCTACACAGATCTTTCTTGTTCCTTTTTCTTTACCCCCACAAAAGGCCACATCACAAAAATGGAGGACATTCTAGATCATTAAAATTCTGCTGCGCATCTCTGGTTCCAGAGCAACCATCCAGTAGATCTACCATGTCATCTCTGTATGAACTGGCTTAGAAAAGCACAACAAAAAACAGAATCTCTCTCCTCCCAGATTTCAATGAGTAACTCCTAACAAATAGAGCTGATTTAATTTTTTTTCCTCTGTTCGCCTAATGTTTACACACAGATCATACTGTTCTCTAATTTATTCATTACTCAAATTATGCAAACATTTTGTCAGCCTAGACCGCTTGTGCTGCAAATCCTTCACATGGCAAATTGTGACTATTACATCCAATATGGGAAGAACATAATGTTGTGTTGCAGCACACCAACTCAGTTGAGACTAGCTAATTTGTGTACTGCACATAACTGACCTAGCTAATTAGGACGGGAAGGGTTCTTTTTATTAACACTTTCCACACTTTACACAAGGACATTAAAAATGCTTCCTGAGCCATATTGTACAAGTTTTGCAAACAAGCAGAGACTCTTAAACAATGCAACGTTGGTAGCAATCAACAATAACCATTTCCATTGACATGCTGCATACTTGCATGGTCCATCACAATCTCCCAACAGGAATTCCTTCTTACTTCTTCAAATACAATGCTCCTTCAAATGCAATGATCCAGAAAACATCAGTTCCAAGTTCTGGGAGATGCCTCCATATATTCTCCTCCTTACTACTGTTTACATCATAAATCTGCTTGCCATTGATGCTGGACTAGAGATGCTGCTTGGGCACTAATTGCTTCTGAAATTGTGCATCTTTGCTGCCCAACCTTCTCTGGGCTTGGGAGCCAAGAAGAGTCAGGTCTGGTTAGAAGTTGGGTAAGAGCGCATCAGTGGCACCAGGGCTCTAGGCAAGACTGGATGGGAAGAAGCAATTGGCAGGCCATTTCTGCATTGTTGCCAAGAAAGCCACATGGATGTCTCCATGTAGACATCAGAAGATAAGCTCAACTCAACAGCATTTGTACAATGAGTGTCACCTTCTGTTCCTATCATGACCAGCAGCACTTATCTGCATGTTAAAAGATTCAGACAGTTTAAAATCATCTAACTATCATCATGTCTAATTTGGTTCAAGGTGGTCATTTATTTTATTCCCAAATAAACGTGCTTAGAATTACAATTCCTGACTGTTGCTTTAAGATCAATGATGAGTTGCAGGTTCAACTACACTGAACACCCACACCAAGATCCTTCTGAAATAAAGAAGGGGGGCATCCTTGGTTTAACACTATCTTCTGTTAAGTAACACTCATATCACAAATCAACCTCAAAACCCTCTTTGTGCCTTTTTTTAGTTTAAAATCTGAGTATATCTGATTTTGAAACCTTCTTTTCCCAACCTTCTTTTGCCCTCACTTAGAACTGGCATTCCCTCACATGTTACTTCTCAACCTTCAGGTTAGCAAAAATTTCCTTTATCCAGAAATGGCTCTTGTTCAACCCAGGCAACCAAAATGCATTCTAGAAAAGCATTTTTCACTAACTTCCTCCAAATCCCAGTTTGCAATGTCAGTAACAAAATATTAGCAATATTTTATATATCACAATTAATGGTCTCTTTGGATCGATCCAAGAGGAATGGAAACTCCTCTAGCTCATTAGATCTCTTGATTTTATTGTAGGACAAGCAATAAAACCGCTCACAGGGCTAGGATGGGTGGCAGAAATTGCACACTCCAGGGTAATCTTCAAAATAGGCTAAATTAAGCATTTACCTGGCACATCTTTGTTTGCTCATACCATAACGCATATTTCTTTCGATGGTTTCACAGTAATTGGATGAACATTCAGCACTTAAACCATAAATACAATTCACTTTTGGTGGGGAAAAAAACCTGAAAGGAACGAAACAAACGAGTAGTCAATTTCCAAGACCAAGCTTTCCCTTCCAATTGAAAACAAGATCTTGTGGGGGGGAATGCCTGTGGTTCAATAAGAGTTAATTACATCATGCAGATCGTCTCATTTATGGAGAGATGTGAAATCTCAGGATCACACCTGGTCCTCAAAGCCTCCTGAGCCCTGCTGGAAGTTGCCCTCAAAATATCATGTTTAATAAGAGAGAAGAAGAAAATCAATAAATACACAGGGACTAATCATGTTAATTGTGTAGGTGTGTATGTATGTGTGTGTGTGTGTATGAACTGAACTGAAGCCAAATTTAGGTTCTGTCCTGATGTCACCTTCCTCTATGTTCTGCTCTATTTACTTTCTGGAGAGCAGCCACCCACATGCTGCTCAAAGGGAAGGGTATCCCTCTGCTCAAAAGAAGAAGCTCTTGGGGAAAAAAAAAAGCTTGAAAATGGCTAACCCACTCAGTAAACAAAATGGGTTGCAGGATTGTAAAGGAAAGACCCATATTTCCTTTCTAGAAATGCATCATTATTTTTAACCACTCCACATGACAATGGAAGCATCAACACACCTGAGTAGTGAATAGGTTCTTCCTAGGTTAATCAGTCTGCCATTCTCTTTATCCTGTGCTTGCAGTCTGTTTATCAAGGGCCATGGAGCATAAACAGCTGCGGCAGGATCTTTTTCTTTTCCTCAGTTGGTCTTCCCAGGAATCACCCTTTCTTCCTGAGCAAGTATACAATGTTTCTCCAAAAGACCTCAGCATCTCACAAGGGTTACTAGGGCTGCCAACACAATTTCCCTTCCACAAGGGCCTAACGGATTCAGTGGCTTGAATGGAACCCTCGATCATATTTTCCAACAGCTATTGACCTTCCTACCACCTGGTATGGCAAGCAATCATCTGCAATTCTGCCCTTTTCCTTACCCTCCAGCCTTAGCAGTTCATCAGCATACCATTAATCGTTTCTGCTTCAGCTTTGGGAGCCATCCACTTATCTCACTTCACAAAGAGCTTTGCGCTTTGGATCTCGTCATTTTTAATCAATGCTAATTCCTTTGCTCTGTGAACTCCTGGTCAAATCAGCTTCAGATACAAAGTGGCCTCTTTTGATAATGGCTGCCTTTCTTACAAAGGTTGTTTCACCTCAAATGTTGTTGCTTGGCACAACAGAGGCAGCAAGATTCCATGTCAAAAAGCTGTGGCACAAACTAAGGATCTCTGCTAGTCAAAATGTTACACTTTCCAGTGCCCAGTGTTAAGGAGATAAAACCTTCTGGGCCTGCTTTTCAATGACAGGAGAAGTCCAACTGCCTTTTTCTCTGGAACGCTGTCCCAGGCTAAAAGCTTCTGCCCAGTTCAGAGTGGTGCTAGGCAGAAAACTTTACCTGCCTTGTTTTTTTACAGTTCTCCTCCAAATTCAATGAATTTATTTTCAAAAAAGTCTTTTAAAGCTCACGCAGTGGGCAGGATCAAAGAGAACTACATAGATTTCAGTAAGGTGCCTTTAATGGTCCTCTGTAAAGGGATTTAGAGATGATCTTGGGGGAGGTATTCCCTGGGGAATTCTGGGAGTTGAAGTCCACACATCTTAAAGTTGCCAAGTTTGAAAAACACTGCTCTAAGGCAATAAACTAGCATTCCTGGAATCCCTGCGATATCTGTTTCTTGACCTGACTCAACTTGAGAGGCTGACATACTCTGGAATAAACCCCAGGGGACCTTGGAAACTGTAAGAGAAATTACCCAGCCCTCATTTATAGTGAGTTCATTAAGGCAGAGTCTCTGAATAATCTGAAATGCTTCTCCCCACGTTCCTGGCCACGCGGGCCGAGTTGCCATTTCCAAGAGAAGCTGCCAATGGTCTCACCTTCTGTCTCGTGATTGTCTATGTCTGCTCTCTGTTCCATTCCTTTCTCAGCCTCACCACAGCCTCTTTCAAAGAAAAAGAGGACTCAAGCAACATTTTCAAGGGTGGAAAGTGGCGTTTTTACATTTTTATTTAGTAATAAGGTAGTCCAAGATCATGTGTGAATGTCCTGTTTTTATCATTTCTCCAGCAGTCTACAGTCTTCCTGGGTTTTTTCAAAATTCCAATAATTCCAATGCAACATATCAGATGGGAGCTCTTCCCATGGAATTTTACAGATCAGGAAGTGAGAGGCACCCAGAGGGGTTGCAGAGCCATAGAAAAATGTGCAACAGAACACAGCACCCTCCTCTGCCACCTCCATCAATCAAGCAAGCCAAAAAACGCCACCAAGAAAAAAAAATTAAATGTTCTCTCTAGTTGCCCTAAACTTCAGCACAGCATTCATTTTAGTTACCTGGGGTGGCTTCCAGCTAAAGGAAAAATGGGTTCTGAAATATCTTACACTGGTTTTCCCCAACTTTGATCCTTTCCGCATCTAGAGGCAGCAACTCCCGGAATTTTGCAACAAGCATGGAATCATTATTATCTAGGGAAGGCTCAAATTAGGCAGGGTTACCTGACACTGCAAGAGACTCTGTTGAAGCATAAAGCAATATTTTGCACATACATGAACCTGGATCCTAAAGAGCATTCAGGCCCAGACATGGCAGAGATGGGACTCAGAGTCTCCAAAACAGCCCGTTCTCTGCATTCCCTGAAGCAATCCCAGAACTAACCCTAACTTCCTGATTGTCAGAGCTAATTCAGCTTCTCTGGATGGCTAGGGAGATGACCTTTCCTCACCCACTGCTCCATGTTCATTTCATCCAAAGCTTGGTGGAAGAGGATGACCAACTTAGATAGAAAGAAGGTACCACAGGTCAATGTGTCAGTCTGCTAGGAGGGAGAAATTCATGCAAATATTTCCTGGGATCAGAGAGGCAGTATCGGATCCTACATTACACAAGTTATTGCTGAACTGCATCATGGCTGAAGCAACGGACTGCCAAGTCCCAGTGAACTGAACTTTTCCTGAACTGGGAAATAGACAGTATATCAGACAATAAAAATTACTGCCCGTTCTCTCAAAAAATGGAAGAGTATCACTCAAGGAATGCCCTTTCCAGCCACGCAAAGTGGGAAAGAAGGGAAAGAAGAGAAAGAAGAGAGATGCATCTTCAGAATTCAAAGAAGATTCATTGCCACAGAATGGCGGTATTATATACACTTATTGCCATCACTTGGGCTATAATGCCAGTGTCACAATTAGCATGGGTAATGAGACCAAAGTACCAGTTGTGTATCAATTCCTCTGTTCTTTCAATTATGTAGCCACTCAGCAATTAACTTGAAATTACTCTGCTAAATTGCTACCTGTGCTGTCTTTGTGAAAGCACACATTTCCCATTTTGCTGCATCTCTCCTTAGATGAATTTCCAGCAAACTCTGTATACCAATATCAAGCCAAGCATCTCTTCATGACAGCCAGTTGTGAGAGCCAGCTTGCCACCAAGCACTTTCAGATCTCATGATCAGATTATGTACTTGTATTCCCTTGTCCTATTCTGACATTTTAACAGTCTGTACTAGATTTTGACACTCCTTCTTCATCAGAACATCCACTGACTCAGCCAGCAACAGCATCGGTTAGGTGATGCAAACTAGAATGACTAATTATAGCAACCTTGGGACAGTTTGGAACGCAAGAGAATGCTGTGGATGGGAACTAAAGAATCTCCATTCCAGGACCATGGAGAGCAGCAAGACAAAGGCAGGTTACTCCCCTCCCGACCTGGAGCATCTATCAGGGGTTTATCTTCTGACCAGACAAGGTGGTTCATTAACTGCCAATTTACCCAAGATATATTTTCCAATTGCCCCAACATAGTTTGTTGCAACAATTAAGATCTGATCATCAAAACAGGTATCCCAATACTATCACTGTGGCTGATCTGGCTTCACTTCTATTTAGAATCAAGCAAACTCCAACCATGAAGTGGTTCTTCTCTATGTGAGAAGATTGCTAAAGAAATATGTCACAGTGAATTAGGAAAAAGAGTGTTTGAAATGCAGCATTTAGAGCCAGTCCTCCCAGCAGAAATGCAAATACCAATTTTGTGAGTTTGATATTGATCCCCAAAATTGGTGCGTGACCTCAGAAATTTGTCATCAATTTGCCATTTTAAATACAGCTACCCACAGACAGTGGTATGATTAGAAAACTGTCTTTGTTCAGGTTGCTGTCTTGAGTTCCATCAGTGCAAATTACGCATCCCTCTGAAAACCATGCCTGTGACACAGGTTAGTTTATCATTTATACGTTACTTATAGGTTCAAAATAAATCACCCAATGTGGATGATTTCTATCCAAGGCCAGCACTAGCATCGATGACCTTCACAAAAATTGCACCCCCAGCTTGAGTAGTAACCGCCACAATTCTATGTCCCAAAGCCACTTTGACTTGCTCTCAGTTAGAATCAGTGCATCTTAGCACCCCTTGAGTGACCCCATACTTTATGGTAGGGTTTCTCAACCAGGGATCCGTGGAACCACCGGGTTCCATGAGAAGTCACTAGGGGTTCCCTGGGAGATCACAATTTATTTAAAAAATTATTTCAAATTCGGGAAACTTCACATTAAAGAG
This sequence comes from Candoia aspera, assembly GCF_035149785.1. Lineage (NCBI taxonomy): Eukaryota > Metazoa > Chordata > Lepidosauria > Squamata > Candoiidae > Candoia > Candoia aspera. The sequence continues at coordinate 5,639,675 of NC_086164.1, forward strand.
GTAAGTTTCATTCTTTATTTTTAGTTTAAGAGCACTGTTAATGCATGGATACAGCCTACCCATGGAACGAATATAACAATTTTATAACTTCTGGCCTCTATTTGAGTCTGAATGTGCAGGGGTTCCTTGAGGCCTGAAAAATACTTCAAGGGTTCCTCCAGGGTCAAAAAATTGAGAAAGGGTGCTTTATGGTTTTGCAAGTCCAAAGGAAATTCTTGATGGTATTCATTTTGTTATTCTCTGTCATGTGCATTTCCCTTTGATATCAAAAATCCTTCTGGCTACTGGATCCTATGGGTCAGTGCCTCAACTGCTGCATGACTCAGAAAGAGCCTCCTTATACAGAAATATGCTTAATCACTTCTTAGCAGTCTATAATGGCTCAGGTGGGGGGGACCGAACAATCTTGTCTCTGACTTTTGGAAAACCAGCTTAAGTCTAAAACTATACAGACTATCAGCAGAGATAGGCAAGAGCTGTGATACCAAAAGTGGGCAACCTTCTATTTCCCTTTTAATCCCTCTGCCAAGAAACACCCTAAACAAACAAAACTATCAGTAGATAAAAGAATGTGACGTAGATTGGAAGACCTCAAAAAACTAAAGCTGAAGTTTCAGGGCAGGCTGAAATCTTAACTCCAGGCACGTAACCTATTATCAATAGGACATCAGATCCTTCATGTTGTCATTCTTAGATGGTGCCATGGTGTTAAATAGCTTTGATTTTTTGATGTCAACTTGTTTTAGGAGAACATCCACACTGGCACCCACTTTTTCACTCTTGAAGCACACATTGTGAGGCTCTGAATACCTGTTAATATTTGAGACAGCAAATTTATTTTTGGTCTAGACCAGTTTGGGGTTATCAGCATTAGTAGCAGCGGTGGCTTGGACTATGTGGCATGAGACAGGGTGCCAAAATACCTTCTCAAGAACCAGTGTCCATCAAAGGGACAACTGCAACTCTAGCCAGTTTGTTCCTTGAGAGGGAAGGAGAAATCTGTGCTTTTAAAATAACTCATTAGCAGGCATTAATAATTTGGAATCGTCTCTAATGCTTTCCCATTGAACAGTAAAATAATAGAGTCCCCCATGCGGGGGGAGACGGGCAGTGAATAAATTTATAAACAAATATAAATAAATAAATAAAATAATATACAGTGTCTTCTCAGAAGAAAGTCCAATAGATTTTCAGTAGATTTCCCCTCAATTAAGTGTGCACAAAGTTGCAGCTTTAATGATTCACTGCACATTCTCCTGCTAACATCTATCCTCAAACTCCCCGCAGAGACCTTTATGTTTGTTGGTTTGTTAGTTTGTTGGTTTTTAATTTTGTTCATGAACTTGCCCAGATGTTACATCTTCCCAGTGTTATTTTTCTGGCACACACTTGTTCCCATCGTTCATAAAAGCAGAGAGCCTCCTCCAAAATTCAGGTAGAATGTGCAGACCGTTTTCCCCTTTGCAAAGCCAGCCTGCTGGGCAATTTCACTCGTCTTTCCAATATGTCGTTTCCCAGTGTTTGGCCGAGACCATCTTTGCTCTCATTAATACAGCAATCCTCGGTCCAGTTAGACGTAAAACTCAGCCCGCGCTACTTTCCAGCATGTCCTTGAATCATATAGGCCGTTTATATGGCCATGTGCTCAAGTGAAAGGCAGAAGAAGCTGCAATCAATCATTCTGTTTTTCAGAGCTGAAAAATGGGGATTTCAAACTACAGAAATCACAACTTTCCAACAACCATCATCTCCTGCTCATACTTGATGTGTGACATCTCCCACCAGCTCCAACAGCTAGAAAAAGCTATATATTTTGAGGTTGTAGCAAAATTCAAGGGAGCAGAAGAAAATGTAAGGACAAAGAAAATGTAAGGATGTTCCCTCTATACCTCCCAAAAAAGGGGCTGGGCAATCATTTTGCAACCAGGACAATTTTTATAGTCTCCAAAGACCTGGGAGGTGACACAGGGGCGTTACTAAAAAGTGCAGGGCTGAAATGTTCATTCCTTCCCCGTTTGGATTTTCAATTTTTGGAGATCGGAAGGTTGCTTTCTAGTAAAATCAATGCGCTAATTCTGTCAGACGTTATCCCATTTATTTGGTTTGCTTTTTTGTTTTTTTTGAATAGCAAAAGTGCAAAGATGGCATTTGGGATTTGCCACCAAATTTTGGCAGCAAACTCTTGATGGCTGTGGTCACAAAAATAAGGCTAGGAACCTCAGCCTGTTTGTTCCTTTTACAAACCAACATGTTATCTTAAACTCAGATCCTGGAAGGTTTTGATATTTACTTATTCCAATACACATTGACCTGATCCACACTTCCCAAACTGTTAACATTGGAACTTTGTTATTCATTAGCCTTTCTCCTGGGAACCACCTGGATGAGACATTTCCCCCTTTGATGACCATTATGGAAGAATAGTTGGGTATCAATTGAAGCGAATATTTGTAGCTCAGGGTTGAACTGTGGAGTCCTTGGTGCTCTCTGAGCCTTGTTTTCTTGCAGACATTTCATTGCCAGACGAGGCAACATCTTCAGTGCGAAGAACAACACTGAAGATGTTGCCTAGTCTGGCAATGAAACACCTGCAAGAAAACAACAAGGCTCAGAGAGCACCAAGGACTCCAAAAGTTGGGTATGTTGAAATAATTAATCAATAAACACAGCACAGAAAACAACTGGGAAAACAAGCTGTACCTCATATCAAGACAAATCCTCCTATTCATCATGGGTATTTTCTGAGCATAAAAACTGAGTCTAGTAGCAAACTATTAAAATGACAGAAAATTTTGCTCAGCTGAAGAGCAGAACAGGTGGGAAGATGGCCTCATCACTATCAGAGAGAGCAGTTCACTCCTAACCTTCTCATTTCTTCAAACTTCACAGAGCTCCACGCTTAGTTCAACTTTATTCTGCCCATCAATAAGCTTTGCCCAATGAAACTTCCATACAGGTATGCCTGGGTTAGTAATCACCCTCTTCTATTTCACATGCAGATGAGTCTGATCTGAATCTGCATAAATTTGTTATGCATCACAGCAGAAATGAATGCTCAAGCAACTTTTATTTTTATCTAATCAAGGAGCTGCTTAATGAAAAAATGAAGCAACCGAGTTCATAAATGCTCCAGTGCTGGACTCAAGGGATGTTTCCTATCCGAACGGGCTCAGCAAACACGTTTCTTCAGGTCTGACTCTCAAGGACAAAGATCCGCAAGGGGGAAATGAAAAGTTGCCCTTTCATCCTTAAAGACAGAAATAACAGACCAATAAATGCAGTATCTTCTAACCACATCTACTTCTAACCAATGCTGTACAAGTTCTCTATGCAATCACACACAATAAGGGACTGCACATGCAGGAACAGTTGCAAAAATATCAAGAGCAGGAGCTGCATCATCTTCTTCCCTATGTCTCTGGTTCTAGTTGCCCAAGTTCTAAGGCATTTCCATTTTATGCACCTAAGATGTTAGTTTACAACTTTTCATGCTATTCCCCCCCCCCATTTTATGATTAAGGACAGGTAAAACCTATTTATAGATACAAAAATAATCAACAGACCCCAGCTGTTCAGCTCCTCCCCTGAGATGCAGAAGCATAGCTGTCCCCTTTACAGTAGACTTCCCCAACTGATCTAGATATGCTGGCCACCGAGGCTAGAAATGCCAGGAGCTCCACTCCTGAAAACATCTAGAGAGCACCAGTTTTGGCAAGGCACTGAAAGTTGGGGAAGTTGCACATTACACATAAAAGCTGCAGAAGCACATTTGGTAGAATGCATGTTGCAGAAGCACACTGATCACAGGCATGTTTAGGAAGACTGTTCTCATCTGACAAAGAGCATTTAGGATAAATCAAGTAAAAGATGTATTTGACCCTACTTAGTTCATCCCATCTTTCTTTGCCCCATCCAGGTCAATGGTGGAAAGCTTGGGAGTGTCACTTGTAGTACAAATGAAATAGATAGTGGGTTATGTTCTTCCATGTTGTCCCTTTTATTTTTACCCTACCTTATTTTGCCCATGTTAATGAACATGCCAGGCACATTCATTGGTTGAATGTTTATGATTTTTGCCTTTGGTCCCATCAATATCCAGGCTTTTCTGATAGACAGGGCACATTTTGTACCCTAGTCCACACAACAAGACAGAAACTGATTGAAGTTCATTTGCTTTGGTAGAGAAGGAGATTTTATTTATTTCGTATGGCATAGCAGAATGCAGCATTGTTGCATAAAAATCACAGAGACAATATATAAAAGTGTATAAAATATAGGACATTGGGACAATGAATTATTTTAAAAACATGCAATACAAATGATGAATAAAATTATGAATAAATTAAGTTACGTATGAACAGTTAGTAAAGTATCTAAGCCTATGGCCAGATATCTAGATCGTTTAGTCATTGGACAGCAGTGCCCTCAAGGTGATGTAGTTCTTGCAGGAAGCCAGAAAACATATTTACATGTTCCGGCTGCTGGACCTTACAAGGATTTCCCAGCAAGACGCAGCAGCATGAACTCAGAGATGGAGATAAGTCAAGTTTAGCAAAATCTGAAAAGCAATGCTCAGATGTTTGCATACACAATAACTGGGAAATGTGAATACTGGATGACTTTTGTTTTCCTGTTTTATGTCTTATACTTGAACTTTCTGCATTGGTTTAATTGACTGAAACAAACAAGCTTTTATTTTTTTTAACTAAAAGAAGAAATATAAGATCAGGTTGCTGCTTTAGAGCAAAGGATTACCATGGGAAGTCTTTATTTGCGTGCAGGGAATAATACTTGAGCTCTAACAGAGCATTAAGGATTTAAGAAGAGCTGTGCAAGATCAAAGCAAAGGCCAAGCCACACCACGTCCTGGCCAAGCAAAAGCACATGGTGTTCCTGGGCATCAATGCAGCCACAGAAAAGGCCCTTAATACCTGCCAGGCTCCCTGCCCCCAGCTGACATTTTTTAAAAAGATTATTTTAATGTTTAAACAGGAAGCAAGCATACTGCAAAACAAAACACCAGGCACCTTTGTTTCCAATTAAATTTCTGAGCCTCATATAAGTTTTCTTAGATGGTAAAAAAGATGCACTCAGATGCATTGGTTGGAAGTTCACCCACCTCCCAGGGGCAAAAAAAAAAAGTAAGCTAAAGCAGTGCTTTCCAAACTTGGCAACTTTGAGATGTGTGGACTTCAACTCCCAGAATTCCCTAGCCAGCATACAAAAGGGTGACAGGAAGCAGCCTGCAGGAAATGACAGGGTGGCAGGGAACAAACTCCCTGATTTGCTTTCAGGTAAATGGGTGTTTCGTGGCCATAGTGGTCATTTTGTAAACAGGCCGTCTTCTCATAGCAGAGAATTTGGGGAAATGCCCCAAACTTACTTTCCCAGTTCAAATGTACCCACTGGCCAAAGTGTTTCCTGGCCTCTAACCTTTAGAAAGCCTGACTATAGGCCATGAACACAATAATATTTTCCAGTTCATTTCCCCCAATAACTGAGTAACTACTGATTAGGACGGTGGCTCTGGCTAAACACAGAGTTTCACCCAGATGGTAACATCAATAGACAGAGTTCAGCTGTTGCTATTGTTCACTTTCCAGTTCAACACAATATGTTGCCATTTTCTCCGCAGATCTAGATCTCCACAATCCAATTTGGGTAAAAAGCCTCAAAGATCTATTTTGAACATCTGTCTTGATCTCTATGGGTTGGCTTACGTTAACAATGAACCTGAGAGATCAACCTTCCAACTTGTTTCACATTTGTTTACATGCTAAAAGGGGAATTCAGAGGTAAACAATACAAATCAGTAGGCTATGAAAACTCAAGGGCTCTTGTCCTGGGATCAGTGATTGAGAAAAAAGCAGGTCTGCTGTCTCTGCTGAGCAGATTTCACGATATCACTGATAAATATAGTGTCGTTCCTACATGTGCTGACATCCTTTTGCCTGATTGCTTGAAATTCCTGAACCAACTCATTTGGAAAAACACTGCATTTCAAAGTAACTGCAGATCACTGCTAGATGTCACAATCAATGAGTAATAATATGTATTTGAAGATGAGCTCATAAGGAAGCTGGGGGAAGGAGGAAGGAGAGAGGGAGAGAAAGAGATCAAGACTACATTGACTACAACATCCTAGATTCCTCGGAATGTTCAAAGAGAGATTGTCTTCCTGTTGAACAGGCACTCTCTAATTTAAAAATGCAATGTCAAAAACTGCTTCTTCAGCTACTGAAAACATTTCTTTCAGTTAAGAATGGATTAATAGTCTATTCTTCATCTGACAGCAGAGTGAACTCTCTGCAAGGAGGCAACAGCTCCAGAGGTTAGGATCCTGAAACTGAAGTCTGGAGACTGCTTTTCCCCCATTCCAGGTTTCAAGATATAGTGCCCCATCTCACTTGCAGCAACATGAAGACATTAGAAATGTTCTACCAGCTAGAATCCCCTATGAAGTCAGCCCAACTGGCAAAGTGACTTGGGAACCACAAAGAACAGCCTGGAATTTCCAAAAACCTAGCAAACCCTTGTTGCTTGTCAAGCAGCAATCAGATTGGCACAACAGACAATTTCAACAAACGAGATTACAAGGGATGTCAGGGCAATTATTTCTCCATCCATCCATCCATCCATCCATCCCATGAAGGTTACCATTCCAATTTAAAGCTAACTGGGAAGGATTATACTTCCAGTTCATTCCTTTTACTCCCTATTTTGACTCATTCAGTGGTACTGAAATGGAATTACATCTCTCACCCACCAGGTACCATTTGCTGCACCTAATCCATTTCCTTGTCCATGGTGCTGAAAGATGGAGCACCATGTATATCAGCATTCAGTTGAACTCAACGGCTTAACGATTTCAGGGTCACAACTGGAGATGTCTACAGTAGCCGAGATTTCAGGGCTAGCAGATGTCAAGGAAGTCCTTACTAAAAAAAGATGGATAACAACCAAACATGAAGGAGGGGGATTTTAAAAAAAGTGTGACTTTAAAAACAAAATACAAAATCAGTGTCCATCATATGGTGAAGCTCACCGAGTTCTGGAGACAACAATGAAATTTTGACTGTGAATTTGGGAAAAAAAACAATTTAAAAAGTGCAAGCCCATTTTCTGGCAAAGAATGGAAATGTACTTGCAGGTGATAGCGTAAGTGCCATTTGAAAGAAAAATCAGATGAGGAACCCAAATGAGAAAGCGTTCCATTGATACGAATCCCATTACAATTTAAAATTTACAGCCCTAGAAGTACACTTCAAAGAGATGGTGACATTTCTAGGTATTCGCCACAAATTAAAACTAGCGCCCTGAATCTACAGCAAGAAAGGTTATGGATGTTCACTTAATGAAAATGTGACTACATGCTGTAATGTTCCGGGGATCATGCATAATCGTGGCATAATTATGACTTACGGTTGCTGAGGGAGGATTTCCCAGACTATATCACTCCGCTTTGTGAGTCTGAATTTTCCTGTGTACAAAGGAAGTGTGGTCTAGTGCTCATGAGAGTTCCCGTAATGTAAAGGAGTAGAGAAACGGCCATCAAGAAAATATGTGGCAACCACTGGGGAAACATGAATTTAGCCCAGGAAAACAGAAGGGCATGAGAAGGAAACTCTTGAAGGCCCCACCTTGATTCTCATTGGTATAAGATGGGGAGAGATGGGCAGTGAATGAATTTATAAAATAAATAAATAAATAAATAAGATGGAGGAAAGAAGAAACACTGTCAGGCTTTCAAGATTCTGATGCTATAGGCTACATCAATAGAGTTCCAGTACTTCTTGTGCTGTTCATTTCCTGATCTGATCTACCCGAAAGAGCTGACCACATCACAGAATTATTCTAAGCTCATCCAGAACTAACTAAAGAAACTACTCCACTCTCCATACCAGGCCACTGGTTTATTGATTTAGGCAGCTTGGAATCCCACCATCCCCATCATCTCCAGGGACTTTCTATCACATTGAGACCATATTTCTTTACCTCATGTTCAGTATGTCAGAAAACCATAGTTTAAAAACAGAGCCTCCCTCTAACTATCACCCTACTTCTACAGTAGCTGCCAACATAGATTTGTCTATGTACCAATCCAGCTGGTGCTAAACCCCAGCCCCCTTCTTCTCACTCAGCCTTTTCAATGGTTCTTCCCCTTCAATGAGCCATTCCCTTCCTTTTTAACCACACAGTCCATTGGTTCCATCTCACTGTTACCCCAGGGGTGTGCAAGCTACAGCCTAACTTCAAAATTACTCCACAAATCCCTCTGGTGAAAGCTATTTCTCCTTACTGGTGGCTGATGCTCAGGACAGAGAAAAGAAAGGGAGGAGGGCCAGAAGGAAAGAGAGAAGATGAGAGAAAGAGAGAGAGAGAGAGAGAGATGGGTAGAGGTCTCCAAAATATAATGGACATCCTCAACCATTTTTGGTCTGATCCCACTTATTGCTTACTCCAGTTCCTCTCAGAATATAGCCTTCAACCAGAAAAGAAATGGATTTAAAACGTTGGATTTAAAACATTGGCAATATCCAGAACGGTGACATCACTAGACCACTGTCCTGTCCCTGACAAGCCCTCAGATATTGGAAATTATTTTTTTAAAAACAACCCTTCCAACTCCTTGCCCCTCAAAGCCCTTTGGGTAATCCCTATAACAAAAGGTGACCTGGGTCAGCTTCCCTCACATGAGGTCATGGCATTTTACAAGAGACATGACAAGGGCAACTTCAAAATCTAAAGGAAAACCATTTGCTTTCCCTCTGTTCCTTTCCATCTCTCTTTCTCAGCTACTGCTTGTACCAAAACTAAATGCACTAATTAAAATTTGAAAAAAAAATAAGTCAATGTTCTACTACATAGTTAAGAACAGATTGATACGCTTTGTGTTGCTCAGTGGGCTTCTATTAAGTAATGTTGGGATTTTTGATTGTGCTGACTTGGAAGGCCAAATAAATCTCATTGCTTAACAAGAAAGTGAAAACAGCTTACGTTACCACACAATGCCCTCCCCATGTACTGTATCTTCAACAGTTCTTAGCACCGCCATGGTTAATAACATTCCTTTTACATGCTGGAAGATGCGGGATCCCTTCCCAGCCTTTCCAATGAAATAAAAATAAGCTGGGGAATGCTTCTAATGGCATTCTGAGAAAGCCATTGGGGACACCTTTCCAAAGTAATGTCCTTGAGGTATTTGTACTACAACTCCCCTCAATGCTATCCTGGCTGAGGATGATGGAATTGCAGGCAATGACCTTTGGATGTCACAGGGTTGGAGAGTATTTGTCAGGCCCAGCCCAAGAACTTCAGAGAACCAATCCAGCCAAACTTCAGTTCTTTATTTGCTCACACCGTATAGACAGAATCTTGCCAGACTAAAGCTGCTCTACCTAACCTCAGGGGAAATAATCTGGGAAGGCTCTAGGGCGGGGCTATTCTGAACCTCTTAGTCTTCCCACGTTCCATCTCTGGGCTGAGTTTTCTCTTATCTCGCTCCCCTCCTTGGAATGTGCTCCCTCCTTCCTGAGAACCAGCAGCGTTACTGAAATCCACCACAGTATTAGACATCAACCAACTAACCAACAAACTGTATTAAAAAGTGTTGTATTCCCCCAGAAATCTCTAAGGCTCCCACTCCAATGATGTTCTGGAAGGCATTGAAAACTTGGCTGTTTTTTCAGGCCTTGGGACAGAGGGGTGGGTGACCCCCTGTAAGGCTTTGTTTGGCAGGATTTGGTTCTGTTTATGTGGTTTTTCCGGATGCATACCATTTGTTCCTCTTTCACTGTTCCAGTTTTTTATTATGTACGGCGTCCAGAATTATTTGGAGTCGGGCATCTTTAAATCGATAAATAAATACATAAAGCTCTGTTCGTTATGGAAGGGAAAGGGTTTTCATCTGACACTCACTCCAGTGTTTTTTGTGATGGCAAAGCACATCTGGATAACCTGGATGCCTCTGTATATAAGCACGCACCCTTATTCATCCAGAAATACAGAAAAAGCGACATGCAGAAACTGCACAGTCAGACATTCTGGTTGGCAATTGGCAGCCACTGAGCCAAATCCAGCCACCAAATGCTGCAATAATAAGAAATCTACCTCAGTGACAAATGAGGGAACTGGCAGCCGGACCCCAGGCCATGTTAAGATCACTGGCTTATAAAACATCCTGCATTCACTGTGCTAAGAACAGGAATACCTCCTGATGGTGTTTCTCTTTAGCTTCCCTTTAACAAATGCATGAGCAAGAAGAAAATTAAAAAAAAAAAAAGGCTTGGGAAGATAATTTAGTAGATGCCAGGACTGCAGTAATTGCTGTTGCTCACCAACATGATTTGAGCACAGATATCTTTATCGCTGCAACAATAATTCCTGTTCTGTCTTTGTTTTTCAAATAATAGGCAGTGAATAGCAACAATCTGCCAAGCCATTTGTCTCTAGAGCAATCTGCATACCCCACCCCTCAATTCTAATCAGTTTGTGCCCTTGCTTAATACAGTAGGCAACCGTAACATCTATTTAAAAGAGAACACCAAGCATGTAATCAATATTGTATCGTGTTTCTGGCGGTGAAGTCTCTGACACCGAGCCTCTCCTGAGCTCCTTTAATAGCCTGGGATGTTCATAAACATCCCAAATGCTTAGGAAGCACACCACTCTCAGAATGCTAACCGTGTGCAGAATCACCACCACCACCCAGAGAAGATATGTGCATGACCTGGTCAGCCAAGTGACTGCAGACCTCATCTACAACACAAACTGAACAAAATAAATAAATACCACTCTGCTGATGTCTGCTTTGTTCTTAGAGAAGGTTCACACGTGTGCTAAGCCAACAATACTAACCCTGAGGACCTCCGGGCTGCATACAAGCCAAAGCCCTTTGCAAGTGCTTGCTGAAAATTTACAGCAGTTTCCTGCCTGCTTCAGTTTTACATTTCTATCCTGCCTTGCCTGAAAGAGCTCAAGGCAGCTGGTAAGTAAGACTGTCTTCATTTTGACCCTACAATAACAAACCGGTGGGGTGGGCTACAAGAGAGTGACATGCCCAAAGGACAGTCTGAACCTGTGTTTCCCCAGTCCTAGTCAAAGATCTCCATGTTCTGCTGATTCTCCAGACATATCACAGTTCAAAAAGAAAGCAGAGTTTTTAAAAACCAACCAACCAAACAGAAAATCCACTCAACCAAGCCCCACCCACATAAGTCATGTGATCCAACCCATTTTCCAGCACTACCTGAAGCCCCAAAAGGTTAACCATTATTGATTTGGCTTATGATATTGCATGGACCCAATCACTGCAGTTAACCAGATAAAAGGTAAAGGTAAAGGTTTCCCTTGACGTAAAGTCCAGTCGAATCCGACTCTAGGGGGCGGTGCTCATCTCCGTTTCTAAGCCTTGGAGCCGGCGTTGTCATAGACACTTCCGGGTCATGTGGCCAGCATGACGACTCGGAACGCCGTTACCTTCCCGCCGAAGCGGTACCTATTGATCTACTCACATTTGCATGTTTTCGAACTGCTAGGTGAGCAGGAGCTGGGATTAACAACGGGAGCTCACCCCGCCGCGCGGTTTCGAACCGCCGACCTTCCGATCGACAGCTCAGCGGTTTAACCCGCAGCGCCACCGCGTCCCATTAGTTAACCAGATAGCATCTTTCAAATATTCATTAATGCTCTGCAGCCCTCACTCTCCAATCAGTTTTCTCCAACCAGTTGGACAAAGAGGCTGGGAATTGAAATGAGCACATATTTGAGAGCATCAGATTGAGGATTTTATACATTAACGTTGTTCAATGCTTGGAATTTAATTCCAAAAAGGTGCTGGGTTCACACTGTCACATCTTCCAAATCAAACCTGAAGCACTGCTCTACCCTATTGTGAGGTATAATACCAATGAAATAAACAGGGTCAGGAAGCAAGGAATGAAAAAGCAAAATGAACTAGCATTTGAATATCGCATTTCAAGTGTCTTTCAAGAGCTTTGCAATCATTATGGCAATAGTCCTTCAAGCCATGATTTATTCTGTTTGTCTCCTGCCTGTTCTCCAAAGAATGCAGAGGGAGCACGTTGATTCTCATAACTTCCAAGTATGGCAGAGTATTCTGAGGAAATGGTTGGGATGGAGCACAATGCTGAGTGTTGGCTTGCCCTAACCACATTTTGTTGAGAAACCACCACAAATAGATTCTCATACTGCATTGAGCCATTACAAGCCCCCATGGATGGGTTCAAATCATGCCATATTAAGCTATCACATTAAGCCAAAGCCAAACAAACCACATTGTAGCACAGTGTGATGCAAGAATCCAGCCAATATGTCTGGCCCAAGGACCAAAGAGATGTTCAGAGCAAAGGATGAATATAAACCCTGCATTGGTCAATATATATAGGGCCAGTCTGGTGTAGTGGTTAAGCCATCAGGCTAGAGACCAGGAGACCATGAGTTCTACTCCTGCTTTAGGCACAAAGCCAGCTGGGTGACCTTGAGCCAGGTGCTCTCTCTGAGCCCTAGCAAGGAGGCAAGGACAAACCACTTGCAAAATCTTGCCAAGAAAACTGCAGAGACTAGCCAGGAGTCAACACTGACTTGAAGGCACCAAAAAAAAAGTCAATATCAGCCCTATAGATGGGCTCTGTCACAGACATTAAACTGAGACTGGCAAAACACTGGTGTGTTGAATGCATGAACAGAGACTGGCGTGAAGAGAGATTCCATTTGGAAGCTTCTTCCCAGCCCAGCCTCAGTGTCACAATGCTATTATCTCCCAAAGAATTGGCGGTTCTAAGATTTTAGAAGAATGACAAACCAAATGTACCAGATGAAACTACGTAAATGTTTTAGCTTCTAGATAAGCCGCCCAGAGTCACTTTTATGGTGAGATAGGCAGGGTACAAATTTGATAATAAATCAAATAAATAAGTGTCCTGTTAGTAGCACCAAAAGACTTCAGGGCACTCAATTCTCTTTTAAAAAATCCATGGAGACACCATTCCAAGCAAAGGTTAACATGAAACAGTCCAAACACCACGGCAACCTCTTTCTCCCATTGCTATTTCCATGTAGCTTTTTTTTTTTAATGTAGTCTTTGATTAGATATGCTAACAACCTCAGGTTGCTGACTAATTAAGTTGAGGTACACCTTCCAAAGTTGCTTGTTTTGCACACTAATTAAATTTCCAAGCTGTTAAAGACTAGCAGGTTCTACAATGTCTGCCAGCAACCTTTCACAGCCATTTTAAAATGATGGAGTGCCAATCAACACATCACTCCCTGAGAAAATGCAATATCCTGGCAACATAATTCTCAAGCAACAGCAGATGGACCAGCTTGCATTCTGTTTGAACTGTTTATCATGGGTTCTTGGCAAAAGACTACGGTCCATGGTCTACTCCGTTTGGTCTATAGCCTCCTCGCCTTGCACAATTCCCAGTGCAGAGTACAATTTCAGAAATCATATGCACTACATTGTATAATGAAATGAATTCTCTTCTGCCTTTGTACATTTGGATGGTACATTTAAATACAGTTTAAGCACAATACAATCCATCTTGTGTAGTGAGGACTGTGATGATATGATTACACATTTCTCTATCACTATGAAGCCTCATTCCCAACCAGAAAAAATTCCATGGGAGAAGTTGGCCAAAAATGGTCTCCCTTAGGATTTTTCATGGAAGGAAGGGAAGCTAAGGAAGCTACAGACACCAAGGGCAGATGGCTCCATAAACATCCACGGAAAGGCAAATCCAACATTATTGCACTAGTATTGAGCAGTGTCCTTTGCTTCAGGTCATCAAGGCACACTTTGATATCACTGCAGTTTGGTATCACAACATTATGACACAACATTACACATCACAACAGTATGTGTCACAACATTATAACACAAGTATTAAGTTGTGTCCTTAGCTTCAGGACATCAAGACATGCTTTGATGTCACTGCATTTGCTATGAGTATGTTCAATGGTACAATATAACATGGGGCATTCAGACATACCTTTTGCACACCTTATCATTAAATATGTGCAAGAGCACCACCCATAAGCATTTTAACATGTTCCTCTTCTTTGAAAGAAATTCCAAAGCAAATCCTCTCTCACGAGTAGAATAAGAGCCAGTAGGAAAAAATACTTGTTGGACCAAAAGGCAAGGACTGGAATCCCCTGGCACTGAAAATGGATTCTGAGAACCAGCCTTGGATTACAGAAAACCCTAAATCAATGTAGGGAATCCCTGGCCGTCCAGATGTTGTTGACCTACAACTTTCAGCTGGCCATGCTGGCAGATTCTACGAGGCACAGTCGTAACAGCAACATCTACAGGGACACAGGCTGACCATCTGTATGTTAAACCAAGCAGTTCTCCAAGCAAAGGGCACCATCTGGAATATCTTCATTTATAGCACTTCCTTTTAAAATCTCACTTCTACCCTACTCCTCAGTTCTGAAACTTGCTTTATTCCAATCACATAAAATGAAGAAGCAGAAAGCTAAACTCTGAAAATCTGCACTCATTAATAATGATTTAGTATTAGGATCTTCTGGGAATAGGTGAGTCGGTGGCCCACAGCATGCTCAAATGGTTACTTACTTCCAAGAAGAATTATTACCCTATATTGGGTAAAATTAAGTACTAGCTTAGAGATTAACCTCCAGTCAGTAGATGGAAGGTATTATGGAGGACAAAAAATATTCCATCCTTACATACTGTACATGATTCTGAATGGCACAACAGAAGGAGCAGGCAGACTGAAGCTGCCCAGTAACCCTGAAGGGGAAGGAGATACATAATAAAACCCAAGTTGTTGTCATTTCCTTAGTGTGAAAGGAGCCAAGATATGGGTGCAATAAAGGACATTCTTTATGTTGCAAGGTGATAGTATCAGTAGAAAAGGCAGGCTTGGAGCTTCCTTAGAAAGTAGAATTTAAAGGATCCAGATCAGCCCATAGTAAGGTCACTCCATGTTCTTTTCAGATCCTACATTCCAGTTGCAAATGTTGTTATAATCTACATCACCTTTGCAATGCGTATATATCATGTCAGAGGTTATATAATCTGTAGGCTTGGGGGCTTCAGGGCTCTTCTACATTTCTTTGACGAGAAGCCCATAATCACTGTTAGCGGTACATGCCAATTAAAGTTACTTTGTTGTGTCTGTCCCCAAACGCTTTGGTTCCTTGCTTAAGCGGGCATATTTCTCACAACCTGCAAATGAAGCTAAGGGTTCAAAATCAAGCCCACTTTCCCTGAAACCATTGTGCTCCAAATGCCAACCTACCTGATGGAGCACCAGGAAAAAGGTTGGTCTAGACAGGGTTTTCCAACCAGGCACCCTTGGGTTCCACGAGAGGTCCCTAGGGGTTCCCTCGGAGATCACAATTTATTTAAAAAATTATTTCAAATTCAGGCAACTTCACATGAAAGAGGTAAGTTTTGTTCTTTATTTTTAGTTGAAGAGCAGTGTTAGTGCATATATATGCACTACCCATGAAACGAATATAATAATTGTGTAACTTCTGGCCTCTGTTTGAGCCAATGTGCAGGGGTTCCCCAAGGCCTGGAAAATACCTGAAGGGTTCCTCCAGGGTCACAAAGTTGAGAAAGGCTAGTCTAGAATGCATGAGCAGATCCATCCAATGACTTGATTCACATCACACAAAACCCCATTTGCTTTGCCAGGGTTTGTTAAAAAAAAGTCTCACCTGGCTGGATTCATAGGACGTGCTAGACTCAAACCAGACGAACAGTGTTGGGCTTAGCAAAATACATAAAATAAATCAGGAGACTGCAACCATGTAGGTTAAAGAGAAGGGGGATTCTTTTACTTCTTTTTTAGTTAAGATTAACATAGGGGGAGATTAGCATACTAACACCACTAAATAACTGAAAAGCTTTGTTAATTTGCAAGATTACATTTGGAATATACGTCCCCTCCAGAGACTCTTTAGCACATCCCTTTGCAATGGGATTTAATTACTGTAACAGCTCATGAATGAATATTTAACTGTACCGATTACTATCAAGGATATTGCAGAGCAGGTGCTGCAAAAACAAGGGCTCTTGAGTTTCACCTTTGCCCCATGAAAATTGCTGTAAAATCTCTTCCATTTAATACAGTTTTGCACGCAAGCCTTGCTTTATTTTATAGACTAATAGCTAATCACATGAGGAGGCCCTTTGGAAACTTAAATTTGGCACTTGCTTTTCCCCCTTTTACCTAGAGGCACAAAGAAAAATGGAATGGAATTTCACAGCGCAAGTCAAAAGTGTTTCAGTTCAAATTGGATACGAATCAGTTCAGCTAGAGAGCTTTTTTGAAAGGGGAGTAAATAAGGTATGTAAAGTGAAGGTAGTTAGTCGGTTTTCCTTTTTCAAGAATTGACAACGGCCCAGTACAGATGAAGTGGCACCCTACAACCCAAAAATGAAATGAGAGACAGAAATAAGGATTAAAAAGTCACAAATCATAAGCCCGAGGAATGGAGACTTGCAACAAATATCAGGAGATGATCATGGCCTCAGTGCAAGTAGTCTTCGACTTACCACTATTCTTTTAGCGACTGTTTGAAGTTACAACGGTGCTGGAAAAAGTAACTTGCGGCCAGTCTTCCTACTTACAACCGTTACAGTGACCCTGCAGTCACATGATCAAAATTCAGCCGCATAGCGACCAGCTCACACCGACAATGGTTGCAGTGTTCCAGGATCATGCGATTGCCATTTGCAACCTTCCCAGCCAGCTTCTGACAAGCAAAGTCAATGGGGGAAGCTGGATCTGTTTTATGACCGCAGTGATTTGCTTAACAACTGCAAGAAAAAAGGTCATAAAACTGAGCGTGACTCACTTAACTGCCTCACTTAGCAATGGAAGTTGTGGTTGTAGGTCGAGGACCACCTGTAACAAGAGTCAGGCTGGGTGCATATGTTGAGCAAGGCTATGGATTGCTTTAGCACGGTTTGTTGAATAAACTACAATTGGCTGGTTTCACACAGAAGACTAAACCATCAACCATGGTTTACTAACCACAAAAACTAAGTTCACACAACATGGTAAAGGAAAACCAAAACACACACATGTACAGGCATATACACAGTGGCTTAAAAGCAATATGTAGGACCAGAAAAAACTGCCAAAAGTCACTTCACTTCAAAAAGATACTCTTTTCATTGACTGAGGATAAAACAGGATGCCAGAACTTCTTGGTCTTCTATTTAACTTATTTCTTTCCTGAACCAGAGTTTAGTTAAGGAAAGCAGAAAGCTAACCCTAACACCGATTCTAAGGAAATTCAGTTTCTGGAAATGCACACCACAAATTCTTCTTACCTTTGTTTGCTATTTCACACATCAATTTTCTCTCTAACCAGGCACTTTACAGCAATACTGTAATTCATAGGCCACAAATACCCTTCAAGTCATTATTATTTTCACAAAGAGTTGTTCTCTTTATAGCTACTAATGCCAAGGCAGGGTCCCTGTACAGAAAGAGACTTAATTCTAGCATCAATTTAGAGGCACCAGAAAAAAACCTATACAAACAAAGTCACATGAGGGACCGCAATTAGAAGCCAGTAATCCGTACTCCAATGAGCATTAAGAGGAGAAGTTAACTTTGCCATAGGACAGCGTATGTTACATGGCAAATAATTTGAATAATTACAGAAGAATAATTCTGGGGATACAAGCATACTCTGCAGTAACCAAGTTCCACTCCGTGCCAAAAAAAACCCAATAGCCTAGGAGTTCCTCCAATGTCCAATTAGCTACTGCTCTTAATGATGCTAATCTCAGGCAATTTAGCCCAGGGTTTATTTTGGTTTCTAATGGTTTCTTCTAGCAAGACCTGGGTATTTAAACACGGTTTCCCTCACCAAGAACTAAAGCCCTTCTGCATTCGCATCTCATCTACCATCTTAGCACAACAACTGCCATATCTACGAGAGATTAATCTTTGGCTTTCTATCTCCATACGCATAAAGCTCATCTCTATGGGTGATGCATTCTGCACGGGCTCAGGGATGGAGGGATGCATTCTGCACGGGCTCAGAGTTGTACTTTACTTGGCGTGCAGCAGCAGTGCAGTTTAAAGGTGGCATGCCTTTATCAAGGCTTTCTTCAACCACTCCATCAATAGCCCAGGAACCAAGCCAAGGACACCAAGCTTCAGGACTCTGCACAGACAACCGATCAACAATCCCAGATTGAAGGGACAGACCTTGCATCTCAACATCACAACTCTACTTACATCATTCTGAATGTACAGCTTACATACATCCAAACCCTCAAACCCACTTCAGGAATTACAAGTGCCTATCCAGAGGGATGATGGGAATGCAACACCCCAATCCCACCTTTGCCATTCCCAAATGCTCTGCATGGGGTACACCCCCAAAGGCTATGCCCACAGGCACTCTATAAATAGGTCGTCCAACTCCTCTTTGCACAACCAGCATGAAACTAACGTGGTGGTGGTTGGGAGAGGGGGCAGCTTTTATTATTTTTATTTAATTTAAGAAACTTGTTGACTTGAATCTCTCCTCAATTTTAAGGCATGAAAGAGTATTTCCTTCCAGCTGCTGGGCTGGTCTTGCCTTAAGAATGCAAAGGTAAAAAGTCAACTCTCCTTTAAGGGCCATATTGCTTGCGTGAAGGTTGCGCATTATTACTGGTGTAATTATGGGGATAATTTAGTGCTCATGCTGTGCTTTCCAACTGGGAGCTCTAAAAGGTAATTTTCAACTCCTTAAATTTTGTTTAGGTTGTTAGGAAATATTTTTAGACCGAGAATAGGGAATTTTATTTTTTGCATAGACTAATAGTCCCTTAAGAATGTGCTGTTAAAAATACCATCAATCTGGGATGGAGGGATGCAAAGCGAAAGCAAGCAGGGCCATGATTCTGTTTAATGGTGACTAATTTTGAGGGTTATTAGGCTGCATGACTAGAATCTTAAGCCAAATTAGGCATTTTCCTGGATAAGATGCCCAAACTCAAACCCAACAAGACAGCTACTTGTCATGTGCATGCCTCTACACACTTAAGGATAACATTATGAATTTAGTTCATTGGGGAAGAAAGAAAACACTTGCTGGGAAGGAGGAGACAGGAGGGAGTGAGAGAGAAAATAGTTTGAATTCACTGTTCTCAAGGAGTCCTGCCAGCACCTCCAAAAATGTTGGGGAGAGATGATGCCTTCCCAGGGAAAAAACAGCCTAGATTATATAGTAGATAACTGAACGAAGCAATAGGTAGAAGAGGGTGTGTTCACCTGATCAAGGTTTGCTTAGCATTTTTATTCTTCTTCATACAAAATTATTCCAAAAACCCAGGCAGGACACCAAGGTTGGGTAACGTGTGGACAGGCTACATCCAAACAGATATACAGCTGGAAGGCTGGCAGCCAGAGAATCCAGAGCACAATTCTGCAAGATGCTTTTATTGCAGATAAAGGCCTTACTGGAAAAAAGAAACCAACTCTTGCAAATTCTTGGATTCAAGGTAGAGGGGCCCACAAGATCCAACACATTCGTCAAAATGACAGAAGCACCCTGCACTAGTGCAGGGCCTGTTCTGCCCCTTTCATGTGAGCATGCAACATCACAGCGCACATACGACAGATGTGGGGTGTGTGGCACAACAGCACAATGCTGCTTCCATCATTGATCAGCCCTACAGATGACTCTTATTCAAACCCTAGAGATACAATCCCAAGATTCAGATCCTATGTCTCTATTGTCTCCGCTTCCATCATATTGGGACTAAGAGCTACTCAGAGTGAGAAATGTTTGGCACCTCTGCATTGTTTCTATAACAGAGCAGTCTGGACTCAGCCCTCTGCTTCTGACCTTGCCAGTGTTTGCCTTCACAAGTGTGTTTCTGGATTGTAGTTCCCCTCCTATTCAATTTTTTACATGGAGTCCATTGGTTAACAGTGATGGGTGTTACAGTATCTAGATATTGGCTATTTCTAGTAGAGGGACAGGCTGTCCATCTCAACAGTAAATGAATAGAATCAACAAGGTCCATCTAAAATGAACCAACAATGGCCATCTGGTGGAGTGATAGGCTGTCCATTGGCTGTCCATCTCAACAATAAATGAATAGAATCAACAAGGTCCATCTAAAATGAACCAACAATGGCCATCTGGTGGACTGATAGGCTGTCCATAGGCTGTCCATCTCAACAGCAAATGAATAGTTTAGCAAGCATACCTGTATAATTCAATCTTCCAAGCATCAACTGCCTTTGCTCAGCATCTAAACAATATACTGCCTTTTCTCAGTTCGGATTAACAATTTCTTCCAGCCCAACCTATGCACACACACAGCCTAATCAAAAAGCAGCTGTAACTCAGAGCTGAACTACATATTATACTGCAGCGACACATAAGGATAGTCCCCTGGCTGAACACTGGCATCAAGCAATTGTCTCCCGCTCATATGGATCTTCTTGAATTATCCACCAGCTCTTAAAAGCCTGGTGGCAGAATTCTAGTTTGCTAAATCCAGAGCAACCCTTAAAGCTGGGCCGAAGCACGTGCAGGCAGACGTGGAAAAAAAACGAATGGGAAAGAGAGGTTTAATTGCTCAACACCCTAAAGGGAAAATATAAGTCTGTAAGTAATGGGCTGCCGAGTCATAATTAATAAGAATTGCGTTGACCTACATTAAAATTTCCATTGGCTCCACTAGGCTAGGAATGTGCATTCTAAAGGGGGGGGGGGTTTCCAGGAAACCTGAATTTTGTCCATAATTACAGATGTCATTCCGAATACAGAAGCTGTACCTTAACCGCAGCCATTGTCCTCCCATGCTCATCCCAGAGTTTATTTATGGTTTTGGAAAGTTTCCTCGGAGCTCAGAGCATACATATCATCTCAATTTTGTCTGCCTTTATTTCGGAAAGTCAACCACATACCCCAAGGTCAGAGAGAATCTGCAGGAAGAAAGGTTAAATTACACTGCAGGCTTTCGGGGAATTAAAATCTTCCAGTTTTAGTACTTCTAGTGACCATGCTAGGAATAGGCATCTCAGAAAGTGCCAGAACAGCCTTATCAGGGACACCCACAGTTTCTGAGCAAATCACACCCACAAATCCCCCTGAAATTAATTTGGTTTAAAGAAAACAAGCCATATTTCCAGCAGGAACAAGCCATATTTCCAGCATCTCCCCATGTGGGGGAGATGGGCGGTGATAAAAATCTGATAGATAAATAAATAAATAAATAAATAAATAAGAACAGAAAAATAAGACTGAACAGAAATACCAAGCTGGACCTGCTATAAGCAGGGGAGAAAAAAACTGGAGAAATTGCTGACTTATTTTTCTCCACTACTGTGGTTAATTTAGGTCATGCTGCACTTTTTCTGAGGTAAAGTAACTTAAGGGTCAGGGTGTATTTAGTCTGTTTGTTTGTTTGTGCAATTCA
This sequence comes from Candoia aspera, assembly GCF_035149785.1. NCBI lineage: Eukaryota > Metazoa > Chordata > Lepidosauria > Squamata > Candoiidae > Candoia > Candoia aspera. Next base: position 5,661,123 of record NC_086164.1, read on the forward strand.
ATTTACTGTAAATAGCCACCCATCTCAAACCAGCGACTCTGGGTGGCTAACTATCATAAAAACAGTTAAACAATTAAAACAGCACCAAATATACACACATATATATATATCGTGTGTGTGTGTGTGTGTGTATAGTATGTATGTATGTACATATAGAGAGAGAGTTGTAGATTTTGCCCTTCATTCAGGAGTTCAAGGCAGTGTCAAGAAAGCTGTCAGTCCTTCAAGGTAGTCTAGACAAGAAGCACCCCCAGAAGGACTAGCCCTAACTTTATTGTAAGGTTGCATTAACAGGATCTTGCAAGTCTGAAAGTACATGCCTCCCCCCTCACCTTCACAGCCTAAGAAACTAGGGAGGGTCCCTTCTGAGGTGATTGCCATACCCATTCCTTCTGCAGGCTCAGCTGCCTCTTTTCTGACTGTTCCTCTGACGGTGTCTCTTCCTCCTGTCTCCCCAGGTCACACTCCCACACCCGACTACAACAACTCTCCAAACCAACTTTTGCTTACAACAGCAACAATCCTGTAGACTGGTCCGAAAGGGAGGGACTGGTCCAAAATCACCCAGGGACCTTCTGTGACTGAGAAGGGATTTGAACCTGGGTCTCCCCTCTCCCAATCCAGCATCTTCCCCACGATACCACATCAGCTTTCAAATAGCTTGATTTACAACTTGTGCTCTTAACTCTTCACTATACCAATGGGATAAAAATTATTTTTTTAATGTGGAACTGCACTGACACTATGCATAGTAGAATCACACACTTTTCTGCCATTGTCCTGTGTGGCTGCCACGTACCATATCATGGGAACACCAAGACCAAATTGAGAGGAGAAAGTAATTTAGGTTCCATTTCATGTTTTTTTTTCAACCAAAGAGTCAAGAGCCCACTGGCTGACTTTGATCATACAGACCCATATCCTGAGAGGTCCAAAAGTCACTAGTTCAACCTAAATTGGACAGGTGACATTTGTCTTTAAACAGGAGTAGGGATCTAAGGCAGGATTTCTTGAAATGAGTTTTTATTATTATTATTATTATTATTATTATTATTATTATTATTATTATTATTTGTAGTGCTGGTGTGCCTTGAAACCAATCCCCAGAGAGGTGGAATTGTCTTAGCAAAGCAGCAAGCAGAATGAGGAAGTAATGTTTGCTTTCAACACAAAAGTAGAGTCCAGAGATTTTGTTTTTATCATCAGGAGCTTAAACTGAGATGTTCCACTTTATTGACTCCAGAGATTTCAACTCAAGTCTTCAGGATTCTCGTAAACCTGTTTAATTATTTGCCAAGGAATCCAGAATGACTTAAGAGTTTTAGTAGCGTCAGGAACAGACTCAGGTGAAGCTTCATATGGAAAATGTTTCCCTATCTCCAACTGAACAGAATAGCTTAGAAACATCACAGCTGCTGGTGCACATGGTATTTTAAAAAATGCAACTTTCGTATGAAAGATTTTTGAAAGCAAACTTCACAGGATGACTTGTGTAAGACCAGCTGATTTCCCAGTCCTGGATAAATCTCCAGTCTTTCTTCCCAGTAACATTATCAACTTAATTTTTTGATCAGAGAATCTGAGCCATTTTGAAAATATTCAATAAGCCTGCCAGGAAAAGCAGCATAAGGAAATCACTACAGATTTCTGAAATTATTGTTAATCTCTGGTATCACAACTTGCCATTTCCAGCAGGCACACAAATTACCCACTCTCAACATTTGATGATTGTAGATTTATTGATTGATCAATTTTATGGGCTTTGGGCAGCTTACAACTATCCTTCCTTCCTTCCTTCCTTCCTTCCTTCCTTCCTTCCTTCCTTCCTTCCTTCCTTCCTTCCTTCCTTCCTTCCTTCCTTCCTTCCTTCCTTCCTTCCTTCCTTCCTTCCTTCCTTCCTTCCTTCCTTCCTTCCTTCCTTCCTTCCTTCCTTCCTTCCTTCCTTCCTTCCTTCCTTCCTTCCTTCCTTCCTTCCTTCCTTCCTTCCTTCCTTCCTTCCTTCCTTCCTTCCTTCCTTCCTTCCTTCCTTCCTTCCTTCCTTCCTTCCTTCCTTCCTTCCTTCCTTCCTTCCTTCCTTCCTTCCTTCCTTCCTTCCTTCCTTCCTTCCTTCCTTCCTGGAAATCTTGACTCTTGGCAACTGTCTGGACAAGTCCCTGCAGTTTTCTTGGCAAGGTTTTTCAGAAGTGGTTTGCCATTGCCTCCGTCCTAGGGCTGAGAGAGAGTGACTGGCCCAAGGTCACCCAGCTGGCTTCCTGCCTAAGACAGGACTAGAAGTCACAGTCTCCCAGTTTCTAGCCTGATGCCTTAACCACTACACCAAACTAGGTGTCTATATAATCTATATCTGAAACCATATAAAAGATACAACTTCAGGCCGATCACATATCCATGGTGTTAACAGTGCATTCAAATGTCTGCCCTATCAACTTTCAATGGTACTTTCAGTGCTCATCATGGTGATCATGGGTCAAGGGTAATCCAGTTTGATTTCAGAGAGGGAGAGGGAGAAATGGCATATCAATCCAAGGTACGCGGCATTACTTGGCATTGCAAAACTACAGTCTTTGCAGCAATTAAATTCAACAGAGAAAAATGTAAAATTCTGCAGTTAAGTACCATCAATCAACCTACTGGCTCAACTGCAATTCATACAAAAAAGGCCATCTGTGTAGCTGTTAGAAAAAGTCATGCAATCTGCATTAATGGAAAGGTAGCATCCATCGCACAGGAAAGAATAGTCCTCTTTTGGCCTTCAGCTTGGTCTTATCTACAGTCCTATGCCCGATTCTGGGTTCCATGTTGTCAAAAGGTCTTTAACAAGCTGGACCACACAGCTGTGATCAACCAGGATCAGGATGAGTGGTGAGAAGCCAAGGTTTACCACAAAAGGTTGCAAAAATCAGATATCATTATTCTGGAGAAAAAGAAGATTAAGGGAAAACTTGATAGTGGCCTTCAAATATTTGAAGGGGTGGCTGGGCATGGGGAAAAACAGGTAACCTTGTTCTCTGTTGATTGGAAAGAAAGAACTAGAATCAGTAGGGCAGGGAAGCAAAATGTTGGCTGAATATTAGGAGAAATGTAATAAGGCAAGGACGCACAAACTTCTTTCAAACTTAGCTGGTAGAATGAGGACAAAAAACATGGATTTAATTTAATTTACATTTTATTACATACTATATTAAATTAATGGATTTTATTCCTTTGTTTGTTCAGTTTGTATCCACTGCAATCAGCTGGACCTTCAGCAGTTCACAAAGTACACACAATAATGATACAATAAAACATCCATGGTAGGACTAAAATAATAAAATGAGACACAACAGCTTAATAAAAATCATCAACTGTTCATTCACTGGGCTCATCCCAGTTATCCATAGACCTTCTAAAACTGCTCAGTTTTTAACAACTTCTAGGAGGCCAATATTGTTAATATTATTACTAGTTAGGCTTTTACTCATGTTGTCTTTTGTTCAGACTGAAAATTACAATTTGAGGAGCTCCTTATAGCTTTGGGAGACCATGTGTAGTTCTAAAGCCTCTTTATTGCTAATCTATCATAAAAAAAATTGTGAAATTTGAAAGCATTGTTATCAGCTCATTAGGGCTTAAAGGGTTAGTCACCAGTGAACATATACCACAATTTCACAGTGTAGCCAGTTTCCAAAGCAGTCCCCCATCCAAGTAATAACCAGAGCTGATCCTGCTTAGCTTCTGAGATGATCAAGGTTGACTCAGTGACATACATCTCTCAGGAAAGAACAAATGACAGACATCAGAGGCCCTAGTGATAACCAGTACAAAGAGCACAAGGTTGGATCATCCCTTCCAAGATCTATAATTCTCTCCTATTTCTTCTTAACAGAATTAGTCACATGTAAAAGAATCTCCAGAGGACAAGAGTGCCCTGCTCTAAACTCTTTCCTGGATGTTCTTTGGGCATTGTCTTTAAGCAACCCACCTACCCATTTAAGTCCAATGTTCAAAAGGTGGCTTTCAAGCTTTATTTTTATATGTGAGTTATAGCCAAAACATTTTGTAGTGCAGAGTACTTCTTCTCTAGTAAACCAGGCAACTTCATTCCTGTTTTACTTCCCTATTCCCCCTATCCTAAAAACCAAACAGTGCTCCCTAGGCATTCTCACTTGTCTGCTTGGACCTCCAAAATCTGTTTCTTCTACTGCAAAGTTTGTGCAGGCCCATTGGAATCTCTCATCTGGGGTGTGGAACAGACTAATTTTTCTGTTTAAGAAACCACACTCACGGCTGAACTTGGAAGGAGAAAGAATAATACTGATTATTGAAAACAAAAGCAGAAACAAAAACCCAACAAAATAAAGCTTCGTAGTCTGAAGACATAAAGATCTAAACTGAAATACCAGCTTTCATCTTCTCTTCCTCTGAGAAAGGCAAATTGCTTCCTTTCAAGCTGATTGAGAAATAAGTACCACTGTTCCCTCCCCCTCCTTGTCCTAGGTTGCCCAACCACATTACATCATAACTGGAGAAAGACCACACTGTTCGCCAGTCTTGCTCCCAGTCAACAAAAGTGGCCTTTAGAAAGCCTCCTCTGGGCACCCTCTGCCATGACCAAGCAGCAGCAAAGCATCACATCATGTTCTGGTGAAGTCATCCTTTTCTAAGCTATCACCAGTTTTATCTGTCCCATGGAGGCACAGAGAGCAACAGAAAGGACAGTCAGAGATAGTCCACACTGAGAGCCAGAAAAATCATCTTATAGAGCTATTGGAGCCAAAGAGTTATCCAAGCCCATGGATCTAAAGCCAATCGACTGTACCACAGAGGGGTCAGAGGAGATTATGGTTCAAGCAAAGGTCAAGATATCCAAGAAAACAATTCATAGTCAAATATTCCAAAGGCCAGGATACAGGCAGGCTGTCTCATCCTTTATATCTCCTTATAAAGTTCCCAGGAACTGGCCCTTCCCAAGCTTAGTTGGTGCTCCTTGACTCGCAAGGAAGACCACCTTGCTGTCCGGCACTCCTCCACCATTCAGCCCTCTATTCCTCCACTAGTGGTAGAGGTGGCACTGCTTTTAGGGGCTCAGAGGCTACGGACTGGAGCTGCTAAGTCCAAAGATGTCACAGGGACTTCTTCTGCTTCTTCTTCTGCCTCTGCTGTCTGATCTGAGCCCTGTCAAAACAGACCCCCAAGCTTCTCGTTCTCCTGCTCCTGACATTTCCATTGCCACTTCTTCCTCCGCTCCAAAACCGAAGCCAGAGTGAACATGACACAGTCAGATGCTATATTATGTTGCTGGTATTATGACACCTGAAGGTCACCTGTAACATTTTTGCCAGCATGTGGAGTTCTGGACACTGGGCAAATATGGCTGACCCACTTACCAAATAAAGGGTACAGTAGAAAAATCATTTTCTTCCAACAAGTTTTCCCAAGTTTTGCAAGAACTAGGTCTCAAGCATTTTTGGTTGTGTTCACATCTGACCTTGGAAGCAGCTACATTTCTGGCCTTCTGGGAGGATCAATGATTATATAATCTGAATTGGTTTCATTTGCTTCAGTGGTACTTAAACCCCCTGGGCTTTTTCCTCAAACATTTCAGGATTGCTTAGGCCAAGCTAGGAATGCAAGACATTTTCTGTAAAACCTTTTTGAAAAGGTTTAGGATTATCCTAGAAGGGGCATTGTCTTGCCTTCTCTCAAGAGAATATTAGGTCATTGTTTCTTAAATTGCTAATGTTTACTTGCCGACTTTCATTTATAATTCCATGCATAATTTATTTATACACCTTTAACCCCCTTTTCAATGTTCAAAAAACACATTCCAGAATGGGGAGCAATTAAAAACAATTTATGGTGCATTAAAAACAATTAAAGCAAAAATAATCTAATACATACCTCTAGAAATAACACACCTAAAAACAAACAGCTTAAAAAAATTAAATGTAATACAGAGAACAATTCCTTGTCCCTTTCTTCAGATGCCAGCTGGTTAAATTAAAACAAGAAAACAGTTGCTGCCAATAAGAAATTAATCATGTTACTAAACCTTGAACCACTAAAACAATGAAGAAAGATGGTTGGTCTCTCCAATATCCTTCTTTAACTGTTTTGCAATAACTTGTCAATTGTATCATAAACTGGGTATGTGTGTTTGTATATGCAGATCTTCTCTCCCTCCTTTAATTTAATGATGCTCCTTTAATGATGCTCCTAAACAATGAAACCACTACATTGGCTGGGAGGGAACCACATTCGCCAAGCCCGTACCCATCTGCCCCTGAAACCATCATTCACTTTGGCTCATGGTAGGACCAGCAATTATTAAGATCGGGAAATTAAAAGGGGAATGGTTTGATAATTAAGCTCCTCCTTCTCATCTTGGGGAAAAATCAATTCCAGCCTTTTAGCTGGTAGCACAAATGATACCTTTTCAATTCCTGACAGTGTGCCCTTTCCTTACCAACCCAAGTTTTGACCTGGCAGGGGGCAGAAAGCCCTCCCCTTTTGAGCCATTGAACAATCTGGAGGCAACCCTCTGCGCGCTGGATCTTTCTGCTAAAAAGGATGCCGGTTAGTTCTGCTTCAGGTACACACTTTAAAATCTGGGAAACACAGAAAATCCATTTAACACATGTCAGTATTGAAAGGAATGTCAATAGCTTTGCTTTAGATATTAACCTTTTTTTTAAAAAAAACCAAATATTTAAAAAAAAGCTTGCTACAAAGTTTATCTGGGTCAATAGATGCAATGTATTATCAACTGAACGTAGGAAAAGTGAAAGGAGTTTTAGGCATACAATAAGGACTCAGACCCTTGGATGTCCAAAATGAATGGCATTGACTCTTCAGCCTACCAACCACAAAGAGCAATAGGATGTAGATAGAAAGTCAAGGATTTGCTCTTTGTCCCCTCTTTGTCTATCCTGCTGCTTGCTCTTTGTCTAAAACAGCCTTTCTCAACTTTTTGACCCTGGAGGAGCCCTTGAAATATTTTCCAGGCCTCGGGGAACCCCTGTACAAATATAGGCTCAAATATAGGCCAGAAGTTACAAAATTAAGATATTTGTTTCATGGGTAGGCCTGTATCTATGCATTAACAGTGCTCTTAAACTGAAAATAAAGAATGGAACTTACCATTTTAATGGGAAGTTGCCCAAATTTGAAACAGTTTTTTATATAAATTGTGATCTCCCAGGGAACCCCTAGTGACCTCTTGTGGAACCCGAGGGTGCCATGGAACCCTGGTTGGGAGACCCTGGTCTAAAAGATTGCAAATCACTTCCTTCTTCCTTTTTTCCCAGTCACAAATGCACAGAGCACATGCTCTCGGACTCTCTTCCTGGTAGGACGTAGTTAGGTAGATGCTAGACTTTCTTATCCCTAGGAAGTCTTTTCTGTAATTACGTCTCCTTTCTCTTGTAGTTATAAATCTGCTTCACCAATCATTGCCCAGGTCAGATTTCTGCTTTCTGGAATACTGACCACCCACAGACAGACCACAGACCACATAAACGTGCCTTAGCTTATGACCCTCAAAAATGTAACTTGAGATACTCAACCCTAGTGTGCTGCATCTTCAGCACAGATCTACTAAAAAAAATTAAAATTATAGCAAACTCAGAGTGTGCACTGTAGAAATGCAACAGCCTTAATTTAGTTTTCCCACTATGTTCTTTTTTTTAATGCTTTTTCCCCCTTTCAGCAAATTATATTTCACCAAGCAAAGAGTCATTGGAAACACTTAGGACTATTTCAGTCCCAAATTGCAACGTAAGAATAGCTCAGTATTGGCAGCTCAGCGAATTAATCCATGCAGATCAACTTGAGGCTATGATCACCCTGGATGGGTCCTTGTTGAGGAGAAAGGACAGTCAAATGAAGAGGACACAGACCTTGTGGATGGTCCCTCACCTGGAAGAGCAGATCCGAGCACAGAATCAGGGATGATTAAATCCCTTCATTCTTCTACAACATGTTCCCCAGCCCCAACACATCCAAGAAAGGCATCACTGCCAAGCAGTAAAGGAAAGCCCTGAATGGCACAACAAAAAATCAAGGTAGCAAGACCCGTAGGTTCTTTGGGGTAAAGGCTTAGTCACCCCAAAGTCTGAGATGTCTCCTCGATACACCATTCTCTCTTATAAGCTAATGAGCACAGGCTGAGTTAAGGAAGGGTTCTCTGCTGTTTCTGCGTAAAAGCTTTGGCCTGAAGGCCACCAAATGTGAGAAACACAATGTGTTGCTGGACCTTTTCTGCCTGTGTATCATGAACCTTGCTTCAACTGCTCACCCAGGTCTTGATCTTGAACCTACTTCTCCGCTCTTCTTTACAGATGCCCTTCTGAATATTTGCTATTGCCTGTGTTGTTTTGGGATCTGGACTGTCTTAGCTGCTTTCTCTTCCCTCTACTGTGTTTGAGATCCCTGACCACGGTTTATGTTTTGATGGTGGTGGTGGTGGTGGAATCCTTTGGACATTTGGTTTGAACTGATGGGTACCAACTGATGAAGGTCCTGTCTATATAAATAGGAAATGCATACCAACTGCTAGGAAATATAGCCTGCTTATTAAGATTTTGTGATAAGCTGTGCGGAGATGTTACTTTTTATGCCCAATTTGCCAAAACAATAAGATACATTGGTAAAAGACTATTGTCAGTTTTCTAGAGGTGTTCAGAAGGCAACACGATATTACTCTTGAACCAAGAAGCAACACAGTCAGTATTTCAATAGAGGTACAAACATTCGGAGTTACCAACTCTTTCCATATAATATGTCCCTTGTAACTTGTACTTTTTCTGCTCGTCAACAATCAATTGAAACAATCCCCATATAAATGTGTTGAATCCCATACTTCAATATCTTCCTGGGCAAAGCATACAAATGCACTGCTGATACATTTAAATCTCCAAGTATATCCTACTGAGCATGAGCCCATTGTCATATGCCCTCTTATGAACTTAAAGAACTGAAGACCCTTTTGAAAAGGATATGCTTTCTAAACAGTTACACTTCATATAGCTATGGATGCAAAAAAACTTATGAGGAGCCAGAACATAACAGTGGAAAATAAAAAGCAAGGCATCAGTCATTAGAGTCATCCTAATGCTAAGCAAATTGAAAATCTCAACTGGTTATCTTCATTGTTGTTTTTCAGACTTACCAATACCACTAACAACAACTAATGCATGGAGTAGAATACTGAAAATATTTTCCTAGTATAGAGCAACTAATGTCCTTTGATATCAAGCCTTGAGTCACTGACACCATGTAACATCTCTCTTACTAAAAGCCAGAGGATTTGAAAGTGCTGAACCTTCACCAGATTGTACTACTCATTGAAACAACCAAATGGAAGCCACCAATCTTCCAAGGAATATCTTGTCAAATCATTTCCAGAGGTTACTGAAAATATATTTCAGAAGCTTACCTGAATTTCTCTTGGATACCAGCTTCATGCTTCTGCAAAGGACCATGAAAACTGCAAAGACCAAGACATGAGGGGGCTTCATCTTCACCCTTTGGCAGCTGAAATGCATACACAGGCTGTAAGTCCCAGTCCAAGTCTCCATGAGATGTATATTTCTGTACATCATTCTGTTTAGAGTCTTCTTGCAAACTCTACTGTATGTGATACAATGGCTTCAATAGCACTTTTGGAGTTCAGCCTGAAATAATTACATCACTGAACATTCCTCTCCCTTGGACCTTGTACATCAGCCCTCTGACTTTTACCGTTTTTATAAAGCAAATTATTAGGAAGTCATTAATAGGCACTTAACATTCTCTTCACATGATGCTAGCATTAGATTGATACTCTTTATAGAAAATCAACATCAATAAATAAACTGGATTTCATCCTGGGGAAAACAAAAAGGAGTTCCAGAAAAATGACTCAGTTTTACTATTATGACTACTCTTTTATTCTGGTTTATGAAAACATTAATTGTTCATCTGATTCTTTTTACACTTTGCAACTGGCCATAAAACAGTTGGGCATGTCCATTCTTGCCCCAAACACTTGACCTCTCACAGAAGCTTCACCACTGCTTTTTTGCTTGGAAATTAATTTCAGCCACTGAAGTGCAATATTTTCAGTGTTGTCAGTTTCACCTCCCAAAGTCAATTCACTGTTCACAGTTAACAACAATGCTATCATCAAAGATCAGGAAGGAACATAATCTCAAATATCTATTGTATCCATACAGGTCTTTGTGCAACAATACAGACCCTTTGGAATTAGTTTGGTAGTAAAATAGCAGCCAGCGCAGCCTTCACAATAGGCATAATTTGTTGACTGTAGACTTCCCAGTTTGTAATAAGTTGTCCTGTAGAGCAAAAATTGTACCATCTATCCTCCCACTTAATAATTTCAGTTCTAGCTTATGAATTGGCTAGGAGAATATAAAGTTTCCATGTGTAAAGTCCTACACCAGTGTCTGTCAACCTTGGCTGTTTTCAAATGTGTGGACTCCATCTCCCAGAATTCCCCAGCCAGTTGGAGCCCACACATCTGAAAGCTGTCAAGTTTGAGAAGCACTCTTCCTTTATTCAGTGTTTCCATATTACCACATCAATCATTCAGACTCCCAAACCTACTGTATTGTTACAGGCAGCATCTCATTCTCCCAGAGATTTTGTTCCTTTGAAGTTGAGGGAGGGCTTCCTCATTCCTTAACTAGGGAACAATACTTTGCTGGATTTGATGGGACTAAGAAGCTAAGAAGGATTGGACTTGGTTAGTACTTGGATGGGAGACTCCAAGGAATACCAGGGCTGTAGACCATGCTGAGAAGTAAAAAATCATAGTTAAGGCAGAGGGCAATAGCTACTTCCATATGATTGCTAAGAAAATCATAAGATTGTCCATGAAGTCTTCAGGAGTTAAGCTCAACTTGAAGATGACTTGACTTTAGAATACACAGGAGAATCAAAAAGGGAACTAGAGGACTGCAAGTCACAAAAGCTATTCAACAACAGATAATTAAGAAATTAGTATGCCAGGAAGGGTTTCTTAATCTTTTTTCGAAGTTTCAAATCCCAGCTCAAGTAGGGCCATCTTGACAAGAGGGGAAGGTAGGTTTTTTTTTAAAGGAGAGAAAAAGTAATTGAACTAAATCTTTTAACAGATAATTGTGATTATGAAGTTATGCTAGATGATTTTCAAGTGGATCTTCACAAATTACTTTCTCCACTTTGCACTCTTCAACCAGAAAGAGGTAACAGCTTCTCATTCTGTGGTCTATTAATGTCTCTTCCTAGGCCCTCCAAATAGTCACACTCAATAGTATTTAAATTGCAAAAATGAAACGTGTTTTAATTTGAAAAGCAACTTATTCCCACTAATATTTAGAATTATGGAAGCTTGCTGATTATTTTCAACCAGAAATATCATTTTATACATCAATGGCTATAATACTTCTCAGCACTAAAGACAGAGAGAAATTTGTTTACTTGACATTTGGATATCAGTCTAAATCCATGTTTCAAATGAAAAGTTATCACTCAGATTTTGTAGAGTAGTTCACCAATAAAAATGTGCATTCAAGAAACTCTATACAAAAATGCATCATATAAGAACTTGTTTGCAAAAAGCCATGCAAATTGTACTTTTTTATTTGCAATTTTGTCCATTGGGAGAAACAGACCTAGTGCACAAACTCTAGTGCTAAGTTTAAAAAAGAAATCTGCAGAAATTTTTAAAGTACAAAAAAGTAAAAAAAAAATCTTAGACTTGAAGAAAGTCTAAAGCAAAACAAAACACAAGAAACGGAGAAAAAACAATATCGACTTGTTCATCAACACCCCGCAAAGGATATTGCAGAGCTAGAACAGGGCAACCAGGATTATCAAAAGGTAGAAATTGATTTCCTATGAGGAGAGTTTATGACACAGATGGCTCTTTAGGTTTTAAAAAAAATCAAGTGAAGGAAGACCACAACCAAGGTGAGATGGAAAAAGTGAAAATGTAGGAATATTTATCCCATGCTTGTGATATTCTGTATCTTCCAATGACTCTGAAGGGTGGGGAATTTCCTACAACAGGAAACATGACTTCACAGTGTGCAAAGTTAAACTGGGGCTGGGACAAAGCATCTTCAGGAACTCGTTCTCCAACTGCAATCTATCTGCTTAGCTCATCTGTCTCAGGAGAAACCACGAGGAACACATTCTGGAGATTTGTAGGCCCTGCTTTTCCATGGCAAGGTCTCCCGAACAGAGGTTGGGCCCTACAGTTTTGGCCTTTGAGGAACAATTGAAACGAAGCTGTTCTGGAGGGCCTACAGTGATGCATGACTTCTAGGACAGAAGACTGAATTTGGAGTCATGATGTTACCATTATGTGGTTTTAATTTCCTCCTGTGGATGTTTTATTTCTATGTTTTATTGCTGTACACCGGCAAGCAGCTAGGAATTGTGGCAGATAATAAATCTAATAAGATAAATAAATACATAAATGAACTCATTACTGCAAGATGTAATAACGGCCTCTAATCTGGAGGCCTTAAAAGGTGATCAGACAAACTGATATAGCGCTTTTAATGGGTACCAATTGGGATGGCTATATATTCTCTCCAAGGATAGATGCTATATGCCACTCCATATTAGTTGCTAGGCTTGAGAATGGAAGTAGACCTGAATGTTTGATCTATTTTGCACATGTGTGGTCTGTGTGTGTTCATGCCCACACATATGTAGCCCACTGATCTAATTTGTAGAATTATTGGCCATGACAGGCCAATTAAATTAAAGTTCAATATAATCTCTCCCTAGTGAAGTGATATGTTTATCTGAATCAGAAATGATAAGGGGAAAAAATGGAAGTTCAAATTCAGTTTAGCCCCCATGATTTCCTTTGAAAATGGCAGTTGTTGAACTGTGAAAAATGAAGAGCATGATTTGAATATAGATACGTATATACAGATAAATCTCAATCTTTCGATTCATATTCATATGGATAATTATGCAGCCTGAAGACAGGAAAGGAGGGGAAAAAAGCTATAATGCATACATATCCTTCACACTATTCCCTTTCAAGGTAAGCAAAAAAGCTTATTCTGAATTTCTATGTTATGCATTTTGAAATTTCTATGATGTCTTTCAAAGCCCAGTTTTCCAAGGGTGCTTACATGGACTAAATCTGAAGCATTTAATGGAGCAAGACCATCATCAAACAAAATTGCCCAGAAGCAAAGTTCTTTCTTCATCTCCACATGAAACATGAGGATTATGAGCAATGCTCATCCCTAGACTCACTGTTAACTTTAATTTTCTTCCATCCCATTGCTGAATTGGATTGGATTGGCTGGCCAGGTGGAGAGGAGAGGAGGGTCTTCAAATAGATGGAGTTGAAGAGCACAAAGTTCCTTCTCATTAAATGACTAACCTTGGTGGCCAAAGTCGTCATGACCACTTGGCTCAGGAAGTATAACGGGCTGTGAGAACAACCTCAGAAGACAGGAGGAAGAGCCGCAGCCAGGGCAATGGTCAGAGAAGAGATATCTCAGCCCACAGCAAGAATGGGGGTAGAGAAAGCACCTCAGAAGGGACCCTCCCAAGTTCTCTGGAAAGTAAAGGCAGGGGAAGTGCGTTCAGACTTGCAAGATTCTGTGACTGTAAAGGTAAAGGTTTCCCTTGATGTAAAGTCCAGTCGTGTCCGACTCTAGGGGGCGGTGCTCATCTCCGTTTCTAAGCCTTGGAGCCAGCGTTGTCATAGACACTTCCGGGTCATGTGGCCAGCATGACGACTCGGAACGCCGTTACCTTCCCGCCGAAGCGGTACCTATTGATCTACTCACATTTCCATGTTTTCGAACTGCTAGGTGAGCAGGAGCTGGGATGAGCAACGGGAGCTCACCCCGCCGCGCAGTTTCGAACCGCCGACTGTCTGGACTACCTCAAAAGGCTGATAGGAAGTACCCATTAGGCGAGAATGTCCAGAAGATTCCCAAAGTATCTCCTGGACCAAAAAAGTTTCATATCCTTGACTTATCCAATGAAGCCTTTGCAAAGAAGTTAAATAATAATATGCTCAAGTCAATCTTGACTTCATGGACATATCCTTGTCATTTTCTTGGCAACAGTACTGAAGTGTCTTCTCACTGCCTTCTTTCAGGATTTTTTTTTACAGTTTCCAGTCCACGCTACCGCCCCAGTATTTGCTGGAAGCCTCCCATCCAAGTCCTACCCAGATCTAACCCAACTGAATGTCAGCACTGGCACATTCAAGCACTCATTCAATGACAGTCAGGAAACCAGGCTCTTTCTGCTGCTTTAATGAAGCAAAATGACCAGTACAAGAAGAAAGCTGTGAATGCCCAATTCCCACTCAAACTAACATTTAAAACTACATTCTCTAAATTGCCCTCTACCCTTTCCCACTAAAGCATGCCACCCCCCTTCTCATGCCAGATGGCCCTTCTGATGTTCCCCGCTTGCATGGCCTTGGGGTGGCAGATGCAATAAGCCCTTAGCCATAACAATTCAATTCACATCATCTGGCACCCCCTCCCATCTGGCGACTCAAAGGCTGTCCATACAGGTGAGAGAAAGATGGAAGATGCTCCAATAAAGGGGTTCTGTGAACCTTTGACCGGAGAGTCTGACACTGAGCTTTTTCAAGATCAACCAAGGTTGGCCAAGGTCTGTCACTGGAAAAATATTTCCAAACCAGAGAACAGAGTATTTAATATTCTGACTCATTCCAAGGATATTTTAAAATAGATTCTCATAAGAATACAAAATTGGAAATATTTTCTACAATTCCCCTGCAGCAAACAAAAGTTAACTAACTTAGAATGAGGTTAGCAACTTTACTCCAATGTGTTAATCTTTTGATAGGGGAAATAAACATTCAAAACACAAACCAATTTAACCATATCAATCTTCAGGCTCAAGATGCCATTGTGATTTTTTTAATGACTAGTTTTTGTAATAAATGCAGTAAGGATTCCGTGATGTTAATAGAAATGGAAATGTGATTGTGGAATGAATTAACACCTACATTCTTTTCCCCCCTCCAGCAGGCTTGACATTTAAGTATATCTGTTATAATAACATTAACAAATACTTTGGGTTGATGCTTAGCAACACTGACACATACCTGTAATTAAGGCTACACATTATAATGAGATGGAGATTAATTTATTGGAGATAACAGATTACACTGTCAGTTTGCTGTAGTTAAGGAATCTTCTCCCCCAAAAACTGAACCACCGACGTCTACATGGTAACAGAGCAGGAACTAAGAACCTGTCATATGGCTTCAGGGTGCAATCCAGCTCCATTAAGCTCAATGAAAGGTTTTCCATTAACTTCAATGACAAGCTCTGTAAGACAGTGAGCTGTGAATCAAATGCAACAATGAAGCTGGTTTCCCTCTTCTCTACAATGAAACAATTAATTATAAAAATACATGATATCATTAAAAAAAAAAAAAAAGCAAATCCAGTTGGTCTCATTGGGAGCAATGAAAAGGCTGAAAAGAAATGCAGAAACTTTAGAGTTCTCTAGAACTCAGAGAAGTGGGTCCAACAGGCAGGAATGGGAAAGAAGGAAAAAATTATGTTCAGCCCAGAGTTGTAGCTATGAAAGCTGGGATGCCAACAGGATCCATGCATTAGCTAAGATATATGTGTGTACGGTTTAAAAGGGTTGTGTGAACTCTGCCACTGGAGTTTTAAAAAACAACCCTAATTTAGCACCATATCTGAACTGAGATTCTCTTTCTCTTCAGCCTGACTTTCCAGCATGGTGGGTCAACTCAGCCTCCACGTTACCCTTAAGTAGAGATGCAGACCGATTGTATTAATCCAGTGGGTCTTAAACTGTTTGACTCAATTACCCCCTTTCCCGGTCTCAATTAATGTCATTATCCCCATCAAAAAAACACTCTTTTTTTATACAAACTGTTGCAGTCCCAGACTGGATCCTTGACTCACAAACCAGCAATTACAAAGTGCTCCATTACCCCCAGGATATGCCCAAATTACCTCCTTGGGGGTAATTACCCCCAGTTTAAGAAACTCTGTATTAGTCAGGTACCAGGTCATTTCAAGTTCCCTAAGTCAGAGAAAAGTGGCTGCAATATATACCATAATTCTGATTGGAACATACATATGTGATCTATTGAACCTTTGCTGGTGTGAAGCAATATAGATCTGACCTTGGGGACAGGGAAGGAATGAGCAAGCCATTAAGAGGGGACTTAAAAAAAGATTTCTGAGAAATGGAAAGCAAGAGAAATTCAAATAAATCCAGTTTTGATTTTGTTTAGTATAAGATGGGACAGAGAGAAACTTAGGCAGGATTTCATGGTTCTGTTATTGTATTTGACCACCATAAAGACCATTCCTGGAAGTCCTGCCATGCCCGTTTCTTAACCTGGCCTGCTTCAAAGGCCTGACCGTTGCTAATTCAGAAGTCACATACATGTAAATATAGCCTGTCCATTAATCATGGTTTCACACAGCCCTAAAGCCATCTCTCAAATGAAGGCCTGCAGCAGAATTTCTCATAGGGAAGGAACAGAAATGTTCCTTCCCTATGAGAAATTCAGGAATGGTCGACAGCATGGCACAGAAATGGACCCATTTCTATTTTCTGCAAAGCTCTGGAGTGATGTTATATTGCGGCTTGATGAGATACCTAAAGGCACATCTAAGCCACCACAGGATTCAAAAGAAGCAGTAAAGTTTAGAGAGTAAGGAAGATGACTTTGAGGGAGAAGTGAAATCCCCGTTGCCAAGGCGACAAGGGGTAAGCCATGTTTTAAGTCCAGAGCATCCAGATAACATTTGAAAGTGACACAGACACCTCCCTAATTCACTGAACTATAAGAAGAAGGACTTGCAAGATTCTGTTATAATAGCCAATCTCAGTGCAAGTAGTTTTAGCTTTCCTGTGGGGTTTTCTTCATCTGGCCTACCTAGTGAGGCTGACATAAAGGCATTCCAGGTCATGCATTGGGCATTAAGATGCAGATGTCAAATCGGTTCTGCCTCTCTGCCACACAATTATTTAAGGAGACATAGGAGCCACATTTTCTTTTTCATCTCATACGAGAGCCTCTGAACAGCTATAAATATTTTAAGTAAATCAATAAAATCCCAGCTCTCAACAGGCCTCAGTTGGAGACGATCTCGTTGGCCAGAAGCAACAAATGGCACTTTGCCACTTATGGAACTGATGATGCCAAGAAATGAAAGTTACTCCAGTTTGCACAATTTCTTCTTTTCGTCCTGATAATACAGTTTTGATTTTATGGCTGAATCCAATTACAGCAGTCAGATCATTGCAAAACAAAACAAAACAAAAATACACCAAGGCCCAATTTTTAAAAAGCACGTACAGAATACTGCTCATGTCCTGAAATGAAACAGAATCTCTGACCGGGGAGTCTGCAGCAAGTGGTCACAAAAGCCAAGTTTATGGCCACAACAGTGCAAAATCAAAGCTCTGCCTGTTTTTTATTTGCAGCCACCATCTTGATTTTTTTTTTACCATGCCCAAGACACCTCTGATTTCTGGTATAAAGCTAAATATCCCACAGCAAGCCTGTTTAAGGAATATCTTGATGCCCTCTTCCCTTCTCCAATCTCAGCCAAAAAAAAATCCCATTAAAATGATTTCCATTTTGACTGTGTTGGGCATCGGAGGGCGAGTCATCTTGTGTTGAACAACTGTAACCCTTGATTTTGCTCAAGATATTTCCAGATCACTTGGAATAAAGAACTGTAAATTCTTTATTCCAAGTGATCTGGAAATACCTTGGAAGAGACATTTAGAACTTTAATTCATTTACAACTTGGAAGAGGAGGGAGAGAAGCTTTGTAAGTCACTGTGCTTTATATCTTAAAAAAATAAACAACAGACACAGGCAATCCAGCCTCCCACACAGCTCTCGGCACAGAGGGTTGATCAATGCAGAACAGTTAAATAACTAACACTTTAAGAGAGCCCCTTCTTGACTGATGAAAGAGTTATCCATATAAACTAGAAGCCCAAATGTTTTCCATTCCATCTCTCCCCCATTCAAGCCAGAAAAAAGGGACAAGAGGCTGAGCAATATCCATTAACTAAGTTGATCTGAAGATCTGGGGACGATATATCTTACATACCAAATGCCAGAAACAAACAGAAAATTGGAATCGCAACGCTGTCCTGATTAACAGAAAACAGCCTGGTTGCTGCTGACACTCTTAGAGACCTCTTGATTCTTCTTTCGCTCAATGTGTCATCATTCATCAAATGCACCAACTAGCTCTTTAACATTTTCCAAATATTAAATTCAGCTGCTTGAGAATCACCAGAGAAGGAGGTGAGAGCAAAACAAAGCTAAGTCTTTTCCACACTGATGCTTTTGACAGGTCACTAGTTCTCCAGATAACTGCTTATATCCTTTTGTACTTTGAGGGTGACTTCACAACATAAAAAGGAGCCTTCTCCTTAGCTTCACAAATCTATTGGCTGCTCCTAAAAGAAGAGGACTGCTTTTTTATGACACCTCTCAGAGCTGCGTGTTCTACATGTCACATTACAGACTTCAAATCACAAGGTCCCTTCTTAACAAACATGAGCAGCTTATCTGCATGAACAGCAACCCAGAAGATCAAAGGGAAAAAGCTTTCACTGAACAAAGATCCACATGGCTTCCTCCCAAATCTGGAGCTATCTCGGACAGAGAGGTAAATTAGATTTCTATTCTGAAATAATCTGTACAACACGAGTCCTTGAGGTTAATTAGAAGACACTTGAAGGCAGGGCTGGGTAACGTAGGGGCTGAATGCAACATTCGGCAACTGTTCATAAGCCTATAGTCTTCCTTCCTCTGCCTTGATTGGATCAGAAACCTACAAGCAACCCCAGGATTGGTGCTTCACAATCCCTCTGGGTTGCTGCTCATGTCATATTTGTTTTGGACCACGGTGCAGTTCAGATGGGCTCTGGTTAGAGACCTCCTTTCTGTTTTCCACATCTGTCTTCATATTTCTGGAACTTATGAGGTCAGATGAGCCCTGTAATTTCTTCATTTATGCATAAACATTTAACTGCTTGAGGGCCAACAATTATGACTTTCAACAAAGCCATTGAGAGACCAAGCTTCCGCTGGCTCACCCACCTGGGCCATGTCTAACTGGTTCATCTCTAAGCAATGCAGAGAAAATCCACTCCTTTAGGATTCATGCTCTTTTTGACAACCAGTAAGGCCTACTATTTAAATTCAGGGACACACCACTGGAGAAGCAGCCTAACATTTGCTCTTGCGGGTCAACGAAAAACACTATTCTGCTTTTAAGAGTCTCCACCTTGGATCCTGTGAAGAGTTCACATTGCTTCCTTTACCCACTACATATATGCTGCCCCCACCAGTATGCAAAAGTAATGTGAGCCCCAACACACCAGCTGTCTGGCTTCTTCTTGAAAATGCACACTAGGATGTTTATTATATGGAAACCATAAGAGATCAGTCTGTTCCACTATTAACGGAAATCCAAGCTGTCATCTCCGCATTCTCAGCTGCCTCACTGAGTGGACAACTTAGCTTGCTGAAACTGAAAGAGCTGCAAGCAATATCCCAGGGTCGTAGTTCAGGAAATAAAAGTTATGCGCTAAGAAAGTCCCAGGAATTTCCAGCTCTGTTTTGGATTGCGGGTGGTTTTTTTCAAGGAACACAGTTTCCTTGCCAATCAAGTTGGACAGTCTATCTCCCACATACTGTGCCATGATGCAACCATGTTTTATGATATAAACTACAACTGCTAACTTGGGTTAGCACAAGCCAGAAACCACCATTCACAAACCACAATGGCCGAGTTCACCTTTTCATACTAAAACCAACTCCTACTAACGGGTTTATTATAATTTGCTGAACCAACCACCATTGCTGGGTCCACACTAAGGCAGAATGCATAATTTATAACTCAGAATGGTTGGTTTATCCAACCTGCTAAACTAAAACAGAACGATCTAAAATACAGCTTAGTAGGATGTCTGAATTCAGTCACTGTATATGTAACTATTTACTTTCTTTCATTTAATAAACTCCCCCAATGTTCTCATGTGATGAAACATACATCGTACCCAGTCCCTTTCCACCTGATGTTCTCCTGATGTCTTAGATTTCAATCAGCTAGCACTGATCTTAAGAACTGAAGACCAACAGCTCTGGAGGATGCCAAGTTGTAGAAAGTTTCTCCGCATCAGTTACACAAATGAGGCTAATCCATGGTGCCCTTTTCAACTTGGGCAGCACACAGGCAAGTGTTCCTTGATCATCCAAAATGAAAGATATTGCAATATATTCAAAGATGTGCAATAGGAGAGATCTTCTCCTGGGGCCTCAGTTCTGTCAATTAAAGCAACAAATGAAGAGATGGGCAGACGGCATCAACAGACAAGATGCTGAAACTGAAAATCCATTTCTGTTCCCAACAGCAGCAGCGCATTTTTCCACTGCTGCTCTTAAGAGATGGTTTAGCATCCACTAATGATTTAGCATCCTTCTGTCTTTTTAAAACATAAAACTTCAGAGAGGCTGCTCATAGCCCAGATTTATCACATTGCTACAAAATACGATGAATGCCGCATTGGCATTAAATTGCCCCAGAACAAGGCTAGTTCTGTGAGCAGGGGAGAAAGGGTTAGGCAGGCATAGAAACACTGGACTGCACCGAGAGGCCACCAAGGTGAAAGGCCCTTCATGTTGTAAAGATCTGCTTCTCCAATGACCAAAAAAAAAGGAACAATCTCTGGATGTAGAGGCAGAGCTTTTGAAAGGAGCCACAAAAGACGAATTAGAGCAGGTTCACAAGAGGCCAACAAAGGTGGTCAGAGGTAAGAGTCCTACAAGGAAATTACAAAGGAAGTAAATTATGTTTCACTTTCCCAGTCACTGCACCCAGTGATCTGTTTAACAATCAACAGTGAAATCATGATTTAGCACAACAAACAACTCCAGACTCTCTTCACTGCTACAGATGAGATCACAAAAGCTCAAGGCAGATTCCGTCGAACATCAGGAACTAACTTCTGAATAGTAAGAGCGATTGAGTGATAGGTCTTCCTTTAGTGAAGCCTTCAAGGTAAGGCTGGAGAGGCACTGATGAGAGGTATCCTAGCTTTGCATCTTCCTCCATTGAGCAAGACGTTGGCCTGGATGAGGGCAAAGCTATGATCCCCGTTTCCAATAAGCATCATTTCTGTCACACCATCAATGCAGATAACCATAAACCAGAGCATAGGCAACAGCACTGCCCCCAGAGAGTTTCTATTCTGCATTTAGGCTCCAGGTCATCTGGGGATTCCATAAAAAGGTTGCATTTATGGAAGAGCTTGAAGGAAAAGAGAAGCTGAATTCAAAAATCACATCAAGTTATGGTTTGTTTATCCAAAGCTTACTGAAGAATCCACAATCAGCTGAGTTCACTCAGTATGCTAAGCCACAAAGCATGATTTACAAGCTACAATGGCTGGGTTCACGTGAAATGTTAACCTCCACCAAAATTTTTATTATAGCCAAGGGCCAACAAAAGTCATCATGAAAACTTAGAGCTTAGTGAAATGTGTCAATCCAACCAGAGAGAGAAAGAGAAAGACTTAAGAGTTAGGAAGAGCAGAACAGGAGGTTTTCTTCTTTATGAGTCCCAAGTTTTCACTTCTAGTGAAATTTCTGGTCCATGCCAGAAGAATAATTGAGCTTCCTTTTTTTTCTATATAATTTTTATTAAAGATTTTTTAAAAGAGATAAAAACTAATACAAAGTAAGAAAAAGAAGAGAAAAAAAGAAATCAAAGAGAAAGCTAAAACTTCAAGAAAGGTGGGGGGGGAAGTAAAAGAAAAAGAAAAATAGAAAAGAAAAAAAGATAAAGAAGTAGCTTCCGATCTTTTTCACAGCAGTTTTAAGTACAATTACAAATTTACCTTACTCTACAGTTACAATATGACTTTCTCCTTTCTATAATCTATCCTGCCTAATCATCAAAACCATAAATCATAAGTTCGTTTTTTTCTGTTTTATGCAAAAAGTCCATAAGAGGTTTCCAGTCAGCAATAAACGTAGATATTGTCTTTTCTCTGATCCAAGAAGTCAATTTAGCCATCTCAGCAAGTTCCATCAATAATATTTGAGCTTCCAAACAGAAACAGCTTGAGGACTGTTGAAGGCTTTAGCTATCAGCTCCACAAAGTCGTTTGTGGGAACGGTCTGGGTAACTGCAGACCAGTTCATGAGGTTGAAGCAAATGCAGCATTTCACCACCGTGGAAGGACTAACATTTTCCTATGAAATAAACTGTATTTCTAGACGACAGGCAGCAGTGCTTCCGATCACTTAGCACTGTTTCTTGCAGTAATAACCTTAATTGCAACCTCAGATGTTCAGATTGCCTAAAAGTCACCCAGGAAATCCCTGGATAAGGAGATGTAGCCATTTTCTGCTGCCCTGTGTCTGGGAAATGCAAGGGAAAGCCGTCAGGCTGGGCTCATACATTGCTGAAAATCATGGTTTGGTTCTGGATTAGCATGCTGAATGAAACCAGCCAATTATGGTTGCAAAATATGAACTCAGAAAATTTTGGTTTATTTAGGACAGCATGCTTAAGCAAACCATAGCTTCATTAACAGTTTTAGACCCATTTTTTCTCTTTGCTCCTGGGGTACTTTTTTTTTTAATTCTAATTTTTGCCTTTCATCCTGAGGTCAATTGAATCACCTTTAAAAAGAAAACCTTTCACCCTGTTGCTTCACCTATCTTCTGTCCAACCCCGCTTCTTTTTAGAAAGATGGAAGCCAATTCAAACCTAATTTAAAAGGAAAGCTTCTGGCTGGCATGATGAAAATGTATTGCTATTCTTTTCTTCCTCCAGCTAAAATGCCTAATTGGAGATCTAAGTGGCTCCTTCAAGTTAATTAAACTGATTTGAGTAAACAATGGTTTATGGCTCAGCACAGTGCTTCTGCTTGCAACCAAGTGGCTACTGACACCCTGTTTCTGAGGCATCACATCCAGCCAGAAGATCCACCTGAGCACCTGGTTTCCCCCACACCCTGAAGGGAGGGTGTTCAGTAATTGCTTCCTGACCTTGACAGGCAGAAATAAGGTAGAGGGAATCCTTTAACTCAGCCTTCCTGAACCTGGTGCATTCCAGATGGATTGGATTGCAACTCTCAGCATACCCAAGGATCCTACTCCAGAATTGTGGTCTGATACAGCTTCAGGACACCAGATCAGGGTGCAACTCTAGATCTATTGAGAGTCTGCAAGAAGTGCCTGCAAGGTCAGCTCAGCCTGGTCCAAATTTGGTAAAAATGTCCCCTTAGAGTTTGCCTTCTTGAAGAATGAATTTCTGTTCTGTTATCTCTGAGCATCTTGTCCTCTTCCTTCATCAATCTAACAGTCCAGTCCCCGATGGTCATCTTTTTTTTTTAACTGATGGAAACCAATTTGGGAGATGATTGTCTGAAGATCACGCTCCTGCAAATAACTACAAAAAGACACAGACCCCATGCCATTGCTGATCTTTAGAGACAATTGGGTTTAACAAGGGTTGATCCCACATCTCCCCCGGTTCGATCTCATAGACTTACTGCCCAACTGACTTAGGCACTGCCCAAATACATTTTGGAGATTTTTAAAATCATGTTTTGCCTAAAGTAGCCTAACATTCTCTCAACAATCCTACCATGTAGGTTAAGCTGGGGAGATTTACCCTCAAGGCTCTGATCAGAGTCATGGTTAAGTCATAATGCAGTTTTGGCTTAGCCTAGCATTTGAACTCAGCCACGGTGGTTTGTAAGCCAGGATTTACAGCATAGCCTCTGACCCTAGCCAATCATGAGTTCATCCACAGACCATGATTAAAAGGACTGTAAACCCAGCCTTTCCACGCTCTGAGAAATTTATTCTCTCCCTTCCTTCGCCTAGCTTATACATTGATCAAAACTACTGGAGCATTTTTTGCAGAGGGGAGTTGGAAACTTTCACCCAAGTCATCCTGCTCTGCAGATGCTCCACCAGATGTCACAGATGCCTCATCTCCCAGATGGACTCACAGCCAAAGTTAGACTCAGTCTTTTTCAAAGCACCAGCCGCCAGGCACGCTCCTAATCACAGAAGCTAAGGCTGGGCAGAAATCAATCACCTGCCTATATCTCCTGGGTGACAAATCCATTGACAGGGCCAGCAACTAGCTTACTTAACTACCCTGTTGACCAACTTCCATTTATCCCGGCTGTCTGCAACAGAGGACTGGAGAACTGCTGATGGATGCCCTCAGCCCAAGTGCACCTCCAACGGAAAGCAGCTTTACTTTATATCCTGATTAATGCCAGATGATCCGAGGTGATTTGATCCCACCAGCACCCAAAGGATCATAAGTCTCACAACAAATAAAAAACATAGCAGGCGTGAAAGTCAAAAATCTTCAAGACCGGGCTCAGTTCTGTTTGCTTTTATTGCTATCCCGGGTCAAAAGAAAAAATGACAATCCAGGGCTTTTGACTTGAAAAGGTTCCCGTTACGTGGTGGAGACACATCTGTTTGACCCAGAGTTGGCTGCAGTTGGTAGACATGTTCAAAATATCATGGGCTAAATTTGATTTTTTTTTTAAATGGAGAAATAAATCTAACTGATTTCCTCCCCTAAACAACAGGTTTGAAATGCTCCCTTCTTTTTCATTGAAACCCTCAACAATCTGTCTGCAGCAAAGATTGAATATGCGTAGGAAATATACCCCAACCAGATCCAAATGTCTTAAATATAATTAAAGGATGGTGAGGAGCACCAAGGGGGGTGGGGAGGGGAGAGTGGGGTTTCTCAAGCTTTTAATAATCATTTAATATCAGAATTAGGTCCTGTACAAAATACAAGCGGCATGGTTTTAAATGCCCCCTGGATTTAATATCTATAGCGCCTAATGGTTTGTGACAGGGCTGAACGGAGAGACATGAAAGCGTCTAAACAGGATGCCTGTAAAGAAGCAGCAACATCAAAAGCTTCTCAAGATTATCAGTCTGAACTCTTGGTGGCCAACTTTTCTTCCCTGACTGGGCTCCCCTGCCTTTCAAAAGCTATGTCCCATCCAGAGTTTAGCAAGTGAATGTCAAAAGTCAAGCCTTTTTCAATCATTTTATTCGTAAACCTGGCCAGACTACCGGGAGATTGAACTAAATCGTCGATCCCCCAATCATTCCATCCCTCTTCCGAACAGGGGAAATTTGTGCCAGGGCATTGAGTGCAGTTGTTGAGCTAATCTCCCCCCCCCCAAGAAAAAAAGTAATTCAACCTGCCTTGACGCCACAGATCTGTAAGGGGAAGGTCGGATTGTGGTATCCACCACCACAGAAAATGTTCTGTGCATTCTCGACGCACGACGGTTTAAATCCATTTCACAGATAGTTTTAACACCTGGTGGTCCTTATGACCCCCTCCCTCTTTTTTAAAAAAAGGCAGGGATGCGTTTATGTCTCATTTACATCAAAGAGTGGTGAAAATTACTCACCCGGTTTTGCTGGCCTGGGGGGGCTCTGCTTATTCTGCTGAAGGGGGATCTAGACTCCAGTCCCTAAACCTGAGCTGGGGCTTGGGGGCTGCACTTTGCATTGGAGAGGGGAGACTCATTAAGGGGAGGGGGCCGAAGAGAGACAGCCACCTGCATAGCAAACCCTCCAAACACCCAACCCGTGAACACGCATTCACACGTGGGGCTTACTTGCACCTGGAGCTTACAGGTCCCGGCGTTCCATGCTTGCAAGAATCCACAGGAGGAGGGAGAGATGTTCCAAATGCCACCCCGGAGAAGCTTTGATCTCACATCTTTCGGGGTCTGCGGACAGGCGGCTGGAAGAGGGGAAGCCGGCTTGTCTCAGCGGCTGGGCAGGAGAAGGATGGGCAAAGGCAGGCAGGGAGCCAACCTTCAGCTCAGCGGATCCAGGAGGGGCACCGAAGTTGCACCGCGTCTCTCTCACGCATTGGCTGCTCGCTCGCTGTCATCTTCCCTCTTCGCCCAAGCCAGCTCCCCTCGGGAGCGACTGGAGGTTACATCCAGAAACTTGGGTCACTTTCCTGGGGGTTTAATAAAGGAGCGGGAGTTTAGGAACTCTTTCTGAGCCAGGAAGAGGGAGGAGAGAAGGAAGGAAGGAAAAGTGAAAGAGAAGGAAGGAAGGAAGGAAGGAAGGAAGGAAGGAAGGAAGGAAGGAAGGAAGGAAGGAAGGATATGCGAAGGCTGGATTCCTGCAGCAAATTCAATTGCACCCCTGCAGATTGCGTAAAAGTTGCAATGGGCTTCTCTCGCTGAGAGCACCGGCTTCTTAATCCCAAAGCGCTCCACAGAGAGGAATGCCCCCTTCCGCCAACCCTTCTTGCAAACTCTTGGGCTGTCCTCTTCCTAGTCTCAGACTCAGGGAGGGGGGTGCGGGGCAAGCGCTGCGCTGCGCTGCGCTGCGCGCCTCGGCCAGCCCGGCTCCCCCCGCCCTCCCCTTCTCTTCCTCCTCCGGCTTTGGAGTCGAGCTCCTCTGAGCAACACGAAGGTGGCCAAAGAGCCTTGCCCAGAGATTCCGGGTTTCTTTAAAAGCTGGCTCCCCACCCGCCCCTTAGGTTCGCGAGGCAAAAATAATAGTTATTATTATTATAAAATGTCATTTTCGTTTACTTACCTCTCCGGCGGGACTCGGGAAGAGCGCGACGCTGTAGCGCCTCCTCGCGGCCAGAGACCGGATTTTTCCTCCAGTCCGTCTGCTACACCTTGGCCGAATTAAGAGATTTATTTCTCACTCATCTATCTATTTCTCTATATATTACTTACCAGGAGGCTATCCTGCCCTGGTTCACCAGATCCGGGGCAGCTCACAAAATATGCAGAAATCCCCAGGTCACTGAAAAAAATAAATCTATTTTTTAAACGATTTTTTACTGTAAAACCAATAAAAACGACCTAAAAAAAATTAAGTGGAAAGTAGTTGGACAACCAGAACCTGCATGCTGGAAAAGCCATTCTAGTCACCATCTCTGTTTTGCAGCCCCTAGAAGGCGTGAGGCCAGATTTATTTTGTTCTGTTTTGACGGGGGGTGCATCTGAGTTTGGGAACTGAAGGCACCAAGTAGGTCCTGTAAACCTTGCAAAATTGTAAGGCAATCATGTTAAAATCCCTGACCCCACCTTGGAGTTTAGGCCTTGCATTTATGAGCAAAGACTGATTCATCTCTCCCTCAAACCCAGGGCCAGATTAAGGCCAACTGATGCCTTAAGAACAACCCAACAATGGTGCTCCTTGGCCCTTCCATTGCTTAACTTTAAGCAATTAAATTAAATTAAATCAAATCAAATCAAATCAAATCAATAAGATTCAATAAATGCTGAAGATGAACTAAGATTAAAAATTCAGTTTTCTTCCAGGCCATCCCCCAAACAGGACCCCGCAACTATATTAAATATAAACTTTAAAAAAATGTCTATTTAACACTAAATGACAGTCAGCAATATAAGCAAATTATTTACTTATAACTAGGGCAAAAGAAAAAGTGCAAATTTTCAACACTTTTTAATGCATTTCTTAAATACAATTGTGGTAAGGGAAAAATGCAGACACAAACAACTATTTTGAATCACCTCCCAAAGACTATATTCAACTAAAATTGAGTGGGGCAGTGAAAGAAGGGCATGAGAGATGGCGGGGGGGAACTCTGTGGTGCCCCCCTTCCCTTGGTGCCCTAATCATGTGCTGATTTAGCTTAATGGTTAATCCAGGGCTCAGGGCCGCAACTAGGGTCTGTGTCACCTGGGGCAAACATGGATTCCACACCCATTTTGGCGCCCCCCGTGTTCATTTTGGTGCCTCACCAGTGCGGCGCCCAGGGCACATGCCCCGGTTGCCCCCCCCCCCAGTTGCAGCCCTGCCAGGGCTGTCAAACCAGCTGAGATTATGTGCTTTTCCACTAGAGCAGTGTTCCTCAACCTTGGCAACTTGAAGATGTATGGACTTCAATTCCCAGAATTCCCCAGCCAGCCACACATCTTCAGGTTGCCACGGTTGAGCAACACTGCTCTAGAGTGATCCCCCACAGTTTCTGAACAGGCACAGAACTTGGATGGTGGCTCCCGTAACAAACTAGGGCCCATCTGGGAGATCCCAAAACCATCCCAGAAGGTGAAATGACTTCCATAATGTAGCTCATACAAGTTCAACTTGTAGAAATCTTTACCTTTTTTATTTCATTGGCAAATGCTTTAAAAGTCCACAGCATTAGCCAGGATTAGAAATGCACACCTGGGAGGCAGCAGACCAGACGTGACTCCACCAGATGGCATCGGTGCAAAAGGGACACAAACATTCATTTAATCTTCTCAAAAGGAAGAGGACTCCAATTGTGCAAGGTCACCAAATCTCACAAGGGTTGAGGCAAGAAATCTTTGTTTCAAAGGAGGAACACGCTGACAAGGTTAATGCATTATGCTGGTTAGGCATTGGGTGCCATACGCCGCACAGAACCAACCAATTGTGGCTGGCTCAGTAAAATTAGGGCTTATTGAATCATCATGTAAAACAATAAAATACATTTCAATTATTCTACCTTATTAATTGATTTAGAGGTTTGTGTGTATGTGAGCTATCTTGAGCAGCTTTAAAGTGGGCAGGACATGAATGTAATAAGTAAATAAATAAAGGTTTACAGACCTTAATAATTGGGTTCCCACCATGGGCTAGGTCAAAATTGAAATACCTAATGGCTACATTCACACAACTTGCTTAAGTAGGTTTTGTTGACTAAATCACAATTGGCTGGATGTGTTCAAGCTAAACCCCAATAAACGGATGGCAATATATGAATTGAGCCACTGAGTGAAATAGCTTGGGAACTAAGTACAGGTTGCTTAACAACCATTCATATACTGATGGTTTGGACTTACGAGGGTGCTGAAAAAACCGACTTGTGACTGGTCCTCACACTTACAACCATCGCATCCCTGCAGTCACGTGATCACAATTTGGGCACTTGACAACCGGTTCGCATTTATGACCATCGCAGCATCCCATGGTCATGCGGTCACCATTTTCAACCTTCCCGGCCAGCTTCTGGCAAGCAAAATCAATGGGGAACTGCATGATTTGCTTAACGAACACGTGGTTCACTTACCACACGCAGTGATTCACTTAATGACCAACCCAACAGAGGTTGTAAGAATCCCAATTGTGGTTGGTAAGCAAGGACTACTTATAGATTGAGTCTAAGGTGGTGGTGGTAATAGTTTGAATATTTATTATATTAGCTTCTGTTTGTTTATTTGTCTGTTAGATTGATATGGCTACCCAATTGGGAAAAAACAATTGTGGGCAACTTACAGTTCATAGGAACTAAATGAACTAGAAAATAAAATACATTGAACAGCTGGAACAGAACAAAAGAAGAACAGGGTAATGGAAGAAATAACAAAAATAACAGAATTCACCAAGGGTCACCTCACATATCCCATATCCCATCACATACATTGGCAATGAAAAGGATCTTGTCTCTGCATAACTCTTCAGTCTCAAAACTTTATTTATGGTGATATAATCTCACAGCCATGCACATTTCTTATGGATTTTACACCTGATTGTCATGCTCCTATTTGTTTGCTACCAGAGAAATATCTTGCTGAACAGGTGGGCCTGTCACTCAAAATCAAGCTGAAGAACTTCTAAAAAACAGACCTATTATTATTAATGAAAACTTTAGAAATTCCAGGAGTTATCTCTGTGATCTCAGAAACATTCTCTTACATGCAATCAAGACTGAATGGGGAAAAAATCAACAGAACAGCCAATTTTCAGTATCTTTTTAGATCTTCCAACTAATCAGAAGGCTATCACTTTATTGCCAACTTTAAAAAGAAAACAAAAATACTTCAGTTTTACTAACCAGGTACACATCTTTGACATTCAGCCCAATGCCGTTTCCTTCTAGCACATTTATGGTTTTAATGTAACTTGCTTTACATTATTTATCAAGTCACTTATTAAAAGTCACCCTTTTTAGCTGAATTAAGAGATTAGTGGTATCAGCCTAGAACATCCTCTAGACTTTGAAATATACAGTAAAATGAAATTATATTTAATGATACCTTTGATTTATGCATTCATTTTAAATGACCAGATAAAGTACTGCCATTAGGTAAGCTTTAAATTTTTTTCTAATAACTTTTTTTTAAAAAGCCTATGATTATACTTTGCAGTCAAGAGGCAGCTACATTATTCATAAAGAGAGAGACTTTGCTCCACCAAATTGATTTTTTTTTTTAAAAAGGCACTTAATTTGACTCCTTCATATTGAACCATCACCTTTAGTTCATTTCAAAACAAAACCTACCAAATGTAGATCGATGGATTAGTTTAAGAGGACTTTGTTCAGGATAAATTTGGGTTATCAGGTGCGGAGGAAGGGGGCAATTAAATTTGAATAAGAAATAAATAAAATAAAATAAAATAATATAAAGTAATTAGGGTATTGAAATAATTTAAAACAATAGCAACAAAGGAACGGTTTCCCCGGGGAACATTTTTTCATTCCAGATATTTAACCTGAATTGTTTGGAATTGAGCAGATGAATGGATTACATCACCTTCAAAGGAACTTCCAACTCAGTGGCACTCAAAGCATTTAACAGGGTTAGGGCCAGAGTTAAGGTATCAACCCACCCAGCAAAGGTGTGAAAAGGGGTTAATTTTAAAGCCACCCCCTTGGTAGGATTGGTCTAATGCAATCTCTCCTGGTAGGCCATACTATGCAAACTCAACTGAAACCACCACTCAATATGAAGTCCTAGAGAGACCTCACAAAACAGGTTTCCTCTAGGAAATCTAGCTCTCTTTCCATTTTAGGGACAAAGCATGGGTAGAAAAGACCACAGTATTCTCTCTTGTTTTCCTTTTTTTTTTAAAGGGGGAAACCTTCCAGCCATCTTAGTGACAACTGGGAGTCCATCAAAGATGGCATGGCTCCTTCTCATTTGACCAGTCATGGGGCAGTTGTTTACCCCAGAGTGGCAGCAGGCTGTGTTATCTGAACCCCAGCTGTGATTAGGTTTACCAATCTATAAGACTGGAGTTCATGCAATTTACTGAGGACAAACCACAAGCACCTTTCAATGTAAATCATAGTTTAGGACTGTATGTGTGTGATGCAGTTGCACCCACTGTTCTTTGTAAACCATGTTGCGTAGCTTGCTTGTGAATCCAGCCAATTGTGCTTTATTCAGTAAGCCATGGTTAAGGATGGTTAATGCGACGTGTGAGCCCAGTCAGCATACAACTTAGTGTCTTGTGTGAACCTAGCCACTGAAATACGTACGGTAAATATGCTTTATAGTTTAACAGATTGATTAAACCCAGCCAAGTGTTGCTTTTCCTCAACATATACCCATTGTTAGTTATTTCAGGACGTGAAGAATTTGAACTAAGGTTCTAATATCATTGTTTTTTTTAAAAAACAGGCTTAAATATAGCTAGCAGGCCTGTGCGAAGATTTAAGTTTATCGGAGTTCAATGTTTACTTCATTCCAGTAAAATTTACCCAGATAGCTTGTGCACAGGCTGAAGTTAAAAACACAATGCAATTAACATAGATAAAAATTAAAAACAGCAGGTCAACACAGCTTTTAAACCCTAGTGTTCAAGTGTCTGAGGGTGTTGCCCAGGGCAATTAAAAGAGCTTTGCATGATACAGAAAAGATAATAAAATAGGCACTGGTCCATAGCATATTTCAGAAAAGCTTGCCGTCTTTGCCAATAAAGTTTTGGTTCTCCAGATTCCTGCCTCTGAATGACGCAGCCCTGCCATGCGACCAACATTAATACCAGAATGGTTTGCAGAGGTGTTATGCCAAATAGATGTCAATTTGCAAGTATTGATTTCTTCTTTGGTGGAAGGACAAAGACACGGTGAGGAACACTTGAGAAAAGTGAGCCTTTTGTCATAAAAGCAGTCCACATTTCCAATTAACGCCACTCAAAAGAAATGCAGGCAGCTACTTTTTTTTTTTTAACACCTTTGATTTCCAAAATGTTTGGTTTAGGAGATACACAGGTAGCTTCTGAAAGCCTGGGATGTCCTTCCACAAAGTTGCCACTAAATTATAATTTTGAAATGATTAAAAAATGGAGAGCAATAATTTTAGGTGCACTTAATTCATTTCTCTTAAAAATTAACTGTTAAAAGCACAGCAACTGACATCAGTTGTGATGGTACAGCCCAAAGCAGAGGTGAACAGCCTAGCTTGAGACCATCAGCATTCCTCCAAAGAAATTGCTGATGAACTACAATTTTGAATGAGACAGAAGGGAGGAACTATGAAATGCATAAAGACCAGTCCTACTAACGGTACTGTATTTATTGCATTCCATTTCATATAAACACAATTTAGCATTTTTGTGCTTCCTCATCACTACTTTATCCTGGTTGTGCAACTTTTTTTTAAAAAAACACCAAGGCCAGGGCACCCTCACTGCCAAAAATCTGGAGAATGACAACCATAGGTCTCCTCCATTTTTTTATCTATCCTGCAACTTCCACCATTATGCCCATGGATTTCTCAGCCTTTCAGAGGAGATCTTGGAAGGCAAAGGATGTAAAGAAATGTAAAACTTTTATCAGAGAAGATAAAAACCTATGGAACTAATTTCAATTCTCTGCATGTGTGTATGTGTTAGCCATTCAAGGTGGACCAGACTAGGAAAGCAATGTCGTGTAGGTCAATACCACTTCATTGAAAAGCTACAGTAACAGAATCTGCAAGTCTCAATGTGCTTCCCCCGCCATCCCCTTTATCTTCATGAGAACTAGGGAGGACCTTCTCTAAGACACTTACTCACATTACATTCCTGCCCCAGACTCAGCCCTCTTACTGTATATTGGACTGTTGCCTTGGTAGCAATTCTGTCCCCCAAGGCCATTTCCTTATCCCTCTCCATCACGTATGTGCACATAGACAGACAGACGATCAGATACACATACATTTTGGATTCATTTGTACTGTTCACCATTTAGGGTGGGTGTGTATTAAATGAGTGATTTCATGTATTAACTTTTAATTTGGAATGTTACCCCACTTTGTGGTTTTAAAATCTTTCCAATGAGTGCATCTCAAAGATAAATCCACCTATTGTCTAGGAGGCAGGACAATCCTTTTGCTTTCATTACACCCACTGTTCTTGCTGCTACCATGACCCTGAAACATGGTCTTACTGATGGTTTTCATCTGGTATTGGGAAAAACAACATGCAAGAGGCCTGGCGGCGAAAAGGATCAAGGCCTGTGACTGACAGATTCCTGAACAGGGAGTTTTCCCTCCAGATTATAAATAGGAAGGGATTTTCTCAAAGTAAGGAAATTCAGACTAACAGCCCCAAGGGTATTCAAAGAGATGGATGCCAATCACACACACACAATCATTTCTGGTTTCCTGTGGTGGCTAAATTGCTTTTATATTACCACATAGCCTTTGAGTCTTTCTGTATTTTATCATTTGAAGCATTTATCTAATCCAAATCTATCTGGCTTTTGAACCAGTAAGCCTGTGATACAGTGGGGGGCTGGCTAAAACATATGCATAGATGAAATCCCCAAAGATGAAAATATCTAGCACCGGAAATGTCTATATTAAAAGGCAACCCTAAAGCTACAATCATTTTTCTCTCCTTTCCGGCTTGCACCGAAAGATAACAAAGAGATATTGGGTAGATATTAAAATTCAAATAATTCTCTGCGTCAATTTATATATGCTTAAAGGATCACACCCGTGTCACATTTCCTTTGATATCCCCTTTGTTTTCCAACAGAACAAAGGACATGGCTTTTGTTCTAACAAGTAGAGCGACAAGAAATTTCCATCAATGTACTTGTGTTTGTACAGTAACACCTTGTCATCCAACTCTGATGAATTCCGTAAAGGCATAGTAGCATCCAAATCCAATACAAGATTTCTTACCAGGACAGGGATGTGGAAACTGGTGATCCTCACTTGAAACATGGAAATGCAACATCTTTCTTCCACATAATGGACATGCAGCCCTTTGAAGCAATGCATAAAACCATGTTAGACAAGGTCAGAATATCTCACCCAATCATGTCAGTTGGTTCCCTGCAAGTTCTTGGATGAATATCTGCATGGCTGCTCCACTGAACACACCAGAGATTTTGAAGACTAAATCCCAGTACTGAAAGCATGTGCTCTACGCCTAAACTGACCTCAATCCCGAGCAGTTGCATTAGGAAATTTCTCTCTGTTCAGAGGCCCTTCCTAAACCTTACCAACCAGCTGAGCCTAGATTGTTCTTGCACACTGCTGCCTAGCTGCACACTGAAACCCAAGGGTTCGAGCATAAATCAGAGTTCTCCGTACGTTTACTCAGAGGGAAATCGTGCTGAGCAGAAATGGAAGGTATTGCCAAGAAATCCTGTATACCATTTCAACTCAAGAGTGTGCTCCTAAGGCACTGTATTCAGATTCTCATCGGGGACCGTTCCCTAGTGAGTGTGTTTAGGCACAGAGCTTTACAAAGCTATTTGCCTGGGGTGTCCAGAGATGCCAATATTGGAGATCGCACAGTGCCAAATCCCACAAAGGCAGAAGTACAGCAAGAACTGCCTTTTTCCCCCTCTATTTTTTATTTTTTTAAAAAACTGTTCCCATTTCTTGCAAATCAGAGGTGGGGAAAAAACTGAGAATAATTCAGGATTTGGGATTCTTTGAATCAAGCTCTCCTTTTTCATTACCTTCTGGAATCTTTCCCAGGCTGAGGTTTCATTGAGCCTGGCAAGAAAGGAGCCATGGGGATGCAACAGCAGATTTTTCCTTTCAAGGTATAAGTATTGGCCCCAACTCCCTAAAAGTTTTCAGGGGAGCCTTTTGCTTCCAACAGATTGCCCACCCTTGCTCTTGACGTGCCGTGTAACCCCAGTCAAGTCAAGGAGTTTTTCCAAATTTTTATTCTGTCCTCTTCTATGCACTGTGGTTAAAGAAAGGGAATAATTTCTCCTCTGAGATTCTGGACCACGTCCTCTCAATGTAAACCTATTTTTGTCATGGCATGATGCCAGATATCCTTACCAGCCACTAAATAATTGTAGCAGATGCCAAGTCAGTTCTGCCCTGTGTCCTAAAAATCCTTTTTTTATGCACTTCCTGACACTCATCACTTCATTACCGGTGCAGGCAAAAGCTTTTACATTTTTCATGGACAAAAGGAAATTAAACTTCCCAGCGCTATTCCTTTTGATACGCAAATTAAAAACACACTCGCACATATATTGACAGGGTTTGAGGAGCTTCTCCACTTCAAACGCAGCATGTTTCCAAGGTAAAGTGTTCTGTGATGAAAATGAGTTTCTAGTCTCCAGAGTGTTTGTCAAAATTTGTAACATCTTTACTGAAAAGCTTTCAGTGTAGTTGCTGTTGCTGTTGTTGTTGTTGTTGTTGGATGAAGAGGAAGAGGAAGAGGAAGAGGAAGAGGAAGAGGAAGAGGAAGAGGAAGAGGAAGAGGAAGAAGCAGCTGCCCAACTCTTGACTCTGGGCAGCTCGCAACACTTAAACAAATTACAATAACATCAATAAAAGACAAAGATAAAAATGGCAAATGCAATAAAGTGAGGGGTCTCCCTCTCCCTTGCAAAAGGCCTGGGTGAAGATTCAGTCTTCACGGGTCTTCTGAACAGCAGCAGAGTGGAGGTTATTTGATCTTGGGGGGAACTTTGTTTAGAGGTCAGGCACTGCTGCAGAGAAGGTGCATGCAATGGGATGTGGGAATGACCTCGGGAGACAGGAGGAAGGGCCACAGAAAAGAGGCAGATGAGCCCGCAGAAGAAATGGGGACCTGGCAAACATCTCAGAAGGGACCCTCCCTAGTTTCTTGGGCTGTAAAGGCGAGGGGGGAGAGACGTACTTTCAGACTTGCAAGATTCTGTTAATGCAACCTTACAAAAAAGTTAGGGCTAGTCCTTCTGGGTGTGCTTCTTGTCTGGACTACCCTGCAAGCCAGACAGTGCACTTCTGAGGTCCCAACAGATGACATTGCTTAATTGAAGGAACCCGGAATGTGCCAACCCTGCAGGATCAAATGGAAGATGTAGCATAACAATAGCCGCATTTTTTTAATTAGCCATCTCCTCTCTGAGCTACAACTGCAGGGCAAAACCCCAAAACATCATCTGTGCCAGCTTTGCATGCAAGAATGTTGGTCCCATCACTTTTATGAGAAGTACTTTGGGTATGGTCGTTCTACGGACCATTGGGCAGAGGGAGGCCGTGGCCCCAGGCAGCTGATGCCTGAAGATGGCAATGCCTCCTGTCTCATCACATTGTAAACAATTCAGTCATCCATCCAACTGGCTTTGGTAGGGAGAAATGGGTGGCTGGACAACAGTCTTATTCTTTGTCCAAG
The DNA here is from genome assembly GCF_035149785.1 of Candoia aspera. Classification (NCBI taxonomy): domain Eukaryota; kingdom Metazoa; phylum Chordata; class Lepidosauria; order Squamata; family Candoiidae; genus Candoia; species Candoia aspera. The sequence goes on from NC_086164.1 coordinate 5,697,520, forward strand.
AATATCTCCAGGCCATCTGCTCCAGGTGGAAGTTGGCCACTCAGGATGTACAACCAGGAGAGGCCACTGAAGACACTCACCGCCCAGAGATGAGGAACAGGGGCTGGAGGCTGGCCGACCTCAGTAGCAGCCCGCTCCCTCGGGAGTAACTTAGCTCACGATTGTCCCCCACCCAATTCACATTAAGAAAAGCTGTAAAAACAGTGCTCTTCTTAGGACCTTGACTATGAAGAACTCCAATTAAGCAGATTGCAGTAGTGAGCTCTTCACTGTGATTTTTAACTTTCTGTTATGTGCAGGTTTTTTTATTTCTTCATTTATCAGAGGTATAGCCCAGCACAATCGAAACAGACTCTTGATAGTTCAGAATGACAAAGAACTTAAGAACACCCCACAATATGCAAGAAAATACATTGAAGACTCCACAATATAATATCTGACATCACACCCCCAAAGCTCTCCAGAAAAGCCCTGTTTTCAACTTTTTCCAGCAAGCAGATAATGTTGGGGACAAAGGAAAGTTTTTATAACTGTGCGACCCATAGACCCTTGCGAGTCTTTTACAAATTACTGTATAAATAAGTAAATTGTATATCATAGCCCAGTCCTGGTTTTTTTAACATATTTTGGTCCAATCCAAAAGGGAAGGGAACTTTTCCTACCCCTTCCCCAGGTGGTTTTCTCAGTGCCAACAGTCTTTTTTCCATTTCATCCCCCAAAATGTTCCCATTTTTAAACTCTGAGTAATGGAGCCCTGAACTATAAGCCTTCCACTTGCCTACCATCACTCTTTGTGGCTCCAGCATAACATTTTCCCATAATGTCCTGCCCATTTGTTGCAAACACAGCCACATTTTGCACTGGAGGAACATCATAGTCATTTTTTATCATCATCTGAGATGCTCCTTCAGCTTGAAAAAAGTGTGTCGCTACTACCAGACCTCTGTCCTGTAGATTCACTTAATATATGCCGCTCTATCTTGTTCCAAGGTCTTCCCAGGATCTCTGTTTAGCAAGTCATACTCCATTAAATTCACCCGAATATGGAGACCTTTTGCTTTAAACTTCCCCATTCTCTTCTCTGAGGTCTTTTGTCCTTCTTGACACCCAAGGCCACTCCTATTTCCTTCTTCTTTTTAGAATGCTACTTTCAGTGTCAGTCCTAACTGCTACCTCAATAACACACTATAATTTATTCTCCTGCCATTCCTCTTTGATTCCTGTGAATCCTGTCTCTAAGTTCAGTACAAAAGAAAAAGGCCAGAAAGTGAGGGAAAGAGCTGGAAGTATGCATGGATGCCTAGATCAAATACACAATTTTTTAATTGGGCTACAAAGCTTCATATAAATATAGTTCAGATGCATGACATAAAACCAGGGTAATCAATAACCCCCGAATGCTTTGGATTCTTACAAACGTTGGGACTACATTCTACCTTTTAATGGGACAGAATGCAAAATGTATTAAGCACACGGAGAGCAGGCATATGCATTCTGTTGAATGGATTTAATTTTAATTTAGTTTTTGCCCAAGCCCAAAGTGCTTTTTCATAGTGGTCCTGCTTATGTTTCGGCATGTAGTTTCTAGCAGGCCACTCAAGGCCTCATCCTGCAAAACAGGGTGTGTAACTCTGGCATATGTGCTCCAGAAGGATGGAACATCTGGCCAGTCTTGGTTAATTCTAAAAAAACTAATCAGTCCTGAATAGTACTAGATAAAAATCCACCAGTAAATCCCAGGGCTAGAGACTTAACAACAGTGCTGAAAACTTTGGCTTATGACTGGTCCTCACATTTACAACCATCGCAGTGTCCCCACGGTCACATGATCACGATTTGGGTGCTTGGCAACCAGTTCGCATTTATGACAGTCGCAGCATCCTGTGATCATTTTGACCAATCTGGCCAGCTTCTGGCAAGCAAAATCAATGGGAAACCACGTGATTCGCTTAACGACTACATGGTTTGCTTAATGCCCATGGTGATTTGCTTAATGACCACCGCAAAAAAGGTCATAAAATCAGGTTGAATTCACTTAATGACTGCTTTACTTAGCAACCAAAATTCTGGTCTCAGTTGTAGTCATTAAGCAAGGACTACCTGTATTTTCCATTATCTCAAGACAGGAAAATTTTGCTACCTAGTCAAGACATTTAGGTAGCTATTCAATTCTGCCCAGATTCTCCTTTCTTGTGTGTGGTGTGTGTGTGTGTGTGCACGCACACAGATGTCTATTCTTCCAGGTTTCTACTCTGCTGGCCAGAAGTCATATTAATATGCAAAGTACCTGAGCAAGAGACCTAATGCCATTCCAGAAATGGGCAGCTGCTCATGTTCATAACCACATCAAGTTTAATAATGGAGAAACTCTAATAGCCATTAAAACAATTATTCTACGATCAAGTTATTCCAACACTTAGCTTGAGGTAGCAGCCTTGCCAGTTGGCATAATTAAAAATGAAGCAATATCTGATTTACAAGGCATTGTGAAATGGGCCATAAAGCTTCCAAACCAGTCCAGTGCAGTTAATCTTGAAGGAACTCATCGTCAAGCAATGACTGCTGAAAAGAAGAACCAGGGGGTAGAGAACAAGCTAATAGCAGAAATGCGGGCTGGAAAAATTGTTAATCCCTTACGGGGTGCATAAGGCATATATCACAACACACACACCAAAACAACCTGTTGGTTTGATATCAAACTGAGAGTCAGTTTTCCTTGTTTGCGATGGAAACGGATTGTACATTAAGAGCCTCTGAAGGATGCCGAATTTCAGCATCATGATTCTTATATCACAGAAGGCATTTATTTCCAATGTATTTGTATTAATCCACACAGCCCTGAACCATAAGGTTGTGTGAACCCTGCCCAACCTGGCTGGGTTCACACAACCTACCAAGACACAAAACTCTCATCACATTAACTAAGTTTAGAAGGCTGTGGGAGGACAGCTGCTCAGTCCTTAATTGTCCTGATGACGGATCCTGTTTGAAAAAAGCTTTATAGCGATGTCCCAACATTTCAAAAAGAAACGTAACAGCAGGATGCTCTTACCAGCCTTTCCCAAGTTCCCGTTTTACAGAGAGAAGAGAAACTCAATTTAAATATTTCTAAAGTAGTAAAACTCCTGACTGAAATTTGTCCATAGTTACTAATGTAATAGAGGTAAAGGTTTCCTTTGGCATTAAGTCCAGTCGTGTCCGACTCTAGAGGGTGGTGCTCATCTCCGTTTCAAAGCCGAAGAGCCGGCGTTTGTCCGTAGACACTTCTCCGTGGTCATGTGGCCGGCACGACTAAACGGAACGCCGTTGCCTGCCAGCCAAAGCAGTACCTATTAATCGACTCACATTGGCATGTTTTCGAACTGCTTGGTTGGCAGGAGCTGGGACTAGCAGCGGGAGCTCACCCCGTCACGTGGATTTGAACCGCCGACCTTCCGATCGGCAAGCTCAGCAGCTCAGAGGTTTAACCCGCAGCGCCACCGCATCCCTATAATGTAATAGAAGTTGCCAACAAATTGTCAATTTGAATGTAAAAGAAGGGAGGAAATATTAAATATTAAATATAAAGGGAGAAATCATATTACCTGCATTTAATCAATTTTAATTAAATGTTTTGCCTTGGATTTCAAACTTTGGAATGCAGTCCCAAACCCGACAATAAAAAAAAACCAAATGTGACTTTTGATCTAATGGTGCAATTCCTTTGTTGTTGTTTATTCGTTTAGTCGCTTCCGACTCTTCGTGACTTCATGGACCAGCCCACGCCAGAGCTTCCTGTCGGTCGTCAACACCCCCAGCTCCCCCAGGGACGAGTCCGTCACCTCTAGAATATCATCCATCCATCTTGCCCTTGGTCGGCCCCTCTTCCTTTTGCCTTCCACTCTCCCTAGCATCAGCATCTTCTCCAGGGTGTCCTGCAATTCCTACATTGGGAAATAACTTGTTCTTAACAGATTCATCCCAAATGTCTCTTTATTGCAAATATATTTTCATTATTCCTCAGATAAGCGCTTAATTTTTTGCTGGCTTGGGATAATTCTCAGTAAGATCCACACTGTGACAGCAACCTAAGTTATGATGTGGAAGTTCCTTGCTCTCAAATTAATGCACTTGGTATTTGTCAGGTTATTCTACAACCATCTCTTTCTGCAGCATTATCTCCCAAAGCATCTGTATCACAATGTCTGCCCAGTGGGGAGAAAGAAATTTTAGCCTATCTTCTTCAGAATGAGCATCCCTTAAGCCCCACATTAACAGGAAAAAAAAAAACATAATTACTGACAAAGGAGATTGCTGGCGAAATTCCCATGATGCGAAGGCAGGCTTTAGAAAAAGGAGCAGGGGAGAGAATATAAATGAAAAGAGAAAAATGAAGTTTTCCTTCATTGGGATTGTGTTAATGTGCCATTGTGTTAATGAAAAGGAAGGAGAACCAAAAGGAAGTGATAGGAAGGTCTGTCTGAAATCATACAAATTGCCAGCCCCCTCACCTCCCCAAAGTGGAGAACTATAAGCTGCTTTTCCTGGAAGATTGAATTGGTTGGGCTGATTCTAGTGGGAGAACGAGGTTCTGAAGGTAACTTTGTGCTAAGCCATAAAGAGCTTTATAGGTCAGACCAGCATTAAAATGAACCATGAAACCTACTGGTAAGGCCCACAACCTAAGTGTTATATGCTCCAGTAGGGGAGTGCCAGCTGGTATGCATCAGCATACCAATGGTAAAGACCTCAGATGACCTCCACCAATGGTTTCACGCAGATATTAAATAGCGGGGGGGGAGGATTGTCCCCTGTGGCATCCCGCAAGATAGCAGCTATTGTGCTGAGCCCCCACCCCAAAAGGAGCCATTAGCTGAGGAAGAAGTGGAACAGTGCCTCCAATCCCCAAACCTCATAGACGGACCAGAAGGATACAATAGTTGATGGCACTGAAGACCACTAAGAAGTCTAAAAGAACCAGGACAGGTGCACTCCTTCCATCCTGGCCCCAAGAAAGGAGAGCCAACTTCAACAGGAGAGAGAGACTCATTCACACAATGCATATCTGGATCATGGAGGACGGGTGTGTTCTTCAAAATCTTTAACCCACCCAAACGTCCTCCATAAGTAACCCAGGGAAAGTTTGATACAGGCCCATATAATTTGAGGTAAAGCTAATTCTCCAAATTGACTAACTAACCACCATTTTGTGTGAGCTAGTTTTTGGACAGTTAGGTGATCCTCCTCACTCCTGAAACAGCAATGGTGTCCTAGAGAGGCCACATGAAAATGAGGCTCTCTAGGAATTCCTTTCTCTCTTTGCTTGGTTGCTTTCACCCCATATCGCTACATCAGTGGAAATGAAAAGGGGTGAATAAAGGCCCCCAAGAATCTTTTTGATCTTGGGGCAGGTGACTGTTCCCCAAATTCTTTGCTGGGAGAGCTCAAAACAGGGCTGCCAGCCAAGTAACCCCAATTACTCTGGCTTGTGTGCTGCCTGTATGTGAAAATGATTAAACTGACCTGGGGAAATTATCAGTGGGTCACTGGTGTCATTCAACAGAGAGCAGTTGCGTTCATATCACACTGTTAACCTTTCTCCTGAATTAACCCATTTCCTATATTTGCACCACACATTTAATAATTCTCTAACCTAAACCGAACAGGTTCACACAAGAGAGCGAGCCCTCCTCAACCCAACCAAGCTTGACATGTTATGTGAATTAGGTGTTTAATTGATTTGGTTAAGCATCGTGGGTAAACGCCAGCCTATGAGGATAACTACGCCAATTCCCAATCATCCAGTTTAGCCAGAGAATGCCTTCCCAGTCTACCCAGTTATTTACACCTTTGCTTCTTGCTTACATTCTCGTCAAATAAGCATGGATTTATGATTTTAATTATGCTCTGCTTGGAGAGATTTAAACATCTGTTTTAAGTATTCAATAAGTATTAGAACTGCAATCAATTTCCCCCTTAAACTGAGCTGAGATTGATGGTGATCCATGAACGCCTAAATACACTCGTCAACAGTGGAGGATTTAAGTTTTTGTTTTGTTTTTTGTTTTCCTAAATGAGAGACTGGAGGGCTTTTTAATTAACTCATAATTAATTCTATTTAGGATGAGTGAGATGAAACCTAACAGTATTACAGAACGCGAAGTCACTTAATTACTGCATTTGCTGTCTGGTTATCGGATCCCCTAATACCTACATGGCAGCTCATCTTCGCTTCTCCCTTTCAGCATTTATGGATTATCTATACTTCTTGCCTTGTTTATGTTCAATACAAAAATGTTTGTCTAACGCAGCGCTAACTCCAAATCAAGAAAAGTGTGATCTGATCCTAAACTTATTTTGTATGCTCATCTAAAGCCTTTAGCTCTTGAAAGCAATCTGAGCAGTTGGCAACCTTTAGGAAATTCCTGATGGAACACGAGTCTAACGTTTCTGAGATGGACAGCTAGCTCACTCCATCAACAGTGATTTTTAAATCCCAGTTTTTTTAAACTTTTCCCATAGAAAAATGAGTCTTGGGTAAGGTTCCCACTTTGCATTAAGCTGTTGTATAGGCTTTGTTTGTTTCAGTAGAGCGTATTATGTGTATAGCCAAGATGATTTATATGCCATAGTTTATTGCTTCGAGAATTCAAACCATTGAGGTTTATATAAACTATGGCTAACAAAACTTGACTTAGTGCAAGGCGTGACCCCCATTTTAGAACACTAGATATTCTTTGCTGCACATATGGGGCCTTCAACACAAAAAGTGTAATTTTATTAAAGTGTAATTTTTAATTTGATTGCAAAAAGTGCTTAGGAATATGCAGGATCAGAAGTATCACCTGTCTGCTTGATTATTAAAGCAACTGCATCTTTCCCTTCCTTGATGCAACTGTGTCACAGCACAACCCTGGGGAAAGGATGCAGCTGCTTTAAAGACCTGCACTTTTGTGATGTTTTGTTTTGTTTTGTTTTTCTTAATTTCATTGCAAGGAAGGAATTTAGATATGTTGAGAATTTTTCAGTGCCCTTCCAGAGCTGAAATCTTGGAAAGACAGAAACTGTGTGGAACCTGTTCTTTCTTCTTTCCTCTTTTTAACTATCCTTTCAAAAATAAAATACAGCTTTTAAGATGCATCACTGCATGCTGAGCAAGCTAAATATTCCTAAAGGTTTTCCAACCAAATCTTGCAAATGAAATTAGCTTTCATGTTAGCAAGGAAGAATGCTGTAACACATCCAATATCAGGATAAGTGAAAAAGAGAGGGGAGGGTGGGACCTTCTCATATGAAGGTTTTTGAATGGTCACGAGGTTTATACATGTGAGTATGGGTGTGAATTGATCACTGACCTGAAATTTGGAGAGAATAAAATTTAGGATCAACATACAGAAATGTTCCTCACTGAAAATGAGTCCAGATGTTTTGCGGTATGTCAATGCAGAGATACTCCAAGAGATGCTGTAGGACTAGGATGACAGACAATTGTATTTTCTTCCTGGTGACCCACAGCAATTTACTTCCTCAAGAGCACTACATGAATGAGAGCAATCTGGTGTAGTGGTTAAGGCACAAGGCTAGAAACCAGAAGACTGGGAGTTCTAGTCCCGCCCTAGGCACAAAGCCAGCTGGGTGACCTTGGGTCAGTCACTTTCTCTCAGCCCTGGGAAGCAAGCAATGGCAAACCACTTCTGAAATCTTGCCAAGAAAATTGCAGGGACTTCTCCAAGCAGTCGCCAGGAGTTCACGCTGATTTGAAGGCACAAATAAATAAATAAACAAAACTAGATGAATAGTCATATTCCCTGCTAATCTATCAGTGGCATTACTCCTAAAATGAGTCACTATTAAATGGGAACAATTCAAATTGAAGAAGTGTGTGTAGGTCGTCCAGCAAGATCCTTAGAAGAACACAGATGTACAAGCTTTGCACAGATCTTTTTTTAATGGCATCCTTTTTGAAACTTTCTGATCTATATGCCCTACATTGGCAGCTTTAGCTGCTTTCTCATTCATTAGTCTGATGGTCAAAATGAATTCTCGTCACAGTGTCGTGTTTTTATCAGTGGTGTCACTTGTTTAAACGTGTCCGTTGTAGCTCCATCAGCCCCATTCTCACTGGCAAAGAGATCTGACATGCTCGCAGTGTCTGGGCAAAAAAGAGAAATCCACAGATTGAGAATTAAGATCTCTGCAAGACCCATGATGGCTGGCATGCAGGCATTGACTGAATTGCAATTAGATATCATTATGTACCTGTAGCAAATGCAGACTTTTGAGTGCCAAGTTATCTCTAGCCAAAAAAAGTATTGGCAAGCTTGGGGGAAGATCCCAATATTCGGAAGTACTTTCCTCCTAAAAATAAACATAAGAGAGAATCCTCCCCACCCTCCAAAATTTCTGGACATGACTGGTGGCAAAGGGAGAAAAAGCTGGAAGATGGCAGAATGAAATGTGGCCTCCTGGTTGAATTCATGGTCATTGGCTGGTCTGAACAGGGAACATGCAACAATGTAAGAATTCACTGCTGGTCATGTTTGAGTCATAGTTGACTTGTTGAGTGCCTGGCCTCCAGGAATTCCCTAGTGTTTTTGGATTTAGCTTGGTCTAGGACGCTCACAGTTTCCCAGTTGAAAGTATGGCTGAGTCTGCCCACGTGTTGTGAGATTAAGGAGTTTTCATCGTGTCTTCTGACTGCTAGACTGAAGATGTTGCCTAGTCGGGCAACAAAACGCCTGCAAGCCAACCACCAAACTCAGAGGGCACCAAGGACTCCACAGTTCAACCCTGAGCTACAGCGATTCTCTTCTACTGGTACTTTCAGGGTATCTCTGCAGGGTCTGTGAACCCACCTAACTACAGCTCATTCCACAAATCATATTAAACAGACTATGATTTAGCAAGATGTGGGATGAACCACCGCAGTAAATGGCTAAGAATGATGCCAGGCTTGCTTTTGATCCTTATTCTTTGCATCTTTGCTCTACATGTTCATTGCCCATCCATGTGTTTTTAGGAGACTACACTCAAATAAATCAAGTGATTTACAGACAGAAATATTATTTTAGAAAACAAGTCAGTAAATGAGGGAGCAACAGCCAGGATTAAAACCATAAAGAGAGAGAGGGAAAGAGATGCTGCTATCTGAATTATCTTCTTTTCTCCACCCATTTGAAGGGATTATGGCATTTTGGAAGTTTCAAAACAATCCCTGGACTTGTGAATTTTTGAAATGCGGAGGAGAGTGGAGCGAGCACAGTTGACCCACTTGTTATTTTGATAGCCTGCAAATGTTCTTTCTCCCAAAGAACACGAAGGACACATGGTGTGCTGCTTGCCTGGAACATAAGGCACTGAAATAGCAACCCTGTAAGTCTTCAGCAGCTTCTGATGGTGGTAAAAGATCAATGATTGTCACATAAATGTTAAAAGATTCCTCAGCCTGACGTCAGAACAAATGTATACTTAATCCTAAGCACTTCTTTGCAAGTGCAATCCAATTTGCGTCTGAGATGTGGTTCCATTATGTGCAGAGCTAAAATAAATGCTTTCTGCTTCTGCAGCAGCAGATTACCAGTTAAATTGAAACCTGTACTAACAGAGAGTAAACCTGAAATCTCAGCTTCAGCCATAAAAACTAGGATCACTTCGATTACTCCATTATTGCAACAGCATCCCTCTGAATATTTTATTCTCTGCAGCAGAAGGTTGTGGAATCGCTTTGAACTCCCAACATCTTCCGTGCAATGTGTACCAGGTAAATGCATGTATCTACTAAGCTTTGTGGTGGCCATAATTTGGTGCTCTGTGTAACGCTCTTGCATTTCATGAGTAAGAGTCAAAAAATATCCTACATGTCAGCCCCTTGAGGTAGTCCAGACAAGAAGTGCCAACCATGAGCACAAACACACCCTTAATTGTAAGGTTATAGCAACAGAATCTTGCAAGTTTGAAAGCATTTCTCCCCTCCTTGACTTCGACTTTCCAGAAAACTAGGGAGGGTCCCTTCTGAGACACTTCCCATGCTCCCTTTCCTTCTGTGGGCTGAGATAACTTTTGCATGACAGTTGTCTAGGCTGCAGCTCTTCCTCCTGTCTCCCAGGGTCATCATTACACTACATTACGAAGCAGTCCAGCAGATAAGAAAAGATGAACCATTGCTAAAAGGGGAGTCAAATGTCATCAGATCTGTAAGTCAGGTGTCACTGACCTGCCCGTCTTTCAATGTAGTTCCAGCCATTCCGATAAGTAGTGATTCCACCCTATCCATAGTCATCAAATCTCAGTTCAGCATTTTTGCCAGTATGTCCAGCTGGTCTGTTGAACTTCAGAATTCTCTCTTTAACAAGATCAATCAAATCTTGTAAGTTTGCGGAGATGTGTACCTATTTCGGTACGCGTTTCTCTAAACCTACACATTTCGTTTGAAGTTTTGCCTCACCCGCAATCTTTGCAAATAATTCCTCAACTATAATGCAACATGTACATTTTAAGACTGCGTATGTTTGTGAAGAGAGAGACTTTCCCCAATATAGTTTTCTTTTTAAATTGCTGGCAAACTGCATAGCAGAAGCATGAGAACTGCAAATTCCTACTAAATTTCTGACTATTTGTTCAAAAAATGCAAAGATAGGTAAATTAGCTTTCAAACCTCTCCTCTCCTCCTGCGTCACTGGTAGAGCTGTTTGCCATAGAAAAGGTTCCTAATCCAATTCTTGGCCTCTCCAGTGGGAACTTGGAGAAAAGGACGCAAATCCAGTTGGAGAGCCTGAGCAGCAGAAGTACTGTATATGCTTAACAATGTTTGTTTTCACAATGGCAACTGAAGTTTTAAGAACTAATATAATTTTAAACTTCTAAGACTAAAATAAAGCATGCCAACAAACACTATGAAATAAAAGCACAAAGGTCTAGTCAAATGAGGATACAGAGATTTGAGAATCCATTTCTGTCCAGTCCCACTTCTTCATTCTAAACCAAATGATGGGACCGTCATTTCTTTAGGCTTCTGTGCCCTGTGAAACTTCACATTTTGTAAAATCAGTTAATATCCTGATATCACTTCTACCAATCCTCCACTCCAAAAAAAAATCAGCAAACATTCTCAAGGACTTCAGAACTTCACCAGCCCCTGGGAATTTTCTTGTGAGGGTAATACTTATTTTACATTGGGTTTTCTTATATTTATTAATTACACAGACCTTAGATTAACTGACCTAGTTTTCAAGAGTCATGTCATTTGTTACTTATTTAACAACAGGGTTTAAGAAATGGAGATATTATCCCAGGCTTTTCATTCACTACCCGATTGCTCAAAACGTTTTGGTTTTGATTCCTCTTAACACTTCTGCGATCATGAGCCTACTCCATCTGTTGCTCTTGCATTATATCCTACAAAGCAACATTCATTGCTAAAGATTCCCTAGAAAAAGAGCAGGGCAGTGAACAATTACTGTATATCAAAGGGGGGATTCTGATCTCATTCAATGACACGAGAGATACTATCAAGGTAGAACTTTGGGGGGAAAGTCAGGACTTCACTCAGCAGAGGAGACAAAATGCAACAGACATTTTGGAGTCTATCCCTTATTATCTAGACACAAAATAACTACATCTAGAGATTAAAATCATCTATTCACATTATCATTGCTGGACCCTGCTGGACCATCTTTATGTTGCAATGATGCACAGGTTTTCACAACTTAGCAAGACTCTGATGGGGAGTGAAACAGAACAAACATAAATCTGTCCACTTGCTACCATACTAGGTCTTAACGCTGTAAATCAGCTCATCATAGTGTTAAAGATTAACACTAGGATTAACACCAGAAGAACCATCAGACAGCACAATATACCCTAAGCAAGGAACTATTAACTCAGTCAATCAACCAAGCAGCAAACAACAGCCCAATCAAGGAACTCCTAAGGAGAGAACAACACCTCCACCAACACAAGCAGGACAAGCCACCGTATATAAACTGAGAGCAAGGCCCACTCCCTCTTCGCACTGAAGATGTTGCCTAGTCTGGCAATGAAACATCTGCAAGAAAACAACAAGGCTCAGAGAGCACCAAGCACTCCACAGTTTCCTCAGCTTGGTCTTTGGAGGAGGAGAAGGATATTCTGACTAAGCTCTGATAGAAGTACTGAAAAAGCAGTGCTTTTTTGAAAGAAAACATGAGCTTGGATTATACATGCAAGGGCAGATAAAGTATTGCCCTTACCTTCTAAAGGTCTGGAGTCAAGCAAGAAAGATTTCACCACCTCCCTGCCCCTCCCGCAACACACAGTAGGAGGATATACGGTGCAGGTCTGCCAGAATTTTCTAAGTCACAATGGATATGGAACTTAATTTTTTTCAACACATCATCACTGCTGATTTGGGATGGGGAGGGGAGCACTGGATGGGTGTATTCATAGAGAAATCAATCAGTGTTTCTCACTCTCAGCTCCCTTGTGACAAGGCTAAACTGAGCCAACCCTTTGAACAGCACTCTTCAGCACCTTTGAGGACACATGGGATAAAAGTGTCACACAATGAACTCAGGAATGCATCTCGGAGATGTAACAGCAAAGCTAAAATCAGATAAAGCACATTTGCCCTAGAGGAATAAAAACAGATTGGTGGTGGCTTCAGATAAACTAATACACTGAATTCAATACAGGGGATGAATGCAGATGTGACAGCTGTAAAGAACAAGCAGTTTGAATGCAACTTCGCAATAATGCATTCAAGTATACCTCTTTCAAGAAGGGGTCAAGGAGAGGCATTCAGCCTCAAAACAGTTGATGCTGATCAGTGCTAATTGGCTAGTGCATGGGTAGTCATGGAACTACCCTATTGCTGGGTAGATCATGTGAGCTCAGGACACTGCAACCGTTGTAAATACTGTACATGCCAGTTACCAAGCACCTGAATTTTGATCATGTGACCGCAGGGATGCTGCGACACTCGTAAGTGCGAGGACCGGTCATAAGTTGCTTTTTTCAGTACCGTTGTAACTTTGAACAGTCACTAAATGAATGGTTGTTAAGTCGACTAGTTACAGTACAGTACAGTTACCAGTTACCTATAGACATTTGGCCAGGCTTCTGACTTGCCTGTATGTATGCTTGCATGCAAAGAATTCCCAAAGTCAAGATCAAACCTGCCAAGTGACCACTGCAGAAATGTTACAGCTACCTACCTTACAGTTAAGCTTCACCAACCAAGCCAGGCATTAAGCCCGGGTGCTCCCGAACAGATGTCTTACCTGCAAAAGATTAGATTCAGTCTTTGCATCTCCAGTTTTTTTCTTTTTAAAGTTCATTGCAGCAATTGATGGGAGGGAAAAAACCACCAGCCAAGTCCTACCTATTATGTTTTGATCAATCCTTCTGCTATTGAACTAATATCCAGCTCAAGGGCCAGTGGAACGGGGCCTCCGAGAAGCAACATCCTTGGGAAAAACCTAAAGATTACAGAAGTGCAGAATTCAATTTGAAAAATCAGTGGGCCAAGCTCCCTTAGGTAATAACGCAAGCCCCAATCCCTTCTCTTCTTTTCATTCTAAAGATTTCTCGGGGAGGTTTTAATAAACCAATTAAAAAGTATAAATAACATTCAAATGATCCTAGAGAATATATCCTCCGCTCCTCAGGAGAATGAACAATATGCTGAAATGTCTTGAATTCCCTCAAGCAGAAAAATCAGGTGAGTTTTCATTTCTGGCAATCATTTAAGACTTAACACGATTACCTCCACTGTCTCACCCTTCTGTGCTGCTCACCCAGGGACCAGGCAATGCCTGAGAAAGCGCAGGCCACCTTTGGCTCATTTGTGCCTTCTTAAGAAACTCCAGGCTAAGTAACCTTTTTCACCTCTTGGGGGAAAAGCATATTCTGTTTTAGGATTTATTTCAGAAAGGAGGCATAATCAATGCTATTTTTCCAAGCTCCCCACTCTTTCCCTAAGGTGGCTTTGGTGGCTTTGGACGGCCAACTCCAGAGTGAAAGTCAAGCTACATAAAGGGGCTTGCCAGAGCTTTCGGCCCGTATGTGAAATCAGCCAGCCAAACACATTATTTTGTCTGAATTCCTCCGTTCTCCCCAGATGATTCACGCTCTGCATTCAGCAGGATTAGCTCAGCTCTTATTCCCAAGAATCTAAGGCAGTGTTTCTCAAGCTTGGCAACTTTAAGGTGCGTGGATTTCAACTCCCAGAATTCTGAGAGTTGAGGTCCACACACCTTAAAGTTGTTAAGGTTGAGAAACACTGATCTAAGGATTCAAGGAGCAAGCAGACTACAAAATGTTAGACAAATCACAGGTAGTCCTCGCTTAACAAACACAATTGGGACTGGAATTTCAGTTGCTAAGTGAAGACGTCATTAAGCAAATCCAACCTGATTTTACGACCTTTCTTGCAGCAGTTGTTAAGTGAATCACTGTGGGTGCTAAGCGAAACAAATGGTCATTAAGCGAATCATGCAGTTCCCATTGATTTTGCCTGCCAGAAGCCATCTGGGAAGGTTGAAATGGCAATCACGTGACCACGGGATGCTGCAAGTCATAAACGCGAATTAGCTGCCAAGTGCCAAAATCATGATCATATGACTGCGGAGATGCTATGGCAGTCATAAGTGTGAGGACTGGTCATAAGTCAGTTTTTTCAGCCCTGTTGTATGTCCAGACCATCACTAAATGAATGGTTCTTAAGCGAGGACTACCTGTATGGTTTGTCTGCTTAGCTTAGTGTAGTTTGTCAGCACTGCTTAGGGTTGGAATAAACCAACCAATTGTGGTTTATTCAATATTTCAATATACCAGGACTTAGCATAATGTGTGAACCAGGCCAGGACTGGCCCTGGAAGCTAAATAGGTTCAGACGTGATTAATACCTGATTAATGGGTGACAAACAGGAAATCCCAAGATTGTGAAATCAAGAAAAGAAGGTGCTGGCAAACCATTTCTGTGCTGTTGCCAAGAAAAAATGAAACGCCCATAAAGCCACCAGGAACTGCACTCATGTTATACTTTTACTTGATAAACAATGAAATGAGAAGTTTATACTCAAATGCAAACTAAATTGAGTTTGCCTCATTCCTTCTGCCATGCCATTTCAAAATATCTTTTGCTGCAGCCATACAGTTCCCACTGCCTTTTGACTATATTATTTAAAATAAAATTGTACCAGCAGGAAAAAAAAAGACAGAGAGATGCAAAGCAGGAGGTTTCTGTAGGAGGAACTGCAGTTGCAATGTTGTTTGTAACCTTTCAGTTTAACTCAAATGACAAAAACCATCAAAAATTTAAAAATGCCTCCAAATTTCTTGGGGCAAGATGTTTTCTACACACATGGCTGCCTTCAAAAGGCAGAGGCCAATCCTGCTGGGCTTGGGGGGGGGGGGGAACTCTCATTAAGCATTGGAGCCTGGAGTTGTGCAAAAGCTCCTGAATGAAATTTTAGGTTTTGGCAGGAAAAAAAAATGTGGGGTACAAACATTCCACAGGTACAAAATTAAAAGGGGCAAGGGGGCTATGCTGGTTTGTGGCATCTTAAAGGATAAACCTTCCCCCCCACACACCTAAATGGTCGTGCTCAGTCCCCTTCAATGGAGGCATCCTCCAGATGTGGAGACTTCAACTCCCAGCATTCTTAGAAGTGGCCATGGTGGAATGCTGGGAATTAAAGCCCACACATCTGGAGGGCGGCTAAAATTCCCCAACCAGTAGGACTGTCACTGAGAATTCATCTGGAGAACATCTAGTTTGGAAGGTTGCTTTACGTGGGCAAGATAAATAAAATTATAATGAATGTTGATGTGAATCTATGTCATATTTTGGCAACAAGTCATGCGCCTGACTTTCAGCTACAGAAATTTCGGGTTGAGTCATGAGCTTTCTTGATATCTTTCACTCATTTCTCATTAACTTTTATAACCATGGCTCCTTGTAAAAGCCCCAGTTGACTTGACACACCCATCACACTGATCTATAAACATTTTACAAACCTACAGGAGCCAAGTTGACACACAATGATTTTACCCCACATGTACAAGTAACAGGGTTATTTTGCACAAAGTGTGAACTCAGCCCATGATTTTGAAAGATTCCAGCTTGCTATGGACACATCTGCAGGACAAGCAACAATGTTCTTGTCCTGTTTGTGAACTTCTTGGGCATATGAGGTGGCCACAGCTGGACTAGGCGGTTCTCCAAATCCATCCTGGTTCTTCCTATGTTCTTCTGGCAAAAAAGCAACATGCCTCCAAACTAAAGCACTATTGCATAATCATTCAGAAAAAAACAGTTGCAGTGGCATCCACTGATTTTAATATAAAGACTTTTTTAAGATTAAAAATAAAACAGCATGGCATTAACACCTGGGTCTCATTAATATGTATGCCAACCTGTTTCCAAGATAAAGAAATTCAAGTAACCCTGAAAACCCAGAGACACATGCTAACCAATTCACACTGAGATTTTAATTTAACTTTAGACTGCAATTTGAGGTCTTTAGATTCAGCGTCCAAAAAAGAACACACCCCACCAGTTATTCATGAAACCTTCACTTTGACTAACCGGGTAGCATTTCCTTGAGAAGGATGACGTCCCCCACGAAAAACAGGCTCAGGGCCTGAAATATGAAAGATGAAATGAAATTGGAAGTGTGCCACAGATGACAGGACCTCCTGAGGGGGATCTGCCGTCAGCGCAACAGTGGGTGGTGAGCAGAAGTCCTGTGCTTCTTCATTGACTGAAAAACAGCAAGTGTTGGTATGCCCCCAATGGTCCACTGGAAAAGAAGGAGGAATTTAGGTAGGAAGGAAATAATTAAATGTTTTTTTGGGAGGGAGGGAGGTTTATACTGTATATTTCTTTTCTTTTTTTCAGATATAAGGGGAAGGAGCAATTGTATTTAGTGATTTTTACAATGTGCTAATGGTAAGCTTTATAGAAATAATGCGATCTTGGTTTGATATAGAGTAAGGGGTTAATTGTGGACATCGTTGCATATTCTGGTTGTTGAAAGTTGGAAGTCACTTCTTTATGTAATCTCCCAAATTCTTTTTCTTGTGCTTCACCCTTTTCTTAGTTTTTTTTCTTTTTGTAGTTTTTTTCTTTTTTGTAGTTTTTACCTTTCTTCTAAACTTAATAAAATTCTTATTTTAAAAAAAAAAAGGAAAAGAAGGAGGAATTTAAAGTTGGCTCATTGTAAATACTCACTTTTTAACCTGGGTTCCCCCCACCAAGGAAAGTTAAGAGATCTTTCCCCTACTCCCTAAAAAGATTTACATGGTGGGCACAATTATCCTCTGTGCCTGCTGATTCTGTTCAGTATCTTTATTAACTTTAGTTGCTTCTTCAGCATCCAATATTGCTCCAGGTCTGAATGGATCCCAAACCAAAGTGGAAGGGAACACGGTGTAGAGGAGACAACATGTTCCCACTAAAATGGTTTTCCGCAACTTGGTGCCTTCCAGAATGCACCCAATGACAGGTGAAGTGAGATCAGTGCAGGTCATCCTCATTTAGCAATCACAATTGGGACTGGAAACTTGGCCGTTAAGCGAAGCACTCACTAAATGAAGCCGCAACTGGGCTTACAATCTGACTTCAGCTTTCCTTTGCTTTACAAACCTGTGAAGGTCATAAATGCAAGGACTGGTCACAAAGTTATTTTTCCGTCACCAACATAACTGCAAAAGGTCACTAAATGAGGCAGTCACTAAACAAGGATTATTAAAGGCTTTAAAGCAATTATTTTTTACAAACTAACCATTCCCTTCTCTTGCTGACATTCCACTTCACAAAACCTGGTCGCTGATTTCATATTGCAGCAGGAATATGGAAAAGTGGGGATCTTCCAATTCCCCTGAGATGCAATTCCCCACATCCCTCACCCTACACCTTACCAAGTGGGCCAACAAGGCACTCTCAATCAGCCCCAGGATCCCCACTCCTGAACTGGTGGTGCTCTTCCCCACTTTGGAAGGCTGCAACTTCAGAATCTGCTACAAAACCCTGTAGAAAATTGAATTGCTCCTCAGCTGGTTTCAGAGCATTTTTATTCGGGGATATTGACTCACCTCCCTTCTCATATGGAGCTATTGATCTGTTGGCGCATGAATGCCAAAAGGGCACTGATGGACACGATGGCTTAAATAGAAGATAGCCTAATACATGAACCCATGACCACTTGGCTGATAGTCAGCTTAGCCAAATGAGCTTGGGAAACATGCATGGATTCTAGGATTATATCAAGGTTGACCCATTATTCCTTCAGATTTGGGTCGAAAATCTAAAGCCACCATCCCCAGCCTACCATCCTCCCAACAGGTTGGACTTCAGTTTTCAAAACCCACTTTTTGGAAGGGACTGCACATTCTAATCAAAACTCTAGAAATGTTTTGTTCAGCTAACACAGCAGCATTTTCTTACAGCGTTGCACTACCTCTCCCACCATCACCACTGCCAGACACAGAGTACTTGAATCTCGCGCAAAGATGGAAAGATGCACAAATTCCAACAACGGAAGAATGGATGGTGAAATTATTGGAATTAGCAGAGATGGCAAAATAGGCAGCATTGATAAGAGAAAATACTGTGACTGGAGTTGTTTCTGAGTGGAAACCACTTCTGGGTTGTCTGCTTGTAACTGGAAAAAAAAACAGTTTTGATTTGGGGTTTTGATGATTGAAGTGTTATTTTTGATGGAAATAATGTTTATTAAGGTTTAGTTTATTTAAGAGATTAAGGTGTTATATATTTGTATTCCCATCTGTGTTGAAGAAGGTCAGACGTCACTTCCTTTGTGTTTCTTTCCAAATATTTCTGCACTTTTTTAATTGGTTCTTTTTTTTTAGTTCTTTCCTTGAGCTTTTCAATACTTTGAATTTTATCTGTATTTCGAAACTTTAATAAAGTCTTTAAAAAAAAAGACACAGACTGCTTGAATCTCATCCTCATGTAAGAATAAATAACATGTCTTACCCAATATTTTGAACAATTGGCTGACAGATGCCACCACTGAACTTCCATAGAGTGTTTGTTCTCTGCATTAATTAATTTCATTCTGTATGCCTTGATGTAAAGGACAGAATTAACTGTTAGCGATTTGCTTGAGTATTTACATTCTGCTTAATCACACTATGCCTCTGTTTCTACTTCTCCATCCTCTACATCTGCCCTGCAACTCTCTTTATCTTTGTTTGTTTGACTCTTTTAGCTGAAATGACTGCACTGCTCACCACCCAAGGAGTAGGTCTGGCAGCTGACATTAAGGTGGCTGGTTGTTTAGGCATGATTGATAGGACATTATTTGAAGGCCCGGCAATAAGTCAGCATTTTTAAATGTTTTGGCCCATATTCATCCTCTGCTTATAGCCACTAAAGACTGGAGTAAGGGGAATTGCTGTGAATAGCATTGCTGAAAACTCAGATGTTCCCATTAATGCAAAAAAAAAGCAATGGAATCTTGAAACGAGCCATCATCGGCAAGCAACGCCAATGCTCTGCAGGACACATTGAAAATGTTTGCAATGCAAGACAAAGCATTTTAAAAAAATACTGATTTCCCCCCAAGGATAGATTGAATTCCAGTGCATTTCCCAGATACCTAGTTTCTAAATTGCCCAGTTGTGACAAGGCAGGCTCAGTTATCCCATTTTTATTTTGAAAAATGCAATTATAAAAGCCAACTCAGCTAAGCTGATGGAATGATTGTTTCAATTGTCTGGGATGTTCTAGGATCATCTCCCTCAAGGGGGCTGTCAAGGAGATTGGGGTGAAGGTTGCAGATTGCAATTTGCACAAAGAGCTTGCCGTGTTCCCTCCTCTTTTTTTTAGCATGTTGTTGCAGGGGGGGCGGGGAGAAGAGCAGAAGCTGGTCTACCAATACATTTCTGGCTATCTGATCTGCAGCTGTTTTGGGAAGGGGACTTTTGACTCCCAACCATCTGAACAATAATGGTTGAAAGAGTCCTCCACCGCAATTTTAGGCTGATGAAGTGAAAGCTTGGGAAAAACCCAGGGGAGGATTTTTGTAGGTGGGGCAAGTTGCTGAATGGAGCATATGAACAACTTCATTCTTAATTCTTAATGTGGGTTTTCCTGATGAAATCCCACAAGCCTAAAGCTTCAGTCCTATCTCAAAGTAACTGTTAACTTAAGTGTGGTTTATTTAATTGTGTTTTAAATCAGTCGTAACTGATTGGCCTTGCACTGAACACTAAGCTATAAATCATAGTTTGTGAAAAGCTAGCTAGCTCCCAAACAGCTTGATTCACCCAATATGCTAAGCCAGCCCAAACATCGCAAACCAGCCATGGGATAGCTTAGCACACTGTCTGACTCAAGCTGCACATCTGGCACATTGCAGGTACGTAAGACAAAGGTTGTAATGTAGGTTTTACATGCAAAGCACATATGATTAGATGCGCTCTTGTCACATAAGCAGCTCAATAAAGGCTATGTTTCTGCAACAGGCCAAAGGTCAGTTGAAGATCTAATGGTTGCATTCACACAATCTATGAAGTTTGGCTAGTTTTGCATGCATGCATGTATGCATCTTAATGTACTGTGTGAACATTACCCAGACCCTTTAGTTAGTTGATGATTCACTAGCCTTTTTGTGAAATAAAAGGCTACCACATCTGGCCTGCAAATTTCTGGACTTCAACTAAACAGCAGCAAAGAGATCCAGGAAACTCTGTTTACCCAGGCGCCATTCTGATTCTTGCACCTCCGATCCAATAGCTCTGTTAGGCCATGAACTTTGGTGTACAAGCCACAATGGCTGCGACCACACAACACACGTTTAAATCATTCACATTCTTGTGGCGCAGATCTGTTTGTCCCAATGTACTCTGAAAATCCATAAAATGGGTTATTTTAGTGAGCAAGTCACATGAGTTATGTGAACACAGTTACGGAGACATATAGGGACACACCTTCTGTTTTGCAAATGCGTGCTAGCTGTCAAATGCTTTTCTTTTTTCCCCTGCTCACTAAAATAGCACTGGGCAATGTCCTGATCACACAATCATCTTTATAGAGTCGGCTCATTTCCTAATCAGCCCCAAAACTCTTCCTCTGCCCCAGGCCATGCATCTTCAAGAGCCAACCTAGCAAATGGGAAATACTTGCTAACAAGGGCCTTTTGGAAGTCTGCATTCAAAAGAAAAGAAAATCAAGGAAATTCCATTTTACACAATGCTCCTGTGCCTAATACTTTCCCATTCAAGGCTATTTCTAGGCCTTAATATTAAAGCCTCATGTGGTGCAGAGTGGCAGGCGGCAGTATTGCAACCGAAACTCTCCCCATGATCTGAGTTCAATCCCAGCGGAAGCTGGATTCTCTCTCGGGTAGCCGGCTCAGGTTGACTCAGCCTTCCATCCTTCCGAGGTCGGTGAAATGAGTACCAGCTTGCTGGGGAAGGGGACGGCTGGGGAAGGCAATGGCAAACCACCCCGCTCTATAGTCTGCCAAGAAAGCGTCGCGAAAGTGGCATCCCCCCAAAGGGTCAGACATGACTCAGTGCTTGCACAGGGGACCTTTCACCTTTCACCTTTTCACCTTAGTATTATAGAAAGTTGCGTGTTCAGACTTTGGACTGGTTCACCCAATACCTAAGCGACAAGTTGGGTTCACATATTATACTCTGCCTTAACCCAATGTGTGAACTCAGCAGACCGTAGCATCATTTGCACGCCGAGAGTCCCACGCCTGTCCATACCAAAATGGTGAAGGCTAACTTTAGCCTCATCAGGGCTTAGATGCTGTTCTCGACTGCCTCTCCCAAACAGCTCCAAATGCTTTGAGATCTTCAATCTGTCTCCCCATTTTGGCATAAGGCTGAGCAGTTGGTTCGCAACGCACCAACGTTGTTCTTCGTTTCTGGCTCACTCTTAACTCTGCCACCTGTCGCCTTTTCTTCTTTTCGGCTCTGCTCCTTTCCCCAGAACAAGGAGAACTGATTTTTATGAATACTGTGAAGGCCCCAGAAAAACAAGAGCTGTCACTACCAGATCTAACATCGGCTGTATTCCTCTGACAAATTTAACCAGGAGACCCCTGGCCTGTTCGATTGCTTTTGGTAATCAGAACATGAGATAAGTTAGTAATCAGTTGCATTTATTTATTCATCTATCACATTTATACGGCCACCCACCTCACACATCACAGGGTGCTTCACCTATTCCCAGGGACGCAACTGCGGGGGGCAACTGGGGC
Source organism: Candoia aspera (assembly GCF_035149785.1). Taxonomy (NCBI): domain Eukaryota; kingdom Metazoa; phylum Chordata; class Lepidosauria; order Squamata; family Candoiidae; genus Candoia; species Candoia aspera. The sequence goes on from NC_086164.1 coordinate 5,719,719, forward strand.
ATGTGCCCTGGGCGCTGCACTGGGGGGGCACCAAAATGAGTGCTGGGGGGCACCAAAATGGGCATGGAATCCATGTTTGCCCCGGGTGACACAGACCCTAGTTGTGGCCCTGCCTATTCCCCATCTGACGAAACAATGACCAGCTGGGCTTCCAGATGCTTCCAGATGCTTTTGGCCAGCACCAAACAACCAGCTAGCATGCAGGTTGGGAAACTTATTGACTGGGTCTCCCCCTGCTGTTAAACTATGTTTTGCTTAACCCTGGTTTGATTAATCCATAACTGGTACGCAAAATCATCTTCTGTGCCTTAGGCTGCTTAGTGAACACAGCCTGCTGCGGCTTATTCACCAACCACTGGTTAAATAAGCTATAGCTTTCCGTGGTATATAAACCCTGCAATAAATAAATAAAGCGGTTAAAAACTCTGTGACCGTTCCAGATCAGTGACAGCAAATCCCAGTTTGAGTTGTACCTTTCCCCTGAAATGCCAGAGTCCTTCTTCCTGTCCCATCTGCAAGCCGCAGTTACGAGCATTCGATGGCAAGCTTTCTCGCCCCACCTTCCTTTTTGAAAAGTGATTGCCAGCAATCTTGACATCCCCAGCAAAATGTTCATCCTCGGTGCCCCTTGATTGCTGTTTGAACTGATCTCACAGCAAGGCTTCAGGGGCCCCACATCCTGAATCTCTGTCAGAGATGCTCATTTGGAGCACGCTGGGAAGGCTGCGATCTGTCATTTTCTGTCAGCTTCCCTTTTTTTCTCCCTTTAGGAGCGTCAAGGCAAGTCATTCATTTAGCCTGTTTTAGGAAATGTCATTTTGTCCTGGCGATAAATGAGTTTGGCTGCAGCCTCTTTCTGAGCAGGGCTGGTTGTGTTTCCAACCACTCCTCCTGTGGGTTTATTTGCTGCTTCTTATTTCCCCGAACATCTTGTATCGTATTTTATGCATCGGCAGAAAAAACAGAGGCACCTTTTGACTTTGCCTGCCTTTCAAGAGCCGACCCCTCTCGTTAGCAAACCCTCCAGCCGTCCAGCTTTGAAAGGAGGGAAGCGTGCAAAAACAAGAAAAGGCACCCCAGGACCTGGAAAATAATTTAAAAAAAAAATAAATGCCCGGTTCTGCCACTTCCATCTTGCTGTTTTATTCCCCCACGAAGAGCATCCACAAAAAACATGGATTTTTCTAAGTTTAAACCAACAGCCTGTGTTCCAAGCTGCAGAAAGGCACATAAAATCAGGAAGCTTTTTCCACAGAAGGTGTAATTAACGGATGGGATCCATCATCACTGCTGATGTGACAGAGGCGAGTTCAGATGCAATGATGCAGAGAAATTATTTTGGACTCGGGGTTTAATGGACTCCGCTTCCCATCCCCTCCGCTCCTCAATCTGCATTGCTTTAGTTCCTTGGACATGTGGTGAGCCAGCCCTTCTGTTGACTGAATCCTGCCCTAGGGACACCACAGTCTTTCTCTTTTCCAGTTTCTATTTCTCTCCTGCCTTTTAATATTTCTAAAAGCTTCAACCACAGAGATGGAAGGGAACTCTGAGGCCATCTAGCCCAACCCTGCAGGACCGAGGAGATGTACCTTCTCTGTAACACAGTGCCTGCCCTAAGGAACAGCATTCCCCCCCCCAAGATTCCACCCTCTTGGCCTTCCAGGAAGCCATGAATTCCTGGCTTTCCCCCCAGAAATCAGGTCCTGGATGTAGAAGAACCCAATATATGTGCATTTGCACATGCACACGCCTTGGTTTGTTTTTCTATTGGATTATTTTTAACTATAATTTGGTTCTGTTGTAGGGATCTTTATGTTTTGTTTTGTTCTTGCAAACTGGTTGTATTTAAGACGGATGGCCATCTGATTTTTCTCCTAAATAAATACATGTTGCTAAAATCCTGTAATGTATCCTGGTATGTGAGAAAGACCTTGGGAGATGGGGCAAAGAGATGCTGCCTAGGGAATGGTCAGATAAGAGAGGGAGGAGCCCACAGCTGCATAGTGGATGGGGCAAGAGGCTCAGGAGGGACCCTTCCTAGTTTCTTGGACTGTAAAGGAGACAGGGGGAGATTTGTACTTTCAGACTAGCAAGATTCTATCAATGTACCCTTACAATAAAGTAGAATTAGCTCATCTGGTCGTGTTTCCTGTCTGGGAAGGCTGACAAATCCCCCACTCAGTAGAGACCGATGACCACCTGGGTCAGGAAGTACCTCCTGTTGCCTAAGTTGAACCTCCTTGTGGCAGCAGGTCTTGTAGACAGAGAGGTGGGGAGCTGACCAGAAAGTACAAAAAGGAATACTGGACCTTCCAAAGATGTAGTTTTGCAAGTTCTTCTGATTAATATTATCATTATTTATTTAAATGTATTGGCCGCCCAACTCCAATAAACTCTAACAGTGACTTTAACTGTGTCACGAACTTTGCTACTGATTTAATCATGAACATTTCACTGTTGTTTTACTCGCTGCTTTCCTGTTTTGCTTCATGAAAGCAGCGGGTTGCTTTGGCATCTGCAATATCAGAAACAGAGAGGGCCACATTCTGATTTCAGCCTGATTCACAGTACACGCTCTGTGCACCCAGTCAAAATTATGGTTTAGCAGGGCTACCAGAATTGGGCTGCAAAAATCCAGACTGGGTGATGGGGAGCAGCAATGGGTTAGCACTCTGTCTCTCTTTACTGTCAGTTAATGGTTATTTGGATTTTGGGAGTGCAGATCTGATAACCCTGAGTTTAGCACTGGTGTAGTCCCACCCCATTGTGGAATTTGGTTTATTTACATTAGTGTTTTTCCACCTTGGCAACTTTAAGGTGGGTGGACTTCAACTCCCAGAATTTCCCAGCCAGCATGCTGGCTGGGGAATTCTGGGAGTTGAAGTCCACCCACCTTAAAGTTGCCAAGGTGGAAAAGCACTGATTTAAATGGACTTGGGTACCACTCCATAGTTTGCACAACCCCAGGCAGTTTACAATAAAATCAAAATCTGTTGAGGCTGAATGTTAAGCAATTTAAAAAAGAATAGCAGCTTAATGCCGTAATAGTAGTACAAAAATCAGTATAAGCAATACTAAAAATCAATCACCAAATGCTTACCAAAGCAAAACTATTTTGATGACTCTGCAGACGGCAAATAAGAAAGATGCTTGGTGTACCTACAGGAGTAAGGTGTTCCATAGTGTGATGGAATGTGAGGGTGACCTTGGAAGATGGGGGGAAGAGATGCCGCCCAGGGAACGGTCAGATAAAAGAGAAAGGAGACCACCACAGAGTAACAGGCAGAGAAATAAACTTAGGAAGGACCTGTCCTAACTACTCAGGTGGTGAATAGGGAGGGTGGAAGGTTTGTACTTTGTGACTTGCAAGATTCTGTTAACGTAGCCTTACAATAAAGTAGAATTAGCTCATCTTGTCATGTTTCCTGTCTGGTTTACCTGGGAGGGATGACACATCGCAAGGGGGCCACTATAGAGATAGGTGGCTTTGGGGTCCATGTCCCTTTGATCTCTCATGTGTCAGGGCCAGCCTCGCTTCGCAATAAGACACAGACTCACTTAATGGATATTAAGGATTTCTGGTTTATTGGAATGATAGCTGACAGAACGAAAAACGGGAACGGGGTAGGTAGTGTGGGGGTGCCCCTTTTATAACCTCCTGTATTGCCCCGGGCTTCCCCACCCTTCAATGCCCCGATCCCTCTTGATGGGACCCTTGATGGCTGCTTGGGCGTTTTCCCCCGGTATCCTCTTTGTCTCCCTGCAACGGTTGTGTCCTCCGGGGCACCATGTGCTCCTTATCTTCACTCCTCTGACGTCTCTCCTTTCAGTTGTTTATGGGATTATGGGTGTGGGTGTCTTTGGGTGCTTGTGCTAATCCCTGGTTTGATTATCTTCTTCCTCCTTTACCTTAATGCTCATGATCCACGTTGTGAGGCTCTTTGTGCCTTGCAACGAGGTCATGACATCATGGGGCAGGACCACCGGCATACCTCCCCTGTTTGCCCAGAGATTCCCCTTGGAGGAGACAGCCCAGAGTCCATTAAAGAAACCACAGCTGAGTGAGATGTGTGGCAACTAGCTTTTTTTTTTTAATCTGATCAATCGTGTCCGATTCTCGGAGACTGCCTTGTCCAGTCCCTGCAGTTTTCTTGGCGAGGTTTTTCAGAAGGTTTGCCATTGCCTGCTTCCTAGGGCTGAGAGAGAGTGACTGGCCCAAGGTCACCCAGCTGGCTTCGTGCCTAAGGCAGGACTAGAACTCACCGTCTCCCAGTTTCTAGCCTGGTGCCTTCACCACTACACCAAACTGGCTCTCCGCAGCTAGCTTTAATAAATGCATACATCTATAAGAGAAAGGATTTGGCCTCACCCACTTCAGAGAGAAATTACAACTAAGTGGTAAAGCTATGCATTAGAGACAGGTTTCCACCGATGGGTTCTTTACATTAAATATTAAGGTAACCAGGCCTTCTCTTGTATATATCAAATCTTTGTACATATCAAACAATTGTATTTTCAGCAATGTCAACAATTTCCAGAAGAACAAGTTCTACCCAGAAATAGCTATGTTCTTCATTCTTCTGTTGCCACCTCTACTCCTCCTCTGGTTTGTTGCTGATGCTGCACACGTTAAAACAAAAAACAAAAACACCTTCCTTGAAAGACGGACCGTACATCTGTGAAATATTATTCAGCATGAAAATGTTCCCCAAAAGCAACACTCTTTCTTCAGCCTTAAAATGAAGTTTTTGGAGCGTTGGAGGGTGAGTGCTCCCTTAAATCTGGCTTCAGAACAAGGCAGCAATTCCCCCACCCCATTTTGAAGCACTGGCACATTCTTCTGCACATGAAAAGCTAGTGCCATCTTGTGGTGAGTTTCCTACATTGCATCCGCAAAGTCACAGCGGAAATTCTAAATACATTTTTAATTTAAGCCGTATCCACAGGATACATTGGATCACAAATAAGCCAACCGCATCTTGTACAACTCCAGTCCTTATGATTAATTTGCAGTTCTCTGTGTTGCTTGAACGCAGAAAATTGGCCTAATTCCATGGGTTAATAAACCAGAGCTTAGCGTGTTGCATAAATCCTGCTTTCCAGTCACCTTCCCTAGATACCAAAGAGTAAACTGAAGAAAGGATAAACAAGGCCATTTCTCTCTTGGTTTGCATGCGAAATTAAGCCATCCAATGGCTGGTTTATTTCTGGCTACATTTTGGCTTAGTTTGTGCAGTCCAAGAGTGGCTTCATGTTAGATACCAACTTGGTCGCTGTGACTTATTTGGCCATGATTTTAAAAATCCCAGTTCAACATCATGCATAAATGCACCATAAGGGCAGGACAGATGAAGGTCAGCATCATGCAACAAGTCATGTTCTGGGCAGCTAAACAACTCAGGAACACACCAGGGCAGCATTATGAGAGTCAAAGTTTACTGAACAACTCACAATCAGCTGGAGTCACAGCACATAACATGCGCTGATCCAGGGGACTGCAGCCCCCATTGATTGAGAAGCCCCACCCTGTTGAACCCCCAGAGTGGGGCAGAGCAGAGTAGGCAAGATGATTGGTTTGAGGACTAGAATTTGAAGGAGTCGGAGGTTTTAAAGGGTGCAATCAGCTTTTAAAATGGGTGACTATTTTGCCCTTGGACTTCACCACCAGCACTCCCAAACTAAAAAATTTTAAAGGCTGAAATTTTGGGTCTTGCTCACTCTAGGAGGATTAATTGGCTAATTGTTTGATTGTCTGGATTTGATTTATATCCCACCATTATTTTTTACAGTTCTACCATAAGCCCACCTACCAAATGATATTCAGAATACTGAATTATCCTATTTGACTGACTTAAAATGTCCCTACTCTATTTGCCTACTGAGTTCCCTATTCGTATTCCCAAACAAAATCGCTGTCATAGGTTTGTTTTTTGCTATTACTGGTCCTCTTTGTTTTTGTTTTGATTTTGTTGCTTGATGTGGTACCTGTTAATTTGTACGCTCCCTTCTCCAACCTGGTGCCTCCATCCTTTTTAAACGACAACTTCCATTATCCCCCACAAGAACACCCATGGGCCCACGGGTTTACATGATGGGACACGCACTCCACCATTTCTCATGGACACCAGATCAGAGAAACCCCTTATGGTCCTCTAAACATCACCAATCACCCCTAGACTCAGCCAGAAATAGCATGCCTCGGTTACCAAAAGTTTGGAGGAATTCTTCCTGACACCAGCAAAAATTTTGAGTCAACAAAGCGTGTGTGTGTGTGTGTCCGTGTGTGTGTGTACAGATGCACATTCAAACACCTATACATATTCCTCATCCATTTTGCCCCACTGACTCAGCTCCCTCAAGGCTTCTCACAAAATGACACATTGCTTAAGGGGAGAAAAACACTCCCTAGATTAGTTCCAGCAACACTTCTACAATTAAGACTCCAAATGGCAGAGAACAGTTTTATTTTCACACACACACACACGTACTCTGTGTGTGTATGTGTGTGTAATTTTTTCCCCCTGATTTATTGTACCTCTGATTCTCTGTCAGCCCTGCAAATGACCCGATTAATCAAGAATATGCTTATTCAGTCTGACAATATTCTTTCCGTATACTCTCTTGGGAGGGAGATTTTTGAAGCCTCCCTTGGAACAGATGGGTATCTCACGGCTTCCTGGGAGCTGCACCAGAGGTGTCACAGGAAGAAATGTCATGCCATGGCCATGCAGTTAAGCCCTGTTCCTTTTGAACGTGTGTTGCAATGCAAGTTTAAAAGGGGGGGCAGGCTTCTATGATGCAGCTGTGGCCCCCACCTATTTGACCTTCCCTTCAGATACTCTTGAGCTTAACCGTTGTATATGTCTGTATTTGTAAGCTCTTTTAAGCCTACTGGAAAAAACACCTGATTTACAAACACACATCCCTCTTACCTCCTGGTCTTTGTGGGATTTTAAAGCTTGATGTGCCTCAGTCTCTCTTCTTCTACTTCCTTACATACCAGTTAGATCCACACATCACCTTAAGTCTCAGCTTGCTTTAACCATTATTTTTAGCAGACTACAGCAGCCTGGTTGCTGCATAAGGCTAACACATCGACCACGGTTTACAAAACCCAATTGCAGAATACCCCCATTTAGCTAAGCAAATGCCAACCAAACATTCCAGCTTAGTGGGATAGGGGAACCAATTTTTTTTCCCTAGAGAAATTCCTCCTGGAGGGTGTTCTAAGAGGCACTTGGCCATGTCAAAGACTCAAGGCAAGGGTCTCTCCGAAGCAAAATGGGGAAGAGACACTGTTTCCACAGAGTTGTGGAATTGTTGCCTGATTTGACCACATCTTGGGCTTGGAGGTTGGCGCAGGACATGTGCCAAAGCTCCTGGCATCAAGCAAAGCATCTTACTAAGGCAGAGCAGCCTTGTTATGATCGCCGCATCTTCAGGAAGCAAAGCCCTTCACAGAAAGGGATCCTGGCTGTGCCACACAGACCTTATGGAGCGGCTATTTTAGTATATAATACAGTAACTCTGATTTGTGGGGAGTGGAGGAAAAGGGGAAGATTTTTATTCTGCATCAGTTGCACTCTTTTCTATTTTTTCCACCTATATGTTTTATGCAACCACCAGGAGTCATGACTGAGCTGGGTTGTCTTAATATATTGCAAATAAAAACAAATGCATAAATAAATCTCTGCTACCTGTTGTCAGCCATGTAAATTATACAAGGCCGATTCATTGCATAAGGAAGAGATGGGGAGATGGGGAGCCCTCCCTGCTCGAAGGAACAGAAATTAACTGGTCCAGCTGGTAAAGGGACCAATCACACACCATCCCTGATTATCCTTGGGGGGTTGTTCTGCCAAGTGTCCACGCAGTGATCAGGTGCTCAGGCAATTGGTTCTTTTAGATCCAGAGACAATAAGCACACCAGTGGATAAAGAGAGTTTAAGCTTTATTATAAACTTAAGCAAACAAAGTTAAACAGAAACACAGTTTAACCAGAAACAGTTTAGGCAGATTAAACAAAAGCATAAAAAGGATAGCATAAAGAAAGGAAATCATACCAGGCAACTTGAAACCCAATCCCCTTAAGCTGTCAGGAGCCTCTTGACCAAGACAGCGGAGATACCCCAGGAATGGTTTAATTTCCACAGCACCCAGAGCGCAAGTCTGTGCAGAAGCTCCCAAACTCAAAAAAAAAAAAAATCCTTTTATCAAAATCTGGCCCTAAAGCCTCATGACCCTGTTTCCACCGTTGCAGGATCTGACCTTGATGGAATAGTTCCCAGGGTTGGGAACACCTGTTTCCAAGAGCCTGGGAAGCTGTACAGACAAGCTACTGCTTAACAAAAACAATCTTGGGGTTTTCTCTTGTACCCCCGGCCCATTCCTAACAGATAAAAACAAGCCAGCTAAACATTAGTATAACTCAAAACAAACTCTAAGCTTCTTTGTGTGAAGGAGAAAATCAAACTATGTCACTTAAACTCCTTGAAATAACAATGGCAGTGCCACTACAGGGGCCAGATCTGATCAGAAGCCAAGGAGTGTCTTTTGGAGTAGAGCAAGCCAGGGAAACAACCCTGAAGCCAATATTCAGAAAGCATTATGTAAACCAAGAAGACAGAAGCTTTCCTCAAGTCCTGAGAAGGGAGATAGTATTAAGAAGAGACTCAGGATGGTCCCTCCCTGACTCACAGGGGCAGTGTTTCTCAACCTTAGCAACTTTAAGATGTGTGGACTTCAACTCCCAGAATTCCCCTGCCAGCCTCGATGGGTTTCCAACGATCAGACAAAAGACGAAACACCCTAATGACAAGCAAATGTCGCAAAACCCAGCACAGATTTCACAACCAAAACAAAGTTTTCACTTTTTCGTAATAGTATGAGTCAAAGGTTAATTACAATGTGCTTCAACGTAGCTCTTCTGCAAACACTTTGCGTAACCCAGGGCCAATTTGTCAATCCATAAGGCTAAAATTACCCATCTGGGGGGGGGGGGGGGAGAAGGGAAGGAAGAGATAAATCAGACCAGCTTAATTGCTGAACTTGACAACTTATTATGGTTGGAGGCAACATAAATTATAATGGATGCTAATAACCAACTGGCCCTCAGACATTTGACACAGCACATAATTGAAAGACATGGTGTGTGCACTGCATCCAGAATAACCATCAGTGAAATGGCTTTGCATATTCTTTAATAAATGTACCCATGAGACAAAAAGCCAACGAACTGCCACAGAGAGGCAACATTATATTTATAAGGCAAGTTGAACTCACACACCTCAAAAATATTTCCTTGTGAAAACAATGATCTACAGCCGTGTTTCTCAACCTTGGCAACTTTCAGATGTGTGGACTTCAACTCCCAGAATACCCTAGCCAGCCTCTGGGAGAATTCTGGGAGTTGAAGTCCTCACATCTTAAAGTTGCCAAGTTTGAAGAACGCTGGTTTAGTCCGATTACAAAACTCAGGGAATTTAATTCTAATTACTAATTCAGGGAAAGAGACAAATCTGATTTTGACAACATGGCCCATATCAACCAGCAGAGGGAGTGAGGAATTCACTTTTTTTAGCAACTTTCTTTTCGCAGGCTGCACAACTGGGCTGTTCTTTGGATCCTCAAGTTCCATTCAGGAACAGTCCTATGTTCCTGAATATCGAGACCCCCACAATGCTTCAGATCACATCAAAACTCTTTGCAAAGGCCAGTCTAAAAAGCACAAATTCTTCTGGGCAAGAGAAAAAGACAGCCAGTCTCATCTTAGCAGGCTTCCTCAGAACCTTGCCAAGATGCTGGAGAGAAACTTAAGCATCAGCCTGGAATTTTGTGCCTTTCAAAACAGGCTCCCTAGGCAAATCAGTTAGCCACCGTCAACCACAAATAAGCTAACATACAAGGCTAGCCAACCACGTTTTGCTGGGCATCTTGTGGAAACCCAGCCTAGGTTGAATCTGTGCTTCAGCAGCTGTATTCACATAACCTGCTTATCTCGATGATGCATTTCACTGGTTTTCTAGGTTCACCCAATAAGGATTGGGTAATTCACACTACAAATACGATTACCCCGTCTGTTATAAAAAACAAAAATGACCCTTTTTTTTTTAATCCCTTCAACCACATCCAATTCTCGGAGACTGCCCGGACAAGCCCCTGAAGTTTTCTTGGCAAGGTTTTTCAGAAGTGGTTTGCCATTGCCTCCTTCCCAGGGCTGGGAGAGAGTGATTGGCTCAGGGTCACCCAGCTGGCTTTGTGCCTAAGGTGGGACTAGAACTCACCCTCTCCTGGTTTCTAGCCTGGTGCTTTAACCACTACACCAAAATGACCACTAGAGGGCGGGAGAGAGCTTTCTGAAACTTTGCGGCCACCTAGTGGTCGTCCGTGTCTTTGCAGGCTTGTTTGTTCGTTTCTTTCAGTGTTTTTCAAACTGGGCAGCTTTCAGATGGGTGGACTTCAACTCCCAGAATTCCCCAGCCAGCATGGCTGGCTAGGGAATTCTGGGAGTTGAAGCCCATCCATCTGAAAGCTGCCCAGTTTGAAAAACAGTGGGTTATTTCATTTCTAAAGCCGCCCATCTCATCTACGCACACGGCATAGCCCTGTTGTGCCGATGCAGCTCCTAGGCAATTCACTGAGCGAAATGCGCAAGCTGATGCGGTACCACCGGGTGAATTAATTCGGAGAACCCCCGCCTTACAAAGGCTCTGAGTGGGGGAGAGCCCAGCACCCCGAATTCACTTCGTGGTAAAGGAAAACTCTTTACCTCGGTTCTCCCCGCGGAGAAAGCTCACAGCACTCCTTTCGGGGCGGGTGGAGCTTATCACGGCGCAGGGAGTCGCAACAGCCTTACCGCTCCCCTTCAGGGGCCCGGGCAGCGCCCCCCCGACCGACCGCCCCTCCTATGCGAAGGAGAGCGCCGCCCGGTCCAATAAAACCCGGCGCGGGGCCCGGGGCGGCCAGCAGCCATGCAGAGCGCCGCTCCCGGCGGCGCCCCCGCCCTGCACCTGCTCACCTCCTATTTCATCGACAGCCTCCTTGGCGGCGGCGGCCACGGTAAGGGGCAGGCGGGGGGGCGCGCGGAGCCCCCGACTTTCCAGCCGGACATGCGGGGCGGGGACGTCCGCTGGAGTCTCACCCCGGACGGGCGGGAGGGGTCCCCGAGCGCGGGGCGCGCCCGGCTCCGGTTGAACGGCGCTGGGACGGCTGGCTGGCCGGCCGGGCGGCTGGCGGCTGCTGTTTTCGCGCGCGCGGGCGAGTCCCGAAGGCTGCCTCGGCCGCGCCGTCGGCGGGGGTGGGGGGTCCCGGGGCGGCAGCCGCGGGCGCCCGGCTGCAGAAGGGGAACCCGCTTCGCTTCCTCTCCCCAGCCGGCGGGGACGCCGCAGAGGCGCGCCAGCCGCCCGGGGCCCCGCAGGTAGCGCGGGGGGAAGAGGAGGAAGAGGAGCCACTGCGGGAGAAGACGGGCAGCCGCGCGGAGGAAGCGAACGAGGGCGAGCGGGAGGTGCCCCCCGGGCCGGGCGCCCCATCCGGCGCCCCGGAGGCGCCCGAGCCGCTGAAGCGCAAGCAGCGCCGCTACCGCACCACCTTCAGCAACGCCCAGCTGCAGGGCCTGGAGCGCGCCTTCCGCAAGTCCCACTACCCCGACGTCTTCACCAGGTGACAGGCGACCCCCTCTTTAGGCTGGGAGGGGGGAGGCGGCGGCGGCTGTGCTTCCCCAACATGCTAAACCGTGGTTTGTTTAACTCTGGACTATTGAAGGAGCCCTGATGCCTTCGCCGGCCCGAAGCAAAGGTTCGCCCGCCGGGGACAATTCTGGGTGGAAAGCAAGTTCTTCAAACTTTTTCCTGCCTTTTGGTTAGGAATTGAGAAGTTTTAATCTCAGATGTAGGGCGATAGATTTGTTGCACCTCTTTTTTAAAGGGGTGTTTCCAGCCTTTTCTTGAAAAGCGCCAGGGGAAACGTCAAGTTGTCTAAGGAATCCAGCTTGGTCATTGATCTAATGCAGTGTTTCTCAACCTTGGTGGCTTGGAGATGTGTGGACTTCAACTCCCAGAATTCCCCAGCTAGCCATGCTGGCTGAGGAATTCTGGGAGCTGAAGTCCACACATCTTCAAGTTGCCGAGGCTGAGAAACACAGACCTAATGGCATTCCCAGTTTACCTCCACCTCCTTAGCCTGCTTTGGTGGTTTCACCTGTTGAACTTTGCACTGTAGCCAGAGGTATCAATGGGTGGTTAATGGTGACTAATAAATTGTCTCAATTTTTAAGATGTGTTTGGCTTTCTGTTGCAGAGAGGAACTTGCGATACAGTTAGACCTCACAGAAGCCCGAGTCCAAGTAAGTGATGATTTCTGCTTATGCCCTTTCTTTGGCATCCGAGGTGAACCAAGGCAATTATACTTACGCAGGGATCAGACACCAAAACGTCCTGCTGCAATCCAAGGAGAATTATTTATTAAACACATTGCTATCCTGCCACAATTTTTAAAAAAGGCTCTTGATAGAATAAATAATACAGTTAAAACATCCATGGTACGGTCTTAAAAACCTGACAGTCATAAATAGGAAAAATAACAATAAGCCACATTGTGCAAAACCCACAGTAATAAGATGAAGGATCTTAGATAGCATCTAGGCTGGCTTTTGCTCTGACGCTGCAAAGGGGCTTCCCTGGGAGGCTTAGAGCTGGCCCTTTCTGAGTCCATGATCTTCTGAAAGTATAAAAACTCACAACTGGGTGGGGTGGGAAAGCTTTGGGTTAGGGTTCATCCATGGGCATAGAGTTGGGGGACAGAAACAAATTGATTTTTCCTCCTTTTCTAGCTGTGCTTAGCTTGGCTGAAAATCAGAAGGGAAAGGAAATATGACCTGATTAATTCTCTCTTCTGGGTTTGGAAGAAGTAAGATATCCAGGGTAAAAGAATTCCAGCTTTGAATGATATGCTGGGTCTTTAAACGTCCTGGTCTAGTTTGTTACCCAAACATGCCCATCATTTCCAAATTGTAGTGGCATCAAGCCAACCCCATGATGGTTTAATGCATGCATGCAACATGTGAAACCCACCAGTGGGGTAGGAAAGCTTTCAAAATAGGAGACAGCAATGGAAATGACAGGTGATGGATTTAATATTGGATTCTCCATTGGGTCAATTCAGAGTGGCACATCTTTCACCCTCTCTTTTTCTGAAGGTCTGGTTCCAAAACCGAAGGGCAAAGTGGAGGAAACGGGAAAAAACAGAGATTCCAGGAAACAGGTCTGGCATCTCCTGGACACCACCTCTGGGTTTGTACTTGGACATCCCACTGAACCAGACCCCCCTCTTGGACCCCACGTGGAGATCGCTGCCCGTTTCTGCAATGGCGGTGCCTCCTATGGCCCCAGCGTTCAGCCCAGCAACTTTGACACCATTCAGCATCGGTAGCTTTGCCTGGACTTCCCTTTTCCGAAGTTCAATATTAAGCCCTCAACTTGGAAGGTAATGGTTCCAGAAATGCACAGATGTCATAACAAGGTTGTTAGGTGCAACTTGATTTTGTGCTGAGTTGGCGATCCTATTGATTTCAGTGGGCTTTGGTGTGCTTTCTTCAGGTGTCAATAATAGTGGTGAGACATAACCAAACCATCTGGTGACTGGATAGAAAGAGGAACATTACTGAAATGAGTTAGCAGTAGCTTCCCTTGTTCGGATAAATTTATATTTTTTTCTTAAGCCAGTAGGATTTCTCCATGGCGTCCATTAAACAATATTGGATGTTTGGGCTTTGTATGTTCGTTATGATTTGGAATCTATTTTCTGTGGCTTAGCATATGGTGGGAACTCAGTTGTGACTTACTTAATAGACCGGTTAATGCAACATGTGAACTTGTAAGCAGACCATCGTCACACAAGTGAGATGGGCAGCTCTATCAATTGAATGAAATAAATAAAATAAACTTGGTCTATATGCTGAATTGCAATTCACAAATCTCTAGAGTTAGATACAGGTAGTCCTCATTTAGCAACTGCCTTGGACAGCGACCATTTGCAGTTATCATGGCGATGAAAAAGTAACTTTGCAACCAATCTTTACATTTACGACCTTTGCAGGTCTGTAAAGCAAAGGAAAGCTGAAGTAAGATCATGAGCACAGTTGTGGTTTCACTTAGTGACTGCTTTGCTTAATGACTGAATTGCCAGTCCTGATTGTGGTCGCTAAACGAGGACTACCTCTTTGTACGCTCTGTACAAAGAGCTAAAAATCTACATAAACCCATAAATGTCACTTGCATTAGCCAACAAGAATGTGATTCCATCACTTTCCTTGAATATGGGGCTGCCTTTGGGACATGTGAAAGAATTGGTTGCACATTTCCATGAATTGTGACCCTCATCTGTTAGTAAAACTGTTCACCGTGACCCATCCTATTGATTTCTACAGAAAAATTAAGTTTATACTTAATGTCTCCTGGAGTTTGAAGGGTAATGAACTGTAGCATTTTTAAAATTTTCCTTGTCGTATTTACCGTGCATCAGCCATGTGGAACTTTCAAATCACCAAAATATCTTGGAGCGAAAGCAAAGAAAGAAGGGAGGAACAAACTGTATTAATCCCCCCACCCTTTCCCAGACATTATTCTGTAACAGTGGGAGGAAAAATGTTCAGTAAAATATAATTCACGTCAAGAATATGGGAGCAAAGCCATTTCAATTAAGTGAAGTATTTACCGTGATGGCCAGATCTTTTATGCAAAATAGACATCAAAAGGAATGGTTCATCCAGTCACAAGCTGCTCCTTTACCAGCTGACTAGGTTTGATATTAGCCTGGCTTCTAAGTTATTTGTGATTTTAAAGATGTTCTTTTCAGCAGCTTTCCATTTCAGCAGCTTTCTAACGGTATGTATTTATTGGCAAACTGCTTTTAATCGTTCCCTGCTTTGGGATTTGTTTAATGCTGAAAAGTTGGGCACAACTGTTATAAAGAAGTCACCACACCTCCCAACATCAAGCCAAATTAACGAGCTAATTTGGAGCTAGCCAGTCCCTGTGCTTACGGTGCCCCTTGGGTGCTGAGGCAGCTTTGGAGACATATATCATCCACATTAAAATCTAGGAAAGGCCGAGTAGCAGCTTTCAGAACAATGCTGGACTGAAGATGATGGGAGAAGGTTGGAGAAGTGGACTTGAAACTGTTCTTGTGTTTCTGTTGCTTCTGTGTCTCCAAGAACTAAATCTTTCCAAGGTCACAGCTACTGACCTTTCTCTTCTGCCCCCTCCCCATGAATACAGGTTTCTTAGTGCGCTAAATCCTTTGATGACCACCACCTCGGTTCTAATGAAAACTCCTGGAGGACCGGCCAATGCTGTTGTCACCACCTTCGCCAATCCTATCCTGGCTGAGAGGAAAAACTCGAGCAGTGCAGACCTGAGACTGAAAGGCAAAGAACGATCTGCACAGATTCCTCCCTTGAACCTTTCGCCAAATCTCAGGAGTACCGAGAAAGATCTTTACTAACCATCTTTGACCGGGGATTGTCTTTTGGCCAAAGTGCATCAGTGTCTCCCCAGAAACAGAGACACCCACTTGGGAAAAGTCAGTGTGGCTCTTCCCTTGGTCTAAGCTGTTGCCCTCTGCAGTTCCTCTCTTTTCATGCCTGGATGGTTTTTAAGAAAGACTGCTTTTTTACTTAAAAAGGGGAAGGCTGGCAGGGGGATGTTGATTAAGAATTAACACTCCCAAGGAAAGTGGGTGCTAAAAAAATCTTGCAAACAGGAGGGATCTAGTTTGTACGATTTTTTTAAAGTGGAGCTTTGTTTCTTTTTGGAAACCAGTGGCACAACGCTGAAACCATCCTGAGTTGTCCATATGCTCCAACAGATACCTATTGTGTAAGTGAGGAACCTCTGCCAATGTTACTGTACCAGGGAGTGTGGCTGAAGTTGAGGAATCCTGTGCGTTATCACTCACCTTTGAAAAGGTGAGGGGCTAAGCAGTACTAGAAGTGGAGCTGCAAAACCATTTTATCAGCTCCCTTCTATACAAAGCAAAGAGGAGGCAGCTCAGCGTACTTGGTTGTTAAGATTGGACATAGAGGAAGGAATATTTTCTAATTTGCCTGCCTCCCTGTAAATTCATCACTTAAGGCAGTAATACCACTGGGGTGGAGTGGTTAAGAGATTAGACCAGTGTTTCTCGACCTTGACAACTTTAAGATGTGTGGACTTCAACTCCCAGAATTCCTCAGCCAGCATGGCTGGCTGGGGAATTCTGGGTGTTGAAGCCCACACATCTTAAAGTTGCCAAGGTTGAGAAATACTGTGTTGGACTAATCCTGGGGTAAGCCAGGAGCAAAGCCTGCTTCAGCCATGACATCTCAGTGGGGAATTTGGACCAGTTGCTATGATTCAGCCTCACCTACCTTCTTCCACCATCTTGTTGGGGAGGGGAACTAAAAGGGTGCTCAGGGTGTTCTCCCTAAGGATGTGCAAAACTCACAGATCCAGGTGAGTACTAGTGTTCACATTTGGGGGCAGTTGAAGAGAGACCAGCCATGTGAGATTTCATGTCATACTAAGCCACAATGCAAGTCCCCCCTTTTGGGAGAGAGATGGGCGGTAATAGAAATTTGAAAAATAAATAAATAAATAAATTCATCTGGGTTAGCGTGTTACGTAACACCGTGAATGGAATCCACCATTGCAGTTTGTAAGCTGTGGTTACAAAATGTGTGAATCTAGCACCACTGTATTTCTGGACAGATTTACTATGTGAATAAAACAAGAAATAAAACCATGTCTGCTGTTTTCAAAGAAAGGGATAGAAACTCAACAAAACATTTTGTCCTAGCTGTATTTATTTGAAGAGTTAGTTCAAATGAGCTCAAGGTAACTTATTGCCTAACCCATTTGCTACATGTCTTTATTTGTTTAGTGTCAAACTCCTAAATTCTTTCTGTGTCAAACTCCTCAAATAATTTAGCGTTTGACTTGAAAGAGACATTCTGTTCTTCAGAATAGCTATGACATGTCATCAAGTTAGCAGAAAAATTGGATATGATAAATGTGTGTGCAGCCTTTGGTGCAAGTTGCGTGTAAATATATTGCATTTCAGAGCAGCAATAAAAAAAAATTGCTTATACTTCATGATTGGTTTGAAGAGTTGCTACTCTGGCTGCAATGCTTGGCAATAGTATTTCATAAACAACTGTATGAGTAGCAGGCTGAATTCAAAACAGGTCAGATTAAACAGGTCAGAATAAGAGTATTTTACAATACTACAGTATATGCATTGGACAAACCAATTTATCCGTAATCCAGACCTGTACATTTCTCTTTGGATAACCTACACAGGAGAGTGATCCTTAAACCAAGAAAAGATTTTGCAGTATTAAGAGTTCTGTGTGCCCTTGTTCTTTAAAGCTATATATAGCCAACTGTAATAGGAAGAACTAGCTCAGAAAAATTAGGTTGGTCCCTAACTTAGCAAGGAGCATCGCAAGAGGGTAAGAACTGCCATTCAAAACAGGAGCAGAATTGACTTGCTTATCCTTCGCAAGAGGAAACAGGAACTCTGAGTAATGATCTGGCACCACAAATAGGAGCTTCTGAGTACTGGCTGACACCGTACATTAAACCATAATTGTTTTGGCTTACCGTACGTTGTATCTACCTAACCACTGTGATCTGTAAACTGGATTATGACTTAATTTACTGTGTGAACCAGGCTGATAGGTTCTTCAATAAACCATGATAAAAACAAACCTTGGCTTAGTGTGATACATGGGCCTGTTGGTGCAGGCAACTTGCCTGCAGATAATTTCCTCTGGGAAGAGTCCTACCTCTCCCAATGGCAGCTATTTTGTGATGACCCACAGCCCACTCTCAAACCTCCTGGGTATGTCCACCAGCTTAAAAAAGGTGGTCCAGATCTGCTTTTTGAAAGCCAGATTAGTGTAGCAGTTACGGATGAGTTCTTGTCCTGCCTAGGGATGAAGCTAGTTGGGTGACCTTGGGCCAGTCACTCCCTCTCAGCCCTAGAAAGGAAGCAATGGCAAGCTTCTTCTGAAACCACTGCCAATAAAATGCAGGGACGTGTCCACATAACTATCAGGAGTCAAGACCAACTTGAAGGCACGCACAAAAACCCCTCTGCTTTAGCCAGGTAACGTCTATCTTACTGTAGCTTTCCCAGCTTAGCTGTTTCCTAGTACACAGCAAATGCCAAGGACTGAAAATGTACTTTTCTGTTAAGCTTCTTAAGAAGTACCAAAAGCTGCTTTGAAGAGTTTATGCAAGCATGTTAACTTCGATGGTTTTATGTTATCGCCCAACCCACAAAACTTTTTAAGATGGATGAAAAATGATCCAGGGAGATGTTCAGTGGTGTGGGATAACAGCATCGTATCTTTACAAGGCCTTGCTTTAACACGAAATCTCTCGCTAATGGGTTGGGTTTCTTTTCTAAATGATACAGTTCTTGTACGTAATAGAGTTAATAAAATGCATTTCTAAATAATGTAGTTTATATATAATATCACAAACAGGCTATGTTTAAAGAAGTGTAATGTCTTTAAAATTTAATAAAATAATTACACAAATACTAAAAACCCACACACTTCCTATAAAAAGACAGCTTGGGAGAGCTAATCCCTTTGTAAAATCAACGGTTAACTGGAAATGTGCACTGATCTTGAACAACTATAATTTCATTAAAGGATGAGGTAACCAACAGCATCCCATTCTGCCAGCACCTTACAGCACTTTAGTTGCATCTTTTTATGACTGTTATTTTTTAAAAGTCAAAATTAGTCAAAATTAAAGATGCTCTCTGGAGCATCCCACCAAGGCAATTTAGATGGTGCAGACTCCATGCAAACAAAGCAGGTCACTGCAGTTGTTGAAAGAGGACAGGTGAAATTCCTTCTTGAAAACTCCAGCACCTTAGATTGAGTTAGGAACACCATCATCACAGTAATAATGTATTACAATTCCTCTCACTCCCCACCATTTTCTTTTCCATCCATAGTTTTCAGATCTGTTGAGACAAGATGATGCTTTGTTGCAATTATTAGGGCACCAAATGGTGAACGGGTTGATCCTACAGCCTGCCCAGCTCTTCTGTTCTGAAACAAATAAATAAGAAATTCCATACCAACTGCCTCTCAATCTTCAGCGTTTTCCCCCACAATAGGCATGTTCTGAGAACAATTCATGGAAGAACTGTGTGGCGAGAAGGGAGGGGTGGAAGAGAGAGAGAAATGAGCAAATAGCAAGCCAGGTGTTTGGAGAAAAGACAAAAGTCGCCCCCAGTAGGGTGTGCTGACTCACAAATCTGCATTCAGAAAGAAGTATTCATGAAGAAAATTAATTTAAGAAGTATGTCGCCCGGATTCTTTTTTTAAGTCCTTTAAAAAAAAACAGATTAGCGACTTCAGCTTCTTTTTTTATTCTCGCAATCTCTTAAACAATTAACACAGTAATTGGAAAAGGGGCTCTAAGCTTTAGATACAGATGGAGATAAAAGATTTTTCCGCAAGAGTTTTCTCCCAAGTCTTGTGAACCGCAAAGGCACACCTGCCTTTACCGTCTATGGAGTAAAGCAACCAAGGACAGGGAAAACGATAAGGGGAGGGGAAGGGGGGGCGTTAAGCATCCCCCGCTACCATCCTCCACAAAGCTCCAGAACTGAGTGCTTAGCTAATGCAGCATGGTCAAAACACAGCAAAAGGCTAGTTAACCACACAAATACTGTGTTTAGAACAATTTAGAACAGAGCACTTCTAAGGAAGTAATGGTGCTTCAGAACTCCGAACCACTTTTGCTAGTAAGATTAATCAGCCATTGATCCAATACAAAAAAATGTGGTGTATTTCCCTTAGTATGAAACTCCGTACAAGGAAAGTGAGCTCCAAAACGAATTGTCTATGTACACCAGTGTTTCTCAACCATCCATCCATCCATCTACACCAGTGTTTCTCAACCTTGGAGGCTTGAAGATGTGTGGACTTCAATTTCCAGAATTCCCCAGCCAGCATAAAGAATTCTGGGAGTTGAAGTCCACACATCTTCAAGTTGCCAAGGTTGAGGAACACTGACCTTCTCTCTCTCTCTCTTTCTCTTTCTCTCTTTCTCTCTCTTAATTCACACAGTGGCAACATTCGCGCTTCTACATAGCCCTTTAGGGCCAGTACACATAATTACAGAATAAGTGCCACCGCTTTTCTTGCTGCACTTTAGACTGTAAGAGGGGGGAATATTGCATCTGAATATTCCTTCTCCAAAGAGAATTCTTTGATAGAGGGCATGTAGACCCTAAGCAGCCTAAAGCCTCCAACAAATAGTTGCGTGGGAAAGAAAGACAACAAGGATAATGTTGGCTAAGATCATTTGTTAGACCCAGAATTGTGGGAGTTCGGAGGGATTCCATCCTCTGCAAAAGGTTCAGCACAGAAGAAAAAGTAGTATTTGGTTATCTTCAGAACCCCTTGGAATTTAGCAATTGTTGCTTTGGTTCACGCAGGGCCAAAACACAAAAGATTTCCATTGCTCTTTAAAAGTCAAAACATTTTGTTTTTAATTAAGGCATAAACTAGGTTAGGCATCCTAATACCTTCCAGTTATTTTGGACTACAGTTCCCACAGTTCTTTGCCACTGTGCATTCTGGTCAAGGCTAATGGGTGTCCAGATGGTGGCTGCAAAGGCATGATTGAAGCCCCGCCATTAATGTGTGACACACATAAAAAGAGCTGAAACTTCAGTCATGGGACTGTGACCGCCATCTTGACTTTCTAACTCCCCACCTGCAAATTTCCCTGCAGGAGTCCAACCTATTTTGCATGTGCTACATGAATTCCTGTCCACAACAGCTTTTGCCATCCTTCCCCAATAAAAAAAGGATCAGGTTCATATGTTGTCTTGAACTGTGTTAAACTATGCTTTATTGAATAAAGCATTTGGTGATGTTTGGGCCCCACACTAAACAGAACTCATGGTTTACAAGCCAGAATGACGATCTTCACACAACGCAACACCCCAAACCAAACAAATTATGTAAAAACAAGTTGCATTAACCAGGCTGTGGGGCCCATTTTTGACCAGAGCTGACCTCCCCTTTCCAATCTGCCCCTGTTTCTAGTCAAAGTCTGTTTGTAATCCAGTTCACAAAACATTTGAAGGGGGAGGGAGAAATAGTTTGATCTGGTCCTTACTCTCATGCTAAGATATGACCAAGAAATCAGTATAAAAGAAGGGAATAAAGCCAGGGGAGAGTGAAATTACAAGGTTATATAGCAGTGGATTAAACACTAAATTTGTAGTGGTGGAAAAACATACAGAATGCCAGAAGAAGACCCCTTAAATAAATAAAAAAAAAAGAAACTGCCTTAAGCAAAGTACTGGGGCAAGACTACTTGATGGACTGATACAGATGGAGAAAGGCGGAGGAATCACATCTGTGCATAACTTTACAGTCTTTGAAATCAATCACCGAGATATGTTATTGTGAACTAAAGCAGAAGACTGTAAGACAGCTGGAATTACAGACTCATCTAGTTCAAAAAGGGCTACTGGTAAAGTGAAGAAAAGAATATATTGCATTTTGCAAGCCTCCAGTCTCAGCAAGAGACTTTTGACAAAAGTTGACTTTCACACCCAATTAATCAAAATAATTTCAGTTTTCTGGTTTCACAGAAGCCGATCCAGACAACACCTTATCTGCAGGCTCATTTCAGCACTGATCAAAATCACAGGATTAATGTTGGTGGAAGACGAGAAGAAACGGCGGTGTTATTCTGGAGCAAAAGCAAACAGACAAGGGACAGAAAAAGGAAGCATGCTGTGAAGTGGAGGGTTCTTAATTCACCTAGAAATGCCTAAAGCCAGCTCATCAACAAGTGGTACCTCTTAACTTGGTTTATTTGTCCCTTCCTTGAAATGAAAGCAGCTAGGAAGGGGAATGGGGTAGTGTGTAAAACCACTTTGCAATTGAAGATGGAAGTCTGATTCTCAAATACAGTTGCCTTGACAGTGAAATGGGCAAAAATATCAGAAGAAAAAGCTAGAGACTTGATGTATCTAGTGAACAGGAAGTAATATTATTCTTTCTGGCATGGATCAAATCAGCATGAGATTATCTCCCTAGTATTGTCAGTCCAGACTATGAGTCGGTCTCTAAGGTTTGAAGCTACAGTGTGGTCAACTCTACTTGGAAATGCTAGGGCTGATTCTAAGGCATGCAAAGGATGGACTTTACTATTAAGTTTTGAGGGTGAGGACTCCTATGAACATATGAAGCTGCCCAACACAGAATAAGTCCTTTGACTCAGTATATTCACATCTCTGCAGCACCAGGAGGAGGATTTTTCACCAACCCTTACCTGGAGCAATTGTGGTCAGATCAAACCTCACCCCTTCTGCATCCAAATATGCACCCAGATGCCAAACTATTTTCCTTGCATAGTAGAATTTTGTCCAATTTAATTGTATCTTAAACATCTGTATATCCCCTTGAAAATCTCACTTTTAGGCCAGGATATAAATACACTGGTGATTGCAATCAGGACAAGTTGCTGTTCTTCATTAAGAAGAATACAAGATCTCTAGAACTAGATCAAGCCCAAATTCCATAATATTCAGAGTTCGGTGTCTCACCGTGTCCAAGCAAATACATCCAGAAAGCTCAGATGCAAAATACAGGGGACCTCTCCTTCATTTGAAATCCACATACGTGAAATCTAAATATATTGATCTTGATGGGAGCTTCACTCAAAGGTCTCTAGATCCAACCCCAGATGTAGAAATAAACGCACTGACAAGTCAGTTGATCTAACATGCCACAATTCTTCCTAAAATACAGACACGGCTTTGGAAGGGGGTAATTGTTAAAAGGATAGGATAAATTACTCACTTAGTTGAGGTCAAATCCTGGTGACTACCCAGACACAACCTCGCACCACCACTTCTTGGAAAAGTTAGGGAAGTGGTTTGCTGTGGGCTTCTTCTGTTTGCTTGTTTGTTTCCCAAGCTAACCTGGTTTTGCTGTTGGGCCTGGGGATCCCATGGAGTTATGGGGCTTGCAAATGGCTGGATTGTGTGTCAGATTTTGATTGCGCTCTGCTGTTTAGGTTTCTGATTTTAATTGTTTTAATTTGCTTTTAACGGTTTTTGTTGTAATTGTTTGGTAGGTGTTCTTCGGTTTTGTTGTTCTTAACTGTGTGAGCTGCCCAGAGTCACACATGTGAGATGGGCAGCTATATAAATTGAATGAATGAATGACCTACATTTCTGGAGTCTTTCCATCTATGTACCAACCAGGGCTCCCCCTCTGCTTAGCTTCTCAGCCCAGCATATCAGTTACTGAAAGAAGGGTGTTTCTAGAGAGCCTAATGAGGAGGAGGAGGAGGAGGAGGAGAAGATGACCTGAGAAAAAATATAAAAATAATATGGGGGGAGGAGGAGGAGGGAGGGAGGGGAAGGGGGAGAAGGAGAAGGAGGGGAAGGAGCAACAAAGGGACTTTCAAAAGTCGACTCCAAGCTGGGCTGCGCAGAGCCATCTGCAAGTCAGACTGCAAATATTCATTCTTCAAAACAACTATTTCAATGCAGGAAGATCTTCCACTGAATTGCAGGTGTGCCAAAGATTGCTGGAAAACAAATAGCCAGACTTGAGCAAACAGGAGTCTTTAAGTGGGGTGGGGTGGGGTGGAGAGGGGAGGGGAAGAAATAAATACAACAAGCAATCTAAACAAATTTTAAAATAATTTCACGAATGGTTTCCCTTTGGGGAGGATAAAGAACTCAGACTACTTTGGAAGTCACTTTCATCTCATAGCCCCTTATTAGACAAAAATTAGCATCCAATCAGCCATGAAAAAGGCAAGCCATTATCCGTTAGGAGAGCTGTCAAACTGACAGAGAACAAAACATATCCAGGACTTTTACTACATAATCAAAGTAGACTTTTCTCCCGGTGGCGGATCTAATGCATCTGTTAGTTTATCACCTTCCCCAGCTCAAATGGGCCCACCATGTCACCTAGGCAGAGATGACAAACCAAATAAATTGCAACGTTATCTTTTTGCACTACTCAGGTAGAGCAAACAGGGGAAGATGTTTAGTATTCCATAATGGAGTTAGGAATAATTTACGGAGAGATAATTCTTTTGGGCCTGAAAGTGTCCTGCCTCCTGGTGCGCAGGGAAATAGAAGTAGCTGGCAAGGAAATGGGGCGTGATAATATTGCTCTTTAAGTAGAATCACAAAATGGAAATTCAATAGGCACGCATTACAAAATGCACAGCTCTCCGTTATCCAACCTTTGATGTTTTTATAGCTGTTCATAGCACAAAAAGATTACATTAGCTCTTCAAGCCTATTTTGAAGACAACAAAAGTTTAACGTGTGTACAGGGCCAGAGTAGATTAAAAAAAAGGTAAGGCATCTTGGCTGGAAAAATTAACTACCAAAGGATATTCTGGGCTTAGCGAAGAGGCAGAACATGGATTTAAAATGGAAAATAAGCTGTATGGATGGCATATCCTTTGGTCAAGCAATAGCAATGCAAAATACCATCACTTTTGAAGACGAGTTTGGCTGGCCTTTTCCCGGCTACGTGTTGGATTTACAATTCACAAAATTCCCAGACAGAACAACCAATGTTGGCTACAGATTCTGTTCTTACCCAGTCCTACATCTGGGGGCCAGATTGGAGTATTCTTCTTTATCTACCGCATAGAACCTGTTGATAATAGATGGTAACAACTGTGGTTGTATGCCACCGAGTCATGTTCTGTGAGAGGAGTGGCTATATAAATCTGCTAAATAAATAAAATAAATAACCTTACAAGGCTTTAAGACAGAAGTAAAAACCTGCAGTCCTGAACTACAGTCCTGGAGCCCCAGAACCCATAGGTTATATTGAGAGAGGGTGGAAATTGTAGCTCAGCCAAATTTGGAAGCCACCAGGAACTCCACCCTTGCTTTGAATGATCTGATCAATTCAAAGAAGACAAACTATTATTAACTCAGTTCACACATTGCATGGGTTCTTTTAACCATAGTCTAATGAACAACTATGGTTGCTTGGGTTGCACAGAATACTGAGCCATGTATTAGTCTTCCCCAATCTAGCAACACTCCAGATATACGGACTTTAATTCCCAGTATCCCACTATGGCCATTTCTAAGAACACTGGGAGTTGAAGTCCTCACATCTGAAGGGTATCTAAGTTGAAGATGCTCTAAACCATGTTTCATAAGATGATTGATGGCTTCACAGATTGTGGTCACCCAAACCACATCATGGTTTGGTTCCTATGGCTTATCATGATTACTACATCATCTTCAGAAACAAGTTATCTTTCTCAATACCTGTTGTTGGAGAGTTACAGTAGGAAAGAGATGCTTCCTTCATGTCCCGCTTTTGGACTTCCAAAACGTATCTGAACTGAACTAGCTATGTCTGGATTCTATGTTTGAATATCTGGGGAATACATTTGAAAGTGCTCCTCAAATCCCACATTAGAGATTAATGTTTTTGGCTCTTCCTGGCAGATCTTTTGCTATCCAAAGAAAGTGGCTGTGGTCATAGAAAAATGTAAGCAAAATAAAAGCAGCAGTGATGTGACAAACAACTTTCATCATGGTCAGGTTGAGTAAGTGTGGTAGCATCTGAGCATAGCAACATCCACCTTTGTTTTAATAGCAACAGACATCCCAAATGCTAAAAATACTTGTGAACTTTTTGCCATCTGAAATCTGTTGGCCTCTCTTTTGAACCAACCTGCCTTCCCGTCCTTCGCCCTGTATAGCAGCCAGACTCTGAAGAAGACTTCAGTTTGGGCACATGCAGGAGGAACTTCCCTTTTTCTTCTTTGATGTCCAAGCCCCTCCTTCTCCATCCTCAGACTGCTTTTGAATGTCTCTTCCATTTCCACACTGAGTTGCTATGCACGACAGCAGAACTACTGTTTGAAGAATGCAAAGCCAAGCCCCCACTGGCACAGAAGCGAGTCACATAGGCTATTTTCAACTCCAGCCTTTGTTTTTAGTTGAAAAGATGAGAGACTTGCATCAGAATCAATTTAATGAAACATAGTACATGTCTCCCCAAAAGACAAATTGCTAAAATTCAGGAGGGGGTGTAGGCCAGAGGAGACAAAGAGCTGCTGAACCAAAATTGATGGGGCTTTGCTTCAAAGCCACCTATTATTGATTCTAAACAGAATAAATCCGTCAATAATAATAGAGTTCAATTTAAATTATTTACAGCAAATGCAACTCTTTAGCTTTGGTCAAACCATCACACTTGTCCCTTCAAGCCTGTTTTGCAGGGACAAAAGCAAATTAGCATGGCTAGAAGAGTGGTAATTCAAGGATTGTGGCTTAAAATTTTGCTTTTATGCAGCATATTATGAGCCCAAGTTCCATTTTCACTCAAGCAAAGCCCTTCAGTGCACTGCACTCTAAATTGGACTGTGCATAAAAAGTTACTGTAACTAAAATGGTCAGAATCAAAGAGGCTAAAAATGCTTTCAGTACAAGGGTTTGTTGACAACTGTGTAGCATGAACAATATATAAATAAGGACTAAATCAACTGTATATATATACACACACACACACGTTAAATGTATTCGTGTCAACTAAACTTTGAAGTGTATCAAAGTCACTGATTTAATTGGCTGTGAGTGATCAGTGATGCAGAATTCCAGGTTAGTCCTGACAAGCGGCCCATGAAGTATTTTGCTTCAGCTGGAATTGTAGAATTCTAGAGTTGGAAGGTACCACAAGGATCATCCAGTCCAATCCTCTGCAGCATGCTGAAAGATAATTACACCATCTATGAGGGATGGCTGTCCAGACTCTTTATAACCACCAGAGATGGAGGACCCATCGTGTCCATAGGTAGAATGTTCTCCTGTTACGCAGCTGTTACGTCAGCAAATTTTCCTTACATTTAAAGGAAATCTAGATACAGTAGTTGCAATTAATACTATTTCTTTCTTTGTTTTAGTGATCATGGAAAATAGTTCTTGGCTATCTTCCATGTACCTTCCCTTTATGTACCTGAACATGGCTATCATGTCTCCCCTAGGGCTTCTTTTCTTCAGACCGAATGTCTCAAGTTCCTTTAGTTTATCCTTAAGTCCCCGGATCATCTTGGTTGCTCTTCTCTGAACCTCTGAACCCTGTCCGTATTCTTCTGGAAATATGGTCTCCAGAATTGTGAATTGGAGCTTATCTAGTTATAGCAGCAGCTTTCAACCAGCTTTTATGTTATTTTCTTTAGTGCTCCAGAAGGACCCTAGGTCAAGCCCTTTTGAGGAGATGAAAAGTGTGTTAAAATCCATCTGCCTGGTGTGGTTTCAAGTGCTAGGGCAGGATAAAAAGGGGACACAGAAGTTGCCCAACCAAGAATGCCAGGGCTGTAGAACCAGGACTAATTAATCCTAAAGCCACCTCTTATGATAGCATTATTCCATGTCTATAAACCTTAAGTTTCAGGGTGGCAGAAACATTCAAACTTCGTCAACAAATACAATTTCTGGTAATAGCTTCTCTATTCTGAAATAATATGTGGAGTGGATTTTACTCTGTTGGCTTCCTAACCCTTAACTGTGGCCTAATTAAAAACAAAAAGTAGGATTTTTCTTCAAGTCACATTTGATTCCTGGTGATTTCAGACATATCCACCTAGCTTTCTTGGCAACAACATGGAAGGGTGTTGTCACTGCATTCTTCCAGTTTCAACTTCCCAGTTTAACCCACCCGCTGAGACAATTATACAACCTCATTAGCCACTGCTACTCAAAGGAGTTAGAAATTATTCATTTCAAGGGAAAGTAACCCCCGAAGGAAATCCATATGGATTAAAGAGGCTCAACCTGAGAATGCTTCATTTCCCCAGGATCCATGTTTCCCACAGCAGAAACAAATATTAAGCTTGGATAGATTAGTTCCACTTCACTGGGTGCTTTTGATGAAGCCCATAAATTTTCACACCATAATAAAATGGTTAGTCTTTAAGATGCCACAAGATCTTCCCTCCCAAGAAAATTCCAAAAGAGTTCTCTCCAGTGGTCAATTCAGAAGTAGCAACCTTCAGTCAGAGGTTGGGACCCAATTTACTTTGATCATAGCTCTGTTCCGGCCACCCATGTTATCTAAGCTATGACATCCAGACGATCATTGTATGCCATCTAAGTTATGACATTTTAACTAATACCACTTTTTCATCATGGTAAGCACTGTTTATGCTCTCTCTGGAGGCCATGTAAAGGTAATGAATACTGTACTTTATCTTCAGAGGAACCATTCTATCAGAATGGCCTCTATTTATTAGGAATATTTTTCTAACTTAAATAAACTAAATTGAGGGATTTGTCAATTTCCACCCCCCTTGAAAACCTTCCATTTAGGGAAAAGCAAACATAAATTTTAAGTCTCTTTGCTCTTCACCTCTTGGTTTGAAGGTGAACGAACATTACACCAGAAAAGGGAGAAAAGCAAAAAGCGTTAGTATCCAACTACTTGGAGAATTTCAGATGACTACATTGTCTTCCAAATTGCTTCAATCATGTCCGCTACATATGTTGCTCTTAGCAACTATAAAGTTGTACGTTATTATTGTGAATTGTTAAGAGATCATCTACCCTTTGGGGATCAGCAACCATCCTGACAGGCATTAAGGGGAGGAAGGGTAGATAAGGGGGTGGGGTGAGAAACCTTCAGAATTTTAATTCATTCCAAAGATTCTGTTTCCCTGAAGAAAGACTAATGTTCTAAATATCAATTATTGGAGGAATGATTCAACCATTGTCTTAGACTTGTGTAAAATATGGTGAAAGGGTAGATGTTTTAATTGTCTTCTAATTCTTTTGTAAGAAGAGGGGTTAACTTAAATTCAGAGCTTTTTGAATAAAAACAGGTGTGTTTGTACATATGCATATATGTACATATACAAAAGATTCATAGGAAAACTGAATCAAAATGTTTATTAAGCCACAAAGTTGGGGTTAAAATGCAGATTGAAGCATTGTGTTTGCATTGAAACTGGTTGTATGCAGTGCTGCTTCTCAAGGAAATTTACAATCTGTTATTAGCTCAGTATACAGGGCCCCGAGTGCTAGCATGAGGGAGATACCAAATTTTACAAAATCCTTTCAATTCAGAGTTATTTAAACAGGATTTTATAATCACTTTTGTACTTAGTTACAGAATATCTAAAAGTTGCCTCTGTCCATAGTTTCTCTATCAGCAAGGTTTAATGTTTTGATGCTTTTACTACTTTAAGCTGCCTTGGACATATTACTAAAAGGAATGACATAATTTTATGGCCACTTAACCATGCATCTATTAGTGCAGTTGTGTGCTACCTTAAGTTTTGTGTCCATACAACCATTTTTGTGGCGCTAAGAAGCACAAAGGGGGTTCATCCTTCAGTAGGTGTGTGATCAAGTGATGCTCCCATTTCCAGCAAATAGACTAGAACTTCAGGTGTCCACTTCCTCAGAAGAAACTAGTGGCTTGCTAGCAGGTTTCAGAATGACCTTACTGATTGCAACTGAGATGCAAACAAGTGTGGGTCTAGGCCAGATTCTAAATCCTGATAAATTCTACAACTGGACTGTAGAACCTATGAGAAATCTCTACAATTCAAGTTCTTTTTTTTTAAATCCTGCTGAAAATCAGCTCAACCAAAGGAGACTATCTTATTTTCATGCAGTTTAAGAGTGGGTTCCCATCTTCATCTTCTTTCTCTCAAGAATGTCTTGATCCCTTCCCAGCTTGAGCCATGGCTTACTGTTACATCCGTACAGCTGTGAACCGCTTCAAACCCATTTCAAATGAAGAATGATGCGTAAAGGGAACTTGCAGAACTTCAAAACAAAAAAAGTTTCCATTTTCTTAACCATCTTTAAAAAAAGACCATGCAAACACAGCCAGTGTTTAACCAGGTTTTATTTAATAAACCACAATTGGCTGGATTCAGAAGATACACAAGCTAGAATCTAACAACCCATATTATATGGCTTGAGCGTGATTTCCAAACCTATTCTCCATCAGGTTATTGTAGAGGGAAGATCTGAGATTCAAAACTCTTCTCTTTTGTCTGTTTTAATACAAGCGCTAATAACTATCTCCTCCACTCATAGAACTGAAGTAAATTTGCTGTCCAACACTGGCAGAGTGATTCTTCAAACAAATGTAAAGTGACTCAATGCCAGTAGGCAAACATAATACTTTCATTGCACTGTGATTACAGATGAGTCATTAAGTAAAATGATTAATCAGAAATCAATGTTACTAAGCTCTATCAGAGACAATGCACCTCTTCCCACACAACAGATACTCAGTTTATAGGCTAATGCATTTATTCTAGCTCTTGGATGGGTTCTGGCCATCTTAAGCATAACTGCCTGCCGGAAATTTGTGTGCAATTAAGCTCAAGTGATGACCTGCTCATGTATATTTTGGCACTTTGTATCCGATCGCTTGTTCAGCAAATACAGAAATGAATTTGAGCCTTATATGAATTGCATTAATGGTAATTTCTGAGCAGATGGAGATCTCTCTGAATTTTAATACATACCCTTAGAAGGTATTCAGCTCCATAAATTACTTGTTTTATCAGTCTGCAAATAGTTTTTATCAGTCAATGGATACATTTATTTTAAGGCAATAGAATTGACTACTTTCCCTGCTGATCTAAACATCCCGGCTTCCTATCTCCTGTTTTGGCCGATCTACCCTTGTGGCAGCCAAGCGTGCAAATTTAAGAATACGTGATGAGCCACCACTTTCTAGATTCTGAGATTTGCTTTTAATTTGCCAGACAGCAATGTATTTAGCAAAAATAGAGGGAATGTACAAACTCCTGTAGAGGGTAAGGATGTGGATGGTGCAAGAATTAAACATGAGATTATCCCATCTCAAAGGAGCATGCTTTGGTGACCCCATTCCAAAGTTAATCAAAAGATCAGTTGGCAGGTAATAGGAAAGATCTCTCTCTACACCAGAACCTGAAGACCTATTGAGAGGGACCATACTGGATTGGAAGAACTAATCTCAACTAAGGCAGTTTCCAATGTTCCATAAACCTGCACAAAAAAATGTACTTGCTTCTTTTAAGAGGTAAAACTTATGTAGGGATCCCCATAAAACAATTATCTAGTCTTTCCATGCATCTTCAGACCACCACCCATGCAGAAGAACAAGCGATCAGCAGTGAGTACTAAAAATTGTTAAGGAAAGGAATTCAGGAGAAGCATCTTCCTGTCTCCTTTGAATAATGTCACCCCAAAAGACCAGAAACATGCTATGAAAAGAAACCACTGAAAGTAACCTGGAAGAGCAAAAGAGGCTACTGAAAGGAGAGATGGAATGAAAGAATCCTGGGTCGAAGCACCAGGTTGCTGCTGTTTGTTCCAGGTTGGAAATGGGGACAAGAACATCTTAGCCTGGTTATTTAACACTTATTCAGATATTCATACAGTTTTGATAACTATGGGCTAGTTGTGCATGTTCAAAGAGCTACAACTTCAGAGAAATGCCCTTTACCATCTTCTCTGAGAGCATTTGACCATGAAGAATCTAAAAATCCACTTCTTGAAGGTTTCATACTACAGACCTAGATTACACATACACTAGTGAGGTGCAGCAATTAAGGTGCTGGACTAAACCCAGGCAGACCCAGGCTGAAATCCATCCTTAGCTCTAGAAACTCACTGAGTGACTTTGGGCCAGCAACTCACTCTCAACCCAACCTACCCAACAAGATTTGCTGTTGTGAGGGTACCAATGGAGGGAGATCGCCACATGAGTCCCTTTGGGTTCTTAGAGGAAAGGCAAGATATAGATCTCACACATAAATAAATGCTTTATGTGTGGGATACGAAAATGTTGCTTGTTGAAAGAAGTTGCCTGCTACTTTGGGGTGTTTTTAAAGATAGGAAAGTAAGTATGACAACAGTGCTCCCTCTTGTGGGAGCAATCCAGAGTTTCAAGCAAAACAATCTGAGAGGGGTTTACCACTACAGTAATTCTACCCAACAACTCTTGACTGGCTGGCCTCTTATACTATCCAAGCAGACACCATTTTCTCCTTCTGACCTTCGCCCTATCTTTGGGCAGGGATGGCAGCATCTGGTCCCTGCTCTATTAACAAAGGTTGCTTAGTACACAATGCCAAGATATTGAGTGGCAGCTACTTCACCCCCAAAAGTGGCAGAGACAGCAAACTGTATTTAAAGAGTGATAGCAATAGACAAACTTGCTTCTCCTCAACGAGTTTTGGGACAGGTGGACAAGGAGGTTTGACATTCCCGCTCTTTCATCTCTAGGATCAGAAATGCAAGGTACGGCTAGAGCATCCTTGGCAGAGGTCGGAGCAAGATCTCCAGACGAGGTGAGGCCACCTATTCCCAAGACATTTCATTCCAGCACAAACTTTATTCCAGTGTTCAAGTGAATGTTGCTCCCCTGTAGCTCGCCCATTGGGTCTAACCCCATCCTCCAAAGCGTTAAAAAAAAATGGCTTCAGCCAGCTAACAATCACTTCTTCTCCTAAGGAAAAGTAATTGTCTGATGCTGTTTTTTATATACACAATGGCTTTTCTGAATGTGAATATGGGGCTACTGTGAGACTAGGCTGAAGCTGCCATTACCTAAAGATGGAGCAGACATGTACACAGAGAGGACAGAAGCCAGGAATAATCTTGTCTAAAAGATCCCTTCAGGGAGGTAGATAAAGAAGGAAGCAAGTTGTTAAGGAAACAAGGAAAAATGTCACCTGAACCAGACAAAGGAAGTTGGGCCTGAGCACCTGGAGAACCACCACCCCCAATCCCATCTACAGCTACCAAACTTGTGAATCAAAAAAAGCAAGGACTTTGGGGGATAGAAGGGGTCCCAAAGCCCGCCCACTCCAGACTTGGCAGCTTCCGTCCCTCTAGCTAGTGCCTGGCAGCTTAGTTGGAGGTGGGTAAGTGTGGATGTGTGTGTGACTGCGTGCGCGCGTGTGAGAAAGAGCAACGCACCTTGTAACCAGTAAAGTTTTGCTGTTCCTTTAAATTCACTGGGTCTCCGTGTATTTCAAAGAACCGGTTGTGCCTCCATGTTCGGTTGAAAGTGATTTGTGTGTGTCCCTAATTACTCAAGCCACACCTCTCTGGAAAACCCAGGTAGAAAGCAAGGGGGGCTGACAAGATCCGCGTGCCTCAACAGGCTGTGAGTCTGTGAGTGATTGACCATAAGCCAAGCTTGTGAATGTAACACTACTCT
The DNA here is from genome assembly GCF_035149785.1 of Candoia aspera. NCBI lineage: Eukaryota > Metazoa > Chordata > Lepidosauria > Squamata > Candoiidae > Candoia > Candoia aspera. Next base: position 5,752,981 of record NC_086164.1, read on the forward strand.
CCCTTCTTAAGTGAGGCTGCTGTTGGCTTAAATTTTGCAGCATTTAGTAGAATTTGCCCATTGTTCTCATGTTCTCCTGCACAACGGCCTCTGTTTCAGACTTCAAACTCTGCAAGGTTCTCCTTACATCAGGGGTGTACGTGCTTATTTTTGGCAGCCCCTGGAATTCCCCTAGGATAAAATACTGAATAGCAATTTGATTTCTACCATTCCGATGTGGAAGCACACAAAAGCTATTATAGAAAACACAGATTTAACTTAAAAAGGAGGGGAAGGAGGAGACCAAAAAACGTGGTTTTTTCACATGAGCTTGACTCAACTACATGTACTTGCATCACTGTCCCCCCAACCCCATCCTTCTGCTCCCAAATATTAGCTGCAATTCTCAGTTACTAAAAGGCCGACAATCTGCCTCATACATTTAATGATATGGTACAAATAAAACCAGGTAACCCAACTCCACAGTTACAGATCCTTTCCAGATACGACATGGCACGTTTGTTTGCTTTAGCATACGTTGTCTTTAATGCCCACCCAGACTATGTTGATGTGATCGTTTTTCAATACAATTCAGAGCTTAAGAGAAAGAAAACAACAACAAACACAGTGCCTGGTATTTTATACCTAGCAGTTAAATTCTTCACAACATCAAGAACAAAAAAAAGAGTGGATTCTACTAACACTGTAGTAAGTAGATACAGAATGTACAATGAAAAATTGTATATACAAGTCTATTTCAATATACACTGTAGCAGAAAACTTGGAAACAGTTCAGATATATATAAATACTATATACTATATATATATCTGAAATATCTTTGCCAAAGACTCTCTTTTTGATTTGGTTATGAAGCACGCATTTCTCTTCATCCAATTTACACACCATTAACTCTCAACCACATTATAAAAAGCACATGTGAGGCCTCTTGCACTGCTCTGCCTTTATGTATGCTCACACGGTAAGAAGCTCATGATCTCAGTCTGATTTATTTACTAATAATCACTTCTGAACCGATTGACCAAGTTGCCGTGTAAATTACCTGAAGTTTCCCACAAGACACCAAGAGTGTACAGCAACATGGACCTAAGAGGGAACAAGAAGAGTCGCCTTCCCAACCTGATTCCCTCCAGCAGCTGAACCCTAACACTTGTGAAGTGTGCCAGGCTGAACAGAGAGTGCCATGAGAAACCATGATCTGGTTGGACCACCAAAGAGTTACTAACCTTCAAAATGACCAATGAGTTAACTATTGCTGAAGCAATCCAAGGGGAGAAGGTAGGGGTGGGTCAAGAAGAGATAGAGCACAAACCAATTAGTATTTCTTTGAGTATTAAGACATTTGGCTAACGTTCTGTAAGATTTTCTACAACTATGATACAACAGCTTTAAAAGGACTTTACAGTCATATATACAATTTGATGTAGATTATTTCTCTCTAGAAACTCTTTATTTCACCACCATGTAGAAAAATAAAATAAACAAAATTAAAATGAGTAAAGTCTTTACTCTAGATCAAGAAAATATCTCAGCTGTTAGAACTACCAAAGCATTCTAGGCAATCTTTTTTACACAAACTCTTCTCCTTTGCTAAAGTCAAATACTTGGGTGATTGGAACATTTGTAGTTAGTGAAGAAACAGAATACGTATACATACACAAAATGTAAACATGTCTTCGTAGCTACAGTCAGCTAACAGAACAGCAATTTTTTTTAAATCAGATTTTCAGTGCTCCTTCTAAGCTTTGCAAGAGAAGCTAATTACTTGTTCTCTCAATTACTTTAGTTATCTTATTAAATATTTATGCAGCTTGTAAACAGCTCACAATAAATAGAACACAGGCAGAAGGCTACAAAATAGTTCCTTTCTGCATTCTAACATCGCTTTTAAATTTGTAAAAAAAAAAAAAAAGTTATGAAAAAACTAAAAACACATGGCTTCAGACCACAGCTTAGTCAAAACGGCTGAATTTTTAATACTATCTTAGCAGATGTCAACTGGGAATCAAAATTTAAATGAATCATTACTTTAACATGCATGCACACAAACACACACAAAAAATTAGACCACTGGTGGGGCAGAACCAAAGCAATTAGAAAGTTTTGGGCATTCACAAAAATCAAGGACTAGAAGATGCAGATAGGTCACACTTCTTCGAAGTCTGTTACAAGACTAAGTATTGGGCTACAAAGTTTTAATCCCCCTTATTCCAAAGTACTTACAGAGTATGATCTGTGAGCTACTTTAGAATAATCTTCCTCTTCTTGAGCAGAGTGATCATAAATAAATGCAGCTATGCTCCAAAACAATCCAGGATTAAAAATTGAAACAAAAAGAAGAACTTTGGTTGTAGAAATAAGCTAGTGAATCTCAATGTCTGTAAATATTTGACATCTATCCAGCATTGTATAGGAACAGTACTGTTCTAGCTGAACCTAATATGGTTCAGCTAGAATGTTAAAGAACAGTTTAAATACTCCATACTTAAACCATAGGGAAAAAACGGAAAGCTTCACATTCTGTGTCATAGTCATCAAAGGTTACTGCTTCATGCAAACCTGGAGTAAAGCTTATGCTTAACTATAGTTTGTCTGAAAATGCTGCAACGAGAAACTACATTTTGAAATGACTGCGTTCAAGCACTACAGATTTGTCTAATCACTCTAGATTCCAAAGTAGATGAAAGAACAAAATGGTTAGTTTAAAGCAGAGAAAGGTGTTTCTGTCAGAAAGTGAGCAATGCGTGGCTTGATTCTGAAGGCGGTGCATCTAAAATCAAACTCTTAGTTATTGTTGCATCTCAGTCCTTCTGATAATAATGGAAGCTTAATTACTTTGAGGCAATATCACCGAAGATCGCAACGTTTTTTTTCAAACACGTTTGCCTAAGCAGTTTCTTCACCTCGTGGCACTTCTATCAATATTAATTATCAATATTAACTAAAGAGCAATCCAGCCCTTAAGCTGAATTTGTAACATGTGGTTTTCAATAAAAAATTATCTTTTACCTACAACGGCTCACTTTTGGTTTCTTCAAAAAGCAGGATGAGCCAATTAACTCTGTTTCCAAGAACTTCAGGGCGTTTTGATCCTCTTTATTTTTGCCATTTTGTCCCCCAAACTTCCATATTAAACAAGCCAAAAAAAAAAAAAAATCAAATTAATTTTAAGGCACAAGACACTATGGGGGTTTGGAAGAGAGAAAGGAACACACGCATTGGAAAAAAGAAATGTGTATTTGTCGATAAGCACTTCCTTCTATTTGTTGTCCACTGCTTGAGACCAAACTCCAGAGAACACACAATCCTTGCCAAGCCCTACGCTTAAAGGATTATTGTGACCAACCGAACATTTGCTCTCTCGCGGTGCAGGTGAAGGCAGGGAGAAAAAACACAGGTTTAAAACCACCAAGAGGCTCACCAGAACAGCCAGTCACACAGTGGTAAGTCGCACAGTTCCCAAGCCCCACGTTAAATGAAATTACAGTGGTAATTTCAGGGACCCTAACATATAAAGTCTAGGTTGGTACAACTGCAGTAGCAAAGAAGAGTTAAGTCCTGGCAAAAGGTATTATCGTTTTTGCAGACTATAGTCCTTAACTGTTTAACTTACATAGTGGGAAGACAGAGGAAAATACCTTCAAATTTAAGTTCAAGGATTTTCTTTCCATAATTTTAATGGAATTGAAGAAGGAAATGCAGCTTTTATTTTTACCAGCGAGTTGATCTGAAAGCAAAATACTCTAGCCTAGATACTTTTAAAGAACACCTTCCTGATTTCCTACCATTTGCCAAAAAAAAAAAAAAAAAAAGCCAAAAACCCAAAACCAGCACAGGTAAGTGATGCGAGGAGGACAACTAGTCCTGATTCAATCAACATTTTGGTAGAAGGGCATGTAAACAATAGAGTCAGCTTAAGGCTTAGAAAGAACACTGATCGTTACACTCCCGTCTCACATCAAGACATCCACGTCTCCCTCGTGGTCCTCCTCAGTCACTTTTAAAGACAGAACCTCCTCGTTGAGGAACAAGCCGCTCAGCCTTTCCTTCCGCGCCTGGCGCTGCTCTTTCAGCTGCCTCTTCCGCAAAGCCTTTTGCTGGAGTTTGCGCTGCTTGGAGCGTTTCTGTTGAACAGAAGAAAAGGCCAGACTCAGTTCTTGCCTCTGAAACCAAGAACAGCTCAACCTTAAAAAGATACAGACCCTTTGGCACCTTTTACTACAGGTAGTCCTCACTTAACAACCACAATTGGGGCCGGGATTTCAGTTGCTAAGCAAGGCGGTCATTAAGCAAATCTGACCTAATTTTACGACCTTTTTTGTGGCAGTCATTAAGTGAATCACCGTGAGCATTAAGTGAACCATGTGGTCATTAAGCAAATCACATGGTTCCCCATTGATTTTGCCTGCCAGAAGCTGGCCGGGAAGATTGAAAATGGCAACCACGTGACCGCAGGATGCTGCGACAGTCATAAATGGAAACCAGTTGCCAAGCGCCCAAATCGTGATCACATGAGCTGGGGGATGCTGCAATGGTCATAAGTGTGGGGTTTGGTCGTAAGTCAGTTTTTCCAGTATCATCATAAATCTGAACCGTCATTAAACAAATGGTTGTTAAGCAAGGACTACCTGTAATGTCATATTGAGCATTAATTGTATAACTTCTGTCTGTTCATAGAAAATATACCTTTGTTTTAAATAAAATGAAAGGATGACAAGAAAAAGGGAGGGAAAAATGATACAGATTTCCCCCCATCTCATACCGCACTATGTCATAATATGGTTATTTAGTGTGTTTTGTGAACCTAACGACTGTGGTATGTGAACTACAATTCATGGTTTAGAAACATGCAAACCCAGCCAACAATGGTTTATTCAAGATAATAACATAAGCGTAGTGTGACATTACACAATATGTGAAGCCAGGGACTAAGCTACCTTACACGTAGGCCAGGATGTCTGGATCCACAAGGAATTTTCCTTGTTAGTTTCAATCTTGGGATTTGACGATTAAAATTATGTAAGAATATAGAAATAATGAGTTTTATAGATAAAATAGAGTAAGAGCTTAATGAATGTTTATGCCTATATCTGTACAGAAGATGGTCGAAGTCACTCTTTTCTCTCTCTCTCTCTCTCTTTTGGTCCGTCCTTCCTTCCTTCCTTCCTTCCTTCCGTGCTTCCATCCTTCCTTCCTCTCTCTCTCTCTCTCTCTCTTCTTCCCTCCTGCCTGCCTGCCTGTTCTATTTTTATGTTTTCCTAATATCATGAAATTCAATGAAGTTTCTTATAACAACAAAAAAGAAAGAAACGTTCCCTTAACCAGCGTGACCAGAAAATCCGTGTACATTTCGCTGCTCAGAAAGGACTCTGGCGAGACCGACTTCTGTGCCTCCGCCCACAAAGTAGGAGCTTCACCTTCGAATCCCGGATGCGTTCCGCAGCACTTGTGGATAAGTTATTCTCGCTGTGAGCCCGACTCAGGTTGGCGCTGGAGTTCGAGCCCGAGTTCCCGAGGCTCGAACTGCTGCTGCTGGCCGAGCTGACCATGCTGGCGCTGCTGCTGCTGGCGCTGGCGCCGCTCACCCCGCTGGCGCTGGCGCCGCTGTAGCTGCTCCGCTTCCAGGTCTCCCTCGCGGACCGCTGCCGGGGGCCGTGCTCCTTGATGTAGTTTCTGACCTGGGGGTACAGGAAGGGGCAGGGAAATGGCAGAGGCTTCGGGACCGGGATAGGCTCTCAAACAACTGGCACTGCAGCGACGGATTCTCCGCAGAACCATGCAGACGTGTCTTCGGTACCGTCCGGAAGTCACTTCCAGCCCAGACTACCAATTCTTGGGCATCGTTTACGCCTCCAGTGACATTTGTGCTGTTTCTCGGATTCCAAAATACAGGAAGTCCTTGCTTAATGACCACTACTGGGACTGGAATTTAGCTCGCTAAGCAACCGGTCATTCAGGAAATCGGGACCCGATTTTATGACCATTTCTGCAGAGGTCATTAAGCGAAACACCACGGCTGTTAAGTGAATCACGTTCCCTACTGATTTTGCTTATCGGAAGCCAGCTGGGAAGGTCAAAAAAGGTGATCACATGACCATGGGATGCTGCAGCTGTCGTAAGTACATGTTAGCCAAGCACCCAAATTGCGATCGTGTTACCGCAGGGACACTGCAACAGTCGTAGTTGTGAGGAAGGGCCGCAAGTTGGGTTTTAGCGCCGCTGAAACTCCAGACGATTGCTAAATGAGCGATTGTTAAGCAACGACTATCTGTACTTTAAAACCCTATGTTGAGAGATCCCTGGATGATTTGCCAGTATGAAGTTCTGATTCAAAATAGTTGTAAGCAAGAGCAACATCAAAATGATTTTCTCCATTCCTAAATACATTACTGAAAAGAAGAATGCTAAGGACAGTACCCTGGAATGGACTTTTGAGCAAAATCTCTGTGAGGAACCATTCAGTTTTGGTACTCAAAACCAACCCTTAGGTGCTGAATTCCCACATATATATTTTTGTACCAAGTTCCACTTTATGAATCTCACCGATCTAGTAAAGAAGCATTGGCCGTACGCATCAAGGCTACAGATAACTGAAGAATCTCCTTTGTGACTTGAGTAATAATTGTAATAAACTTTATTATGGTCACTGACCCAAGTCGAAAAGAAAACAAGTTCAAAGACAGCACATAAAACCAACAGAAAAACTTAATAATTATAAAACTGATGTTGTTAAAGTATGGCATATTTTGCTAAGAGCAAAACAAAACTTAGCCACATTCAGCGAAATAAAATCACATTGATCAGACAGAAACCCCTGTAAATATATGGATCTGGGTGGCTGGAAATTTAACTAGGTGGAGAGCAATTAGCTGCAACCAAGCATTATTATCATAAGAGCAATACAGCAAAACCCACAATATAGTGGGTTTTCAGGAACTCCTTCACCACAGGGGCAAAGTGTCTGAATGGGACACCCCGTAATTTTCCTCTGTTGGAAGGGTATTATTCTTTTTGTGCTAAAAAAGGGCATGCGTTATAGATTCTTCGCTGTATTACACTGACTAATTTTACACCCAATCCAGCCTGAATTTACAGTGACTCTGGCATTTTTAAACTTATTCAAGTATAAAATCAGAGATCTTGGAACAGAATCATTACAGATGCAGCAAAGCAATCTCAGACAGACCAAGAGAAAGGGGCAGACGTTTGGGTTTACGAGACCACAGGCTACTTTAACATACCTGTTTCAGCTTTTCATCAGTGAGACAGTTCAGTTCGATAATGAATTCATTGTCTGTTGGTGAAATCTGAGCGGTGGGATCAATAATCTTAATAATATCAAGCTGCTCTCGAAGTCCCATCTCCATGCTGACTTTCCGACTCAGATATTCAATATATTCCACCTGGGCATAAAACCCACAAATACGAACATTACTAACATTGCTGAGAGCAATCACTTACAGAAGCCCTTCTCCAAGAATACCAGATGAGTGATGATCAATGACAGGACCTTTCCTGCCTTTTGAATGCTCTCTCCGGACAAGTGTGGCTGGAACCCTCCTGCTCCCATTTAGACAGCGAGAGACCTGATAAATCTCTTCCGTAAGTGCTTCTCTAGATTATTATTCTGCCTTTTTTCTAAAGTAGTTCTTGACATCCTCTCGTAATGAATAGCAAAAGGCGGGGATAGGCAAAAAGCTCTTTGAGACCTCAAGTTATACTGAGTAAGATCACAGGAAAAGAAATAGGAGACAGTATTTTATTCATTCATTCATTCATTCATATTTATTGGCCGCCCAACTCCAGTGGGTTCTTTCTTCCTACGATTAAATAGAAAGTTGGCACTTACAAATTATACTGTACTTGAAAGGAAAATAATTCTGCACTGAGGATGACACATCCTCCACCCAAAAGAAAGAAAGGGGGGAAAAACAGGCTCACATAAAAATCCTGGGCAGTGCCATTCTTCCCTGTCTTGTAAACCTGGCACTATCAACTCCAGCTGACACCATTCCTTCAGATGTGTTTCCCCTGTTCCCAGTAAAGGTGGGTGCTTAATACATTACATTTGTTCATCTGTTTATTTATGAATGAATTCATAAACTGCTTTGGTCAAGGTTACTCTAAGTGGAACACTAAAGCAACGATTGCAGTCAATGCAGTATGCATAGAAATATACTGGCCAAAACCCCTTTTCTGTTCCGGCAAGAATTTAACTTCCTGTAGAGATATTTTCCTATTAAAGGTCTCTCTTTTATAAGCAACACCTTCAAGTCTTTATTAACTTATGGCCACTCAGTGTAGGATATTTTTAGAGTGGTTTCAACTACTCTTAACTGTCCTGAGTTGCACAATATACCAGAAGAAACGTTCTTATTTATTATTTTATTTGGCTCATTTATATATATCCCATGCCCCCACTCCCAAGGCCAGGACTGTATTATGGTTAGGATAGAGAGACTCACCTATCCCCCCAATGCCAAGAATTTACCTGCTCATCGTTGGTCATTGCACTCCACGGAAGTTCATCAAGATTCCGGTGCTTGTTTTTCTTTTTCGGGAGCAGGCAAGGGGAGCTTGGAATACTGGGAATGATGTCAGAAAGCACATCACTTCCACTTGCAATGTCACTACCAGGCAGCTTACAAGCCAACAAAATAAAATAGAATCAGAATACAGCACTCAGCAACATATACCACAACATTAACGTTTGCTATACAAATTAAAGCTGCACTCAGGCCTAAATACACTAACATGGAAGAAATAACAAATTTCAGCTGCACTCAGGCCTAAATGCACTAACATGGAAGAAATAACAAATTTCAGCTGCACTCAGGCCTAAATGCACTAACATGGAAGAAATAACAAATTTCAGCTGCACTCAGGCCTAAATGCACTAACATGGAAGAAATAACAAATTTCAGCTGCACTCAGGCCTAAATGCACTAACATGGAAGAAATAACAAATTTCAGCTGCACTCAGGCCTAAATGCACTAACATGGAAGAAATAACAAATTTCAGCTGCACTCAGGCCTAAATGCACTAACATGGAAGAAATAACAAATTTCAGCTGCACTCAGGCCTAAATGCACTAACATGGAAGAAATAACAAATTTCAGCTGCACTCAGGCCTAAATGCACTAACATGGAAGAAATAACAAATTTCAGCTGCACTCAGGCCTAAATGCACTAACATGGAAGAAATAACAAATTTCAGCTGCACTCAGGCCTAAATGCACTAACATGGAAGAAATAACAAATTTCAGCTGCACTCAGGCCTAAATGCACTAACATGGAAGAAATAACAAATTTCAGCTGCACTCAGGCCTAAATGCACTAACATGGAAGAAATAACAAATTTCAGCTGCACTCAGGCCTAAATGCACTAACATGGAAGAAATAACAAATTTCAGCTGCACTCAGGCCTAAATGCACTAACATGGAAGAAATAACAAATTTCAGCTGCACTCAGGCCTAAATGCACTAACATGGAAGAAATAACAAATTTCAGCTGCACTCAGGCCTAAATGCACTAACATGGAAGATATTCTACTGCAGAAGCAGCATTTCTCTTTTAATAACTCTGCCTAACGTCTCAGGACTGTCCTAAGGATTCTGGCAGCTTCTTATTGCATTGGGCAGCACAGTTTCTCCCCTGCACCCAAGACACTGCAAGCTCATTTTTACCTGCCATTCAAACTCACTGTCCGACCAGTCCCAGTACGTGCTAATGGAGGAGGAGACATCACTGCAGACGCTACCCTCAGGGAACAGGTCAAAAGACGTCAACTCCTGATCATCCAAGAGAGAGAAACAATCATCCTGGTCACCAACAGAGACCGAAGAGAAGAGCTCCTCGCTGCATTCGGAGCTTGCTACGCTTGTGCCACAAGAAGTTAAGTTCCACCTGAAAAACAAAAGGTCGCCACTGGAGAAAAACAGAAAAGGCCACTTATTTTAAAGGGCCGTCCTCAGAACGCGGTCACCCTTGCCATCTTTACTTTTCATTTTTTTGCTTATTGCTGTATTTTTGCTTATGTTTAATGCTTTAATCAGTCACTGCCCAAAGTTGTTGGGAATCAGGCAGCATACAGATGTAATAAATTATTATTATTATTATTATTTACAAAGCAGAGTATTCTAAATAATCCAGCTGACTGATTATGTGCCATCAAGTCAGCGTTAACTCTTAGCAACCACAAAGACACATTTTCTCCAGGAGGAAATAACCCAATACTCTATTTCAAATGTCAAGAATGCCCCAAGCTGGGAATATAAAAGAAAACAGGTAGATGATGCAGAATCTTCCCCATCTCCTACAGATGCAATCAAACCAAAACTGGCTCCCCTTCTGTAGCATTTCAAAAACAGTAAACCTCTGCAAATACGGAGGTTGTTTTTTGCAGTAGTTATGTTGCTTATAAAGCTGCTGACCATTTCTGATATTACGAGGACCACAATTAAGTTATGCATACAAAACCTGAACAGGTCTGCCAACAGCCGCCAAGGCTAAGGGACCAGGGTCCCTTCAGCCCCCAGAGTTGTCTGGAGTTCTTTAAAGTGATGTAAATCAATCAAGCACCAACACAAAGTGTCTGCTGGAATCCCACCTTCTTTCAAAGGACATTTGTAAACAGAGACAAGGAGAGATTTAGAACAACTCCAACCAGACAAACTGCTCTTCCACCTCGAGGCGCTTGAATGAAGAGGGAATCATAGAATCACGGGGTTGAAAGGGACCTTGGAGGTCTTCTAGTCCAACCCCCTGCAAGGAGGTTCGACTAGAAAAGGGGGCTCTTCTTGTAAGGGGAAAGCACTGGAGCCCCCCAGGCCCCCGAGAAGGCTCCTGCCTGCCCCCCCAGTCCCTTCCTCGAGCTCAGGGCCATCTCTTCCGCCCTGTCCGGCTCAGGGAGCCCATCGGGCGGCCCCAGGCTGCGGGGGGAGCTGCCTATTGGCAGAAAGAAGCCGCCCCGTCCTCCAGCCTCGCCCGCCCCTCCCCACAGCCCCGCGAGGCAGGCCGGGCGCAGCGGCGCCGCTTCCCCCCCGCCCCGGCCGCACCTGTGGGCGTGCAGGCGGCGCAGAGGGTCCGTGCGGTGGCAGGAGGAGAGGTGGCAGCCGAAGTCGCTGACGTCCAGGCAGCCCGGGCCCTCCTCGCCCAGGCCGTGGGGACGCGGCGGCAGCGGCGGCGAGAGGACGGCGCCGGGATCGTCGGGCGCCAGGAACTTCTGCGGCTCCTCGCCGGCCATGGCGCGAGAGGAGCCGAGCCGGGCCTACACCGCCCTCAGCCGGCCGCCATGAGCCGAGGTCCCACCGCTGCTCGCCACGCCGGCCGAGAAGGAACGCCTCCGGGGGACGCGGCGGCAGCCAGTCTCCAGCACAGCCCGGCTGCCAGAAGCGGCCACCCCTAAGTTCCGCTCGCTGGGACGAGGAGAGCGCTTCCGCCCAAGGAGGCCCTCTTTCCGGTCTCCCGGAGCGCACTAGCGCCCCTTGCAGGGGAACTGTGAATGCGCCCTCTCCTGGCCAAGGAGCCGCCAGGGGGCGAGGCCAAGGAGCGAGGCGCAGTGCAATGCCTAGTTATGTGTGTCTGTATATTTTTCTTAGTATCGCGAATGTTGTAATTATCAGGGGTCAACTTAGCATTATCTCATAAGCATAAGGGGTCGCTCTAGCAAATCGCATCTCTATTGTGCTTGTGGGATGTCACATGGGTCACCTGATTTCCACTTCCTCCTCCTTCTTGGGCTTGGGGATTAACAGTCTCCATTACCTTCTTGCACACATGCCGGCGGGAGGTGCTGCAGGAATGCAGCCCTCCCCCTACCACCTTGCCTGCAGCAGACTTTCTATTCCACATTGAAAGTGTCTACAAAGAACCAGTGATGATTAAGTGCTTTCTACTATGAATCTACCTGTACCCAGAACTACTGAATAAAAGTAAGCTATCTCTATTTTCTTCATCTAACTACAGTGTGAAGACTGAATTTATTTTCTGAACACAATTAAGCTTAATGTGCAAGTTCTCTTTTTTCTGGTTCACCCTTCTACTCTGCAAGATTGCTGCTAGCTGCTTGGAGTTCTTTTATTAACCTTCAGCATATTCATTGTTTTATTTATTTTGTTTTTCTTGGCATTTCCTATTCATCGTTTTATTTATTTCATTTTGGTTAGTACTGTATTTCATGGGCAGTGACTAAATTTGAACTATAAATAAATGCCCATTGTCTTATTTATTTATTAAATTTGTTCAGCCGCCTGTCTCACATTCAGTACATGACTCTGGGTGGTGCACACAATGAAAACGACAGAAGCCAAACCATTAAAAAGTTTTGGCTTTCTTTTGGGAGGTTTACATTTTAATTTAATTTTACTGAGAGTTTAATATCTGTAAACCACCTGAAGCTGGTGAGGATGAAGGTGGTGGGTAAGTTGAACAAATAAGTAAATAATCATGGTTGTTGTTCAGCTTACCAAATAAGCTGAACAACAACCATGCGCAACACCATAAGCCAAAAACTCTAAGTATAATAATACAAATAATAAGTGGTTTAAACTATAATGATAAATAGGTAAAGGAAATGAAGATTTGCAAGTTGCGGAAATGCAGCGGCTAGGTGCATAACTGATCTGGCTAAAAGGGTGGGGAATGCTGGCTGGGGAATTCTGGGAGCTGAAGTTAACATACCTTCAAGCTGCCAAGATACGTTGAGAAACGCTGGGCTAACTGATCCAGTCTGCTGTGTTGCCACAGCCTTAATCCTCAACTAACTTCACAGGCTGGATTTGCCCCACGCACGGGACTAAACGTTGGTGACCTAGTTCAGTGTGTTGTGCAAAGGGAGCCCCTAACTTAATCTCTATCCAGGCTGCTTGCAAGGTTAAACCGGGAAGATAACTACAGTGGCCCTGTTTTCTTGGAAAAAAACAAAGCACAAAAATAGGCAAATCCCAAAGAGGTTCATAAGGATAAAAAAAAAAATCAATTGTTTATAATCTTGCTTTGCAAAGGAAAATTCAAGCGCAAAACCAAGGAAAATTTTACCGAAGCGCATATTCTAAGAAAAATATCCAAAATCAAACAGCTTGTGTAAGTTTATTTTTAAAAGACTGTTCAGTTTCCCTATTTTTCACATGAATAGGAATGACAGTGCATGAAGGGATATCACTGGTAGTAAAAGTTAAATGACCAATGTAAAGGACAAAAGTGAGCTTTTGAAAAATAAAGGAAGGACAGCTTTCTGAAATACAGGACTGCCCTTTATTATATTATTTATTATAAAGGACGTATGGTCACTGTAAAGCAGGGTTTCTCAGCCTGGGCCACTTCCAGATGTGTGGACTTCAACTCCCAGAATTCCCCAGGCAGCATTGTTGGCTGGGGAATTCTGGGAGTTGCAGTCCACACATCTTAAACTACTGTAAAGAGAACCCATCAGCTGCCTGGAGGACAGGCAGGACGCACAGGCAGCCAGAAGAGGCACAAACAGAAAAGCCACTCCCGCAGGAGACGAAATTTGCAAAACCAGCAAAGTGAGACGGCGCTCCAGATGCGGAAAACTACAACTCCCAGCAGCCTCTGTCAGCCTGGTCCGTCGCGAGCAAGGCCGGAAGTCCACATTCAGCACAATCCATTCGGCAGCCACGCCTTTCTCTCGCCAGGGGGCGCCCGCGAGGAATGGAACGTCCCCGGGACCGGGGAGGGGTCACGTGAGCGATCAGCCCGGTTCGGCTCGGGTTGCCTCTTTGCAAAACTTGGCGCCCGCGTTGCCCGCTTTGCAGGACGCGCAGCTGCCATGGCCGCGGTGGGGAAGGCGCTGTCGCCCCCCTACCTGCCCCCGGGACTTGCCGGCGAAAGCAGCGTGAACAGGGCCAGTTTTCTGGGGCCCCGAATCCCTCCCCAGGTGGAAGCCATGGCGAAGAGCCTCCAGGAGCTAGAAAAGGACGTTTTCCGGAAACTCCTAAAAGGTAGAACTTCTTGCTTCGGGAGGGAATCGGGGCGGGGCATCGAGCTGCTAAGCCGGTGGCAATAATGGACTTTTGACCTTTTCAGTGGCTCTGCAAGCTGTGAATTTTGGAAGTGAGGAAGGGTGACCTGGGGCTTTGCCTGAATTGCCCCTTTGAATTTTTGCACAGAGGCCACACAGTATAGCCTAATTCTAATTTTTGGTCCTAATTTCTAAGTTTTGTAACTACACCAGCGTTTGCTTCTTCTTTAGAAGCTTTCTCTTCGCTGCTGAAGGTTCTTGCAGCGTTTCCAGGAATTGCTTTTAAATGGTCCGCTACCTGCTTTGCCTGCAGCAATTCCTGATCTCTTCAGGCGGGGCTGAGGAGAATCTCCTGTCTGAATCCCCCAAAAGCTCAAGAAAAGCAGCAGGCACCATGCAGTGACCAGGAGTCCAACCTAGTCCCGCTGTGATTAGCAAGAATTAATGTTTGGCTTCACTCAACTGGGTGGTTGAGAGTTGGTTTGGTGTAGTGCAGCCTTTCTCAATCTTTTGACCCTGGAGGAACCCTTGAAATATTCTTCAGGCCTGGGGGAACCCTTGCAGATTCAGGCTCCAATATAGGTCAGAAGTTATAAAATTGTTATATTCATTTCATGGGTAGGCCTGTAGACATATGCATTAACAGTGCTCTTAAACGAAAAATAAAGCATGAAACTTACCTCTTGAATGTGAAGTTGCCCAAATTTGAAATCTTTTTAAAATAAATCGTGATCTCCCAGGGAATCCCTTGCAGCCTCTCGTGGAACCCTGGTTGAGAAACCCTGGTCTAGTGGTTTAAGGCACCAGGAGGCTGTAAGTTAGTCCTGCCTTAGGCACAAAGCCAGCTGGGTGTATCTGGGCCCGTCCCCCTCTCTCAACCTTTCAGTTACTTCTGAAAATATTGCCAAGAAAACTGCAAGGACTTGTCCAGGCAGTCTCCAGCAGTCAAGATGGACTTGAAAGCCCCAAAACAAATCCCCCAACCCTTTGCTGTTAGAACAGTGGGAGGATATCAAGGCAAACTTTTATCTTCTTCTGTGCCTGGAAATAAAATAGTTTGTTTCCTAAAAGCATCTCGCTTCACTTAGGGATGCAACATTTCTTTCCTTCCTCCATGATACTTCTGTGTCCCCCAAGGTTTTGTTAGGTTCCCAGACCTTTATCTCTGTGTTACAAATAAGCAGAGAAACATCAGGGAAGTAAAAGAGAAATTGCAACAAATCAAAATGTTTCGGAGACCCAACAGGCTTTCATCTGGCCTTGAAAAGATTGCAATGTAGAAGTGAAATTCTTTAGAAACGGGCTGCTAGTGCTGGAAACCTAAGCCCGAAGAAAGGCCTTGGAGGAGGAACTTAAAGAATCAATTGAGATAGGCATTGCCCTGGATCGGAGTATCTCAACCAGGGTTCCCTGGTACCCTAGGGTTCCACAAGAGGTCACTAGGTGTCCCCTGGGAGATCACAATTTATTTTAAAAAGTATTTCAAATTCAGGCAACTTCACATTAAAGAGGTAAGTTCCATTCTTTATTTTCAGTTTAAGAACACTGTTCATGCGTATACAAAGGAAACAAATGCATATACACAGAAAATGAATATAATAATTTTGTAACTTCCGGCCTAACTTTGAGCCTGAATGTGCAGGGGTTCCCCCAGGCCTGAAAAATACTTCAAGGGTTCCTCCGGGGTCAAAAGGTTGAGAAAGGCTACCCTGGATATTTAACCCCAGTCAGTGAATTTAGTTTCCCCAGCACTACCCAGTTACACAGTTCCCATAAAGCTTCTCCAGGATCCAGCTGTTGATCTTGATGAGAATCAATTGCTAAGCATCCATTGAAAGCCTCAGTGATGTCATGCAAATAATGCAAATACTGGGGTCAATTGTGTGGTGATAGCATGACATATGGGGATGAACAGGTATGTAATCCAGGGTTGGGGAGCCAGTTTGGAAATCTGAACTCTTGAAGAAGAAGAGAAGAAATCTGCCACGTTGGGTTTCTGCTGGCAAGTGGATACTCTCTCAAGAAACCGTTGGGCCCTTCCCATTCTGATTTTCTGCAAATGCTTGTATGGGCTTTTGGACGATGGAGGCATTCTTGAAACAAGATTATTTTTGAGGCTGATGCTTTGCGGGGTGTTTAAACACAAGAAACCAGTTTCTTGTGTTTAAACTTTGTGTGGAGTCCTTGGTGCTCTCTAAGCCTTGTTGTTTTCTTGCAGATGTTTCATTGCCAGACTAGGCAACATCTTCAGTGCAAAGAGGGAACGGGCCTTGCTCTCAGTTTATAGACCGTGGCTTGCCCTGCTTGTGTTGGTGGGGGTGTTGTTTGTGTGTGTGTGAGAGTATTTATGTCTGTGGCAACATAATCAGGCCACTTTGTGGACCTCAGATGTAAAGCCTAATGGAATTGTTGGAGCCTTTGTTTCATTTCTTGATTTAAATAGCCACCATCAGCGCATTGGAAGGAAAGGAGTGTCAAGAGTCGGTAAAGATGATTGCTGAAAACGCTAATCTGTCAGATGAGCAGCTTGCGATCCTTGTATCTGGCATGTACACCCTGCTCCGTGAAGCTTTGAGGCTTCCTGCATCTTCTCTCAAACAAGAAGTAAGTTAAGGTGGATTCATGTTTAAATCTGAATGGCACCATCATTCGGAATGCAAAAGGGGAGATCAGATTGGTAACCCAGAGATTCTAATCAACTTTATAACTCCTTATTTTGTAAAACACCTAGGAAATTCTGATTATTTTTATGTACACTTGTGATCAGATCAGTATGATTTAGCTTCCTTGAACATGGCCAGAGTCTGTTAGAATTAACATACCTTGACTGCCCTCCAATGAACCCACCACTGGTTGTAATGTTCTTACCCTCTTTTCTGTCTTTTCTCTTTCATTTTTAATGTGTTTTATTTTCAGCTCTGTGACCATAATAAACCCTATCTACTCTAATCAACTTTGCAGTATTAACAAGGCATCATCATTATAAAATGGCCCAAGTAGTAAACAGATATTCAACAACCTAGGTCAGTGTTTCTCAACCTTGGCAATTTTAAGATGTGTGGACTTCAAGTCCCAGAATTCCCCAGCCAGCATAGGTTGAGAAACACTGACCTAGAGACTCTGTCAGCTTAAAAACTTATGGTATAAAGAACCGAGGAGAGATGAGGACATGGGCACTCCATCTGGTGTGGTAGTCTAGTAGTCTCATGTGGAAGACTATAACTTGAAATCCAGAGTTGGGGCCACTTATGCATTCCTTAGCAAGATATTCTAGAATAATAACAACAATGCTTGGGCAGATGAAAAACCTTAGCCCACTTCTAGAGCTGTGGTTCAACCAGTTCTTAAGATCCAGGAACACTGCAAGAATCTGCTGATGCTGTATATCCTGGTGGTCATCCATCTGCTAAGTACTCAAAATGTGAAGTTGGTTTCCTTAAAAAGGCAGATCTCTTATGCCCCCATATCTCAGCTCTTGGTAATCCTATTTCTTGCAGAAGATACAAATAGGCACTGTTTAAAGTCTTCACCCCCTTTTATTTTACAGGTGTTCAAAGAAGATTTGAAATTTCTCAGGTATGTCTCCTTTTAATCCTTTGGCAGAGATCTTTCTTGGCAGCTGATAGCCATTTGACCCCACATGGTTCGTTTTATAACAGGCTTGAGGTGACAATCTGCCAAGCTTTGGTTTCCCTAAATTGTTTTTCCTGCCTGTGTGCAAAACACGACTGATCCTTTGTGTGGGAGTATTTTAATCTTTAAAACAATGGGCATTTTAAAAGAAGGAATCCCATCCTGATCTAACCATACTTCCTCTGCTTTCTGATGATGGTGACATAACCAACAAAATCTGCCTGCATTGTCTGGGTGTGATTGTGTGTTCTAATTAACAAGCAAACACCATTCTTGTGGCCTGTGGCATTTGCTGGTGTTTTGCTGCTTGGTAAAATTACATAAAGGCAGAAGCAGGGAAGCCTGTTCTGAATGCATGGCTCATCTGATTCTCACTGGGCACAGGGACGTATCAAAAGAGAAGACAACCAGAGATCTACTCTGGAAAATTGGCTGAGTTTTGAAAATGTGATCCTTGGCCTTTCGGCCCTGCCATTAATTACTTTTCCAGATTCCCTGACCTCTTTTTTTTTTTTTACAACTTTTGTCTCACATTCCCTTTCTCCTTTTCTCTCCTACGCTAAACTGTTGAGTGCAATTTTCACTTAGCTGAACCACCATTTCTCTTTCCTATGACTAGACTAACCATAAAAAGTAGACAGTGGGTACACGGGATTTGGCCAATCCTGATGGTGATGTTTGTAAGTTGCGGGGCCCTTGCTTTGCTAAAAACGAAGTTGGCACGCACTCAAGATGAAAAAATCAACTTCAGAATTTCCTTCCTTCTCTCTCTCTCTCCTCCCTCCCTCTTTTTGTCCGTCTCCCTCCCTCTTTCTTTCCATCCATCCATCTCCTCCCTCCTTCTATCTTTCCTCCCTCCCTTCCTCCCTCCCTCCCTTCCTTTCTCTCTCCTCATCCAGTAGAAATGGAATGGTCTTTCAGAGACAAAGGGGTCTCAATCTGGCGCTTTGAGAAGGAAAGAACCTGTTGGGGCCCATTTGCCTTTCTTTTAATTGAACCTCCCTCTTTTCCAGAGTACCAGAGGAGTTCATTGCTGATTTTGCAACAGTGGTCTTTGGGAACAGGTTAGCCAATTTGTCCATTGCATTCTCTTTCTTTAGGCTTGCCTTGTTCCTGAATTATATTTCATTCTGCAATAAAACATCTCAAGGAAGTGGGCGGTGGGGGAGATTTAAGCTACCAAGCCTTTGGGAGGTACCACCCAAGCCAATTCAATACCTCTTTATACTCTCTGGATATAAGCTAGCAATGAGTCACATATAAACAAGAAAGAATTAGAGCTTCCCATTGTTAAATGTCCCCATCCTGGCTTTAGTGATGCTGATATTGGGGAATTCTTGGGGGAGAAAGGCCCAAACCTCCTTGTCTCAGCGGTATCTTCACACTGAAAAGGAGAAAAGGAACTGTTCCAGTTCAAAGACGGGCTGGAAGCAATCACATGGAGATACGGAAGGCAACTTTCAAGAAGGACCTCCGTGGGTTGACCATCAAAACTTCACAGGCCAGTTTGGGTCAACTGGGAATTGTCTTTGTTTCTCGCCCTCTTTTGTTCTACAAAAAGCATTCTTCCCTTCTGCATCATCTGGAAAAGATCTTAAGCTGTGTGGGATGATGCAACCATGAATCAAGAATAAATCCACCAGTCTTTTCTAGCCACCCTGCCGCTTTTCCACCTGGGTGGAAAATTTTAAAGAGAGCCGTGACTTCATTGCGCGCAGAGTCAATTTTTGAGGGTAGTTTAGGGGGAACCAAAACAGTTTTAAACTGTTCCAGGTTTGCAGGGTGGGAGAAATAAAAGTTTGAGACCATTCCCTGCTCCAGTTTAGGTACATGCATAGGACCTTTGAAGAACAACAGAATGGGGTTTTGGGATTCACAGATTATTAAAACAGCTTCTGAGATGTTCTTTGCAGCCAGCCTTTACGATGCTCTATATAGCGAGTTTTCGGTATGCACAAGCTGTTGGGTTACACCCTTGTTTCAGGATTGAGTAGCTGAGTCTCTCTAAACTGTGTTTTCTCAAGGCCACACCCAGTTCAGCTGGCCAATTCCTTGACTTCCGGCTTTTTAAGAAAGGAGAAGGGAAACCATCTCGGGTGTAGCTGGGCCAACAGAGGTGTTCTCAGGCAAATTGAAGCTAATGGCTCTTTGTATGGAAGCAAAATTGAGCACAACAGCATTGTTGGACCGCAGATACAGCCCTATTTATCCCTGAGCATGCATTTCCAAATTAATACATCACAGCTTTAAAAACAAACTGCTATGAGCCATCTTCGTTGGGAGTGCACAAACATAAGTAGGATATGGTAGGCTCAATAATTAAATTAATTATGTCTCTTCCTTTTGCCTTGCCCCCTGGACAAACAGCCCTTTTCCCAGCCTGTTGCCTTTTAAGAGTCATTCTTTTATCTTCTGGGCAATATTGTCTCCTCTTCTTTCTTACAGGCGCCCCCTTCTTGAAGCTGCGCTTCAGAAGCATGGGAACAGGCTTCCCAGAATTGAAGACTTCAAGTGGCGGGTCGATGTTGCCATTTCAACCAGGTACAGAATTGCAAGTTGGGAATTCTTCTGGTGGGGTGTTGGTTTAAATTTGCTTGAGCTTCTAGACCAGTGTTTCTCAATCTTGGCCACTTGAAGATGTGTGGACTTCAACTCCCAGAATTCCCCAGCCAGCATATGCTGGCTGGGGAATTCTGGGAGTTGAAGTCCACACATCTTCAGGTGGCCAAGGTTGAGAAACACTGGTCTAGACCATGGATATTGATGGGAGATCAGGAACGACAGGTAGATCTGTGGATGATTTATGGCTTATCAACCAAGAGGCATTTTTCTTTTCTAAACGAGATGCTTGGGATCCTGGTCTAGTCTAATTCAGGCACTGAACTGTATATACAGGTTGTCCCTGTTTATGATTCAGATGGAGGACATAGGGTAGCCCATTCTGTTCCCTTTGGTTCTTCCCTCTAACTTATTATTTTGCACTTGGCTTCTCCTGGTGATGAAAAAAAATGGAGAGAGATCCAGCCAATCTGATTCAGCCTCTGCCTGTCCTCATATGCCTTCTCTCAGAGCATTAACGTGTTTGATTTCAGCTCTCTGGCTCGTGTTTTGCAACCATCCATTTTAATGCGGCTGAAGCTCTCTGACGGATCCACTCATTGCTTTGAAGTAAGTCTTGCTAACCTGTTATTTCAAGCTTGTTATGGTTCATAGACCCACATCATAACATGAATCAACATGCCCTAAAGGAGTATGTACAGGTAGTCCTCACTATGTGTTATAGTATGTTAGGCAAACTCAACCAATGATGGCTAAGTCAACAAATTAAATTAAGAAAAGCATGCCTTGGTTCTGTATGTGAATCCAGTCATACAGGTGGGTCAGTGGTACCCAGATTTCTCTTCCTAGAGGTTTTACAACTGAACAGAAAAGGCATATTTCTTCTGTTCAGATATACCTCACAGCCTGATCGATGACATCAGGAGACTTTGTCCAGCTTTCATTTTTAAACAGCTAACCTAATTTCCCTTCCTGGACTAATATGGACATCCAGATAACAGGGTTGTGGGGAGTGGCAATGTTTCTTTGAATTTTGCCATAGACTTTTCAGCTCAAAACACCCGCAAGAATGTGTATTTTGTGTGTGTGATTCTAAGTTAGAATCAAATATGTGTATTTTGTAGAGGGAAGAGGTTTTTTTTAAAAAAAATAACGTGTAGCCTCATGAGGTTTTTTTAAACTTTTTTTTAATGTAGAAATGTTTGATTTAGGAAATAAGCATGTGAAGTTCCATAGAGAGTTTGTGGATTGGTGCTATTTATTGTTTTGTTTTTCTAATATGTGTTCAGTGTTTAAATTTTTACTGTGGACACTTTAATTGGATATATCTGTATCTGTGAAATGCAGAGTGCTTAACTGGATTTCAGCAGGGTATATATGTAATAATAAATAAATACATAAATAAATGTGGGTTGGAAAGAGATCAATTCAATTTTTAAAGTTTGGATTTTCTTTTGCTTTGTTTCATATGCCAGGTCCCAGTTGCAAAATTCCAAGAATTAAGGTACAACATTGCTCTCATCTTAAAGGAGATGAATGACATAGAGAAAAGAAGCATTCTGAAGATACAGGACTGAACATTTTCTTAAAAATATCAGGTTTTCAACACAGGAAGAATTACACTCAGATGCACAGAAAACACGAGGACACCTTTTTGGGATTACATGTGTTGTTAACACAATCTTACAGAAGCTGGCTGTACATTTTTTTATTATTTTTTATTATTATTTTCTTGGTCAAAAACTGCTTGTTAGAATGTTTTTACATGATTTTTTTTTTAACTTTGAATTCTGCGTATAAACGTTAATAGCATAATTCCTATTGACTTAACCCCCTTTTGTATGATTCATCCAAACATTTTAAAAATAACTATCCTAATGGACACAGAGCCTTTTCAAATGAACTATGATTCATCTTCCTGGTTTATTTCTGAGAGTCTCATCTGCTCTCTATCAGCATGCACCGAAATGGGTTTCAGCCTTTTTGGAGGATACAAAATCCCAAGTTGAAAATCAGCAAAATCCATGATGGAATTCAGTGCAGTCCAAAACCCCCAAAATAACCTGGTTTGGTATTACACGTTCTTCATGCTTGAAATCAAATTCAGGAGGAGCTTGCTCTAGTGAAAAACAAGACAAGATTCCCTAGTAATTGCATTTCTGGATTGCTTGATTATTTGGAGTTGAAAAATCCTCCCATCTCGTGCTTTGGAGGAGAATGTTGGACTACAGTTACCAGAATTTTGGGAAATGCTGAGAATGTAGTCCAAAAATGGACTGGAAATGTAGTCCAAAATCTCTGAAGAGCACCTTCAGGAAGCAGGGTCTGGGCCAGCCTTCCTCAACCTTTCAACCCTTGAAGAGGAACCCTTGAAGTATTTTTCAGGCCTCGGGGAAGCCCCACACATTCAGGCTCTGATACAGGCCAGAAGTTACAAAATTATTACATTTGTTTCATGGGTAGGCCTGTCTATATGTATGAACAGTGTTCTTAAACTAAAAATGAAGATGAAACTTACCACTTTAATGTGAAGTTGCCCAAATTTACATATTCTTTTAAATAAATCATTATCTCCCAGGGAACCCCTTGTGCCCTCTCGCAGAACCCCAGGGTACCCTAGAAGCCTGGTTGAGAAACCCTGGTCTGGGCCTTACCTGTTTTGATGTACCACATCTAGACACCTGCACATTACATACAGTATTATATATTGCCAACAGTGCCATACCTTAAAACAAGGGGTTGCCAGCCCTCCAGTCAACAAGGCCAACATTGGGGGGGGGGCTATTTTGTTTGCTTTTTCATTTGGGTGGCTTTCAAGGAAAAAAATGGATGCCTTAATCTGGTGATGTTTAAGACCCCCCACAGTGCTTCTTAAAATCACTGTCAAGCTGCTTAAAACCTTGCCAAAAATATAGGTTCTCCCACTCTGTTACCACCTCATCAATGATGTCCCCAATGACTTCCAGCCATGATGCGATGAGAAATTGCTGAAGAGTTGCCTGCAGGTTGTCCTTGCTTAATGACCACAATTGGGACCAGATTTTTGGTTGCTAAGTGAAGTGGACATTAAGCAAATACGACCCGATTTTACAACCTTTTTGTGGCAGTTGTTGAGCAAATCAGTGTGGGTGTTGAGCAAACCACATGGTTCTTAAGCAAATCACGCAGTTCCCCATTGATTTTGCTTGCCAGAAGCTGGCTGGGAAGATCAGAAATGGTGACCACGGGACGCTGTAGCAGTCATAAATGCGAACCGATTGCCAAGTACACAAATCATGATCATGTGACCATGGGGACACTGCAATGGTCTAAGTATGAGACTGTCATAAGTTGATTTTTTTTTCCAGCACCTTTGTAAGGCTGAACCCATCACTAAATGAATGGTTGTGAAGTGAGGACTACCTGTACTTCTGTTTTAAAGAAAGGCTGGGGGAGGGAGTGTTCCTGCCTGGGGGTAATCTTTTTTCTAAATTATATTTTAAAAAAAATTTCATATAGTAAGAACAAACCAAAAGAAAAAACTTAAACAGAAAAGTGCGAGAAAAGAAACGAAAGTTAGAAACATATAGATGACTTCCCACCTTTTCAACAGATAATTTTATTTTTTTTGCCCCCGCTCCCACTTGAGTACTTTACAAACCCCTTCACCCCTTCATTTTCATGTCCTCATCTTCCTTAGTCTCCAAATTGAAAAACCATCTATTCATTTTTTTTCTTTCAGCAAAAAGTCCATATAAGGCTTCCAGTCTTTCAAAGACGTTTTTGTTGTTTGTCCTCTGGCCAAGCCAGTCAGTTTTGCCATTTCTGCAAATTCTGACATTTTCCCCATTCATTCCTCCACTGTGGGAATTTCATTATTCTTCCATCATTGTGCATACAGTAATCTTGCTGCAAGTAACCATATCCGGTATCAATCTGCCATGAGTCTTCTCTAATTCAATATCTGTAAGTCCGAATGAGACAAGTTCTGGTTTCTTAGCAATATTAACCTTTAAAACCCTTTGCATCATTAAATGAATTTCTGCCCAGAATTACTTACCTGTCTCACAAGTCCACCACCCATGATAAAAATGTCCCCTCATGCTTTTCGAATTTCTAGCACTGGTTTGAAATACCTTTATACATTTTTGATAATTTCCCACCTGGGGATAATCTTGAAGATTGTGCATCCCTGGAAGGAGAGGTTGTGCAAAGTCTGTCCTTCACGGTGGACTTCATCCAGGAGGGTGAAGGGCTCGATCAGGCCCATCTCCCTGCGCTCTGGCGTAATCTCTGGAATCAAGATCTCTGCCCCAGGGAGCATAAAGTCGAGGGTTCTTCCCTCCGGTGTGGGCTGATGGTAAAAAGAGAGGAGGAGGGGATGGGCAGTGCCTTGTAAGCCACGTGGGGGCTGGATGGCCGAGTTCCCTCAGTTGTTCATGAAATTCAAACATGGTTGAGTATTTTTAGCCCCTTGTCTGTCTGTCTGTCTTAATGCAACCTTGCTACTTTCCCTCCTCAGCTATTCTTTTCCACTGTGACGAAGAAGCTAAGCAGTCGCCCATTGTGTAACTACGGCTGGGCAAAGCAAATGCATCCATCGATGTTTCTTCCAAGTGGCGTTTGGAAGGAAAGGGCTTAGACTCGGAATGTCCCTGCTTTGATTCCTGGCATTAGGAAGGCGGGACGAACTCTGCATTCTGGCTGGGGAATTCTGGGAGTTGAAGTCCACATGTCTTAAAGTTGCCGAGGTTGAGAAACACTGCCTTAACCACTACACCAAACTGGCTCTCTGAATAAATCCTGCTCGTCCTCTTGTCAAGCCATTCAGGCTATTGGCCAGCGCCACGTCCTGGGGTCCCAAGTTCCACGGGATTGATTCGGCATGATGCCCATTCGACCAGGGCTGCAGCAGATCATGATGATGTGGAAATGATGACCGTGCAGTGACATCATCAGGCAAACGCTCCCCTTACATACCTAAATTGCATGTTGACCAAATCTTGATTTGCCATCTTGTATTTATATTTTGTATTTGTATTTGTATTTTTATATTATATGTGTGTGTGTGTGTGTGTGTACATTGTATTTTTAGTAATATATTTTATTTGTAAACCGCCCAGAATTGTTGTGTACAAGTTGGGCGGTCGAGAAGTTAAATCAATCAATCAATTAAATGAATAAATTGCACATGTATGTAAAGGCAGGGGGTTGGGGTGAAGCTATGCCTGTTTTAGTCATACAGTGGAGTGATATAGTGATACTTAACGTTGTGGTATAGTTTCATAGAGAGTCAGTTTGGTGTAGTGGTTACAGCATCCTTTCTCAGCCTTCTGAGCTGGAGGAACCCTTGAAATATTTTTCAGGCCTCGGGGAACCCCTGCACATTCAGGCTCAAACAGAGGCCAGAAGTTACAAAATTATTGTATTCGTTTCATGGGTAGGCCTGTATATAGGCATTAACAGTGTTCCTAAACTAAAAATAAAGAATGAAACTTACCTCTTTAACGCGAAGTTGCCTGAATTTGAAATAATTTTTTAAACAAATCGCGCTCTCCCAGGGAACCCCTGGTGAGCTCTCACAGAACCCTAGGGCGCCATGGAAACCTATCTGAGAAACCCTGGGCTAGCCACTCTCTGCATCTGATGAAGTGAGTTGCAGCTTTCAAAAGCTTAAGCCTTTTAATACAATTGGTTAGTTGGAAAAGGTGCTCCTGATCCCACCTTAAATAAATCGTGATCTCCCAGGGATTCCCTGGTGACCTCTCATGGAACCCAAGGGTGCCACAAAACCTTGGGTGAGAAACCTTGAGCTAGAAACTCAGAGACCGGGAGTTCTAGTCCCACCTTGGGCATTAAGCCAGCTGGGTGACCTTGGGCCATTCCCTCTCTCTCAGCCCTAGGAAGGAGGCAATGGCAAACCACTTCCAAAAAACCTTGCCAAGAAAACTTGAGGGATTTGTCCAAGCAGTCTCTGAGAATTGGACACAATTGAAAGGATTAAAAAATAATTGTTTTCGTATAGTTTTCATGTAGTTCCTACCCAAACATGGCACCCAAACTCACCCTGTGAATGCCAATTAATTTGTTTCACTTGGCCTAAGTCACCTTAATCGGATGGCTCCAGGTTGTAGCATTGCCACCGAAAGCATCCAGAGCTGTCACAATGCCCAAGATCCCCACCTCCGGTGCACACACCAAAGCCTCCTTGGTATCACAACCATGACCCTTTATAGTGAAGTCCCAGAATTAGAAGGGGTCTTGGAGATTATTTAGTCCACGTCGTCCCCCAAAGCAAATCTTCCAAAACAGGTTCCAACTTTTCATTTTTCCTGCTCCTCCTCCTCCTCCTCTTTGACAACTAGCATCCTGTTTTTTAGATTGTAAACCAGAGGACAATCACTCTCCTGATCTTGGCCCACCACTCTGCAAACTTTTTGTTGTTGTTGTTGCTAAAGAGCACTTTGCTTGTTCCAAATAATTTCCTTTGGCCCCTTCCTTTGTTGTGATATGCAGTGGGCAGGGACCCACCTCTGTGCAGAAATACAATGTCAAAGTGCATGTTGACCAACCAGGACTATTTGTCTACAGGTTGGATTGATTGACCGATACGGGGACATTTCAAGAAGGGAACTGTAGCTCATGCAAGCTTATGTCTTAAAACAAAAAAAAATGTTCATGTGAAAATGGGCTATGGGCTCCGCAATTGTTGGCTGTCTGACTCTCCCACAATGACTTTGAAAGAAGGGAATTAGCACATACACCCCTTTAAATTGTCATCTGAGTTTATTGTTTTACACCAGGGTTTTTTTTTTACACCAGTATTTTTCACACTTGGCAACTTTAAGATGTGGGGACTTCCAACTCCCAGAATTCCAATTCCCAGCAGGCTCGCTGGGGAATTCTGGGAGTTGAAGTCCCCACATCTTAAAGCTGCCAAGTTTGGAAAAAAAATGCCATTTTACGCTGTTCGTCAGTTTCGATGGGCTGCTTTTGCTTCTCCGCTCTGCCAGCGCCCTTCAGCACCGCCTGGCCAACCCGAGAAAGGAAAATCAAGCCCCTAAAACCGAGCTCCAGTGACGTCCGGGAGAGAAACAGGCGCTTCACTTCCCTTTTGCCCTCGGAAAGGAGGGATGAATGGGCAGGGAGAGCACCCGGGCGGGGCTTTCGGAGGCCCCTCGATTCTGGGGCGGGGGTCTCTCCCGTCCCCTCCTCCAGTCTCTGACGATCGGCTCACCCGAGGCGGCGGCTGCGGCGGGCGGGCGGGCGGGCGAACGCAGCGCGATGCGGTCCGCCACTGCCGCCCCGTCGCAGCAAAGCGCTGTTACAAAACTACAAAGAAATCGCCCGGTTTTGTAACCAGCTCGCCCGGCGCCGTCCAATCAGCGGCGGCGGCGGGGCGCGCGAGCGAATCACAGCCCGGCGTGCTTTATGTAACCCTCGGCCGGGCGGGGGGGCGTGGAGGGGGCGTGGGGCCGGGGCGCCGGCAGGATGGGTCGCGGCTCGGCGGCGCCACGGGGCAGCCAGAGGGACGCGGCGGCGGCGGCGGCGGCGCCCGGAAGACGGGTTCTGCCCGCTGCGCTCCGCTCCTCCGGGGCGGGCCTCCTGAGCGTGGGGTCCCCGGCGGACCGGGCTGACCAAGCCCGCGGCGCGGAGTCCCCCTCTCGCCCGCCTGTGCCCTCCGCTGCGGCTCCGCCGACGGGCGCCCGGATGCCCCGGCGCGGCGGCGGGCGCTTGCCCGGAGCGCTGCGGCGGCGGCGGCGGCGGCGGCTGGGCGAGCTGGTGGAGGGTTTGACGCGCCGCCTCGGGGCGGGTGGCGCGGCGGCGGCGTCGGCATCGTCCCCGAGCCGGCCGTGGGGCGTCTTCGGCTGCCGCCGGTGCCAGGGCCTCCTCTACGAGCCGGTCTCGCTGCTCTGCGGCCACACCTTCTGCAAGAAGTGCCTGGAGGGCGGGCGCGGGGCGGCGGCGGCGGCGGGGGTCTGCAGCCTCTGCCCGGGCGCCGGGGCCGCGCAGCCCCGGCTCCGCGTCAACGTCATCCTCAGCCACCTGCTGGCCAAGGGCTTCCCCGGGCAGGTGAAGGCATCGCGGCTCCGCCACGAAGGGAACCTCTTGTACAAGGAGAAGAAGCTGGACGCGGCGCTGCAGAAGTACAACGAAGCCGTCCGCTTAGGTGACTTTCCTTTCCGCGGGGCGGGCGGGGTCCGGGCTGTTCGCACGTTACGCGAGTCGCCCTCGAGACGCCTTGCAGCGGCCGGTCGGCGTTTGCTTGGACTGGGGAGAAAGAGGCCGTTTGGAACGAGTCGAATATGCGCTGGGGGGTTGATGGGGGCCATTAATATACACGTGTCAGCTGGCCCCCGATTGTTTAATTGGGCTACTTCCCCCCCCCCCCGGGCAGGTTTGCTTAGTCTCCTCGAGCTACGGAGAGGTGGGGCTGCTGCGATTTTTAAAAATGTCCCGGGTTTCCTACCCTTGCCTGGCATGCAGAAATTCAACAAGTGAAGGAGCTTCCTGGAGCAACCGATGCAGCCTTGAGCTGTTTGGGGTTTTTTAATCAGGGAATCACCCTGCCTTCTTCTATGAAATTTTCAGAGCAACAGTGTTTCCTGATTGTAGCGCTTCTCAACTTCTATCTGCATTTGAATCGGGCACAAGGACATTAAGAAAGAACTGATGGAAAATGCACTGTGCCTTTTGACTGGCACCACTCTGACCCTTCATCTGGGGGCAAGCCTGCCTAGTTTCTGAGCAGCCCTGGAGTAGGGGCCAGTTAAGAGTTGGCAACCTTCCATACAATTGTCCATTTACTCAAATCCCACCCCCTTTTTTTATTTCGGAGTCGAACTGACACATTCCGAGTTTGCAGGACACAGGAACCCTAAGTAACGCAGATAAGCTGGGTTCACACAACAGGCTTGGCTGAACACTAGTGGGTAGCTCGGTACATGTGTAAACGTATTAACTCCTGCAGAAGTTTTCTCCTAAGCTGATACTGTACGCTGCTCATAGCAAGTGTCAAGCCTGAAGTTATTTGTTATGTAAGTAAGGATTGCAGTGTTGTCTGTCATCAAGAAAACAGGCCAACAAACCAGCATTATCTTCTCAGAGGTTTGATTAGCTGTCAAGCCTTGATGGTCAAGCCAGCGTGGACATACAAACAGGTCTTACTTGGTCCTTCCAGTGATCCACTTCCCCAGATGCTTCCTCCTATTTACACAGCTTTGATCTTTGGTTATTGATTGACATTAACAAGCATCCCTCAAACTTCTCCTGTCTTGTATCTTCCTTGTACAATTCATACTTCCGCCTCGCACCCGAGACAGCGAGATAATACCCAGAAGGATGTTGTTGGGTGCTAAGATCTGACAAATGCAGAACGTACCATCCAAAGCTTTCATCAGTGCCTAGAAAAACAGCCGCTGGATCACAGCCCAATTCAGATATCTGAAGGCAGACAATTCTGTGCCCGCCCCCAACGGTGGGGGGAAGATGCTTTTGTGACCTTTGGATGGGATTGCTGTGCCTGGACTTTGTAGGGAAGCCTTATAGCTTGTTTCTCAGGCCTGCACTGACCTTTGGAATAGAGCAGCAGAGAAATGCCAGTAATAAATAAATATCAGGGATGCCGCGTTCAAACTGAACGACCTTCTCTTCAGTTGGACATTCTGGTAAGCTGAGATTCCAACTAGGATAAGGCAGGAGCAATTAATGCACCAGTTGCTAGCATAGGCACCGGCACGAGGAGGGATGTTGCGGACGTCCCCCATCTGCGAAATGGGTTTATTCTTTTCAGAGTTGGATGATAGCCTGCTCTGTTCAGTCAGAACTGAAAATAGGTCAGGGGAGCAGTCGGTTGCATAAGCTAGCTAGCTTGGACCGATGTCCTCTCCCCTTCCTAAGGAACAGTTGTGTAACTAGGATGGGGGGGAAGAGAAGGCCTCGAAACCTAGACCATCCGACAGCAGGTCACCCTGCTCTGCCCGCTCGAGCTACTGCTGACTCACCCCCAGGTCTCTGGCTGGTGCGATGGAGCCTTTCCTGGTATGAATTTGCAAAGGAATTCTCAAATGTGCTGACCTGACCCAGCTGTTCTTGCAATTAGCTTGCGGTCTGGGTTTCTTATCGATTAATGGATGGGTAAAACGAGGGTTTTTAAGTTGGGTGGTGCCAGATAGAGGCATTCGCTGCTATTTTTTCCTCCAAGTGCTTGAGAAGTTCTTCCTAAAGAATCACAGGCTTTGGGGAACGTTAAGTCTTTAGTTGTGTTGCCGAATCTCAGAGGTGTCCCGTGGACTTTAGTTAGCAAACTACTTAATACGTTTCCGAAGTACAGCTAGTGGGTCATCCTCTTGCAGGAAAAACGCAGGGACAAGTCTCGTGGTACCTTAAGAGAGTGAGTGAAACTGTCAAATGCGCTGTCCTTTAGTCAACCTTTTTAAGACAGGAATTGTTCTGCGATGGAAACCGCAGGACCAATTGGCTTTTTGGTCTCAACGTGGGTTTTAAAAACAAACTGCCCATCGTGAGATTTGTTGCTGTGGCCAGACCTTTCCAGTTTAAGCATCCCACCATCAACGCAGCTTTGCTGCAGCAATCTAAAATGGCTACCCTCGCGGAAACGGTCTAAAGGGAACTGCTCTGCCCTGGCTTCCAACCTCGGCGAGAACCCTCCAGCTGAGCTGGGTTTTGGTTGTAGCCAGAAAAATCAAACTTCACTGTTTCGGGGGTGGGTGGGTGTCTGGTTGAGGAAATCTGCTGTAAAAACGGGCACTTTCCAGCCAAACCAACCTGAATTTTTGCAGCACCGTGAAAGTGACCGAATATTTGGAGGGTATCTTCCTAGGCGCTTTTAATGAGTGGAACTTCTTTTGAGCCTAGGTAGGCACGGGTTTTACAACGTTTTTCCACCCCCGACTCCTGTGCACAATTGCAAAATATTGCTTCCCTTTTCTGTCTGTCTCTCCCCCCCGCCCCCTTCCTTCTGGCTTCTGGGATTGTTATGGTGCTGTTTCACTTTGGCATTTCACACATTTATGCAACCCTCAAAGAGCTTATATAAGAGAGTCATGATGGCTGGAAACAGCAGTCCCTAAGAGAAACACAGGGTGGAGTGGAAAGCAAGCAGGGACTCCAGCTCATTTTAAACTTTTAATTTTAATGGTTAAATGAATATACTCCGGAAGCACAAACATAGAAGCAGCTCTGAACGAGAGTGAACAAGCACAGTGGGGTTATTAACATGTTAAGTCAATGTTCCCATTATTTACAGCTCCTTCTGATCATTTGCTATATTGCAACCGGTCCCAGGTCAATTCTACTTTAAAATGCTGCGAGGAGGCATTGCAAGATGCAGAGATGGCCTGCCAGCTCCAGCCTTACTGGGTGAAGGTGAGTTTAAATTCTAAATAGCTCTCCCATATTGCCCTCTGTCGATTGCCAGTTCCTTAAATGAAATGCTAGGATGTGTCAAAAGTTGGTAGATGGTTAAACTCTCACCACTGGAAAAAAACAATGAGAATAAAGAAAACTTGGCTTCTGGTGGTGAGTTTAACTATTTCACAAATAGGGGATAAAGAATCCCAAACTTTTTTTTTTCAGTCTCCTGATTTTGCTAGACAGGAGTAACATACGTGGGTGCACTTCTGTGTTCATCCTGTCTAGCAAAGCAGGAGACTGAAAAATCAGTTTATGTAGAGAAAAAAAATAGCTGGGGGTGACTTATTTGTCTTGTTTGTCAATAGGATTATATCTCAGTCGGAATGTTTTCATCATTAGAAAAAGCAGTCTCAAATTTAACCGAAAATGTCTTCAGGGATTCTTGTTTGCCAAAGATGAGCTAGACGGGTTCAATGACAGGGCGAGCCATTGATGTTCCTTTGCTATCACCCTGCTTGGTCTTGCATAAGCCCCAGGTTTTCAACGCAATGCCATTTTTGTGAGAGCAGCACTGGCCATCGACACCTTTGCAAGGACAGTTGAGGGGGCTGGTAATCACCTCCAAAACTTTGTATGGCTCAGGACCTGGGCCTCTTTGAGACCACCTATCCCGTATAGCAGGTTTCTCAACCAGGGTTCTGTGGCACCCTAGGGTTCCAATAGAGGTCACTAGGGGTTCCCTGGGAGATCACGATTTATTTAAAAAATTATTTCAAATTTGGGCCACTTCACATTAAAGAGGTAAGTTTCATTCTTGTTGAAGAACACTGTTAATGCATTATGCTGGTCTTTGACCGTCATAAAGATTTGTTTGTTTGTTCTGTTAAGGCATATCTACAGGCCTACCCATGAAACAAATATAATAATTTTGTAACTTCTGGCCTATATTTGAGCCTGAATGTGCTGGGATTCCCCGAGACCTGAGAAATATTTCAAGGGTTCCTCCAGGGTCAGAAAGTTGAGAAAGGCTGCCGAACAGATTTTCCCACCCAAACCAAGGTCAAAGAGAACATCTGCTGAAAGTCCCTATGTATCAAGTGGTGTGATAAGCCAGAGGATCTGAAAGGGGGTTTCGGTATGGTGCTCCCCTCCTCTAGAACAGCTTGGCCCTCCCAGGACAAGGATAGCTCTTGCTTTTCTGGAGTTCTGGAAGCTCCTAAAAACTTTCCTGTTCCAGAAGGTCTTTGGGACTTGAGTGCTGTAAAGCTCCTGTTCCAGGAGTATCATCTCATTGCAATATTTATTGTCGTTATATATTGCATTTCTGTTAGTGTAGGTTATTGCTGTGTGGGCTGCAGCTCCCACACACTTCTTAGAGTAGCCTTGATTGAAGTGGTTTATAAATTGGTGAATAAACGCATCAAATAAGCAATAAGTGGCTTGTCAGCCCATCTTTACTGCAAGCCTTGATGAGCGCAAAATGCTTTGGGTGCCCGGTGGGCTCTATCAGTGTGAACGGCTTGCATGAGAGCTGCAGCAGAGGTCAGCAGCCTTTTCAGCCGGATGCTTTGAGTGAATTTAGTCTTTAAAAAAAAAAAGATTTCATTGCTTCCCATCTTATTTTGCTTCTGCTGTCTCAAGGGCCTGGGGGTTAGAAACAATGCACTGAAAGAACAAGGAATAAAGATACGCCGAGGCCAAGCAATAGAAGATAGCGAAACAGCTCGTTTAAATGAATCTCATCCCCAGTGATACTAGTATTGCTTTCACAGTCTGATGCCACAGGTGGTGATGCTCCTTTGTTCCCCTTGCCAGGGCCACTTGCGAAAGGGCCAAGCCCTCGCCAGCCTGGGGAAGACGGAAGAAGCTTTTCATGAGTTTTTGTTCTGCCTCGTTCTGGAAGATGAGAACCAGAAGGTGAAAGCTGAAGCTCAAAGGGTAAGCTGGAATATTGTTTTAGCTAACGTGCAACCTAGCATTATCTCCCTTTTTTTTTTTTAAATGTAGGAAACGCTTTACCAGTTTATGAAAGTAGTTACACTGGACTTTGGGGGGGAGGGACTGATTGGCACCCGCTTTATACCTCCTGCATATCTGTTATATTACGTCTTTGGGACTGGGAGCTGTTATATAAAAGGTCCTGCCTAATGAGAGCAGGGCGGCATATATAAGGGTGATGTCGACCGGGGTTTCTCCACAAGAACATACTGGGACATCAGAGGGAGTTTTGAGTTTGATAACCTCAGGATGCACGTGGTCATCCAGTGCATTTCTGTTAATGAAAACCAATCTGGGGGGACCATTTTGCTCTCAAAATGTTCATTTGATTCCTTCAATACTAGCACTTCTGCACTGGAAGTGAAGAATAAACCTTTTAATTTGTGTGTGTGTGTTTGTGTGTGTGTAAAAGCACAGATGTTCAAAAATTGGCTGCTAATTTCTGAAAAATTGCAAAGTCGTATTTTCGCTTTAAAAGTCGTGCTTTTTGTTTAATTGGTCATATTTAAACGGTTTTAAGGTCATAAATACCTTCAAGTTTCTAACGTTTTTAGGTCATAGAAATCCTCGCCGTAGTGATGATGCTCCTTCCGTGGCTGTCCCCCCCCCCCCATTTTGCATACATGTGCCCTTGCTTGGCTGTGCAAGACACGCATTTCAACTCTGTTTGCGGAGACGGGGCCACGTTGTGTAGTAATGTGAGTTGCTCTGCTGAGGTTGTGAGCAGTGGGAGTGACCGGGCTCTCTCTGTCCGTCGTTTAGCACTCCGTGCAGCATAAATACTTTTGTTCTCTCTGAACAGCGTCAGAAAACGAGAACCCCATGATTTATGACTTAGAAATTGGTTTATCCTCTTTAAACAAGCCGCCTGGGTAACGTCTTGAAATTTGAAGTGTTATGTAATCTTTAAAAGCGGTTGAAAGAGATCAGGGAAAAGAGGACTGCTGCTGTCAAATGCGCACACGGAGGTGCCCTTTTTAAAATCACTGTTATTCTGACCTAGTTCCAGCTTGGAAAATCCAGTTTTGCAAGATTTCGGCCTGATTGACGTTGAGGTAGAGAAAAGTCGGCTTCTCTGAGAGGATCCTGTGGCATCCCCAAACTGCCTCATCCTTTGTTCTGTTAGTCGCTCGAGCGGCTTGGTGCTTGGTTATAAAAGTAATTTCTTTTTCTGGATTGTGCAAGAAAGAAAAACTCACAGGCACTGCCAATAAACAGCTCCTTTTCTTTCCCCATGTATGGGCTATCTTCTATTTCCCCACCTGATGCCCGGTGCCATCCTCATATTGTATCTGCGTTGGTGCATCTTGCTAGTAATGCCCACCAACAAGCAAGATGCCACGAACAGATGTGATTTCAAAAGTTGCAGTTCAGGATGCATTCCTGGAGGAAATTTGCAGACTGGGAACCGTGGAGGTTGAAATCCAGCCCTCCGACTGGAAAAAGCTGTAGAGCAGGAGTGAGAAAAGATGAGTCAGCCTTGTCATCGAAGACTCCCTACTTTTCCCCGGTGCAAGATTGGGAACCAAAGTCCCAGGGTTATTGTGCCCCTTTGCTGCTTGTGAGCCATACAGGTAGTCCTCACTTAACAACAATTGGTACTGGAATTTTGGTTGTTAAATGAAGCAGTCATTAAGCAAATCTGACCTGATTTTATGACCTCCTTTGTGGCGGTCATTAAGCGAATCACACAGTTTCCCATTGACTTTGCTTGCCGGAAGCTGACTGGGAAGATTGAAAAAGGCAATCAAGTGACTGCAGGATGCTGTGACTGTCGTAAATGTGAACTGGTTGCCAAGCACCCAAATCGTGATCATGTGACTGCAGGGACACTGTGACAATTCTAAGTGCGAGGACCGGCCGTAAGTCAGTTTTTTCAGCACCGTTTTAAGTCCAAGCCATCATAAACAAATAGTTGTTCAGCAAGGACTAACTGTATGAGCAAAGGGCACTGTAAGCAATTTCACTTTGGGGTGGGTGGCAGAACCCTCTGTCAGGAGGAGGCGGCGGTGGTGGTGGTTTAAAGTGTTGTGAAATAATCCTCAGAAAGTTGAATTGCATAAGGAATTCTTTTGCTGAAAGCAAGGGAGATTTGCAGAGCTCAGCTGCCTGGTGGGGGGAGTGTTAACAGCTCTTTGGGTTGGTGCCTTGAATCATGAGGGTCAACCAGCAGAGCCCATATTTCAGGTGTGTCACCCTTTGCTCGGTATTAGATGCCAACAAGTTAGCCCCGACTCTCGATGGGCAAAGGCCTTCCATCGTGACCTCTTCCCAGCGATAATCCCCAGGTCTTGTAAAGAGACTCCACTGAGACTAAAGGTCATTTTGAGGTGCAGAAGGAAGAAGAAGGGTGGTGTTGGCCAACACGAGAGAATTACATGGCCTGGTGATTTTGCTGCTCATGTGCTGTGTGTGAAGCCACAACTCTGCAGCAATGTGGAGAAAACCAGTAGGCTGTCTCCTTGGACTGATGGGATGCAACGCTGCAGAATTAGGCTTTTGCTGTTTAGCCCTGAGACAAAGGATGAGAGTTGGAAATCAAGTTAAAAACCAAAGGAATTAGGAAGCTGTTTTCAACTGCTGAGTGCCTCCATGTTTTGCAGGCAGAGACCTCCTCCTGTCTATGTGCTTTCCAGACCCTTTTTGGGAGGCCAAACCCAAACCTGGGATATTGTGCCAAGCAGTTGTGATGCCAACCTCTTTGGGTTTATTCTTCCTCTTCCCCCCAAAAGTTTATTTTGTAATGACGATTTGCTGGACTGGCAAAAATCACTTTAGGAGCTCTGTTTTCTGAGGTCAAGAGGTCCAACCTCTTGTGTTATAAAGAAGCTTGCAATTTATACTTCATAAAAGCACGATACAGTTAACCTATGATTTTCATACCTTTGTAATCGTCAGTTACCTCTGACTGTCAGGCTGTGACATTTTGGAATGCCAAAGCATACAATCATGCTTTGTGCCAGAGGATTAAATTTGGGGCTGGTTTGGCATATCCGTTGGCCAAGAAAACATCTGGTTTGGAGGCCCTGCTCTGACCTTGAAAACCAACGCCTGGCATTGAGTCAGTCACAAGCTGTTGCTTAGCTCAATCGACGTTGCAGGATGCTGTGAGATCAAAGCAGGCGGGCCCCGTGAACACTGCCCTGTATCTCTTGAAGAAGAGTAGGATGGAAATACATTGTATTTTAATAGGTTCAGCATCCGATCAGATTAAAACCAAGATACGGAGCACATGTTTTATGATGCAAGAGGCTCTCTATTGACCGGGAAATGTGTTAGGAAATACTGTAGCATCTATATCAAATTACAGGAGTTGTGTCCAATAAATCAGGGGTGCTGAGTATTCTGGAAGGCTGGCCTATCAGTATTCTTAAATTTTCCTAGGAAATGCTTTTCCACCTGCATCCTCTACTGCAGCCTTTCTCAACTTTTTGAACCTGGAGGAACCCTTGAAATATGTTTCAGGCCTTGAGG
Organism: Candoia aspera; assembly: GCF_035149785.1. Lineage (NCBI taxonomy): Eukaryota > Metazoa > Chordata > Lepidosauria > Squamata > Candoiidae > Candoia > Candoia aspera. Next base: position 5,789,981 of record NC_086164.1, read on the forward strand.
AGAGAACTCCTGCACATTCAAGCTCAAATATAGGCCAGAACTCACAAAATCACTGTATTTGTTTCATGTGTAGGCCTGTCTATATGCATCAGAGGTGTTCTTAAACCAAAAATAAAGAATAAAACATACCTCTTTAATGTGAAGTTGCCCGAATTTGAAATAATTTTTTAAATAAATCGTGATCTCCCAGGGAGCCCCTAGTGACCTCTCGTGGAACCCAAGGCTGCCACGCAACCCTGGTTGAGAAACCCAGCTGTGAGATTTAAAGTGGGGTACTTTCCCCCAAAGAGACTCATCTGCATGTGTCTTGGCATCCAGTCTGAAGACTACTAAAAAAAAAATATTTCAAGATCTTTGGGATCTTTATATGGATGTTGAAAGGTTTCCAAAGGCTACTCAGAAGTTGCAAGATTCTGGCCTATTGAAAATGTTTAAAAAGTTAGTTATCCTCTGGTGGTTTTGTTGTCCTGATTGTGTTTCTGTTTTCAGTTGATTTTTATATGTGTCCATCTGCCTTTCTAATGACATTGTTTTGCATGTATCACTGGAAGGTTATATTTTAGATTTTGATAAAAGCTGCCTGGAGAATTTGGATCAACGGGCAACCTAGAATTTGCAATAAGGAATGAATAAAATAATCCCAGGTCTAAATCCTCCTGCTGATCCGTCTCGCTCCGTTGTGCCTGTTTGAAGTGCCTGCGTGTGCAGAGTCCTAAGCGGAGTCTTTTCTCCCATCCCATCCCTTGCTTCAAATGATTTTAAACATGAGGTGTTAGGAATTAAATGGGAAGGGACGTGTGTGAGAGAGAGACAGAGAGAAAAACAGGCCCTCCATCTCTGAATTAAGTAGTGAAGTGTGTGCGTATCTGCTTTATATCACAGCTTCTACTTAATTTGTTTTCGCGGATCCTGGGAAACACTCAGGAAAACTGGTCTGAAATCCTACCACTGTTGTCCAGCCATTCTAGATTAAAAGGAAGCCTTTTAAGTTCAGTGAGATCTGGAGGAATCAGCTATAGCCTGCCAAGTTTGCTGAAGGTAATCCTTCATTTGTGGATCTGTGTGCATTTACCTAGAAGAGATGGAGGGAGGAAGTGGGCTGGTTCAGACCTGGGACTTGAGTTCAGCAATCCATCACATATGAGGCATTCACAAGTGGGGTTCTAGCTAGCAGGGATGTGTCAGGGATTGGTTGGTGTGAATCCATACAGGTAGTCCTTGCTTAATGACCACAATTGGGACTGGCATTTTGGTTGCTAAGTAAAGCGGTCATCAAGTGAGTCCGACCCAATTTTACGACCTTTTTTGCAGTGGTCATTAAGTGAATCATGCAGTTCCCCATTGATTTTGCTGGCCAGAAGCCAGCCAGGAAGATCGAAAATGGTGATCATGTGACCATGGGACACTGCGTTGGTCATAAATGTGAACCAGTTGCCAAGCACCCAAATCATGATCACATGACCATGTAAATGTGAGGACTGGTTGTAAGTTGTTTTTTTCCAGCGCTGTCATAAGTCCGAACCTTCACTAAACAAATGGTTGTTAAGTGAGGATTACCTGTAGTTAACTTAATTGCCATTTATTCAAACATTTATTCAGTGGTTTGGATTCACATGGGGCAGAAAACCATAAACTGACTGTACAGGCTGGGTTGGTCTGACACTGAAAAGCAGTGGGCTAGTTTGTGGTTCAGTGTCCTCATGTAAACTCAGCCTGTGTCACCCCCAGGAAATAAGAAAAGCGCAGCAAACTAAGGAAGATTATTTCCAGTTCACTTAGGGCTGGCTGAGGATGGGGAACCTTGAAGCCTCCAATTGTTTGTGAGTTACAGTTCCCAGCACTCCTCGCTGTAGTTCTCTGAAATTCAAGCAGGAGAGAACAAGGAATGAACTTGGATCTTGTGCATGCAAAACAAAAATGCATGCATGGCCACCAATCTGCAGTGCTTCCCCCCCAAAAGAAAGACCCTCTGACTGCATGTAAGAGAAAAGGAAATAGTCAAGAGTATCACCGTCACCCCATTAAAATGAGGAGTTCAATCTCCTTTCTGCCCTGGGTGGTATTGCCTACATTTGTTGTCCCTCTTGGGCAGTGTTTCTCAGCCTCGGCAACTTTCAGATGTGCGGACTCCAACTCCCAGAATTCCCTAGCCATCTGGCTAGGGAATTCTGGGAGTGGAAGTCCACACATCTGAAAGTTGCCCAGGTTGAGAAACACAGCTCTTGGGTGATGGACGGTTTGGAGAGGAGAGTGGAATGGTGGACCAAGAATTCCTGCTGTGTTCCATCATGTTGCCCAGATTTGCAGAGGCTAACTTTTTAGTTATTTTTGCTGGGTACTCTTGGTCAGGTAGGAAGTCAGGCCATCATGGGCTCTACTGGTGGGACCTGGAGGACTGTGACAAACAGCACCCAGAGGAGTCTCAGAAGAGATCCCTGATGATACTTTCTCTCTGGTGCAGGTGAGCACGGACCAGGAAAAGCACGGTGAAGACCAGAACGTGACCAACTGTGGCAACTCAGGAAAACCCTTCCAGAGCCTCGAAGGAAGCTTGGATGAAAACAGAGATGTCTCCTCAGCAGCGGAGACCGTCCCTGAGAAAATGAGGCCCCCGAAGAAAAGGTGCTGTGCTGATGCTGCTGCAGATTCTGATCAGCCTCACAAAATGGCCAAAAGGGGTAAGCTGTGTTAACAAGCAATCAAAATCAGCAATGCCAGCCCCACTAGGTAGACCAGGCCAGCAAGTGGACTCCATTGAAGGCTAAAACTACTTTCATTGAGGTTGGCTATAATAACAGAATCTTGCAAGTTTGATTGTGCTGGACCTCCTCCCCTTATACTCATGTGAATCAGGGAGGTTTCGGTCTGAGCCGCTTCCAAACATTATCTGGACGTTCTGGGTTTAAAAAATGTTTCAGCCCCTTTCACCCAGGTAATGGATCTTGCGTATTTCCATCAAGGTCCTCTCCCTTGCTACAGCAAGATGGTAGGCATGGCATTGTGTTCCAGCCCCCTTTGTGCAGGTTTGAATCCTGACCCTGTGCCATCATCCTGCAGATTTCAACACACACCCCTCCCCATGGATGCCACTGATGATAGACCCCACCTTGTGGAGCATCCTTCCTCTATAGCAGTCTTTCTCAACCTCGGCCGCTTTCAGATGTGTGGACTCCAACTCCCAGAATTCCCTAGCCAGATGGCTGGGGAATTCTGGGAGTTGGAGTCCGCACATCTTAAAGTGGCTGAGGTTGAGAAACACTGCCCTAGAGGTTCAATCAACCCCACATTATGTAACTTTAGAAAGCAACTAAAAGCGATATTGTTCCAACACGTCTTTGGCTCTAGATGAACAAGGGTGGCCATTGCATTTATTGCTGCCTTGCTGTTGTTTTGTTTTTCCTTTTGTTTCTATTTGGGGTTTTGATTTTCCATCATCTAGAGCAGGGTTTCTCAACCTTGGCAACTTGAAGGTGTGTGGACTTCAACTCCCAGAATTCCCCAGCCAGCATGGGGAATTCTGGGAGTTGAAGTCCACACACCTTCAAGTTGCCAAGGTTGAGAAACCCTGCTCTAGAGTCATTTGGGGCAGATTATAAATACCATGAAATATGTAAATGTGAGTTTAGGCTCACAGTCCCTTTGTTTTATAGATTGTTGACTGCTGGACCTAGATAAAGTATGAAAAACTAGAAGCAAGTTTAAAGCTGTTCTTTTTTTTTTTACTTTTTTTCTCTCCCTCTTTTTAAAAATATTTTTCTGTATGGACTTTGGTTATTATCAGTTTTGGCTTTCCTAGGTGTCCTTCGCCCAGAAAGATCTTGCGTTTGTCCCAGAAAACACTCTCCCCCTTTCCACAACCCCCAAGATTCTTGACAGGGGGTTTTATGATTCAGCTTTAACCTGAGTTTAATGAATTCAGTGTTAATTTTTCAAGTGTACTTCTGTTGCCCTGAAGCACAAAACGTGTGTTGGGCGTTTGCAGTTCAGGTTTTTCAGGGAAAATGACGTTGGTCACAGATTGTTCCTAATTACCGGACCATGATGGGTGCCTCTCTCTTCCTTGTCCCTTCCTCCTTTCTAGCAGATCAGGGTGATGAGACGGAATCCAGTGCTGGAAATTGCATCGTCTTTGAGTGTGTGGATCCAGCTGACCTGGAATGTTCTCTGTGCATGAGGTACCTGATGTTTGTCTATGGACAGGCCGGTCCAGAAGCTCAGTCCAGTTCTTACAGATACTACACTTGTGGTTAGAGAGGTTCTGGTTTGGTGCCATGAGTGACCAAATCTACCCGTCTTGATTTAACTCTAGTGTGAACCGTGAAGCATGGCTTATCCAACAATTAACCAGTCGGAGGAGATGGGCAGTGACAAATTTGATAAATAAATAAATAATAAATAAATCCTTTGTGGGGCTTGCATTAACCCAGGGTTTCTCAACCAGGGATACATGGAACCCTCGGGCTCCATGAGAGGTCCCTAGGGGTTCCCTGGGAGATCACGATTTATTTAAAAAAATATTTCAAATTTGGGCAACTTCACATTAAAAGGTAAGTATCATTCTTTATTTTTAGTTTAAGAGCACTGTTAATGCATGGATATAGGCCTACCCATGAAATGAATATAATAGTTTTGTAACTTCTGGCTTATATTTGAGCCTGAATGTGCAGAGGTTCCCCGAGGCCTGGAAAATATTTCAAGGGTTCCTCCAGGGTCAAAAGGTTAAGAAAGGCTGCATTAACACATTAACACATGCAGCTACACTATTCTATCCGTTAGTAATAGTTCTCCCTTTCTTAACCAATGGCTTCAGCTGTGTTTAAGTCTGCTCCAGTATTAACCATGATACGATAGCGCTAAGCCATAAAACGCAGTTTAGAAACCTAAGATGCTGGCTACTTGTAGTACACTGAAAAAAACAAACTAGCTGCATTATTGCTTAAGGGGTTAATCCAGCAGTTGTTTTAACTTTGGGCATTTTGATGTTAGTTACAAAAGCCTACTATGAAAAGCCAAGGTATCAACTGATAGTTTTACCTTTTGCTGGTCGGTGAACCAAAACAGCTAAAAGCCTTGTGTGTCTGTTCAAGTAACCTGACATACAGTTGTGGAGTGGGTTAGTGTGCTGGTACGCTTGTGGGGAGTAAACGGGGGGAGGTAGAGTTGAGTTGATTGTGCAACATTAGTACATGTAGTCCTCGCTTAATGACCACAATTGAGACTGGAATTTTGGTTGCTAAGCAAAGCAGTCACAAAACGAATCCGACCCAATTTTACGACCATGTGGTCTTTAAATCACACAATTCCCCATTGATTTTGCTTGCCAGAAGCTGGCCGGAAAGGTTGGAAATGGCAATCACGTGACCATGGGATGCTGCGACGGTCATAAGTGTGAGCACCGGTTGTAAGTTGGTTTCTTCAGCACTGTCATGAGTCCGAACTGTCACTAAACAACTGGTCATTAAGTGAGGACTACCTGTAATCAATATGTGTATGACCTTTCCTTGGCTAAACTGGAATCCTCAATCATATCTGTGGACTAGAATCTTGCTTTATTTACAGCAGAGGTGGGTACCTAGAAGGGGAAGCGGTTAGGGTTAGGCTTGGAGATCTGTTCCAAGTAGCCCATGCCTTTAGCCTAACAACATTACTGGAATCCAGGTCCTAGGAGCAGAGATGGCTTTTATTATGAATTCATGGTTTCCATCCAGGGTAAGGCACCCCTGTGCTGCCAATCTGCCGTTCAGATGAAACCATTCTCCAAACCTGGATTCCTACCAAGACAAATGGCGTCACATAGACACAAGAAAGATTGCGGAAGCCACAAGGGTCACAGAAATATGCACATTTAAGGGGAAGGACCCCCAAATCCGTAGAATGCTGAGGGACAGTGGAGAGGAGACCCGGAAAACCAGGAGAGTGGATTAGCTTAAGAAGACCGGGCCGATTGGCTAAACTCCTGTATTGCAACGCTTGTTTGCATGAGGTCAACTTTGCACTTCAGCATCTTTATGTTTGAATTTCCTTATAGTTTGTAAGTCAAAGACGCATGTATGGAAACGGCTGTGATTTGTTCTGACTTTCACGATTCCCTTTCTCTCCCAGGCTCTTCTATGAACCTGTTACCACCCCCTGCGGGCACACTTTCTGCCTCAAATGCCTTGAACGATGCTTGGATCATAACTCAAAGTGCCCCTTGTGTAAAGAGGACCTCTTGGAGGTAAATTAGCGTGGCTGAGCTAGTGGGGTTTAGGGTTATAAGAATTAGCCTGCCTCAAGTGAAGTCTGAGGATTGCTGTTTCCAGCCCAAATCATCTTCCTGTGTGCAGTACTACCTCCCCCCACCAGCAGTGGAAAGCTGGGTTCCTTTATGATAAACAAAATATAAAAGCTGTTTGAATGTGTTGCACAATACACAAAACACTGTGGTTGATGACTATGAGCTGCCATCTCAACAACTTGACCGCAGTTGGTGTCTTTCCAGTGGTGAAGTAAGTCACGGGATCCAGAGCATCCACAGTCTCCAGTAGCCGTGCGCTGAAGTTTGAAACCAACAGGTAGTTAAGACTTCAGAGTCTAGTGAGTGCTAATGAGAAGTGGCAACAGTTCCAGGCTTGAATAACACACTTAGCCATGGGAAGGCCACAACAATGATGTAGAAGTTTCATGAAACAGCATTTTCACATTAAGCAACCACACTGGTTTTGTGTATTGTGCAGACATCCTTCCCAGCACAGCTATCAGTTACTTTTTTCTCTCTCTCCTCCCCCCATCTCCCATTCATTCTGTCTTGATAATTTGAATTGAAAATGACTTCCCACATTTTAAGCATTTCACATTTAAGCATTAAGCATGTGTTAAAGTTCTTGGACAGGCTTGGTGGACGTTGAAAGTTTAGTGTCTCCTTTTAAAGACTTATAAAATCAGATGAACTTATACTTCCTCTGATATATTTATACGTTATATGTATTTATAAATTATAAATATATTTGTAATTTATACCTACAGATTTTTTTGGCCTTTTTATGTTTTTATTTGTTGTGTTACGTTTTCTTTTTCCTTTTTTTTTCACCTGTGGTGAATTGTTCATTTTTATTTTATTTATGCTTGTTTGACTTCAGCAAAGGATCGTTACCTTGTCGTGGTGCTGGAGCTTGAGCACCTCAATGATGCCATGAGCTAAACCGTGAAGGGCCACCCAAGACGGGAAGGTCATGACAGAGAGGTCAGACTAAATGCGATCCCTGGGGAAGGTAATGGCAACCCACCCCAGTATTCTTCCGTGAAAACTAAATGGATCAGTACAACCAGAGATATGTCGGTATACCATCGGAAGATGAGACCCCCAGGTCGGAAGATGGTCAAAATGCTACTGGGGAGGAACAGAGGATGAGCTCAACTAGCCCCAGACGTGATGACGCAGCTAGCTCAAAGCCGAAAGGACGGCTAGCGGCCGACGGTGCTGGTGGTGAACGGCGAATCCGATGTTCTAAGGATCAACACACCATCGGAACCTGGAATGTAAGATCTATGAGCCAGGGCAAATTGGATGTGGTTATTGGTGAGATGTCAAGATTAAAGATAGACATTCTGGGCGTCAGTGAACTGAAATGGACTGGAATGGGCCACTTCACATCAAATGACCACCAGATCTACTACTGCGGACAAGAGGACCACAGAAGAACTGGAGTAGCCTTCATAATTAATAGTAAAGTGGCTAAAGCAGTGCTTGGATACAACCCAAAAAATGATAGAATGATCTCAATTCGAATTCAGGGCAAGCCATCTAACATCACAGTGATCCAAATATACGCCCCAACCACAAATGCTGAAGAAGCTGAAGTAGAGCAGTTCTATGAGGATCTGCAGCACCTGCTGGACAACACGCCTAAAAGAGATGTTATTTTCATCACAGGAGACTGGAATGCTAAGGTGGGCAGTCAAATGACACCTCGAATTACAGGTAAGTATGGCCTGGGAGAACAAAACGAAGCAGGACACAGGCTGATAGAATTTTGCCAAAACAATTCACTCTGCATAACAAACACTCTCTTCCAACAACCTAAGAGACGGCTTTATACATGGACTTCACCAGATGGACAACACCGAAATCAGATTGATTACATCCTTTGCAGCCAAAGGTGGCGGACATCTGTACAGTCGGTAAAAACAAGGCCTGGAGCTGACTGTAGTTCAGATCACGAACTTCTTCTTGCACAATTTAGGATCAGACTCAAGAGATTAGGGAAGACCCACAGATCAGCTAGATATGAGCTCACTAATATTCCTAAGGAATATGCAGTGGAGGTGAAGAATAGATTTAAGGGACTGGACTTAGTAGATAGGGTCCCGGAAGAACTCTGGACAGAAGTTGGCAGCATTGTTCAGGAGGCGGCAACAAAATACATCCCAAAGAAAGAGAAAACCAAGAAGGCAAAATGGCTGTCTGCTGAGACACTAGAAGTAGCCCAAGAAAGAAGGAAAGCAAAAGGCAACAGTGATAGGGGGAGATATGCCCAATTAAATGCAAAATTCCAGAGGTTAGCCAGAAGAGATAAGGAATTATTTTTAAACCAGCAATGCGCGGAAGTGGAAGAAGACAATAGAATAGGAAGGACAAGAGACCTCTTCCAGAAAATTAGAAACATTGGAGGTAAATTCCAGGCAAAAATGGGTATGATCAAAAACAAAGATGGCAAGGACCTAACAGAAGAAGAAGAGATCAAGAAAAGGTGGCAAGAATATACAGAAAACCTGTATAGGAAGGATAACAATATCGGGGATAGCTTTGACAGTGTGGTCGGTGAGCTAGAGCCAGACATCCTGAAGAGTGAGGTTGAGTGGGCCTTAAGAAGCATTGCTAATAACAAGGCAACAGGAGACGACGGCATCCCAGCTGAACTGTTCAAAATCTTGCAAGATGATGCTGTCAAGGTAATGCATGCTATATGCCAGCAAATTTGGAAAACACAAGAATGGCCATCAGACTGGAAAAAATCAACTTATATCCCCATACCAAAAAAGGGAAACACTAAAGAATGTTCAAACTATCGAACAGTGGCACTCATTTCACATGCCAGTAAGGTAATGCTCAAGATCCTGCAAGGTAGACTTCAGCAGTTCATGGAGCGAGAATTGCCAGACGTACAAGCTGGGTTTAGAAAAGGCAGAGGAACTAGAGACCAAATTGCCAATATCCGCTGGATAATGGAAAAAGCCAGGGAGTTTCAGAAAAACATCTATTTCTGTTTTATTGACTATTCTAAAGCCTTTGACTGTGTGGACCATAACAAATTGTGGCAAGTTCTTAGTGGTATGGGGATACCAAGTCATCTTGTATGCCTCCTGAAGAATCTGTATAACGACCAAGTAGCAACAGTAAGAACAGACCACGGAACAACAGACTGGTTTAAGATTGGGAAAGGAGTACGGCAGGGCTGTATACTCTCACCCTACCTATTCAACTTGTATGCAGAACACATCATGCGACAAGCTGGCCTTGAGGAATCCAAGGCTGGAGTTAAAATCTCTGGAAGAAACATTAACAATCTCAGATATGCAGATGATACCACTTTGATGGCTGAAAGTGAAGAGGAACTGAGGAGCCTTATGATGAAGGTGAAAGAAGAAAGTGCAAAAGCTGGTTTGCAGCTAAACCTCAAAAAAACCAAGATTATGGCAACCAGCTTGATTGATAACTGGCAAATAGAGGGAGAAAATATAGAAGCAGTGAAAGACTTTGTATTCCTGGGTGCAAAGATTACTGCAGATGCTGACTGCAGTCAGGAAATCAGAAGACGCTTAATCCTTGGAAGAAGAGCAATGACAAATCTCGATAAAATAGTTAAGAGCAGAGACATCACACTGACAACAAAGGCCCGCATAGTTAAAGCAATGGTGTTCCCTGTAGTAACATATGGCTGCGAGAGCTGGACCATAAGGAAGGCTGAGCGAAGGAAGATCGATGCTTTTGAACTGTGGTGTTGGAGGAAAATTCCGAGAGTGCCTTGGACTGCAAGAAGATCCAACCAGTCCATCCTCCAGGAAATAAAGCCAGACTGCTCACTTGAGGGAATGATATTAAAGGCAAAACTGAAATACTTTGGCCACATCATGAGAAGACAGGACACCCTGGAGAAGATGCTGATGCTAGGGAGAGTGGAAGGCAAAAGGAAGAGGGGCCGACCAAGGGCAAGATGGATGGATGATATTCTAGAGGTGACGGACTCGTCCCTGGGGGAGCTGGGGGTGTTGACGACCGACAGGAAGCTCTGGCGTGGGCTGGTCCATGAAGTCACGAAGAGTCGGAAGCGACTAAACGAATAAACAACAACAATGCTTGTTTGAAAATGCATCAATAAAAATTATTTTTAGAAAAACAGGGACAGGGGAGGAAGCACATGTTACAATGCTTTGGGGTAATTTCCTCCAGTCTTAAATTTTTGTTGACAATATTGAATACACTGTGTTAGTTTTTTTCCCTCCTGCAGTTCATTTTTCTGCAATAATTTCATGAGTGTAGGTATTTTTGTGCAAACTTTCCCCAGCTCTACATTTTTCCCCCAAGCAGAAAAATGTATTTGCAAAATTCGGACAATGACAGATATCAGACGAAGGAAGGTATGTTTCCTTTCATGCGTTAGTATGTAAAATCGGGATTGTTCAATCTTAAATGCAAACTAAATTATTTTTATCTCCATTCCTTACTGCTAATGTCAAGCCCCCCAACACCATCCCTCCCAGTGTTCTAGTAACTACAAGACCAAAACAGTTATTTAAAAAAAAGAGTGAGAGACGCAACTGTGCAATGGAAAAATGTCTTGTCCCAGAATTGTGTCAATCAAAATTCTCCTGAAAAGGATCTTGTTTTCTCATGCAGTGCTTGGCCATGAAGAAACATTGCAAGACGGTGCTGATAGAGGAATTAATCGCAAAGTACCTTCCGGTAGAACTCACCGAAAGAAGAAAGCTTTACAAGGAGGAAATGGCTGAATTTTCCAAGTAGGTCGCCCCAGTTTTCCATGTCCTTCAATCATTAGAAAATTCTTTGCAGCTCAGCTTGAGTTGACATAATTTTGACTGTGGGACTAGGTTAAAAATAGTTTGGGTAATAAAGGTGCTTCGTATTTTTCCTTCTTTTGATACTCTGTCTAGCTGGGAAGTTGTTTATTTGGGGTAAGCTCTGATATTTGAAGCCCTTACAAGGGTGTTTCTCAACCTTGGCAGCCTTAAAATGTGTGGACTTCAGCTCCCAAAATTCCCCACCCAGCATGCTGGCTTGGGAATCCTGGGAGTTGAAGTCCTCTCGTCTTAAAGCTGCCAAGGTTAAGAAGCACTGATCTAGAGGAAATGTATCAATGCTGAGCAATTAAAAAAAACATTTAGTCATAGTAAGTTATACAGGAGTTTTATTGAACTATGAATGCATGAGTATTTTGTTGTTTACAAGTTATCTTTCTCTTCTGACTTCACTAGGTTTTTTAAAACAAGCATGGTACTGTATAGTTATCACTTCATATAAAATTTGTCCCACAGTTTGAACAAGAACGTTCCTATATTTGTCTGCACGATGGCTTATCCCACGGTCCCCTGCCCTCTGCACATCTTTGAGCCCTGCTACCGATTGATGGTTCGGAGATGTATGGAGACGGGCACCAAACAGTTCGGCATGTGTATTGGGGATCCCATCAAAGGGTGAGTGAGCATGTGCAGAGCATCAGAATTGATGCTGTTTCACGTTTAAGCTTCAAAGAGAAGAAAATTGCATCCATATTTCTGTTAAACAAGGGGTGTAACATTCCAATTAAATAAAAGTAGTAGGGGAAGGGCCTGGAAAATTATAAATGAAATTACTAAAAAAAAAATGTTGGCATTTCTGGAAAGTCCCCATTCCCCTTTTGTCTAAGACAGTGTTTCTCAACCTTGGGAATTTTAAGATATGTGAACTTCAGCTCCCAGAATTCTCCATGCTGGCTGGAGAATTCTGGGAGTTGAAGTCCCCACATCTTAAAGTTCCCAAGGTTGAGAAACACTGGTCTAAGATGTTGACAGACAACTCAATAATCCTTTATTGGAAGTCAGGTGGAGATTTTACTTACTTTTATTTATTTATTAAAGAAATTTATATGGCCACCCGACTCAGTTGCAGGCGTCCCTGGGCGGTTTACAGAAATAAAACCCCAAATACAAATACAAAACCTACTGCACCCCCACCCCATTTATTTATTTCATTCCTTCCTCCTCCTCCCACGTGGTCATCCATCTTATACCCATAGATTACTGAGCAGCTCACACCTAACTTAGCCATGCTGCATTTGTTTACACAACACTTTAAGCTTCAGGCAGAGAGATGGATGGCTTACTATGAGGTAGAAGTCCTGGACTGTCATGAGTAAGGATGGCGAGCAGGGGGCTCCCATCCAGACTGTCAAGCGCATGCGTAGCACTGAGGAACTGTTCAGCCATTCAAAGAGACACAGATCGGGACCGCCTTAACCCTTGGGGTTTATATGGCTGGGTTTTCCCACGCTTTCTCAGTTTGTTAGGATTCTTGTTATGTACTACTAATAAATATTAGAGACCAAGTCCTCGCCTCAGTGTGTTTCCTGGTCATCAGGACAGGACTAATCCTGTTTCTTTACTTTGGCTCTTCTGGCAAACAGGTTTGCAGATTACGGTTGTATCCTAGAGATAAGGAACGTTGAAGTCTTCACTGATGGGCGGTCCGTGGTGGATAGCGTTGGCAAGAGGCGGTTTAAGGTGATACAGCACAGCCAGTGTGATGGCTACAACACAGCGGATATTGAGTACATCGAAGACAAGATGGTGGGTGTTGACTCATGGCTACACAGGTGAAAGGGGATGAGGTTGCTTGTCTAGCACAGCTTCAAGGTGCACTCAGATGTGCACTCCTTATCTGACATTCCCTTGGCAGCCTCTTGGCCTGGTCTCCCGAGATCTCTCCCACATTCCATTACAGGTTCAGCCTAAAACCTTCCTGTGTTCTCTGCCAATATTAGGTCCATGGAGAGGACCGTGCCGGATTGATGGTCCTCCATGATTTTGTGTATGACCAAGCCTACAGGTGGTTCAGCTCTCTGAAATCTGCACTCAGGATTCGTATTCTCCATCACTTCGGTCCAATGCCTCTTAAAGAATCAGACCCACAGGTACAAGCAAGAATTGAGAGGCGTGACTCTGAATACGCCCCCCCCGTCTCCTTTACAGCTTGAGAAACTAGGGAGGGTCCCTTCTGAGCCTCTTGCCCCACCCACTACCCAGCTGCGGGCTCTGCTGTCTCTTATCTGACCATTCCCTTGGCTGCGTCTCTTGGCCCAGTCTCCCAAGGTGTTTCCCACGTACCATTACATCACCTCTATCCTAAACCAGGAAGATTTCTACCTTTGCCAAGCCAACCTCTTCCAGATATCTGGGGCTTAACCTCTTTTGTAGCCAGGATGTCCTCTGCGCTGGGCAGGGTTAGGAATTGTAGCCTGGAATAAACAGCTTTCTTTCCAGGTGATGATTCTAGCCATAAATATTATCTCATCAATAAATTGGTGATACTTACTTAATAAATAAATTAAATAGAAGGGCAACTTTTCCTCACCTGTGAGAGTGCAGAGCATTTTAATTTTTTTAAGAAGAGACCTATTGCGTTTTTTCCTTTCCTTTTCAACCTGACGGTCTGCCCCGTGTTGATGTTTGCCTTTATATTTGGGGGTTCAAGAAAGACTGCTGCTTCAGCGTATCAAGTTAAAAGGGTGAAGGTTTTAAAGCTAAAAATGGTCTACCTTGTCCAACCAGCTTTCAACCCATGTTAGGTAACCAACCCAAGGCTTCTGAGAAGATCCTATCATTAGCACCTCCCTGCTTATGTTCCTTTAGGCCCTGCCTCAGGCCCTGGAAGTAAGATCTAGCCATCACGTTGAGTAGACGTTGGTAGCCTTTGGAATCTATCCAACCCCTTTTAAAGCTGCCCAAGTTGGCTGCTGTCATATCCAGTGGCAAGGGAGTTCCACAGGCCAATTTCACGTGGCGTTAAGCCGGGCCTCCTCTTACTGATCCTGAATCTCCCTCCAGTTACGCCTACCAGTAGGGTTGTTGCAGCTGTGCCTTTTCTGTTGCAGATGAACCCTGATGGCCCTGCCTGGTGCTGGTGGATATTGGCCGTCCTTCCTCTGGAGAGCAGAGCTCAGCTTCCGTTCCTGGCCATGACGTCCCTGACAGCTCGCCTAAATGGCATCAGGAACATTTTAGCCTTCCTCTCCCGCGCTCAGTCGTAGTGACACCCCCGGACCGTGTGAATTCCCTTGCGTTGGAGGCCTTGTCTCGTCTTGGCTGGCTGTGCGGGAGGCAAATTAATATTATGGGAGCCTTAAATTCTCAGGACTGAAGTTCCTTTTCCCACCTCATGCATGGAAGGGTCCTCTGTCTAGCTGCAATAATCTTTCAGCTGGTCCTGGCTTGAGTTGGTTGGTCTGCAAAGCGGAAACCATGCTGAACTTTCTATGTGAGACATCAGGGCAATTCCAAGCAAGGCTTACTTGGAAGTCAGTCCCGAGGAGTGCTGTGGATCTTCCCTTCTGCCAACCTCTAGGTTTTCTGAAGTTCCTTTTTCAGCAGCTGCCCTGTTTTTAAACAAATTACCCACGTTTTCCCGTAGGCATCCGTCTGTATATTACAATAGAAGTGGACAAGGCAGATGCAGACTTGTTTGTCGTAGCGTTCTTTGGGTTAAGATCATGGTTTGATTTAATCTTAATTTGGAGCTGTTGCATTCAAATAAGCCCAGTTAATGTGAAGCTAAAATATTAACGCATCAGGAAGAATCTGGTGGCACCTTTTCCAACTAATACATCTTGTAAGACACAAGGTTCACCAAAGTAGGTGTCTTTTAATGAAAATTGCCAGTCAGGGAAGGTGCTACCAGACCCTTCCTGATTTTTATTTTGCTACCATAGACTAACTTGGTTCTCCTCCTCCAGTGTCTGAATTACTAACAGCATCAGTGAGTTGCTAAGATCTTCCAAAGGATTCAGGAATAACTATATCACTTTGGTCACAGATTTTTCTGCCTTTTCTTTTTTTTTTGCACTTTTTTTTTCAGTTGTAAATAACTGCAAGAGCCTATGTGTGTTTTCTCAAAAGTAAATCCCATTGCATTTAATGATGCTTATTCCTGAGTAAGTGCTTTTAGAATTGTGGTCTGTGTGTGTGTGTGTGTGTGTGTACAGTATATGGCTGCGGATACTAAATTTAGGAGGCAGAATGGGATGGAGAAGTGAGAAATACCAGTTCATGATGGTTCCTGACCAGTCCAGTGGTGGTAATGAACTAAGAATTCTTGCTTTGATAATTTAGTTCAACGTGTAGAAGCCGTGCCTTTTTTCTTCACATAACCAACATGAGCCTTATTTTCTGGAGATTTGTCCAAATACATCTTCCACAGAGACTTTTTTTCCTCCCTTTGGGAAAAAAAAAATAAAACCCAAGCAGAAAGTTGTAAATATGATGTCTCCTTACAGTCAGGCACCAGTTATTGGAGAATTCGAAGGGAAATTTGAACAAACAATGCCCTTATAAACAGGACATCTTTTAAAGAATAAAATTCAAACGAATATAATTATACTATCAGGGAGTTTGTATGAGTGTCTTTGTGTGCATACGTACACATGTAGAATTCTGGAAGAGCTTTAAGATTTTACCACTTTTTACTAAAATGTTCCATTAAATCATTGTTTTCCATTTCTTAAAAAATACAGAGTTTTGCAGTGATTCCTGTAGAGAGGCAGATGGTCTTCTGGTTGTTTTTCCAGACGTTGCTTTATTTCTCTGAAATAGTCCTACAAGGCTCCAAATTGCAGACTGAATTACACAGACTGGGATCAGACAGCATTGCTAAACCAGGTTTGTCTGGTTTAAGCTTACCATGTTGTGTGAACCCAGTTACTATGATTTGTAAACCATGACTTATGGTGCAGTGTGTGTGTACCCAGTCAGTTCTGCGTTATTTAGTGAGCGATGCTTAAACCATGGTTAAGCATAATGGTGGAACTCAATCACACACCCTTGGAGTAGGTGGTGACAAAAGTGGGGAATCATTTCTGTGGGTAGCTAGTTGTGCAAATCCCATTGCCTGAACTTGCAAGATTGATGCCAGCCTTGTTAGGTAGACCAGGCAGGAAACACGACCAGATGAGCTAACTCTACTTTATTGTAAAGCTACCTTAACAGACTCTTCCAAGTCTGAAAGTACAATTCTCCCCCCCCCCCCGTCTTCTTTACAGCCCAAGAAACTAGGGAGGGTCCCTCCTGAGCCTCTTGCTCCACCCATTATGCAGCTGTGGGCTCTGCCCTCTCTTATCTGACCATTCCCTAGGCAGCATCTCCTGGCCCTGTCTCCCAAGGTCTTTCCCACATACCATTATGCACATTCAGCCATGAAAAGGAAAACTCAAGTTTAAAACTAACCACGCTTAGCCTATTATGCAAATGAGCCCAGCCTAGGATTCATTTTGAAACTTTAAAAAAATGCTGCTGTTATGAGGTAAAAAAGACAAATTGTGCAATCAATCTACAAAAGAAAAGAGAAAAACGTTGACCGATAACGCTGAACCTTCCGGTGCTTATCCATTGTTACGTCCAGCTGTTCCTTTCCAGAGGCACCTCATTATAAATGGAGTTGTTGCAGATTCAACTTTGGTCGTGCAAAAAGCCATGTGCCTTTCGCTGCATCCTTAGAATTTCAGGCTCAGGAGAGTAAACCTCATTCACCCACCTGCATCTTCTGTATCTCATGAAATCGTAACATGGAAATAAGTCAGCCATTTAAAAAAAAACGCGGTGACAGAAAGTGCCAACTTGCTTATGTAAGAGAGGTAACTAAAGGTTAGAGTCCAAAAAAAGCTTGTCTGTGTGTATATGCACGTGTTCTCCCCCACGACCCTTTCTGTACCCTTTACACAGTGTTTCTCAAACTTAGCAACTTTAAAACAGGTGGACTTCAATTCCCCAGCCAGCATGGACTGGCTGGGGAATCCTGGGAATCGAAGTCCCCGTGTCTTGAAGTGGCCAAGTTTGAGAAACACTGCTTTACAGGAACAATGCTTTGGGAATGGGAATTTCCAAAAATTGTACAACTGCTTTAAGAGCATGAAGACAGGTATGCAGAGCATGGCTGAGCAACACCTTCTGAATCCTTTTCAAGGTTGAGCAGCTGGAAGAAAGTTCAGACCACATTTCTCTAGCATGTTGAACACCTGCATTCTTTCATTTTTGAAGTCCTGAGGACTGGACAATTTAAAAAAGCCACACCTTGCCCTATTATAGAAGATCTATTTGTTGGTTGCAGTCCAGCTAATTAAGATTTTCCTTTCCTGTTGGTTTCAGCAGGACATGTACAGTGCAATCCTCTGCAATAATTCATAGCATTTTCTCTCTGGTCAGCGTAGCCCAAAACTAAAAATACTGAATCAGCATTGCTTCAAAGGCAAAAAAGTGGAAAGACTGAAATACACAACAGAGGAATGGTTGAAGATGACAGAATTTTCAGAGACGGCAAAATTGGCTTGTTTGACTAGGGAAAAGACAGTAACTACATTTGTTAGTGACGGGAAACTCTTTATGGACTTTTTGCTGAAAACAGAAAAAAATGAACTTGTGAATTTATGGGTTTGATGATCAGAAAGGGTAGAATATGGAAAGAAGGGAGCCATGATGCAACCTTAGAGAGGATAAAATATAAATGCATTTATAACTGCTGTAAATATTGAAAGCCACTCCTTTATTTCTTTTTTGTCTCCTTTCTGTCTTGTTTCCTTACCACTTTCCTTTTACTTTTTTTACTTTTACTTTCCTTTTTCTTGAAATGTGTATGGTTTTTATTCTGTAAAAAAAAGTCTTCAATGAAAATCAATTAAAAGAATTGCTTCAAAGGAAAAATTGGACGTGCGAGTAAGTTGCAACGCTGTGCAACCTTACTTCCAGAAAAGCATTAAGTGGGGTTTCTGCTTTAATTCAGTGGGCTGGATCAGGGCCACAAACCACATTTGGCACAAGACATGGAAGGATTTTAGCTGTACAGGATAGGAAACCAGGAAAGCAATTTAAAGCAGCGCCTGGCAGTTCTCCTTAGGAAGGCATTTCTGCTCTCTGTTGGTGAATGAAAAAAGGGCATTATCAACAAGAGCCAGTATGGTGCAGTGGTGAAGGCACCTGGGTAGAAACCAGGAAACTCTTGAGTTCTAGTCCTGCCTTAGGCATGAAGCTGGCTGGGTGGCCAGTCACACATTCTCAACCCTAGGAAGGAGGCAATGGCAAACCACTTCTGAAATTTGTCAAGAAAACCGCAGGGAATTGTCCAGGCAGTCGCCAGGAGTCAACACTGACTCAGAGCACCAAAAAAAAAAATGTTTTACAAGACCTGGGAAGTTAAATTCTTTATTAACGAAAGCAAACGGATTGTGAGGGAACAGTGATAATAGGGAACAGTCCTGCATCTCTCATGTCGTACGTGTGACAAAGATCACTCGCTGCAGTGTACCAAAAGCCTATGATACAACTGTAGCATTTAAGAATAAAACAGAAATACGGAAGGTGGCACTCCAGAAAGACAAGGATTATGAAAATAAAGAAACGGCATCTACTTACCTTCTATTCAACAACTGTTTATTGGCATAAAAAACCCAACAGTAACAGACAAAAATAAAAAGGACGCATTGCTTTCTGATCTCTTGCAGAGCCAAAGGAGATTTCACTTAAGAGTTATGGCAAGATGGGGTAGGGGAGAAATGGGTTAATTCCAAGAGTGAAGGATTAATTCCAGAGCCAATGTCTTGATCTGAAAACCACCGGAATAAGAGAATCTATTGACTTGGGCAGAGAATAGATAGAAATAGCTTCACCATTGCTGGCAGGAGAACTACAAGCCAGGATCCACATCTGTCAGTGTTTTTCAGACTTGGCAACTTTAAGATGGGTGGACTTCAACTCCCAGAATTCCCCAGCCAACCAGCCAATTGGAGCTGGAGTTAAAGTTGCCAAATTTGAGAACCACTGGTCTCGATCCTCTGCACTTCTTACGCAGCACAACAGGCTGTAGGCCAGGGCAGAGATTCCAGCACAAGCTAGTCTGCCTTGCGGAAACAGTGATGTGTGGAAGGAATTGAAAGCAACAGTTCGGGGGGGCGGGTTTCACCCAGCCCATCTCAGCAAAATCCTCGAGGAGCCGGCTCACCCGCCCGGATTGTGGTTCAGTGAACGGCAAGCAGGGAATGGCTTTGGATGGTAGTGTCAAGCCACGTGTTAGGCAGAGATGCCTCCTTTCGGGAATTACGGAAGTGAAAAAGCCATCCCGTTTCTTCCCTGAAACTCTTCCATTTCTCAGACGCCTAGAAATACAGTCACGGTGAACTTTCGGCTATTAATACTGCTGCTGGCGTGAGAAGGTTTCTCAATTCGCTATTGAACAGTCTGGGGCATTTCGCTCCATGCTTTGGCCTTTTTCTTAGCCAAAGACAACCAGGGGGGTTCAGCGGGGCTGCAGGATGCCACGGGAAGGATTGGTGCTGATCTGGTGTCCTTTTCCACCCGAGGACCTTCCCGCGAGGGGATTCTGGCAGGTCCCTCTGAAAAACAATGCAGGACATTAAGAACCCCAGGAGGCTCTGGACGCTGAAGCAGAATCACTTCCTTTTGGTTTTTCTGCAACCTTCGCCAACTGGATGCCCTCCTGATGCCATGGACTTCACCTCCCATGATGCCCAAGTCAACGTGGCCCATGGGAGCAGGAGGAATGGTTGGTGAAGATGACAGAACTTGCTGAAATGGCTAAATTGACTTGTTTGATGAGAGAAAAGACAGTGTCTACATTTATTGGTGACTGGAAACTCCTTACGGGCTTTTTGTGTAAGAAGGAAAAAAAATGAACTTATGACTTATGGCTTTGATGATTAGACAGGACAGATTATAGAAAGAAGAGAGTCATGATGTAACTTTAGAGAGAGAGAGGTTAAAATATAGTTATAAGTGCTGTGAAGAAGATCAGAGGCCACTTCTTTATATCTTTATTTTTTTTTCTTCTATTTTTCCTTCTGCACTTTTAGCTTTTTTTCTTTTTTCTCTTTCCTTCTTTTTTGTTCTATTTTAGTTTGTATAATGTTGTTAAAACTTTCAGTAAAAATTACATTAAAAAAAAAACCCATGGCTATAGGAGCAGGGACATCTGCAGGGAGTGCTCAGAAGAGTCAAGATGGCAGTTGCCACCATGTGATCAAAGCCCTGCCCCTTTGTATGTGCGTGTGGTGTCACATGCACAAAGGGGCAGGGCTTTGTGTGTTTGCAAACGCCATCTTGACCTTTTTCACCCCCTCCTTTGCAGAATCCCCTGCCACGGGGAAGTGAGTTCTAGAACCACATTAGTTCAAGTTTAGTCATAAGAGGAGAATTAAACCAGCAACTGAGAATTCGACGAAGGCACCAGCACATTTAGGCTACTCTTAGGAGATTGTGTTTTGGGAGAATTGATGTCACACCAAAAGGATTGCAATTTTTAATCTACTGGGCCACCAACAAGACTTGAAGGGAAATCAATCCTATTTCTACAGGTAGTCCTCACTTAAGAACCATTCATTTAGTGATGGTTCAGACTTACAATGGTGCTGGAAAAAAAGATAGCCTGTCCTCACACTTATGACCGTCGTTGCGTCCCCATGGTCACGTGATCATGATTCGGGCGTTTGGCAACTGGTTTGCATTTATGACCATTGCAGCATCCTGTGGTCATGTGATTGCCATTTTCTACCTTCCTGGATGGCTTCTAGCAAGCAAAATCAATGGGGAATCATGTGATTTGCTTCACAACCACGTGGTTTGCTTAACGACTGCTACAAAACAGGGCGTAAAATCAAGTCAAATTCGCTTAATGACTGCTTCGCTTAGCAACTGAAATTCCAGTCCCAAATGTGGTTGATAAGCGAGGACTATCTGTATTCCAGTTCTTGGCATGACAATGAGAGAAGACAACTGCACTAAATGTCTTGCAGGGGGATAAGGTGGGCCTCTCATCTGCTCCAGGACAGCTGTTCTTCAGAAAAAATAAAAGGAAAGGAAATGCTGACCTTGGAATGGGAAATAGGGTTGAGCATACAACATGATTATTTCATGGACCTTCTGAATTCGGAAATATATCAACAAGCAGCAACTGATTTTGCCTAAGAATGTGAGATCAAAGCGGATTTCTTAATACCTTTGGCAGCCAATGCAGCTGACTTCAACTGTACTTTACTCTCCAGTAGGCGCACATGCTGGTAAAGGCCAATTTTCTTGGGAGAACTGTCGCCGGTCAGGGTTACTTGCTATAAAGTGAGAAAGAGAAATAGAACTTATGTGCGACCAAGAAGTGGTCCACCACATTTTCGTTCCTCGTGCAGTTGACCAGTTCAAATGCAACGTTTCATGGCCATTCCAACAAACATTAGAAAGGTGGAAAAGACAGATTTCCCACACCAGCTGGAAGCTGCTGCTAATAAGCCAGTCTCTCTAAATGTTTTCAGTGCTGCAAGAGAGCCCTCAGCCACGTAGCACGTTATAGCAAGAAGTACGTTCTCACAGCCCTTCCCTAGTTTCTTTGAGGGATGGGAGATACCAAACATTTGCCAGCAGCTAGTAGTATTAGTTTCCACCTGGATTATCTCTCAGGACAAAATCCAAAACCTGGTGCTGGAAATGTTGCGATTGTTTCTGCTTTGGTTTTCCGCTATGTTTCTTCATTTGCTTTTATTCAGATGTTCTGTCTGTGTGTTTATTTGTTCATTTGTTGATTTCCACAAACGTATATAGCACTCATTTCCCACAACTCTGGACAGTTTAGGTCAAGCCACCCAACCGAAAAAACAAATCCTTCGCATCTCCAGCAATAAACAACTGGCCCAAATGAAGAAAATGCCAGTCTGATCACAGCACTAAACTGTACTAAAAATCAAGCTCATTTAAAGAAAGGAGCCTTCACAGCCTTGCAGGAGGTCAATAAGGACCACATCAGGTGTTTCTCCACAGGAGGAGATTCCACAGTGTGAAGACCACCACAGAAAAGGACTGCCTTCAGAGGCACATCCCTCGGACTTCTCATAAAAATAGGACCCTAAGCATCTTCTCCCTGTTGGTACCTCTGGGTCAGGCAGATGGAGGAGTTTCACAGGTTAGGACTAGCACTTTGAGTTAGACTTGGAAGCCTGGTGGTAACCAATACACCAACTGGATAATTGGTGTTACATTATAATTATGGCCTTCCGCTAACATCTTGGCTGCCAGATTTTGTAAGAACTCGAATTCCCAGATTATCAGCAAAGGCAGCTCCATATGGAGCAGGCTACAATAGTCTAACATGTGGTAATGATAGTGTGAGTCATTGATGCCAGGGCAGGGCAGTGTAATGCATTACAGTTGTAGACCAGTCAGTTTTTCAGTTCAGGTAGGGCCACAATGGGTGTACCAACCAAAGCTAAATAAATCCCTCTTGGCCATGGCCTCCACCTGCTGTTCCAGGAAGACCCCAAGCCATGGAATGCTTCTTCATGGGAGGGTGACCCCACAGAGCTCTCATGAAGCCAAGATATTTCTGGACGAACAGCAACTCTGTCTTCCCTTCTTACCCTCTCAAATTGAGATAGCCATGGGGTGAGAATGATTCATCCAATCCCCTCTTTGCACTTTGCTCATGTCAATTTCCCCACCCACACTTACCAGAACACCCAATTTAACCATTCCTTAGTCAATTTCGGAGGGAAACTCCCTAACTTGGTTTGACTCTGCTAACTTAAGTAGCCTACACCTTTCCCAAGCATCGATTAAAGTAAACCTGTTTGTTCTGCAGCTCAGCAACTGTGTTTCGAATCGCGTGAAAAACTGAATGAAAGTCATCAGAGGAAAAAAAAATTAAAAAAAATAAATTTGAAAAATTAAATTTGAAATTTTAAACTTAAAATTTAAATTTGAAAAATTAAATTTGAAAAATCAAGGAGATTAAATTTAAATTTAAAAATAAAAAAAAAGATTTTTCAAGAGGGTATGGTAGACCCTCCGTCATGTTTTCTGAATGATCGCACTGACAGATCCACCCTTGATATGAGGCACTTTCCAACATTCCTGCAACATTCCACACACTGACAAACACTGCATTTCTGCAGCATTCCTATGGTTCTACCTTTTTCAGGGGAGACATGCCGGTAAGTTTTGCCTCCTCTTTTTCCATCTGGGCTATCGCTTCCTCATTCTTTTTCTGTCCTTTGACAAAAGCATTGCCCTGGAACTCTTGTTGTTTCAGTTTTGCCACGGAGACCCAAGCCGGCCGAAAGGATGGGCTTCCCAAAAGCACCACTGGAACTTGTTCTAGAAGAGAAAGGGATGGAAATACAGCTCCACATTTCAGCTTTCTCCTTCTCAGCTGTGACCTACCTGGGCTCTGCTTCAAGCCCACCTCCTCATGGTTCTGCCCTGGTTGTCCCCTTGCTTGTAAGGATCTACCTGCCGCAGGTGGGACCGGCTCTCCCATTAGGTACGGCAAGGCAGCAGGTTCTGGTGCAAGCTATTTGAAGTCAAGATGTCCCCAGTTATTCCCTTGGCTTTGAACAAAACAAAACTGTGGAGATTTTGATTTTTAGCACAGTAAGCAACCTTCTCCAACATGGAACCCTCCAGATATGCTCTCCTACAATACCCATCGATTTCTCACTGTAGACGAACGACAGTGTAACTAGGGAAAATTGTTCTGAAGGAACAGTCTGACGGGAAGGGCTTCTCACCTCTGGTTTTTACCTGATTTCTATGCACACATAGCTCTCTTAGGGTCTGTTTTAACCTTCACATTACCACTGTCAAACGAGCCCTAAAGACCATTTGGTTCAAAGAAAGAAAGATAATGAAGAGACCAATAAATAATCACCACTTGGTATGTTTGTACTGCAGATGTAAATTGCTTAACCCAGTTTCCTCCCAGAAACTGGAGTTCTGTAAGCAGTAGGCAGGAGGGTTCAAATAAGAGAAATTATGGGATTCCTGATGTGCCAGGATTTTTGAGGTGGATGAAGCCCTACAATAAGGAACGAGCATAACATCAATACTGTTCAAGGTGGTGGAGAAATCAGGGTTCTCAAATGCATGGAGCATAATAGGGGAAAAGGACAGGGATGGTGGAAGAAGCTAAAAATCAGTGTATATAGAGGCACTGCTTTTTGGATTCGGCACATTGTTGTAGCGAGCTCTTTCCTGCATCTTTCAGCACTACTCTTACTGTTCACACATCAATGAACAGCCCAAGGATCTGAGCAGCGCTGAAGAGGACAGAGGGAATGGCTTTGAAGGGCAGGAGAAAGAGCTGCTACCAAGCACAGTCAGATAAGAGGGCCTTGAGTCCCGGCCAAGGAAGTAGTGTGAGAAAACACCTCAGACAAGCCCCTCCCTAGTTCACACAAAGATAAAGAGAGAGAGGCAGAAACCACATTCAGACGTGCAAGGTTCTGTTACTAGTGCTGTTGCAATAAAAGCAGCATTGGTAAGCACTGACCTCTATGGCAATGGTTTCTTAGTCTGGCCTACCTTGTTGGCTGACATTGTCCCATTTCAGTAGGAGAAATACCTGAAGGTTTGATTGCTTGCTGTTTGGTCCCTCCTTCTCCAGGTTTGGCCTTGAGCAGATTTTTCTCTTGGATGCTGCAGTTTGCAACCAAACCCTTAACACCACTTGTAAGATTTTGAACTGAGGTTCCAGAACTTGGTTCCTTGGCTTCGACTTTTACAGAGGATGGTAGAGAAGCTGCCAATGGAAGCAGTTTGGGAAGGTCCTGATGATGTTCTGTTTGGTACTTCAGCAAAGAAGAGGTTCTCTTCAGCTTCACTCCAAATGGGCTCTCGCAGCTCGGCAGTTCCTCAGTGGAAGAATTCAGGTTGGCTGCCACGTTTCTGTCAAGTCTCTCAGGACTGCTTAAGATACTTATTTGTGACACTGCATCCAGTGGAGAGATCCCTTCAAACAACTCTGGTCTTATGGGAGATGTTGGCGAATTTCTAGGGCAGGAATTGTCTACAGAGCTTGAACCTCCTGAGAGAGATCTCTGCCAGGCTGGAGCAATGGTGAATCTCACTGGCTTAGCAGAAGTGGACTTTGTCTGGGTCTTGATCACCTCCTCCATAGCTTTGCTTTCTTCCTTGGTTATGACATTTCCCAGCTGAATTCCAGCAGGAGTGCTGACAGGAGGGCAGGTTTTGGAAGCAAGCTCAGTAGATCCCACAGTGGATGGTCTTCCAGAAGAAAGACTACCCGACTCTCCAACAGTGCTGTCCTCTGGCTTTCTGACACTGCTGTTCAGAATAGAGCAACTGAGTTCAGGTAGGAGGTATGGCTTCTTGCCCGCTGCATTCAGAAGCATAGGTCTATCAGGATCAACCTCCAATGTGGACAATGCTCCCTCAAAAGAATCTATTGGCTTTGCAGGGCCTTGAGAAAGCTCAAGTTTCATATCTGAAGGCCCTCTTCCACCTTCTTTGACAGTTAGGCTGTTCTTGTGCACTAAGTCCTTTGGGGCATCTGAGGAAACCTTCAGAACAGATGAAGGAGGTTGTGGAACGTACAGTGCAGGATCTGCCTCCAGAGAAACAGAGCTGTCTCCACAGACAGATCTATCACATGCTCTGGCTCGGTTCCTGGCAGGTTTAGAAACATTTGCTCTGACATCTGTTCGTCGTGAGCAGGCTATCTGAATCTCTTCCGCCTCAAGTTCTTTCCCCACATTATTCCCTAGCAAGGCAGAAGGTGATGCACTGTGGACCCCCATGGCTTTTGTTTTCAAATGAAAAGATTCAGAGTTCTCAGTGACTTCTGGACCATGCTGTGGCTTTTGATCATCCATGGGGGCCCGAGGTCCTTTCATCTCCTTGTATTCCACCTTGTCTCCTTCTTTGTACTTGATGAGAGAAGATGGTACATTTGGACAGGGCATGGGGATGCTAGCCTGGAGCTCAGTCTCCAGCAAGTTCTGGGTCTCTGATGGCAAGACACAAGCTCCATCTACAGGTAGGCCAGCACTGCAAGAATAAGGCAAAGCTTCAGAGGTTCTTGTCAAAGGCGGCGCATTGTCCGTCCAATCTTCATTTAAATTCACTGCATCGTGGCTCAGCAAGCCTACATAAGAAAAAAAAGGTAAGGGAAGAGAATGGTTTCCAGCTTCAAACCTTAATACAAGAAAGCTCTCTGTTGCATGCAGAGATATGTACCACACGCTGTTCACTTTACCTTCCCAGTCTGTCTTCTGGCCAGCAGCTTCTTCAAGGAACTTGGAGTGGCTTGTGTTTTCTTCATCAGGCTCCAGAAGATGCTGTTCCCGCAACACCTGTTCCACCTGGTGTGACAGAGAAAACCGTTTGGACAATCTGCAGAGGGCAGATTGCTCCATAAGTCCAGTGTAAACAGAAAGCTTCTCCACGAAGGAAGAGCATCCTTAGATTAGTCAACTGGCCTACGTTTAGAAAATGGAGCACACTTCCCTCTCTACTTCCTTAAGAATCAACCACCACTTTCCCCAGGTGTTCTCCAGATGTGTTGGGATGACCATTCCCAGCGTTCTGGGAGGTGAACCCCAAACTCATTATATTTTAGTGTGTTGTGGGCATACCCACAAAATAATTGCTGGGGGGGGGTTGCATCTAGTCCCAAAATACACTTTTCCCAGAAGGCAAAGGAGTATGGAGGCTCCCTTCCAGTTCTACCCTATTTTCCAGAAGACTTTTAACCTCCTCGGTTTACCTTTGCCCATTTAATTGGGGAGGTAGATATCCTTCCAAACACAGCAGTGGGCTGGCATTACCCCACAGTCTTATTTTCCAAGAATGTTTCTGGGGCATCTACAGAGCCCAGAGCTTGGAGCCTTGGGAATGAAAACAATGCTAAAGCTTTGATTTGCAGTGTGCCACAACCCATATGATTCTTTTCATCCTTTTCATCTTTTACTTTTTAAAGAATATAGCAGCCTGGGAGATAATCTCTGGGCACCTTCGTGCCCATGAGCATCCCGGTGGGAATGCAAGTCCAGCCCATTCGGAGAGGCTGAGGTCAGGGAAAGCTGTTCTACCACATGCAAAGATACGTCACTATTATGTAGTTGTTACCAGGGCCGCAACTGGGGGGGGCAAGCAGGGCATGTGCCCTAGGCACCGCACTGGGGGGGGGGTGCCAAAATGAGTGCTGGGGGGGCGCCAAATGAGCACTGGGGGGGCACCAAAATGGGCACAAAATCCATGTTTGCCCCAGGTGATACAGACCCTAGTTGCGGGCCTGGTTGTTACTAACCTCCAGCAATAGAATTTTACAGCTTTGGTTGTTACAGCTTTTCTTTTGACTTTTTAAATCGCACAGTGCATTATCCTGCCCTATTATAATTAATGCTTGAATGGGAGTTCTCTCTCGGTTTTGGTTTTCTAGCAGACTGACAGCATTCACCTCTCCATCTTTTAACTCAGAGTCATTCTCCTTCCAGATTTTAGCCATAGATGGTTTTTATGCTACAGGTAGTCCTCGCTTAAAAACTGTCCGTTTAGTGACCATCTGGAGTTACGACAGCGCTGAAAAAACTATTTATGACCGTTCCTCATGCTTATGACTGTTGCAGCATGCCCACGATCATGTGATCACAATTCGGGCACTTGGCAACCGTCACGCATTCACGATGGTTGCAGTAGCCTGCAATCCCATGATCGCCATTTTCAACTTAACAGCTTCCGATAAGCAAAATCAATAGGGAACGGCATGATTCGCTTAACGACCCCATGGTTTGCTTAACGGTCAGGTGATTCACTTAACCACCACTGCAAAAATGGTCATAAAATTGGGTCCAGATTCGCTAATGACTGCATCGCTTAGCAACTTAAATTCCGGTCCGAATTGTGGTTGTTAAGCGAGAACTACCTGTATAACAGTTAAATCTATACTCATTGTTTGTCCTTTCTGCTGGTCTAAGGCCAAAATAAATTTATTGCGTTGCATGTACTGTAATGCACATTGGATCTCATCTGGCCAAGAATAGTCCTGAAACAGAAGTCCCTTGGATGGGTCAGAAGAGAAAATCTCTCTCTCCAAAGGATCTTTTCTCCCAGACGTACTTACAGGAAGATGATGGGTCTTCTTCGCAAAGCCCTTCTGCTTGCGTGGGTTCATGGCAATCCTGTGCCTGGCTGCCGAGGTGTCCAGGCACCCCAGGGGAGAAGCAGGTGTATTGAAATCAACTGGAAGCACCTGCCAGAGGGGTGAGGCAGGGATCCCCAGAGGGTGTGTGCTGAGATGCTTAGAAGGAGATTCTGAAACAACCTACAGAAGCAGATCCATCCATGTGCGTCAGCTCTCGTCTATATTCTGCACAGCTTTACCGTTCAATGTTTTTATGCATTCTTTTAAACCACTATGCTGCAAACCGCTGGGAGTCGCGGGAAATGCAGCAATGCATAACCACTGTAAATCAATTTCATGCTTAGGGTTAAAAACGGTTTGGACCTGATGGGCTCAGAACTTCACCTGTTCAGACGAAAAATAAATAACGTATTAAGCAGCCAAGAATCTGCTTTTGGTCCTGGCGGCGAAGGTGATAGGTTTCCCTCTGCATGGGGTGGGAAGTGGAGCGCAATGGAGGTAACAGAAGTATTCTAGCCCCCTCTTTTTCCCCCAAAAGACAGCACTTATTCAAGAAGCCACGAAAAAAATCTCACCTGCCCTCTAATTCAATCAGATGGCTGCTTTGTCATCCTTCCATCCTTGTTATTTATCTACATTTATTTCAAAACATGAGCTTGGCCTCCTCTGACTTCTTCAAAAGGCTTGGACAGCTGAAATGCAGCTGAACTTTTTTGTGGCTTCTTGAATAAATATGGCATTAAAAGAAAAGATGGGTTTTCTTTCCCCTCCCCCCAAATGCATTTCGCTCCCACAACATGACTGAGGGATGCACTTAATGTTTGTCTGGGTCCAAATATTGTTCCCATCTTCTAATATTTCTCCTTCTGGGCAGGCTTGGCCACCTAGAAAATTGACCTGTCTGACAACAATAAAAAAAACTGGTCATCAAATAGTCTTTCCTAAAGTATTATTCGGGGATGGTGAATAGTGTTAGAATAGCAAATTAACGTTGTAAAGTGACTATTCCATGGTATCACAAATTTACATTATCAGAACAGGGTGATAAGGAGGGCTATTAAAATCAGAAATCTTTTAAGGAAAAGAACTAAAACACATTTGTACTAAATTCATACTAGTATGTAGTTGGGCTATTAAAAGGAGCCAAATGTTATTTTTTAATCCACATTTTTTAAAAATAATTTTTCAGGCTTATTTTTTTTTTAATTAAACAGAACTAAAAGGCTAGGGACGCGGTGGCGCTGCGGGTTAAACTGCTGAGCTGCCGATCGGAAGGTCGGCGGTTCGAAACCGCGCGGCGGGGTGAGCTCCCGTTGCTCGTCCCAGCTCCTGCTCACCTAGCAGTTCGAAAACATGCCAATATGAGTAGATCAATAGGTACCGCTTCGGCGGGAAGGTAACGGCGTTCCGAGTCGTCATGCTGGCCACATGACCCGGAAGTGTCTATGACAACGCCGGCTCCAAGGCTTAGAAACGGAGATGAGCACCGCCCCCTAGAGTCGGATTCGACTGGACTTTACGTCAAGGGAAACCTTTACCTTTACTAAAAGGCTAAAAAGAAACTAGAAAGAGAAGCAGCAAAAGGAAAGGAACAAAAATACTATCTCAGACACATATATACATATGTAAAGTTTTATACAACTGTTTCAATAAAGGATGAGCATACAGTATTTCATTATAACTGTTCATACATATTCTATTCTGGTTTCTCTCCAGATTGCCTACATCTTTTACATTTTACTTTCTAGTTAACAGACTTATTTATTTATTTATGTAATTTCTTTATACAGCCACCCATCTCACTGCTGTGACTCTGGGAAGCTTAGTAAAGGTAAAGGTATCCCTTGACATTAAGTTCAGCCATGTCCAACTCTAGGGGGCGGTGCTCATCTCCATTTCAAAGCCGAAGAGCCGGCGTTTGTCCATAGACACTTCCGTGGTCATGTGGCCGGCATGACTAAACAGAACGCCGTTACCTGCCCGCCAAAGCGGTGCCTATTAATCTACTCACATTGGCATGTTTTCGAACTGCTAGGTTGGCAGGAGTTGGGACTAGCTTACCAAGTTAAAAATCCAGAAAACAATACAAAATCAACCTGGACATAACCACAACAATCTTAAAAACAACAAAACTATTAACAACATCATCAGTGGCAGAGCACCATTCCTGAAAAGTTTTCCCACGTATGTGTATATGTACAGTGTTTATAGACAGCATGTTTCTCCTTGCTCATGACATCTCCCCACACATTCTTCTACCCATGCATTTAATCCAGCTGTGTTTCATTGTCTAGACCAGTACTTCTCAACCTCGGTAACTTTAAAATGTGTGGACTTCAATCCCAGGATTCCCCAGCCAGTCCATGCTGACTGGGGAATCCTGGGATTGAAATCCACACATCCTGAAGTTGCTGAGGTTGAGAAGCACTGGTCTAGATCCCCTCCGAAACTTACCAACTGCCACATGCAGTCTGCAACAGAAGATGCTTTGTGCGCAGCAAGCCTGGCCTGACTTCTGCATTTAAAGCAAACTTCACAAAGTCCTCCTCGTCAAGACAGTGCTAGGATAGGCTGACCAAGGGTCTGTTTTGCTACAAGTCAGATTTACTTCAGTAGCAGGAAAATCAGATATTTACCTGATCATCTTCACCGTCTGTCTCCTCGAAACTCAAAGAGCTGCGCCACTGGACGGGGTTGGAAGCCTGCAGGTATGTGTGTGAGAAAGAAAATTATGGGAAATAAGAAACACAGGATTTTAGGAGCCTATTAGGAGTCTATTAGGAGTTAGGAGAAAACACCGAAGGGTGTGTGGGATGATCCTGGACAGAGAGACATTCACAAGGATGACAAGATACTTGACATTCAGTGACAGACTAAAACAGCTGACCTTTCAACAAGCCAGGGCTTGCCGATACACCCCACTCCTGAGCATTAAGTTGAAATGTTACATTTACAGAGTGGCATTGAAGGGATGGATGTCCAGAGGCAAAGTATCTGCGCACAATAATTGCTGGGGAGCAAAAGCAGAAGGCCTGGTCGCTATGGGAAGCCAACTGCTAAGTTAGATTGACCTCTGGTCCAATCCAGTTGAGCTCTTTTGTTTGGAAAGTCCTCTCCTGGGCTGTGAGAGCCATTGCCAAATCAGATTTATAAAAAGAAACCACCAGTTAAGAGCTGCTATTTTTGTGTTCCTTGACCAACTTGGACGAGAAGCCCCTGTGAAGCTGATTCAACGTTATGCTACTCAATTCCATCCTGTCCAAAACTAACAAAGGCAGAAAGGAACAAGGTCCTCTTCTGCTCGTTCTCAGGCACTTGGCTTTAAAAGTACGATAGGAATAATACAGAGGTTTTTATTTTCTTGGCTTGGAGGACTTTCTCCTTTTTTACAAAAAAAAAAAAAAAAGCACATCACTGTGACAGCTATGATCTGGAGACTAGACTATCCAAGTAATTATTAAAGAAAGATGACGCTGAAGAAAAAAAAATAAACACATCATCAAGCCTTCTTCATGCCTGCCAAAAGACCAAGAAGACTGATCTCATGAGACAATACTTTAAGCTTTCATTAAAGTAAAAAATGCTCACAATAATCTTACTCTGCAGTTCCCAGTGATTCCTTCCTTGTATTTTCCACAAACTGTGGTGAGGACATATCTCTAAAGAGCAATTTATTCTGTGCCTTCAGTTTCTCCCAATAACTGGGAATGTTGCTATATCTGAACATTAAATGCAAAAGATGATCTGTGCCAGTGTTTCTCAACCTTGGCAACTTGAAGATGGGTGGACTTCAACTCCCAGAATTCCCCAGCCAGCATTCCCCATTCCCCTGGCTGGGGAATTCTGGGAATTGAAGTCCACCCACCTTAAAGTTGCCAAGGTTGAGAAACACTGATTTATGCTCGTAAGGGGTTCTCAATAGATATGGCTTTATAATATGTCAACTCAGGCAAGGCAGGTTGAATGTGGTTCTAGTGGGTATATAAACCTACTTTCTTTGAGTTAAGGTTGTTAACTGCACAAAACATATTATTTAGGGAGGGCTGTTCTCTGTGATTTCTCTGCTAAGAAACTTCACTGGACACATACCTGAGCTGTGGAAGAGGTCAGAATATCATGGAGGCTGGAGATTTCTGGAGGGCTCCTGGGCAAGCCATCTTCTTCTGAAACAGGGCCCACTTCTTCCATCCTTTTGCCAGCAATAACTACAAGGGGTGACTCAAGGCAGAGATTTTGCTGCAACTGAAGGTGTTGGGGGTAGAGGAATTATTTTAAAAATGACAGCAAAGGAGGAGTCTTAAAAAAGAAGCTGTTTGTTATTTACAAATGAGTTGGGCTGAAGGAGTCAAAAGTCAGTCCGCTGTTGAACAAACTTAAACAAATTCCACTTTAGTATAATTTGAACTCATTGGTTTCTGTCCTGTCTCTTGGAGTAACGAAGAACAAGCTTGTTTCATCATCTACATGAGTATCTTTCAACTGAAAATAGTTATTGCAGACTTTCTTAATTTCCATACCCAGATGCAACCCCTGGGGAGAACCAAGGACTATTTTCCTATTTGTTATAGGTAGTCCTTGCTTAACAACTGTTCATTTAGTGACTGTTCAAAGTTACAACAGCGCTGAAAAAAACGATTTACTACCATTCCTCACGCTCATGACCTTTGCAGCATCCCCATGGTCATGTGATTGCAATTCGGGCGCTTGGCAACCGTCACACATTCACAACAGTTGCAGCATCCTGGGATCACACGATCACCATTTGCAACCTTCCCAGCCAGCTTCTAATAAGCTAAATCAATAGGGCACTGCCACAAAAATGGTCATAAAATCAGATTTGGATTTGCTTAACAACAGCACTGCTTAACAACCTAAATTCCAGTCCCAATTATGGTTGTTAAGCGCGGACTACCTGTAACTCTTTTTGATGAGAGTTTTTGAGGGTTATGTTTATGCCCAAGTTGCTTCACGAGCATTTGAGATTAAAATTCACAAGAAGTCCCTCTCACCTGGAAATTTTTCGCCTTCCCAGGGAAATCCTCCTGTGCGGATGCTTCCCCAGGCACATCACACAATGCTTTGGAAAGCAAGGTGCTGTCGTGCGATAAGGCTTGGTTTCCCACACTTCCATTGGAGCTGAAAGGTGAACAAGTAAATCCGTTCTGACTTTTCAAATATTGCCATTTAAATGCTGCCTTTAAAGGGAAATAACGAAACCTTTAAGCAAGGTTGACTGGGGAATTCTGGGAGTTGAAGTCCACACATCTTCAAGCTGCCAAGGTTCAGAAAGACTAAATCTTTGAAGAATATATGGTTTCAATATGGCTTTTATCTGTTGCAAACCTTCAGAATGGAATCTATGAAACAAAGTCCATTGCAAACATAAGAGTTAAAAATAAACCTTAAATAAATCAACCACACTGGGGGTGGCCCTCCAGATGTTCTTGTAGCCATTCTCTTAGGACTGTAACCAGCATGGCCATCATGGCAGGAAGACAACTTCTGGAGAGCTATGGTTCCCCACCTCTGATGCACATCTTGGCATTATATCTATACAAGCAGAGGCATTGGCTTCTGAGATCCACATCTCTTTATTTCTTACAGGTAGTCCTCAACTTACGACTATTTGTTTAGTGACCGTTCAAAGTTACGACGGCACTGAAAAAAGTGACTTACGACCAGTCCTCACATTTACAATCATCGCAGCATCCCTGCAGTCATGTGATCAAAATCCAGGTGCTTGGCAACAGGTGTGTATTTCTGATGGCTGCAGCATTTC
This sequence comes from Candoia aspera, assembly GCF_035149785.1. Lineage (NCBI taxonomy): Eukaryota > Metazoa > Chordata > Lepidosauria > Squamata > Candoiidae > Candoia > Candoia aspera. Next base: position 5,823,931 of record NC_086164.1, read on the forward strand.
GGGGTCACATGATCACCATTTGTGACCTTCCCAGACAGCTTCTGACAAGCAAAGTCAATGGGGGAAGCCAGATTCTCTTAACAACCACAGTGATTCACTTAATGACCACGGCAAAAATACAACCCCACATGGCTAATTAGCACCGTCTGGATGGATTTTCAGAAAAGGGGCGGCCCGATTCCATCCCCTTCTGCATTTCTGCAAGTGAAACCATCCCGAGGGCAATTTTTCACCGCACAAGCTGTTTTGAGGCACGCTGCAAACGGGGAAGAGGAAATTCCTCACATTCCAGCCCAGCACTGAGATTTGTTTACGCACCAAATGGAATGACATGAGTTCCTCGCTGCAGGACAAGCCAGCTTGCTTGTTGACACAAGATGGGCCGGAAAACTTACTCAGTATCGGCAGGCAAATGGTGCAAGATGGAGTCCAGGTTGGGAGAGCTGATATCACTGTTGGACCGGTTCAGCTTTAGTTTCATCTCCTCCGTGGGAGACGGCAGCTCTTTGCTCTTCTTTTTCTTGGCAAAGAAGTTCTTAAATGTCTGAAACTTGGATTTTTTCTTCCCTGTGCAAAAAAAAAAGTGTCAGCTATCTAACTGGGATAAACTGAGTTTCAACAACCAAAGCAAAACTAAACTTCTTGGAATACAAGACCTGCGACAAGCAAAGGCCATCTTTTATTATATTTCAGGTTATTTAGCTGCATTTCAAAGCACTGTTCTGCCTAATATTTGGGATTATTTAATTGCATTTCGATTTTTTATATATATAATTTTTATCAAAACTGTTAAGAAGGAAGATAAACACTAATGCAGACTAATATATGGTAAGGAAGAAAAAAAGAAAAAGAAAGAAATCAAAGAGAAAGCTAAAAGTTCAAGACAAGGGAAAAAAAGTAAAGGAAAAATAGAAAAGAAAGAAAAAAGATACAAAGCAGAGGCTTCTGATATTCTTCACAGCAATTATATGTACAATTATATTTTAACCTCTCTCTCTAAAGTTACATCCTGATTCTCTTCTTTCTATAATCTATCCTGTCTAATCATCAAACCATAAATCACAAGGTAGTTTCTTTCATTTTTATGCAAAAAGTCCATAAGAGGTTTCCAGGCACCAGTAAACGTAGATATTGTCTTTTCTCTAATCAAAGAAGGGATGCGGTGGCGCTGCGGGTTAAACCGCTGAGCTGCTGAGCTTGCCGATCGGAAGGTCGGCGGTTCGAATCTGCGTGACGGGGTGAGCTCCCGTTGCTAGTCCCAGCTCCTGCCAACCTAGCAGTTCAAAAACATGCAAATGTGAGTAGATTAATAGGTACCGCTTCGGCGGGCAGGTAACGGCGTTCCGTGTAGTCATGCCGGCCACATGACCACGGAAGTGTCTACGGACAAACGCCGGCTCTTCGGCTTTGAAACGGAGATGAGCACCGCCCCCTAGAGTTGGACACAACTGGACTTAATGTCAAGGGAAACCTACCTAATCAAAGAAGTCAATTCAGCTGTCTCAGCAAGATCTGTCAATCTCACCAAACGTTCCTCTATGGCCGGTAGGGTTGAATCCCTCCATCTTTGTGCATATCATAATCTCACCGCAGTAATCATATATTGAAATTATATTGAAATAATCCCGGGATTATTTAATTGCATTTCAAAGCCCTGTTCTGCCTGTATGTTGTTGTTGTTTATTCATTTAGTCGCCTCCGACTCTTCGTGACTTCATGGACTAGCCCACACCAGACCCTCCTGTCAGTCGTCAACACCCCCAGCTCCCCCAGGGAGGGGTCCGTCACCTCTAGAATATCATCCATCCACCTTGCCCTTGGTCGGCCCCTCTTCCTTTTGCCCTCCACTCTCCCCAGCGTTAGCATCCTCTCCAGGGTGTCCTGTCTTCTCATCATGTGGCCAAAGTATTTCAGTTTGGCCTTTAATATCATTCCCTCAAGTGAGCAGTCTGGCCTTATTTCCTGGAGGATGGACTGGTTGGATCTTCTTGCAGTCCAAGGAACTCTCAGAATCTTCCTCCAACACCACAGTTCCAAGGCATCGATCTTCCTTCTCTCAGCCTTCCTTATGGTCCAGCTCTCACAGCCATATGTTACTACAGGGAACACCATTGCTTTAACAATGCGGACCTTTGTTGTCAGTGTGATGTCTCTGCTCTTAACTATTTTATCGAGATTTGTCATTGCTCTTCTCCCAAGGATTAAGCGTCTTCTGATTTCCTGACTGCAGTCAGCATCTGCAGTAATCTTTGCACCTAGAAATACAAAGTCTTTCACTGCTTCTACATTTTCTCCCTCTATTTGCCAGCTATCAATCAAGCTGGTTGCCATAATCTTGGTTTTTTTGAGGTTTAGCTGCAAGCCAGCTTTTGCACTTTCTTCTTTCACCTTCATCATAAGGCTCCTCAGTTCCTCTTCGCTTTCAGCCATCAAAGTGGTATCATCTGCATATCTGAGATTGTTAATGTTTCTTCCAGAGATTTTAACTCCAGCCTTGGATTCCTCAAGACCAGATTGTCGCATGATGTGTTCTGCATACAAGTTGAATAGGTAGGGTGCGAGTATACAGCCCCGCCATACTCCTTTCCCAATCTTAAACCAGTCCGTTGTTCCGTGGTCTGTTCTTAACTGTTGCTACTTGGTCGTTATACAGATTCTTCAGGAGGCATACAAGATGACTTGGTATCCCCATACCACTAAGAACTTGCCACAATTTGTTACGGTCCACACAGTCAAAGGCTTTAGAATAGTCAATAAAACAGAAATAGATGTTTTTCTGAAACTCCCTGGCTTTTTCCATTATCCATCGGATATTGGCAATTTGGTCCCTAGTTCCTCTGCCTTTTCTAAACCCAGCTTGTACATCTGGCAATTCTCGCTCCATGAATTGCTGAAGTCTACCTTGCAGGATCTTGAGCATTACCTTACTGGCATGTGAAATGAGTGCCACTGTTCTATAGTTTGAACATTCTTTAGTGTTTCCCTTTTTTGGTATGGGGATATAAGTTGATTTTTTCCAGTCTGATGGCCATTCTTGTGTTTTCCAGATTTGCTGGCATATAGCATGCATTACCTTGACAGCATCATCTTGCAAGATTTTGAACAGTTCAGCTGGGATGCCGTCGTCTCCTGCTGCCTTGTTATTAGCAATGCTTCTTAAGGCCCATTCAACCTCACTCTTCAGGATGTCTGGCTCTAGCTCACTGACCACACCGTCAAAGCTATCCCCGATATTGTTATCCTTCCTATACAGGTCTTCCGTATATTCTTGCCACCTTTTCTTGATCTCTTCTTCTTCTGTTAGGTCCTTGCCATCTTTGTTTTTGATCATACCCATTTTGGCCTGGAATTTACCTCTGATGTTTCTAATTTTCTGGAAGAGGTCTCTTGTCCTTCCTATTCTATTGTCTTCTTCCACTTCCACGCATTGCTTGTTTAAAAATAATTCCTTATCTCTTCTGGCTAACCTCTGGAATTTTGCATTTAATTGGGCATATCTCCCCCTATCACTGTTGCCTTTTGCTTTTGTTCTTTCTTGGGCTACTTCTAGTGTCTCAGCAGACAGCCATTTTGCGCTTTCCTGGTTTTCGCTTTCTTTGGGATGTATTTCGTTGCCGCCTCCTGAACAATGTTGCGAACTTCTGTCCATGGCTCTTCCAGGACCCTATCTACTAAGTCCAGTCCCTTAAATCGAATTGAGATCATTCTGTCATTTTTTTGGATTGTATCCAAGCACTGCTTTAGCCACTTTACTATTAATTATGAAGGCTACTCCATTTCTTCTGTGGTCCTCTTGTCCACAGTAGTAGATCTGGTGGTCATTTGATGTGAAGTGGCCCATTCCAGTCCATTTCAGTTCACTGACGCCCAGAATGTCTATCTTTAATCTTGACATCTCACCAATAACCACATCCAATTTGCCCTGGCTCATCGATCTTACATTCCAGGTTCCAATGCTGTGTTGATCCTGAGAACATCAGATTCGCCGTTCACCACCAGCACCGTCGGCCGCTAGCCGTCCTTTCGGCTTTGAGCTAGCTGCGTCATCACGTCTGGGGCTAGTTGAACTCATCCTTTGTTCCTCCCCAGTAGCATTTTGACCATCTTCCGACCTGGGGGTCTCATCTTCCGATGGTATACCGACATATCTCTGGTTGTACTGATCCATTTAGTTTTCACGGCAAGAATACTGGGGTGGGTTGCCATTGCCTTCCCCAGGGATCGCATTTAGTCTGACCTCTCTGTCACGACCTTCCTGTCTTGGGTGGCCCTTCACGGTTTAGCTCATGGCATCATTGAGGTGCTCAAGCTCCAGCACCACGACAAGGTAACGATCCTTTGCTGAAGTCTGCCTGTATATTGGAAGGGATTTGTTTCCTTCACAGGTGCTGTCGCTTCTGATGTTAGCATTGATGGCTGTTGACTACTAGGACAAAGCAACAGCAGAACAATTTTATTTATTTATTTATTTATTTATTTATTTATTTATTATAAAATTTCTCTGCCACCCATCTCATACACAATGACTCTGGGTGGCTTACAAAGAATAAAAATAATATAAAAACATATACATACAATATAAATATCGAATATAAAACATAAAATTCAAAATGGGCAATGAGATCTTATCCTAGCATCCTCATGGGGCCAACCACCCTCATGAAGAGCTGTCACCCCTCCTATCCCAGGCCAGGTGGCATAGCCAAGTTTTTACGCCCTTTCGAAAGGCCGGGAGAGTGGGGGCTTGTCTTTTGTTTTTGTCTTATGGCTACCAGCTGAAGCTGAGCTGCAATATACAAGAAGGGCTGTTTGATTCCTAGAGAAACCACAGCTACATGGAAAATTAACCTTGCATTTCTGGGCCACGGGGGCTAAATCCTTCCACGGACAACTTGGGGGCTCCATGTATAAGACCCAGAGAAAGCGTCCAACCCTTGGACATCACGTTTCAGAGACAAGACAGCTCCGTGGGGGATGCTGCAGATGCCTCTGGGTTGCAGAGGAATCATGAGATTAGCAGAGCCTAGCTCAAGAGCCACTGTAGTCTATTCTTCGGCTCAACCAGAGGCGAGCAACGTAATCCATTCTCACAGCTGGAGGACTGCTTTGGAAAAAAGACAAACAAACAAAGCATCCTTTAAGTGGGTGTTTGTCTCCTCCTTCCCCTGCAAATCACTTTTTATCCCCCCCACCCACGCACCCCGGTGCCAGGAAGCATGGTGGGAACAAGACCGTGACACCATTAGCTGGAGACAGTGACCGCCTTGAGACCCAAACAACGGAATCTCTACCTGTTCTTCCTCTGCCCGGCTGGAGAGGACCCGGGTGCGGTGGGGACACTGAACACGCTTTGATACATAGAGCTGGAGAACCCTCAAGCTGCTGATTGAATTGACCCATTTTCTGGGTTTCCAAAATAGAGTGAACCATGATCTTACTACAGGTAGTCCTCGCTTAACAACCATTTGTTTAGCAGCAACCATCCAGAGTTATGACAGTGCTAAAAAACCAACTTGCAACTGTTCCTCACACTTACGACCGTCACAGCTTCCCCAAGATCACATGTTTGTGACTCCGGCACTTGGCAACCATCACGCATTTATGATGGTTGCAGTGTCCTGCGGTCACGTGATCACCATTTTCGACCTTCACAGCTGGGAACCTCATGATTCGCTTAACAACTGTGGTGATTCGCTTAATGGCCACATCGCTTAGGGACTGAATTCCAGTCCCAACTGTGGTTGTTAAGCAAGGAGTACCTGTACCCACACTGAGGCTGCGAATAGAAGGGAAACCTAACCAAGGTTAACTATGACCAAGCTTAGCATTGATAGGAATGCAGCCACCATTTCACTGACCTGGTTACATGTTTTGTGTGAACCCCACCAATGATTTGGGACCTGTAAACTGCCTGATGGCAATTCACAGCCAACAGACCAAGCACTCCTTTAGCATTCTTCCCCAGGATCCCAGCGGCAGGGGCTGCACCCGAGCATCACCATTTTCATAACAAGGATAAGATCCTCATTCATAAGAATAAGGAGGGCTTCAGCTGCTGTTAGAATGAGGGAGCTTGCCCTTTGGCAGAACACGAGCTCATGCAGGAGAAAAGACAGAGGGGTAAAAAGAGTGAAGTCTCTGAGACTGGTCCTTGAAAACTGCAGACGGACAGATTCAGCCTTCGGGCTGTCAGACACTGACCTCTAGATCACAACAACTTGAAAACTGCCATTCACACTGTCATTTACCAACTCACCTGAAAATTGGTCACCCGCTTCTTCGCCTTCCAACACCTCGGGTTGCTCCTCCGATGTGGTCATTGTGATGCAGTCCCTAGATTTCCAAGCAGAGGACGGGAGAAGAAAAATATCCAGGTGGTTACATCCAATGCAAGACACTGCCGAATTCATCTCCCAGCAGCAAAACAGCCACATGCTATCTGAAGCTGCTCTGGGGAACAGCACAGCCAACGAGGATCTGTGGCACTTTTCATGGCATCGTGTTCCACAGCTCCAAACTGAAAAATATACTTGCTTTTCAGAAAGACTCACCCTGCCTTTCAGGAAGTTGGGATCAAGAGAGGAAAGAAACCATTAAATGCTGTGCACTTTTTATTTTAACACTGCTGGAGGAAAGAAACCCAGAGGTCCAGCCCTTTTCTGGCTCAAGAAAACTTCTGCCAAGGCATCCAGGAAGCTGCAGCCTGAAGTGGACTCAATCCAAACATCTCCGGCTTGGGGGTATTTTTAATGGAAGGTTCTAGTCCTTACTGTTCTTGATAAGGAAAAAAAAAGGCATGGTATGTGCATTTCTGACCAAAAATGATTTAAAAATTAGAGGTGGGGAGGGTTTCAGGCAATTCTTGAGCGTACAGCTAAGCCCATCTGACATTTTCCTTTCGCAGTGATGCTGTTCTTTGGCCCAAGACTTGGAAATTCCCAAATCTTCTTCCACTTATTCTTGTTTTGTTCCTCTCTCTGGGCAGCCATGGGGAAGAAGCACACCCATCCACCCCAGATTATGACAGAGTTTGCAATCACCCTAAGCCATAATGTGGTTTGCTTGATTTTGACTTAGCATTTGTAAGAACCCATCCACTGTGGGTTTGCACATCACGGTTTATGGCTCAGCATGGAATGGAAACCCTGTCAACTGCAACTAATGCCACAAATCACAATTTATCAATTATAAAACTGTGGATCAGCTGCAAAGCATATTCTGTTCTGGAGCAAACTTTCTTTTATGACCCATAAATATATTAAACTAAGAAAGTAAATATGGAAAGAGAGCCAGTTTGGTGTAGCGGTGAAGGCAACAGTCTAGAAACCAGGAGACTGGGAGTTCTAGTCCCACCTTAGGCACGAAGCCAGCTGGGTGACCTTGGGCCAGTCCCTCCCTCTCAACCCTAGGAAGGAGGCAATGGCAAAGCACTTCTGAAAAACCTTGCCAAGAAAACTGCAGGGACTGGTCCAGGCAGTCTCTGAGAATTGGACACAGTTGAACAGGTTAAATATATATATATATTTAAAAGTCACATTTCCATCTTAGCATCCAAGTCATTTTTAATATGAATAACAACAAAATTAAAAGCTGTTAGGATCTTCACTGGGTCACACGCCCTCTAAATTTGGTTCTTTTGCAGACAAAGAGAGATTTGACAGAGCAGGAACAAGATAACTTGGGGACAGAGGGGTCTCTTCATTTTAGCTTGAATTACAAGGAAGAGCATGCCTTTTATTAGCATTTGAGCAACGGGTAGGGAAGAGGATTCCATTAGCAGGGTCAGTAAAGCAAATCCTAACAGAAAACGGCTGTTTTGATTGTCCTCTGCCCCTCTAAAAGTAGCAGAAGGGAATTCTTTTTGCATAATTACACAAGCCAAAGGGAATGGAAGGCAGGCTGAATTTCTGCAGCCAAACAAACAGAAAAGAAATGATTGGGTTTGCAAAAGGTGATGCCCACCACCCTGAGCCACCTATCATAAGTTTCACGCTCCACCAATTTTGCACAGTCCACTATTTCAATCCCCCACAACAAGGCCCCACCCTTTTCATTCCAAATATTGAGCCAGGTGTGTCCCTTCATCCTGCAGCCCCTGTGCCCCTTTCCCAGAGAATCATTTTCATTGAAAGAAAATTACTGTTCCTTTTGGCGATTCCTCTATGGCTTTTCCATGCGCCTTGTGATGAGCAAGCCACACATTTGAGCAAGCACAGAAAAAGCCACAGGTCAACAATGCGGCCTGTTGCGCTGAGCAATGTAAAGGCTCTGTTAGGTAAAAGGAAGATCTCCCTTGAGTTAAACTCGACCTTTGGTAACTACTCGAACAAGTCCGTATCGTTTTCTTGGCAACAATATGGAAGTGGTTCATCCCTGCCTTCTGAGACATGATTCCTACCTTGGGCAGGGGGTTGACCTAGAAGACCTCCAAGGTCCCTTCTAACCCTATGATTCTATGATTCTACGTTTCTTCCTGGTGGTCTCCTACCCAAAGATTAACTCAGTCTGACCCCGATGAGCTTCTGAGATCAACCAGGATCGGTGAGGTGCCGCCACCTAGCTGGACTACAGTAACATCTCTAGTATCTCCAGAACATAAATATCCAGAGGGTTCCACGCTTGGCTATGCAAGTCAGAAGGGTGTGCATTCTTGGCACACGTACACCGGAACGCTAAGTGTGTCCGGATGTAAAACCACTGCAATGCCTGGAAAACCGGTTCTGACCTTTCTACAGTAACTGGAGGGAACTTCCAGTAGCAACAGGTTAGTGGGAAGTACTGGATAAGTAAGCAGGATAAAAGAATTACTCTAGGAGAGAAACAGCTTCCACACATCTCCACACTTCAGTCTGGACGAAGCCCTAACCAAGTTGTACCTTTGACCCTTAAAAGTAAATCTGACATAGATTTCAACACACACTGGAAACCATTCGGAAGCTACAAGCTAATACAAGGATTGGGACCTTAACCCAAGGGTGGGTTTATCGATGCAAAGAATTTGTATTTCAGTTTTACAAGATACTTAAATCCGAACAGATTCTAAGTAATATAGATTGAACCTTACAGCTCATGGTTTTACGTGCTGATTTATATTGTACTAACTAGGAGTCTTGCTATTCATTTTTAGTTCAAGTTTAATAGTGATTCTCAGTCCTCTAATGTTATATATGCATACGCATACACATATACATCCATCCTCCATGGGGATTCAAATATTATTATATTATTTATTCTTTTTCATCTTCTTTTTTGTGTTTTATGAGATGTTTTCTTTGAAGAGTTCAATTTTTCAAAAAGCACAACCAACGTGATGGGACAAATGCCAGGTTTCATGCTGAGCCTAGCACACAGCAAGTGCGCCACACTATGGCTTGATGCATCCAACCCGCTAAGTCATAATGCGGCTTGGTATAGGCTTGGTGTGTCATGGAAACCCAGGCACTGTGATTTCTAAGGCAAGGTTTATGAGCTGAGCATGATGCTCAAATTCGTCCAACTGTCCTTTACTTAAGGAGGCGTGGTCAAAGAAATCCATGGTTTAGCGCAATGAGTGACTTTATCCCTACTGCTTCATCCTCTCAAAGTTCTGAGATGTGGCTGTGAGACCTGCTGGATGGTGGAGAAAGGTGGCTTCTGGCCTTGTGGCTTCCGTGTCTTAGTGTTATTTCTTGCCTTTGTCCTACAACGCAACAAGAAATCCCTCTCTTGTTCAGGGCTTCACAGCCTCACAAACATCTACCCAATGTGTTTCTAATTCACCCTTGCTCTCCCATTCCACATCCAAGCAACAGTGTGCCTCACAACCAGCTTGTTTCTTTAAAAAAAAACATTGTGAAAAGCAAGGACGTTCTCTCTCCTCTTGCCCACCCCTCTCATTTCCTCCCCCCCCCCCCCCACTGTTACATGCAGGATATGGTATCATACTTCTGGAACAGGATCAGAGCAAAACTGGAAAATGCTTGGCGTTTTTTAAATTGCCAGGAAAGGCTCAGCGGTGCTCCGAGAAAGAGTCAATTACATTTCAATTGGTTGGGGTGGGGGGGACCTAAAGGGGGAGCAGGAGGCAATGTGTACAGATTAAATTTCCCCCAGTTTATTTGAGCCCAACTGGATTCAATACAGATGTTTTGTGGTCAAGGAATTCAATCAGCAAGGCGCCCTTGGGGTGAGTTGCAAGAAGGGTCCCTCTGCCATATCTAAATCTAAATCTACCATCAACATCTACCATCTACCATCTACAACAGTGTTTTTCAAACTTGGCAACTCTAAAATGTGTTAACGTCACGAGGTTCGCACATTTTAAAGCTGCCAAGTTTGAAAAACACTGATCTACAGCTTTTGGTGACCATGGGCATGTTCATTCTTACCATCAAGACAGAAAGAACAATCCTAATCCCGTTCTTGTCTACAGCCCTGCGATTTTCTGGACATCTCCCATCCATATGCTAATCAGGTTGAATCCAGCTTAGCTTTCCCAAATCAGTCCCTACCCCCCAACAAAGCTATCCATCTTCAGTTACTAGGTCCACAAAGAAAGGTGGTCCTGGGAACATGGTTCATATCAACATCTCTTTCACAGAACATACTGAATGCGGTGGGACTCAAATTGGAGCACGTACAATGGATGATACTGTTTTAGATCTAATCTTATCTACCTATATTTATAAAACCAACTTTCATAAATATGTTTGCATAACCTTACTCCATTCTTTACTTTCTTCCTCCCACTATTAGCTGACCACAAAATAAACAAAACCAGCTAATTTTAATAACAAACAAGCAAATGAAGATGTTTTATAAGGCTGCCTGCGTTTTTTTTTTCAAAAATGTGAACGTCCCTCCCCTATTTGGGGAGTTGTCATGTTATCACTCTTATTTGATGTTCCAATCCCACCCAGTTTTGAAAAATTTGAACCCTCCTCCACCTCATTCAACAGAAGACTTCATCAAACAGCTTATCTCACCTGAAAGAGTCTCTTATCACAAACTAACCACGCTCCCTTTTCAAAATCCTAGAAAGGATACAAACACAAAGGCTTTTTTGAACTCATACAGCCTTATTTCTTAGTAAACAGGCATCATGGAGCAATGAAATCCCATTCTAATCAATAGGGCTGAACACCACATAATTCAAAATAAAATTGCAGTCCAGTATCTGACGCATTCTTGGTCCTGAGCTATGAAGCTCCCTCCACTCCTCTTTCTAATAAACTTGCACAGGATTGTGGTGTTCATGATCATTACCCCCCCCCCTTTTTTTAAATAGCTTTTCAGGAAAAGCAAGAAGTGTTATTTGGCAGTTCCTCTGTCAAATGAAATATGTATTCTTTCCAAAGCATTTTCAAGCAAAGTGGCATTTTCAAATCTGCAGACTTTGCTTACAGGTTTACAGCCAAAGACTATTTATTACAGAAGAACAGAGGTTGCAACAAGGAACACACTGGGGGGGCAAGAAGACAGATTCCTATGTTGCCTTTTGCTTCCAGCATCCATTAAGTTGGTCTCTCTTTCGAAGAAATAAAAAAAGCAAGAAAGTGTAAATTAAAACCACTTACTTGTTACTTTTCAGGCAGTTGTAAAAACCTGCCATGGTCTCTCATCTGCAGTCAGTCAATCCACAAATATTTGAGACTTCATCTTGCATGCAGAAAGGCACTTCCCGCCCCCATCAAGCTGCTGAACTGAACACTTAGACAGTCCAACTTGCCAATTTCCCAACACAACAACGAAGATATGACAGCCAGCTTGCTGATACAATGTGAAGCTAGAGTAGCTTCTGCAGAACTGGATCCAAGGAAGCCCGTGCTCGTTCCCAACCCTGGTACGAACTGTTAACTCCCCCTTTCCTCTTTCTCTCAATTTCCAGCTCAACCAAACCACAGCATCCTGAGGCCAAAATACCAACCATTTGTCTCTTTTTGGCAGAGATAACAAGGGCCTTGGGATGAGCGAAGAAGGAACTGTCCCATCTCCACGGGGGGGGGGGGATAGTTTTAATCATTGCAGTCAAACATTTGGAACAAAAAAGGAAACTAAAGAATCAGTGTCAACAGTTCATCAAGAACAATATCGAGTTGTTCCTTTTGGCAAGGAGGAATGAGTAAATGCTGCAAAATGTTGCAACACGCATTATTGTTACTCTGGTTGCAACCAGTTCACCCAGTTCCTTTTCTTCCAGTGGCCAGCAACATTCGGTGGCCAGTTGTTTTTGTCTCTTTGGACTCTTGCTGAAGTTTGCAGAGATGTCTCTACTTAAACCTGCATCCTGCTGGCTTGACTCCAAGAGGAGGGAACGCATTCACATCAGAAACAGGAAGGAATGATGGTTAGGGCAATGTAGTGCCCTTCTTACCTTTTTATTAATCAGGATTTGCCATTACTTCATGCCATTTCCTTTTTCCAGAATCCTCCCCATGGTACAAGCCTGCAAGTTATTCTAGGGAAGGAGGTGAGGCTGAACCTTTTTCTCTCTCTTAGTTAGACTGCAACTGAAGATTAATAAAAATGGAGCCTTCCTAATATTCAGAAGCAAATTAGAATTAATGAATTAGTGAAGCTCTAATATGGCTCTCCTTCTGAGCAGCACAACCTTGTGCATATTTACTAGAAAGGAAACAGAATTGTCTCTTACATAAGGTTGCATCCAGGGAGCAGATTGAAAATAGGTTGGATTTGGGGTTGTTCATTTAACTTGGTCGCCTGCTGATGACCAGTTAAGGGCATCTGAAGTTTCCACAGCTAGAAGCACTGGAAGGCCATTTTTCTTTATTGAGCATTGATGGCTGGAGGCACCTAGCTTATATCACACATATTCAAGATCCCACTTCCCATGGAGGAGATCTCTGTACATATCTAAGCACTGAGAGCTGTCTCATGTATACTGGGCCGGTAGCTCTCTTAGTGAGTAAGAGAAAGATTTCCTCCGTTGATTAAGCAGATTATCATTTCCATCTTACAGAAAATCCCCAACCTCTGCCATGCTTTGCATACCAACGGCTGAGTTCTCACACGACAATAAACTATGATCCTTGGTTTGCAAATCCCAATAGCCCATACACCACAAGACTAAAAGCCCAAACCACGCAACCCGGGTTGTGGTTTAGCACCATGTGTGAACCCCATTTCTCTCTCTCTGTCTAGCATTTGAACGGGAAAGGCTGCAAGACGCTGTCTAACGCTGAAGGCATCAGCATGGGAAACCTGATCAGAAATAGACACAGAAACATGTAAAAAGAGAAAGAGGCAGAAGTGCAAAAAACGAAGAAGAAAAACCCAAAAAAGATTTAAAGGACCGTAGCTGGGCCAAAATGCTTTCTTGGCTGAACTATAACGACAGAATAAAAATGAGGAATGGCCCAGCCCAACAAGAGTGAGAACCAAGTCTCCTTTCAGGCTGAAGCTAGCTTTGCAAACTGGCCCTGGGTTGGGGGTGCTTAACTTCATCCATATTAAACCCTGCCTAATGTATCTGTGGGCCCCCACCCTGCACACGTCCCTTAACATCGCCTTCAGATGTCACGCACCCTTTAAGCTTTTTCCTCAAGCAGCCCAAGCTGTATTTGTGGCCCATCCCAAAAGGGTTTCCTCCTCATTTTCCTGAGCAATAAAATAAAACTAACTCCTTCTGCTTCCTTGCAAAGAAAAAAATACGGTGCATGGGCAATTATCTGCTTATTTGCCAATACCTGCACTGAGAATATTTTTTCCTGTTTGGATAGAGCCGTCTGTAACTGAGCCATTTCCCCCCCGCCCCAAAGCAAAGAGATTCAGTGCTTACCATTTGCAAAGCCAAAGCTTTGGTCTGGCTCAAACAACTTCTTGTTCAGTTTGGTTTAGTGTCTGAGATGAACGCAGCCCCTGCAGCTTGTAAACCATGATGTATGGGTCAGTCATTTGTCAACTCTCAGCCCTTGGATTAGCTTGTTTTGAGAGAGAAGCAAGATCAGGCAGTACAATTCTGTATCATCTAAGCTGAACATAACCAAAACTTGAATTTATGTATGTATGTATGTATGTATGTATGTAATCGGTTTGCAAAGCCGCCCATCTCAACAAGAGACTCTTGGAAGTGAACAACAGACAGAACGGAAACAATTATATCATGGATACAAAAATTAAATACAAAGATTAAAATCTAGAAAACAAAATACATTCACATTTTAAAAATTATAATGAAAATTAGGATTGCAATAATTTGTATCAATACATGATTAAGTCTTTTATTCTGAAGAACAGTAGTGAAATCTCAAAATCTTGGTTTCCTGTTTGTTTTGCTTCTAGTTTTTTTTTTAATTTCTCTCTTTTTTCAGTTAGTTTTGTTTATACCTCTTTTTATACCTCTTTAACAGTGGAATGTTCAGGTAGCTGCAGAAACGTTGGCTAACCCACTTGATTCATTCCCAATCAAGCAAGTTCAAACAAACCAAAAGTTCCTATTTCCTTGATGCCGCGGTTTAATAAAACCCTTGGTCTTCAGAATGCAAAAGGCCTAAGTGTGCCTCAGTGACACAACTGTCACTTTGCACAGACAAACCACTATGGAAATCATTACAAGCCAGGGAGTAGCAGGCAACACTTTTATATTGGCAACCTGCCCCAGGCAAATTCCCTTTGAGGGGAAAAAAAAGTGGGTTCATCCCAAAATATACCATCACGACTTAGTTTGCCAAACATGCATACACAAATAACATGCACAAACATCTTCTATGAAATTTCTTTTCAGCCGCGAGAAAGGAGAAGCAAGTTCAGACAAAGCCCAGTTTTCGTCACCTCCCTCAGCCTTCAGGGATGCAGCCTGAAAACTGTACCTGTGAGCAAGGCATCAAAATTCTCCCATCGCCAATTTCGTGTACCCCTGACCAGGTTCCCACATTGAAACAAGCCCCTCTTTTCTTCAGCATGTTTCGTAGAGGGAGCCACATATGGCCAGGTTCAACCCAACGCTAAGCCCCAAGCCGTGCTTTATACACCACAACGTGTACAGCCCCCCACGGCGGAGTTTATGCATCGTGCAAGCAAACTCCTTTATGGCTTTGTGCAATGTCTGAATCCAGTCTAGCAGACCTAACAGGGCTAGACTGTTCTGAAGTTAGGAGGAGTGCAAGGTAGAAATTGGGTAACCCAAGAACTTGTGTCAGCCTGAACCCAGGCCGAACCAAAACCGAGGGGCACGTTCATCTCTGTTTCTGCCTTATGCACTCCTTCAGTTTTCCATGTCCCGACGCCCAAATGACGTAACTATTTGGAGGCTAACCACATGGCTGACACAGCAGATATACCAGAGCAGTGTTTCTCAACCTTGGCAACTTTAAGACGTGTAGATTTCAACTCCCAGAATTCCCCAGCCATGCTGGCTGGGGAATTCTGGGAGATGAAGTCCACACGTCTTAAAGTTGCCAAGGTTGAGAAACACTGTACCAGAGAGAAAAAGATAAGCAATCATCAGGCAGAAAGCAAAATGAATCTTTCAGCCTTATGGAACAAGGACACACTTTTCCTGGCCTGCCATGAAATGCACATATTCAGCTATATTACCTATGCAAATTGATACCTCCTCCAATAGGAAAACTTAAGCATGAAATAAGATCTTCCAGCAACTGATTAGAGACAAGGGTTCCTGTTTGGAGTGCAGAAAAGATCCAGAAGTTTGTATGGATCAAGAAGCAAATTTATAACACAGATAATATGGGCAGAGTCACTTTCTCCAGCCTTGCCCTCCAGATCCTTTGGCCTTCAACCCACATAATTCACCACTGGTATGGCCATCATCTTTAGAGGGCACCAGACTAAGGGAGGGGGGTTTAAAGTGTAGATTCAGCAGAACTGTAATACCCAGTTGCTTATAGAGAAACAAATGATTGCTAATTATTTACCAACATTTCCATCATGAAGTGGCAAGGTATATAACTTCTGCTGACAACGTTAACGGGTCCAAGCCATTCTTTTTTGGGTGCATAATGGTTTGCCCTTGCCTTGGATGGGATTTTTTTCAACCACAGTTCTAGCATCTCCTGGTGGTCTCCCATTACTAACCAGGTGATTGAATGCTGGGGGTTTTCTCTGTGCCTCCTGGGACCCCTAACACCTAAAATACTTTATTTAAATGCAAAAGAACAAACAGCACCTGTCAAATACAAAATGAAACACGGGCATAAGTTCTGCCAAACCATCGCTCAGGAGTTCTCTCAGCATATAATCCACAAATATAGGTTTGCAAGAGAGTCATGCTAAAACCTAGCATGCACCAAACAAACATTAAGTTCAACTGGATTTGCACAAAGACCGCTAGTACAGCAGTACAGCTAAACCACAGAGCTGAGGTATCAGAATCCTTTCCAGTGTTATAAGCCCCCTGGCTTGAGTTCTAATGAAGTTTGCTTATTTGTGGCTAATCACAGAAATTGTAATTTGCCAACGACAGGTGGGAGTTGAGGAGGTTCTGTGAACCTAGCCACTTAAGGCTGATTTACTACAGTTATGCAAAATACCTCTCAGGCTAAGAAAACTGTCTTGTGTACTTCCACCACCATACGCTGAGGCTGTATAACTGGTGTTTCGGTCTCAAATGAAGAAGATTGCAGGGAAAGAGAACTACAGCAAATGAACTTTTGTAAAAAAGACTGAAACAAGGATATTCACGTTACTGGGACAGAAATAAAAGCTCTTTAAAATTACACTGGGGTGGATGTAAAGAGGAAGGAACATTCTGCCATTCACATCAACAACAGAGTCATTCTACTTTCCTGCTAGAATACAACATTTCCATTACATGCTCTGAAAAAGCTCTAAGGATGTGCCTTTAGAGATCCGCACTCCAAGCATCCTAATCCATTTAGAGCAGTGTTTTTCAACCTTGGGAACTTTAAGATGCGTGCACTTCAACTCCCAGAATTCCCCAGCCAGCATGCTGGGAGTTGATCACTGATTTAGAGCAACCAGTCAAGAGGGACAACCAATTCTGGGCACGTGGAAGACAGGAAGGGGGGAAAAAGAGGGAGAAATAAAATGAGAAAGCAGAGTTTGGATCACCTGTTACCTGGTTAGCTCTACTCATTTTGTTCCTCCACTTTATTTTCAACTTAAGATCCTCGAATGAGCCGGCTTGCCTTCAGGAATGAGGCTAGGAGGGAATTCACATCTATCCCACCCCACTTCCAAGGAAAAGATTTCCAGCATTTTTTTTGTCACTGCACTATTTAGCCCTGAGGATTCTGCTCTAAAGAGTGGGAGGCAGATTCTTGGAGAATAAATTGTGTTAGGGAGCCAAGACGCCCGTTCCCCTCCTTATGGCCAGGAAAAGCGATGCCCCCTCTGTTTCTGCCACCCGATTCTTCATCTGTAACTAAGGAAGGGGGCAACTGCCACCCCTTTGCCCTCGACTCTAAAAGGACCGGATCTCCCTCTGCCCGAACACGCCACAGAAACGGACATAATTTCACCATTGTTTCAGAATGCCAGGGCGCCCCGGGTTAGAGCAGAGGATCTGCAGCTCGGTTTCTTAACCAGACCCGCTTCTTCTCTGATTGCTCCGGGCCACTGCAAGCAAGCCACGACTCGTCCCGGTAGCGCCCAGCCCGCAACCATTCCTTCCACACACACACGCGACTCCCGCGCCCAAGCAAAGCTAGCTCCGGACTGACGCGCGACGAAGATTTCTGCGAGTCCAGGCCACCGGCGCGGAGCCCCATAACGGTAGCTAAAGCAAAGAGAGAGAGGCTTCCGGAGCATGGGCAGAGCGCGCTTTCCCCACTGTCCCCCAACCGGCAGGGCGTGTAGGTCACCAAACACCCCCGGGGGAGAGGGGAGGTAGAGATTCCTAGATCGAGGACTCAATTGCAAACAGGGTGCAGTCCAGTCCATCGCCCCCCTTGGAGCAATGCAAGCGGGGGGGAGCTGCTAAACCCCGAGGCTGCCTTCCTCCCCGCCACCCTCCCCCGCGCGCATCTTGCCAAGGGCTGCGCCCCGCCAGTACCTGCCGCCGCAGCCCCCGAGGTCGCTCCGCCTCCTTCCCGGCCCGCGAGGTCCCTGCCCCGAGGGCGCCGCCACTCGCCGTCCAGCGGGCCTCCTGCCTCCGCCAGCCGCGCGGGCTCCGACTTCCTTCGCCGCCGGCCGAGCAGCAGTCGCCGCCCACGGGCGTTCCCGGCCGGGGAGCGGACCCGGCTGCTGCCAGGCGCCCGGAGCCAGCGGTGCGCCCGCCCGGCGCTCTTCCCGGGGCGCCTTCCGCAGCGGGCGCCTTGGCTCTCTGACCCTCCCAGCCCCCGCGGCTGCGTCCCCACGAGACGCTGAACGCACCCATCTTCTTCCGGCTTGGCGCTCAGTGCGCCGAACCCGAAACGGGGTCAGTCCCTGCAACACGCGCACACCCTTAGCTTGGCGTGATGCGCGACGGCAGCCGCCGGGTCAAGCGTGCCCTGCAAACGCCGCTTGTGCGGGGAATGCGGCGCTCGCTCCAAGTCGAGAGCATCCTGGAGCATGGGCAGAGCGCCCTAGTCTCCCTGTGGCTGCTCTGACTATCCAGCCGGGATAACACTGTCAACCACTTTGCCCCGCCGGCCTGGGAACACCACTCAGATGGGTCGAAAAGAATACTGCAAGGTGCTTACCTGGGGCTGCCCTTGAAGAGCCTTCGGAAGTCCACCAGTGCAGAATGCAGTGGCACAAGTAGCTGATGATGCCAGTTACTGGGCATGTGTAACACCACTACTCCGTGGGCTGCATTGGTCACCAGTGTGCTTCTGGGTGCAATTCAAGGTGCTGGTTGTCACTTTTAAAGCCCTTCATGGCTTGGGGCCAGGTTTCCTGGCAGACCATCTTTCCCTGGTTGTTTCTACCTGTTCAATTCCATCCAGTAGGATGGGCATGCTTCCAGCCCCATCGGTTGACAGGGCCCAGGAGGTGTGCCTTTTCTGCTGTAACACCTGCCCTATGGCCCATTCTCCCTTCTGAGATCAGGATGGCCCCAATCCCGCTGGCCTTTCACAAGGCCCTAAAGACCTGGTTCACTGCCCGGGCCTGGGGCCCCCGAGGGTGTGGAGGGTCCCGATTCCTGGCTGTGCTAGCGACTGCTGATTGGGATACCTTCCTCAGCTGCTGGGTATTCTAATTTTTATGTTTGTGATGGGAATTGTTCCTAATTTATGTTAAGATTGTTTGCTGCCCAGGGTTACTTGTTCAGATGGGTGGCCATACAAACTGAATAAATAAATTAGTAAATGAAAGTTCTTTTTGCATTTTTCTATCCAATCATACTTGGATTTCCTTCGAGTGTCAAGAGCGCATTCAAAGCCTACAGATTCAGTATGTGGTCCTAAAGACCTGAGCCTGGGCCTGAGCCTGGATCCCTGTGTGCACAAAAGCACCCATCTCCTGGTTGTATTAGCCCTGTTGACTGTGTTGTTTTTCTCAGCTGCTATGACTTTTAATTTCTGTATCCAGAATATAATAGTTTTTATTCTGTTTGTCATTGTTTGCTGCCCAGAGTCACTTGTTGAGATGGGTGGCTTTACAAATTGATTAAACAAACAAACAAACGAATAAGCCAAGCTTGCAACCATATGACATCACAAATCAGACATGGGGAGGCTTCGTGTAACGCACGAGCCCGCCCTTTGGATTGGAAACGGCACCGTTTACTACTGGATCGAAAGAGATCCTTCCATGGGCCTCCAGTGGTGGCCTTCCAGATGTTGCTGACTTCCCAGCAGCCTCAGCCAGCGCGTGGCCAAATTTTAAGCCCTGCAGCTGTCTTATTGTTCTCCTGCTCCCTTTGCTTATACCGCATTATTTCAACCGATCTTTACAGCCCCACTGTTTAAATCTGTTTTTCCCAACAGGATGTCCTCCCAAATGTGCTGGGCTACAAGTCCCATCCTCCTAACTGGAGCAGTAGCACTGCCATTTCCAAAAGGGCCCAGATTCTCTCTCTCTCTCTCTCTCTCACACACACACACACACACACACAAACACACACACACACACACACGGCATGGAGTGGAATAACTTGTTCTAGTCTGCCGTATCTCCCAAGAAGGCATCCTGTGCCCCAGATATTTTAGGCTCTACTATCTTGAATACCTGCTTCTTCCCACTTGGGCTGGCTTCCCCTCTAATCTGGGGAAGGGCCGAAGGAGACAGAGATGTACTTTTTCTTCCCAAGGGTGACTGTCCTTCCAACATGAAAGAACACAGGCTGTTTCCTCCTCCAGCACTCCCAGATAACAAACTGTGAGATTCCTGTGGCTCCTTCCAGATTAGGCAACTCATTAGAGGATCAAACAATGGTGTCAGGAGGCATTTAGGAGACTCCAACAGCCTTTTGTCAGTTTTGCAACAATAGCCAAAAGTGGCAATCCTGTGAGTATTTACTCAGGAGTAAGCTGATCACTAACCTAGACATTGAGCTGGGCCAAACAGCTGACTAAATACCCCTCTGAAACTGGTGCTTTCAGGCTTCTGGATGAAGCAATTACAGCTGGCCAGGGACTGAAACATCGACTAATCCTTGGGAAGTTGCACCACACTTCTTGCCTCTACCCCCCAACTTGGACAACTTCAGATGTGTAGACCCACTTCTAGAATTCCCCACCACTCAGCGTGGTCGCTGCCAAGTTGCTCCTCCCATCCGTTCTAGAAAGTAGGCCAAAGAACTTCACTAGAACTTCCTCAGCCAAGATGACCTCCCTGGGTGGACATGGCCATTGCTGAGAATTCTGGGAATTAGTCTGCACGTCTGGATGTTGGCAAGGTTGGGAAAGTCTGCTCTGACCTGTTTAAAATAGGAGCTTCAGACCCCCATGGGCACCTGCAGAGGAGATGAGGTCTCCTTACCACCACATTTAAACCTCCTGAGATACTCAGAAGCTCAAAAAATGTCTTCTAGCTTAAAAAAGGCAAGTGCAGGCTGGGCCTTTAATGTTACCTTTAATCTAAACCAGAGTTGGCTAAGGCTGCATCGCACTTGGCCCCCAAACTGTGTTTTTGTACAACAAGTTCATACAACACAGCTGAACCTGAACAAACCATGTTATGGTTTAGCATGACATGAAAAAATGCAACAAACCAAGCTGAAACAAATGACATTATGGTTTGGTGCAATGTGTAAATCTAACAATTGTGGATCTGTTCTACCTGTTTCTCAAAGTACATGCAGTAGGATGGAAAAAGTAAAAAAGAGATGGACGAAAAGATAGAAAACACTGAAGATTAGAAGACAAAAGTTATTTTTAAAAGTTAATTTTTAAAGATCGGTGGGTCTCTACCTCCCCCTCCTCTGACTGTAAAATTCCACAAATAAAGCAAGGCAACTGAATAATAAAAGCCTAATCTCAGAGTCCCCCCTCCTTCAAAAATCTTGGATCCTCCTTGATTAATACCAGCACTCCCTCACGTGGGGAAAAATGGAACTATAATTCCAGCTATAAAATCTGTGGAGCTGATCACCTGCAGAGCTGTTTTCCCCAAACACCAGTACCTGAAGATTCTAATCCAGGTTTCTCAATCCGGGCGATTTTAAGATGTGTGGACTTCAACTCCCAGAATTCCCCAGCCAATTCTGGGAGTTGAAGTCCATACATCTTAAAATCGCCAGGATTGAGAAACACTATTCTAACCTCTGCAAATTTTGTTGTTTATTCGTTTAGTCGCTTCCGACTCTTCGTGACTTCATGGACCAGCCCACGCCAGAGCTTCCTGTCGGTCGTCAACACCCCCAGCTCCCCCAGGGACGAGTCCGTCACCTCTAGAATATCATCCATCCATCTTGCCCTTGGTCGGCCCCTCTTCCTTTTGCCTTCCACTCTCCCTAGCATCAGCATCTTCTCCAGGGTGTCCTGTCTTCTCATGATGTGGCCAAAGTATTTCAGTTTGGCCTTTAATATCATTCCCTCAAGTGAGCAGTCTGGCTTTATTTCCTGGAGGATGGACTGGTTGGATCTTCTTGCAGTCCAAGGCACTCTCAGAATTTTCCTCCAACACCACAGTTCAAAAGCAAATACTAACCTGTATTTTCTGCAAAACATGTTGTGAGCACACTTACAAAATGGTTGCTATGGAGAGTGTGGGCCAATCAAAAGGAAATCAAGTCCTGCATGCAGCCAGCCACCATTGTACTGAATGGTGTCATTCATATAAGAAAGACTTCACGGCTATGTGGATTCCAGAGTGATGATTAGAAATGCAGATTATGGTTGAAGTTGGCCTTTTCTGTATGTTCATTTTTTTAAAATTAAAAAAACCTTTTTAAAAACCAGAACGGGAGCATGGTGAGTGCCAAGGAACCTTTAGATATTTTATTTACTTATTAAACATATTTCTACACTGCCACAATCAGAGCAACTCTGAGCAGCTCACATTTAGCAGCTTTCACATTCAGTGTTGGGATCCCAGAAGCCACGTATTGATTCTGTATATTTTTTTTATGTCCATGGTTGCAAGTACTGGACAAACAGGTATAACGTAACTAGAAAAAAAAAATAAGATGGGTATGTCAAAATTGGGAGGGAAAGAATTCAGGACACCACACCAAAGGGGCACATTAACACCGTCACCCACCTTACATTCTGATTTTTTCAGGGCATCTTGTTTTGCCTATTATTAAGTTCACCTAAAAACAGCAGTGAAATTATAGAATCGATATAGCAAATGCCTTCAACAAGTGAAGGGCTCATGTACAATGTGTACAGATGTTCATCCAGATAGTTCCCATGCTGCCAAGCAGGTTTGATTGGAACATGGCCAGTTCTATCCTTAGGCGGAGCGACGTGGCTATCAGGCAGATGACGGCGGGTTCTAGGAAAATAATGCATTCATTCATTCCTTTTTTTGTTTACAACATTGATACGGCCACCCAGCTTGAAGAATAACTCTGGGCAACATAATGGTTGCAAATTTAATGTTTTATCCTTATTTATAATTTTAATTTGAGGGAAGGGAATTGACTACCTTCGATGGCAAAATAAATATTTGGTGCCTTACTGCAGAGGGATAGGCTGTCTGTAAGCATTTATTTTGTTTCACTTTGGATCCTAAAATGATTCTGGCTACTTTTGCTTGAGAACATTGGAAAAAGCCTTATAACAGGTCTACAATTGTCCCATTTCACATTATTACCATTATGTCTTAACAGGCAAAGCTGTCCCCAAGGGGTCTGAACAAGACCTGAGTATTAATCTTTAACCCTGAAAATACCAACCACATCTTCCGCAGTAGCTTGGGAAATCACAGCGTCACATCATGAAGGCTCAGGAAACTATTTTCTGTACCCAAAAGTTTCTAAGCAACTTTAAGATGGGTGGAGTGGCTGGGGAATCCTGGGAATGACACGCTGGCTTGGGGATTCTGGGCGTTGAAGTCCGCCCACCTTAAAGCAGCCGAAACACTGCTCCAGCCCTCCAGCTCTTAGTGGCTACTGTAGGTTGTATCCGCCAAGCCTCGCCCGCAAGTTTCTTCTGCGGCTGAAACTCTGTGCGGGCAGCCGAGCGCAGCGCCGGGCTGGCGTAAGCGCATCTCAAAGCGGCCGGCGCTGAGTCCGCGGCGGCGCTCCCACGATCCACGCAAGCTCGCTGCAGAGCGCCTTCGGCTGGCCCCGCAGCGGCCGCAGAGCCAAGGCCGGGTGGATCCCTTCGGCGATCCCCGATTGCGCAACTCTCCCGGGGCCGAGCCTTGCGCGCCGCGTCCCGTCCCGTCCCCACCCACCCGCTCCGCCCTCGCAGCGCGCCGCCTGCTCGGCTCGGGCGGCCCGCCCCGGCTCCGCCCCGGCTCCGCCCCCGCCCCCGCCCCCGCCCGCGCCCGCTCAGCCTGCCCGGCCGCCGGCCTGCCCTCGCGCGCCTTTCGCAGCCAGCAGCAGCCTCAGCCTCGGCCCGGGCCGCAGCACCGCGCGCAAGGCGGGCCATGGCAGTGGAGGAGGCGGCGGCCGGCGCAGACGCCGGCGCGGCGGGCACCGAGGCGAGCAGCCCCGGCCTGCTGATGGAGATCGTGAGCTCCCCGCTGAACCTGAGCCTGCTGGGCCTCTGCCTCTTCCTGCTCTACCAGATCGTGCGCGGCGACCGGCCCCGCGCCCAGCCCGCGGGCGAGGAGGAGCCGCCGCCGCTGCCCAAGCTGAAGCGCCGCGACTTCACGCTGGCCGAGCTGCGCGCCTTCGACGGCGAGCGCAACCCGCGCATCCTCATGGCCATCAACGGGAAGGTCTTCGACGTCAGCCGCGGCCGAAAGTTCTACGGCCCCGGTGAGCGGGAGCGGGGGCGGGGGCGGGGAGCGGCGCCCCGGGGGCCCTCGGCGGCCGCTCCGCCCTGCGCGGCGCTCCTTGAGGGGGCCGCGCTCCCACCGGCCCCGTAGGGCGGCCCGGCGCGTCCCCGTCTGCGCGGAGCGGCCGCTGGGACCCCCCGGGCGGGCGAGGGGGACCCCGAAATCCTCTGTGGCCCCCGGAAGAGGGGGATCCCCGAGTTGCAGGATCCCCGGGAAGATCTCCGGGAAGGGGGGGGATTTATGCAAGGCAGAGTTGCAGAGCCTAAGTGAAGTAGGTTCCTTTTGATTTAATGTATGTTGCGTTAAATTAGAAGGGTGTAACGCAGTGTAGAGAGCCAGTATGGTGTAGTGGCGAAGGCACCAGGCTAGGACCCGGGAGACCGGGAGGTCTAGTCCCGCCTTGGGCAAAAAGCCAGCTGGGGGACCCTGGGCCAGTCACTTTCTCTCAGCCCTAGGAAGGAGGCAATGGCAAACTGCTTCTGAAATTGCAGGGACTTGTCCCAGCAGTCTCCAAGAATCCAACTGATTAAAAAAGATACAGTATACCCGGAATTGAATCTAGTTTTCTGCTTCTACTCTAAAAACTGTAGACTTTACCCCCCCCCTTCTTCCCCCCCTCCCTCCTGTCTATCAAGGCCATTTTCATATTCTGAGATTTGCAGGGGCCAGATTTCTTTGTATCACACACACATCCAGCCTTGCAGGATTTACTAGCCAGTACTGAAAATCCTGATGGCAAGCAGTCTGTTCTGTGAAGGTGGCACTTGGATTTTAATCTGTTGTGTGTCTATGAATAGTAAAATAATTCAGGCATAGGTCTTGCAGAATCTCTTTGCAAGTTTCACTTCCAACACTATCCTGCTTGGAAATGGACTTTGGTCCTACAAAATGTTTCCAAGTTAGGGTTGCAGGAGGGCAAAGATGAGAGTCCCAGCAAACTCTTTTGTCCGTAGAGCCGTTGTCAGAATCGTCCACAGAATTTAAGATCAGCTTTCAAACGATAATCTGAATGTGTCTGGTAACTTGTGCCTTTTAATAAAATGTTAGTTGGAAAATGTGCAACCAGACACCTTGATTTTTGGCTACCATAGACTCCTATAATGTCCAAAACCAATGTAGTTCATAGTAGTTATTCCAAATTAATTAAGAATGGATACAGGCTAATGCTGGGAACTACAGTCTTAGTAAATCCGTTTCAGAGAAAGATTTACTGAAATCACTTCTGTTTACTTCTGGCTAGCCGACCCAAGGCTGCCCTGCAGGGCTGTAATCTGAATACGCTTATTTCATAGTAAGCCTTGCTGAAATCTAGACTTATTTGAAACCAGGATTTATTCTGGAATGCAAAAGCTGCAGGAGCCTGGAAACAGAAGTGCCAAAGACTCTGGTTGCAATCAGACCTCCATTTTGGATCCGACAGAGAATGGAAACACGCAAAAGACGGTTGCATTCGTGCCCGGCTTGTGGCGTTGAGGTGGCCACGAACACCGAGCCACACGTCCTTGGGTGTGATCAAACCAGTTGCTCTTGCATTCACCATCAAATATTTATTGCTGCAACCTGATCTGCTGTTCCTTGGAATGAGCTGAAAACGTTTAAAGCCACGGAGGCAAGGCTTCCCCCCAGCCGGGGCCTCCCCCAGAAATCAGGGAGGGTCTTCCTGAAGGCATGACAGTGGTTCCACATGACCAGGTGTTTGCTTGAGCCTTGCAGTTGTGTGAATCAGCAAAATGGGTTCTTGGGGGAGTATGGACAGATCTCCCATTCCTGGGAAAACCTTCAGGCAGCCAAGCGGGGAGGAAAACCAGGAACAAGCAGGGATCCTCACATGGGGCTCGGAGGAAGAGTATCCAGTCTTAGGACTGATCCGTGCAGGAAACAGGCTGTTCTAGGGAAAGGGAGAAGCTTCCGGCGCTGTTGCCGAGCCCCTCCCCCATCTCAGTTCCATGCCTAACCAGCCTGCCTTGTTCTCCAGACGGGATTATCCCCCAGGCCCTGATCAAGAGGGCGGCAAAGTTGGCCCGGCTTTCACGCCCAACCTCCCCGGGATTATCCCCCAGGCCCTGATCAAGAGGGCGGCAAAGTTGGCCCGGCTTTCACGCCCAACCTCCCCTTCACCGCTCTGCTTTCAGCTCTCTCTGCTGTGCAAGGCTTCTGTGTGGGAGGAGGGAGGTTCCAGATTTCACAAGGCCCAGCAGCTTCTCATCAATGGGGCCTACCCCACCCCCAGCTTCTTCCTTCAAATATATTAGGTGGGAGGAAACTAGAACAGCCCGGTAGCTATTGGCAATCCTTGAGCGGGGTTCGCCAAACAGGTTTTCTTGCACAGATCTGTTTACTGAGTGTAAGCTATTTGAACTATTTCCAAGTTAACTATTTCTAGCACACCTAGTCTGCAATGCTTCAGGAAGTGAATAATAATAATAATAATAATAATAGAGGTAGTCCTCGCTTAATGACCACAATTGGGACCAGAATTTTGGTTGCTAAGCAAAGCAGTCATTAAGTGAATCCGACCCAACTTTATGCCCTTTTTTGCGGTGGCTGTTATGTGAATTGCTGTGGCTGTAAGCAAACAATGTGGTGGTTAAGCGAGCCACGCGGTTCTCCATTGATTTTATTCGCCAGAGGCTGGCTGGGAAGGTCGAAAATGGCGATCACATGACAATGGGATGCTGCAACGGTCATAAATGCAAACCGGTTGCCAAGCTCCCAAACGGTGATCCCATGACCGTGGAGATGCTGGTCGTGTGAGGACCGGTCATAAGTTGGTTTTTTTCAGCACCACCCTAAGTCCGAACTGTCACTAAATGAGTGGTTGTTAAGCAACGACTACCTGTAATATGCAAGGGATAACAATCAATGATATTGTTTATATCTTACCTTTCTCCATGAACCTAAACTCTATAACCAGAATTTCAGATGTTATTGGGTTCTCTTTCTTGCAATAATAGCATTGCCTTTGGGTTTTTTTTTCCAGCTTCCCTACAGCCCTGAGAATTCCTGGTGGTCTCCCATCCAAGGGCTAACCAAGTCTGATCCTACTTAGGGTTTTCAACATCAGCCAGGGTCGGCTGGGTGCTCCCACTTAGCTGGGCTTTGAACGGAGGTAGCTGAAAAGCAACCAGCAGGGAAGGAGTTAAGCAACCTCTTAAGCAAACTCCAAATTGCACACTTTCTGGATCACTTTGCCCTGTTCACACAGTGCATTGTCTCGATTAATAGAACCATAGTTTACTGAATGAACCTGTTGCCTCGTTGTGTGTTGTTATGTGCATAGTCACGCAAGTTGTGTTGCAGGCTCACCTACAAAGCAGTTCTCTTTTAATGCTGGGCACTTGTGTAACAGTGCTGTCCTTTCCCACATGAATGTACAAATTGACCCACTCGGGTTGACCAGTTTTACTCTTGTGAAAAGCCAGCAAGGCCGATGGGCAGAAGTCCCTCAGCTGCTTGATTGAGCAACAATTCCAAGTTTGCATTTCACCACTATCAGGGCTTTTTTGCAACTGGCAAACTTTCTGCCTTTAGAAATCGGAATTTTGTGAGGCCCCCTTCTTGAACCGTGTCCCTAATGTGCCTCCCAGGATTTTCTTGGCTTTCTAATATATCAGTTTCCATGCACCCTCTTTCTTTGCTCTGTTTCTGACTGTCCTCTGCATGAAAAGCTATCTGTCATCCTTGCCTATCTTTCGTCCTTGATGTGTATCTCAACTCAGCTGTGTTATCTTGAGCAAACAGCAGGCAGATGAAGTTTGCAGACTGGAATATATTGTTCTGAAGATCTGTCTTGCATACTTACCCCTTCCCACTTTAAAAATAAAAACGGGTCTAGTCCTCAAGAGGGAAGTACCAAAATATGACACAGCAGGACTTCTGCTCGTTGGGGAAGAAAGGTCAGTCGCTAGAGAACGGTTAAACATTTTGACATTTCTGAGCCCCAGCAACAATTTGTAAGAATGAGCAAAGTTACTGATTTACGTTTTCTGTCTAAAGTCCTTGATGAATCCAGCCAAAATTGCAGCCTTTAGAAAAACCTGGTAACTATATATATATATATATGGTTTTTTGTTTTTAAGTAGAAAACTGGGTTTAAAATGCTGCACAGAGGTCATGTCTCTTTACCCAAGTAGCAGAGAATCCAAATTTAACAAGCCTTTGAAAGTTGGGACATACATGCCACTGTTCTAACCCTGGGCTGTCCCCTGCAGAGGGTCCCTATGGCATCTTTGCTGGAAGAGATGCATCCCGAGGTCTTGCCACGTTCTGCCTCGATAAAGAAGCTCTGAAAGATGAATACGATGATCTCTCCGACCTGGATGCTACCCAGAAAGAAACGCTGAGTGATTGGGAACAGCAATTTACATGTAAGCCTTTCAAATTTTGTCCAGCCCTAGTCTTAACTCTTTGATCATATACAGGTAGTCCTCGACTTACGACCATTTGTTTAGCGACTGTTCGAAGTTATGATGGCACTGAAAAAAGTGACTTAGACCAGTCCTTGCCTTTACAACCGTCGCAGTGTCCCTGCAGTCACATGATCAAAATTCAGGCGCTTGGCAACTGGCTTGCACTTAGGACGGTTGCAGCATTCCGAGGTCATGTGATCACCATTTGTAACCTTCCCAGCCAGCTTCCAACAAGCAAAGTCAATGGGGGAAGCCAGATTCACTTAATGGCTGCAACAAAAAAGGCCATAAAATCAGGCATGACTCACTTAACCGCCTTGCTTGGCAACAGAAGTTGCAGTCCCAGTTGTGGTCGTAAGTCGAGGACTACCTTACATCCGTAAGAGCCATCTCCCACAATGAACTTGTCTAACTTTTCTTAAGATGGTCATGACCAAAACACAATCCTAGCGTGGATATACAGAAGGAAAATCTTCTACACTTAACAGGAATTATTATTCTAACTTTTCCAAACCTGATTCCCCACAATTCCAGGTTAGGGGATTGTGGGAACTGATGTCCAATCAGATTGGGGGGAGCTTTTTTGTAAGGGTGTTTAGCATTGAAGCCACAAGAGCTTGACCAGTAACACAAGCATTCTTGGGTCCTGGGAAATCAATCTTTTATGTTCTTTGCAGATCATCTAAATTTTCTTGTAGAATCTAAGCAAGTTGCTTTTGGCTCTGAAGTTGGTAACACTGTTCTTTGGGGAGGGTAAAATTTTATAAGACATTTGTCCATGTATGGATTAAAATAATAATTCTTATTTAATGGGGGGATCTTTATTCAGTTAAATATCACTACGTTGGCAAACTGCTGAAGGACGGAGAAGAACCCACCGTATATTCCGACGAAGAAACGAAAGATGCTGAAGACCGCAAGAATGATTAGCGAATGCGACAAAGAGCCACTTGAAGATGGTTGGTTTCTTTGCTTTTAAATTTTAAGGAACCTTTTATCATATTCCACTTATATTTTACCCATTTCTGCATCAGCCGTTTTTAGAAATACTAGGACTTGCGGTGGCGTTGGCTGTGATGCTGCACATTTTAATCAAAAGTAACTCAGTGCTAACCTTTTGAGACCCAAGCTGAGTCCCTCAGTGGGCAGGAATGACCGAACCCAGTTGAGGTGGTACATAAAGGACCCCCATTGCCCAAGCACGTGTTGTGTGAGCTCCCTTCCATTTAATGGTGCTTTGCAGGATGTCCCTGTGAGGACCTGCTGAACATACCTTGCTCAGCTCTGAAGGTTGACCGGTGACCAGAAAATGTCTCCCAAGTAGGTACTGCTTTGTCCCCAACTCCCTTTGAATTCGTGGTGTCTAGAAAGGGTTCCTGTATCGTCCCAACCCGTTTCTTTGTAACAGTCCCTTTTATAAAACTTGTCTTCCACCAAAGGCCCATATCTGAATGAGCTTCATCTGCTGCAGGAACCTTCTCTGGGAATGTGGGCATTTCTGCAGGATTTCTATAATTTCAGATCCTTGGGTGGGAACGCGGAGTCGGTGGTTTATTTGTCACAGCTAATGTAGCACTGGAAATGGTTAAAAAGCGGTTTTATAGAGATATTTGCACCCACGTTATAGGATCCTGGCTTTGAAGCAAAGTAGCTTTCTTCTTAGAAGGGTTGGGATACTTATATCTTTCTATTATGCTAATTAACTGCAGGGCAAAGTTAAGAAGCCTGTTTTGTTTAGCTGTAATGCAGATCTTCAGTGCCATTTATAATGAGCAATTAACTGTAAGCTTTAAGATGTTGGCAGGGTCCTATCCATATGTACATGGAAGTCACAGTGGGTCTGTTTCCGGCCAACTTGCCAACATTAATTCCTTGAAACGGTTTTGTATCCATAAGCCACTCTCCGCTACTGTTGGTGGCGTATGAGGGCTAGAACCTGGAGAGTGTGCCTCACCTAAGATCTGAAGGGCAGGAAAATCACACTTAGAGGAACATCGTAATAACTGGACAGCTCCAAAATTCTTGCACCACTTTGCATTAGAATCATTCACATCCAGTTAAGACTGTTAACCAGGAGACCTGCAGCCTCTAGCAACTGCGACATGGGGCCAATAAAGCTAAGCTGATTTAGTGCAGAAGTCATAGAAAATAAAAGAGTAAGTTGTGGACCTTGGGCGACTCTTAGTTTATTTAGGATTTTAATTCAGGACAGTAGAGCCCAAACGGATCTTTGTGAGCTTCCTTGAAAAGGCCAGCAACTTTCCTTGATTTCAGCTAAAGATAATAGAGCCAAGTTTTACTACGGGGTGATTTGTCCATTACAGATAGTGTACTAGTTATAGGATGCATTTGAGATGCATTTGGGTGTATTTGAGATGCAGTTCATTCTGTGTAGTCACTCACATGAATTGGCTGAATTTAGGAAACCTTTGCAGGAAGAAAGGGCTGCGGAGCCAGGAAACAGGTTGCAAAGAAGTTATTCCTGAGTTTTTGTTTTTCACCCTTTTCATATACCCACCACTTTGGGGAGCTTCAGCAGTAGAGAATTATTCTCCTTACTTTCTAAAAAACTGTACTTTTCATACCAAGCAATATTGTAACTTGGAAATTCTACAGTTATAAATGCGAAGTACAAAGTTCAGATTTCTTTCTTACTCCCATCCCCCAAAAATGTACAACGTTCTTAAAGATCTTTGCCTGTGGTTATCGCTTGGGCCTTAAAGACATTTAACTGGCTGAAATGTTGTGACCTACCTCTGGGCCTTGTAGGGTAATTAATGAAAAGCTAATTTTTTTAGGGTTACTGCTTCTTTTTAAGGTCACCATTCTTGCAAAATTGATGTTGAATGATGCTTCAAATTCAAGACAAGATGGCTGTACTTGCTTTGTTTTTAAAGGTGAGAAAATAAAAATCTTCCTATGAATGTGGTTTCTTTGACTTAATACTCAATGCAGAATTTAGCACTCCAAAATCACCTGGGAAAGAAAGGGGTTTATGATGGAATCTCTTATTTGTCCTCCTTCAATCCTTAGAACTGCTGGTGAAATAATACAGTTAGGAACCTGGTGCCCATTTCAAATTTACATTCATTGGAAGAATGCATCACCACATGCTGCTCAGTGCCAAATGCGGCCTTTGGCTCCCCCAAGTTATACATCCATTTCAATACTTACTTCTGTTTTATTAGATTTATAGCCTGCCTTTCATTCAGAAACTTACTTAGCAGGCTCTGAACTGAGTTGCCATAGATGCAAACAGATGGATTCCTGTGCTTAATGCAATTAAAGAAAAAGTCACTTGGTTCTGCACCTTCAATCTCGTTTTAGATCGCTGTAGGTGTGGAAATAAGGCGGGTGTACAAACAGCCTAAACGTTCTAGCGTGTTTTCTTGCAGAGCTTCCCCAAGTTAGAAGGCATAGTTTAACATTTTTTTAAACTGGGATAAAAACTGAAGCACTCTATATCCCAACATCTTCATCTCTTTGCAACTCACTCAGGAAATCTGATAAACCCCAGAAATGCCATCTTTTATTAGCTGCCTCCAGCTCACTATTGCATAAGAGGATCAGGGATTCCAACATATTTACACAAGTGATGTCAGGGTAGACCCTGAAAATCTCCATTTGAAGCTATTGGTAACAAGGAAGAGAGAAATTGTGTGGGGAGAAAAGGCACTAGGAAAACCACTGGCCCATTTTGCAAAGAGGTGGGACAGCTTGGTAGAGGCAGAGTGCATGCACGTTAATTTATCACCTGGGCTTCTATGCTGCTCCAGTTTTGAAGATTCTGACTAGTGCGCTCTCTCTCTCTCTCTCTCACACACACACACACACACACTAATTATAACAGCAAGACAGCTCTGATGTGATGCCATGGAGATGGCAAGATCTTCAAGCTTCCCCCAAACCCCTGAAGGGCATGAAGCACTCTGTTTTGGGGGTCAAGCCTAATGAACTGATGGAGCGGCTGCCACATGGATACTGCCACTAATACATCCCATGAAAATAGGTGATGTTCCTCACTATCCACCAAGTGTTTTACCACCCCAACTCACCTTTGGCTTTTTTGTAGACAGTTGAACACACTTCAAAATACAGACCTGGGTTTCAGCCACTGGCCATTTTCTTGTAGGTTCAGAGGCACTATTGAAAATAAAGGTGTTAACAGTATAGGCCACTGTTTCTCAACCCTGGCAACTTTAAGGCGGGTGGACTTCAACTCCCAGAATTCCACAGCCAGTAGGTCTGGCTGGGGAATTCTGGGAGTTGAAGTCCACCCTTCTTAAAAGTTGCCCAGGTTGAGAAACGCTGGTATAGGCTTTAACAACTGTACAGAATGCCAGCTTCGTGTTTAATCATCTTTTTGAAAAAAGATGGTTCAGTGGGAAGTGCCTGGCATCCTGGTATAAAGTCCAAGAACCTTTGAACTTTGATCATCTTTCAGATAATAAGCTAACAGTTTTTAGAAATGGAACATAATCAGTATAACCACATGTGTTTCCTTCCACTGAATCAGATTTCTGCCTCTTCTATATACAGACATAATCCCAAACTGATCAAAACCTGCTTCTCTCCTTCAAGCCAGGCTTGACTCGTGCTGAATTTACACACTTGACTGGGTAACAGTACGGAAGTGGCCCGTCAGTCTTGTCACCATCTTCTGGGGTGTTTCTGAGATCAATCCAGATTGGGGAGGTGCCTACAGAAGTCCACCTAGCCAGGCTACTGTACCATCTCTAGCAAAAAGGTAAAGGTAAAGGTTCCTGTTTAGTCGTGTCCGACACTAGGAGGTGGCGCTCGTCTGTTTCATGGCCTTTAAGAGCCAGCGTTGTCCGAAGACACTTCCGCAGTCATGTGGCCAGCATGACCGTCACGGAAGTAGCCACTGTGAAAGGCTGAACTCTTGGTTATGCAGAACAGCTGAAGTGTGTGCTCCCTTGGCATGTACAGACCAGAAGACTAAGCATGTCCAGGTGTGGAAGCACCATGGTGTCTACAAAGCCAGCTCACATCCAAGAACTAATCAGGCCCAACCCTACTTAGTTTTTTGATCGCAGCCGGTTCCTGTCATCTAATGGGCTCTCTATCTGCAGGTTCTCAAAAGCTTCATGAACACCAGGCAATGTCTCTCCCAGGGGAGTTGACTTTGAAGAGTATTCACTGTTCCACCAAGGAATCCGGATGTGTGGAAAACACTCCTGTTTGCTTTTTTTCCCATCGTATACTTTGAACAATGGAGTGGGATGAGCAAAGGGGAGAGCTTCTGTGGCGGGCGTTTCTTGGGCTTGGGAGTGCTGGCCATGAAGAAACACTTCTGTCCCAGCAGTTAGCACAAACGACAAGGGAAAGATGAACTAGGCACAATGTCCTTACATCTCTCTTGAGCAAGCAGGAAGTTCTTGTCCAATGCAGAAAGTTCTTCCAGTTTTCCCCAACCTAGGCATCCTCCAAATGGGTAGACCTAAACTCCCAGAATCCTCAGCAGTGGCCATGTTGGCTGGAGAATTCTGGGAATGAAGTCTGCACGCATGGAGGATGGCTAGGCTGAGGAAAGCTGATCTACTGAAAGCTTTTGTTGATCCTGCTTTTTGGGATGAAAGGGAGGAACAACTAATCTAAATCAGTGTTTCTCAACATCAGCAAGTTTAAGATGTGTGGACTTCAACTCCCAGAATTCCCCAGCTAGCCATTTCCCACCCAGATCAGAAACACTGATCTAAAGTATCTTTCTCAAGCGTTAAAATGCTTCATTTCCATGTTTACTCCACCAAAGATAGCTTGGACTGCCTATCCCTTTGATATTATGCATGGTCCAGTAAGTCCATGTAAGTAAGCAAGCCTCGTGTGGCACAGAGTGGTAGGTGGCAGTATTGCGACTGAAACTCTCCCTGCGACCCGAGTTTGAGTGGCCGGCTCAGGTCGACTCAGCCTTCCATCCTTCCGAGGTGGGTAAAATGAGGACCCTGCTTGCTGGAGCAGGTGATGACTGGGGAAGGCAATGGCAAACCACCCCACGCCACTCTGCCAAGAAAACGTCATGAAAGCGGTTTCCCCCCAAAGGGTCAGACATGACTTGGTGCTTGCACAGGGGACCTTTCACCTTTCACTTCCCAGTAAGTCAGGATCTCCTTTTCCAGAAGCTGGAGCTCATAGGGATATTGTAGAGCTGCATTTTCCCCAGGTCTATCACACTTAGTGTTATAAAATGGGTTCAGTGATTTTCCAGTGAAGGAACAAAGCACTTTTAAAAGTGTGCGCAAACATTTTATTCAAAAGGAGTATGCACATCTGCAAATTAGTTCCAAACAAAGACAAAAGAAAAAGGCTTGAAATGGAAAACGGAAATTGCATCTGCAATGAAAACAAACATCATTGTATTTCTGGAAGAATGTTCCTATAAAACAGTTTTATTCACAGCTAAGTGAAACATTCAATTGGATCCAGAGGGGTAAGAAACAACGCAAGTACAAAAAAGTTGTTTATAGAGAAAAATACTTTTCACTCACCCCCTCAGGAAATGCATTTCATTCCTTCTCAAAAAAAAAAAAAAAAGTTTAGTTTCAGAGTAAAGTTGGAGTTTAAAAAGCCTAAAGAAACCACCACCATTGACCAGGGTGACACAAAACAACCTTAAGCACAGAAAAATTCCTGCATACTTTGGTTCATTACTACTTTATTGGAGCAAAGTTAACAAACATGGATGGTATGCTAGCTAAGTCATATCACGTAAAATTACCATGACATGTAATAAATAAAGCACATTAAAGTGAAGCAGAAACTGGAACCAAAATGTCTTGCTCTTCCCTTTCTGTACGGAACCCTTCTCTAGGAAATTGTGGTCATCCAGTCCAGTGTGAGACCACTTTGAATGCACTCTCAGCACTACCAAATCACCAAATTTGGTAACCGTATTTTCAGACTGTGGCCCTAGCTTGTATTTCCCCCCAGTACTATGTTTCAGATTATTTCAAGCAACTAAGAACACCCTGTGGGCCTTGTCTTGCTCATGACATTCCAGAACATCAGCAAGGAAATGTTCATAACCCACTTCTACGGTTCAAAGCAACCTTTGCTCAACAGACTGAAAACCAAAGAAGGGGTCCGTGAAAAACCTACGAGTCTCAGAGCCCCCCCCCCCCCCGATACAAAGAAACCCACCCCGGTTCTACAGTCGCTAAATCAACAATGCACCAACAAAGCAAGGGAAGCGCAATGTTGGAAGCCCCAAAAAGGGCTCCTTGAAGCTGGTAGCGGCGTCCAGTGTGGCTGATGCTCGGTTCTACCTATCTCAGCTGCAAACCCAACTTTCTGCTATGGTAAATCAGGGTCAAAGGGGATGCAATGCAGAAGATTTGCGATATGATGTCTTGATATGTTTTGAAAACACAAACATGCACAGACAGGGAGCCAAGGGGGATTAAATTGATTAAAGCTGCAATGTGGAGACACTAAGCAGATTTAGTGCTTTCCCCGCTCCAGGCTTAAATTTCTCCCAATTTAAGCCCCTTCCTCCAAAGATGCTGTTGGTTCAGTACTGTGTGTGCGTGTGTGTGTGTGAGCACTTTCGTTGTGGTATCAAGCATTTCTTCTGCCATCAAGGACCTAATGGCAGTTTCAGAGGATTATGTAGATCGGTAAAACGGAAGGGGTGGGTGAAGGGCTAAATATCCTTTTCTTCCAGCCTGGCAGTTCTGAAGATAATCTAACTCCATGTGATTACTTTAAGAGTTTTCTTACATCAGAAAAATGGATGAGTCAACACAAAGCTTTGTTTCCAGCAGAATAATATGGGACTGCAGCAGTAAAAGGATAGCAGGGGGTTGAAAAACTGGGTACCTGTTGGTTTACGCACAGATGCATTTGCCCCTTTTCGGACAAAAAGGGGGCTTTCCAAAATGGGATCAGGACTGGCCGAGATCAGGCATGACTTACCCTGTGCAATCTTGGATAAAGCTGTGCTAACGTTTTCTAATTGCATTTTTTGTCGTAAATTATAAGCATCTTCCTTCTCTGCCTTCTGCACATATTGTATTTTCTCTCTCCTGCACCATTCCCGTTCTGAGACCATCAGGGAGGCACTTGACCTTTGAATCTTAGGACTTGAAAAGACTTCTTGAACTGTAGGAGACTACCCATAACTTCTCTAACTGTACAGTTGTTCAGAAGAGCTGAACCCGCTTTCCGTCGCTCCCTCCCGGATCAGCAAGGGCCATCTAGTTAACTCAGCTGAAAGACTCAGCAGTCCAATCGCTATAGCTTAAAGCACACTTTTCTGTATAATATATTTATATATATATATATATATAAATATAAATGGTCCCTGTTTATACAGACATCAACTCCAGTAACTGACATTTGCCACCTATTTTTTTTTGAAGCTAAGAATGTTTGACCATGCTGCTCTCTCTTTTCCAGCATGCAGAGGAGCCACGGCCCCGCAAAAGCTAAAAAAGCAAAACAACAAATTGGCCCAAGTCAGTATGATCAAAGCTCAGGCTCTACAGTGAAGCTCTTTAAAGGGCTGTATAAAATGACCTAATGTGAGCTTCTACTTGAATCGTTTCAAGATCCCCACCATCCATCAGGGCCAACCAAATTAGCTTCCAAGGTCTGCTCTGCAGACGGATTCCAGGCACGGACTGAGCTAGGCTATTTCAACAGGAAACAGAGGCCATCCTTCAGAAACGGTTTCCAGCTCTCTTCTCAACAGGAAGGCCCCTACCAAGCAGGGGAGAATGGCAAGAGAACTCAAGAGTTAAGAAGGCTCTGTTGCAGGAGTTGCCAGCCACTTCTCACAGTGCTAGCAAAGCTGACCGCTTAGCCACCAAGTTCTTTGGGTGTCGCCCTCCTCCATCTGTACATCCCACCATTTCTACCACCTCCCTGAGCTGCCCTCTTCATCACCTTTCTACCATGCCCTTGGAAAGTCTCTGCCGTTCTTCTGCTTTATGCCTTCTCCCGCCAATGTCCACCTTCCCCTTACCTGGCACTTGGTGAGCTTCTGGTAGCGGGGAGGCACTCAGATGGATAACGTCTTTCATTTTTACTGCTCCTCCCATGGCCTGAAGCGTCTTACATTTCATCTTCTGATGGATGATCCTGCTACATTTTCTCTGTATCTTGCTGAAGGAGTCCAGGTCTCTGCAGTGGTTTGTTTTAAGGAACTGAGGTTCATCATCCAGGAAGGAGCTATCGGAGGACCTTTTCTTTTTCTTCTTCTTCTTCCTGCTGCTGTCTCTCTCCTCTTCACTAGACGACCATTTGGGTTTTTGCTCTTCGTACCATAGTTTGCTGCTGGACCTCTTGAACCTCGTCTTGGGCCTCTGCCCAGGGAGCAGAGCGGAGCCACAGCACTCTGTGCTGGAGCAGAAGCTGCGTGTGCTGCATCTACCATCTTGATCACCACAGGCAACGTTCTGGACGCGTATCAAGAGTTCCTTCGCCTTTTGCTGGCGGAGAGGCCATGTCTTGCAGCTGCCTTGGCAGCCACCATTTCTTCGTTCGGATGAGTTCCGGGACTCATTAAGCGCCTCGCTAAAATATTCAGAATCGCTGCTAATCTCTTCCAGTAAATCTTTCAGTTTATACATATGGCCAAAGGGCTTGGGGGATGACATCACCGTCATGTCAGTATTCTCTTCTTGTGGCATTTTGTTGTGAGCGGTACTGCGGCTTCCTGGGATAGGACTATGCAACCTGTCTGGCGGGGAGCCGTCACTGGCCTCATCCAGCGAATCCTCCCATTCTCCCTGGTAACTTTCGCTGAACTCTTGAGGACATGCCTGGTCTTCAGGCGTGATCTCTGCAGGTTCAGGCCCTTCATCAATTGCTTCCCAACTGTCATCATCATCAGCTTGAGGGTTGTTTTCAGAGAGATCTGATCCTAAACCCCCTTCCGTCCAACACTCCTCATCTTTACTCTTTAGGTTGATCTGAAAGCCGTCTCCGTAACAGGATACCACCCTCTGCCACCAAGACGTATCTGATGGGCTTTGTGCCCTTGGACAGATCCGTGCGTATCTGGGGGTTTGGTAGTAGTTCAGCAAGTAATGTATGAATTCCTCTGTTTCATAAACCTTTTGCTTTTTACACTTGGTTGCATCAGAAGCATCTGCAAAGGACCCCAAATTGGGTCTCAGGTAATCCCACCTGTCAGGCGATGACTCAACCGCTTTGCAGTCCTGAGTGACCGTGACCTGTAGCAAGCCAGCAGCAGGAAAGCCGTCTGTAACATTCTCCGTTGAGTGGCTGGTGACCTCCCTGGCAAGTGGCTCATTCAAAACAGTTCTCATGAAGGGAGAAGGGGATAGATGCAAATCTGCAGCAAGGAACTGCTCCTCTTCCCCTTCTTCAATAGGGGCATTATCAAACAGGACTGGATGGCATGCAGGCTGACTCTCATCCTCCGGTTCTTGGTGCTCAAGATAAGGTGAATTCGTCTCCTCCTTTAGCGCATCCTCGATTGGAGTTGCAGAGAAGTTCTCCTCCCTTTCACTTTCAGGATCTGGCAGATGCGCCCGTATTTGCCCAGGGGACAGCACAAAGTTCTTCAAAGGATACAGAAAGACACATAAAATTACTGCCCAACAAAATGGCACCCAGGAAAGCAAAGAAAATCCAGCCCAGTCTAACAATGAATGATCCCACGTGTAATTTGTTTTTTGCTGCCTAACGTAGGGAAACAAAATGGTGCCCATCCACCCAACTGCAATCATTGCTGAACTACAGTAGATCCAGAGTTAGTCAAAGGAAATTTATAAACATGAGCATCATTAGGAATTAGGTCAATTTCAATAAATCTCAACCCAATGAAATGGGGGAAAATGGTTTTATCTTGCATAATGTTTTAATACAGCTCTTATTCCTTCACCCCATTTCCAGTGGGAACAATACAGTGCAATTCCATGTGGACCATGTCTCTCCAGTACTTTTAGCAAGATCCAAATTACAGCATCTGAGGAAATGCATTCATTATGGAGCATATTTAATTTATACATAAATCAAACCTTTTGTTGCTAAATCACTTTAAAAAAATGAGTGCGTAACTTCTGATCCTGCCTCCCCACAAAAAACCTTGAATGTGGGTCCCAGAGCCTCCATAAAAGATGTGGGCGAGTTGCAATTTTTACAATGATAAAGGAAAATAACAGTAGAACCACAGAAAGTAACCACACTAGCTGTATTAAACATTCTTGGAAATCGAGATATGGTTGAAGCTAAAGCAGAACAGAGAGGTGGCATGTTGCAACCAAACTTTTTTTTTAAATATCATCACTGACCACAGGATGTGAAAGAGGCACTAACCCCAAACTCATCTTTCCAAGGAACTGGTGATTCCTTCAGCTCTCATTGATTCAGAACCCCCTTTCCTCAAGTGCCTAATTCTCACCATCCATCAAATGGTGTGCCCTGAATGGGAAAGATGGAGAGTTGCTGCTTACTTGAATTGGTCAGCCCCACTAGACAGACCAGACCATGAAGTCAACTCCACAGGAAGGCTAAAGCTACTTTTATGGAGTTCGGCTCTAATCACAGAATCTTGCAAGTCTGATTGAGCTGTGCCTCCTTCTCCTTATAGTTCAGTGATTTAGGGAGTTGTCTGTCCAAGCCTCTTCTTCTGAACATTATCTGGTCATTCTGGACTTAAAAATGCTTCAACCCCTTTTGCCTAGCCAGTGTTTCTCAACCTTGGCAGCTTGAAGATGTGTGGACTTCAATTCCCAGAATTCCCCAGCCAGCATGCTGGCTGGGGAATTCTGGGAATTTAAGTCCACACATCTTCATGTTGCCATGGTTGAGAAACACTGGCCTAGACAATGGAGCCTGCATATCTTCATCAAGGTCACCTTCCTCACTCTCTACAAAGTCTCTGCTTTTTATGCCATTAGGAATGATCCAACTCTATTGAACTGAAAAGGGAAAAAAAACCCTTCAGAATATATGTTAACAAATATTCTTACTTTTATTTGGCTTAGCAGCACGGTAAGAAGTCTGATCGATTCCACCCTCCTCTGAGCCAGAAGGTATTTCCTCTCCTCCCATTCAGGCATGTTTTCTGACCACAATTCTTCTCCAGCTGTTACTTTCAGATGCTTCCGGGGCCGTTTCTCGTCCCGATCTATCTGCCTTTTTTCTCGCCTCTTGATCTTAGACTTCCTTTTTCCTTCCCCAACTTTTTTGTCATCGTCGTCTCGTCTTTTTCTAGGCAGTTAGCAATATGGAACCGTTTAGATGAATGTGTGTGTGTTTGTGTTCCATGATGTTAAAGTAGAAAAAGCCCCATTGTAAAACCTAATTGCTACTACATACAAAATGAAACACCTCTTAGAAATGGGTCCTTTGAGCATAACACCTTGTGGATTTCCAAGGGGATACAAAATAAGCTGGGGAAATTTGAACTACTCTCTAGAAATACCTTACACTCCTACAATACTCAGATATTACATCAGTAGTTATACATCATGGCCATGCTGACACTCCCAGTTAAATGCAGGCTAAGCTTCATTATTTTTCAACGGAATCTGAATATACATTCTGTGTGGGATGCAACCTGTTCCTTTTTTTTTAGTCAATATACTTATGGCTTATACTTTAGTCATTATACTTATATACTCTCTCTCCCAGTCAGAATCAGAAGTCAAACTGCTCCCTTTTCCTTTCTGTCATACTATCTCTAACTTGTCTTAACTTCTTATCTCCAGTATGACTGCCTCGCCCAGACAACTGCAGTTCTAAGCACCACCAGCCTTGTAAGCAGCTGAACTGTTTAAAGCAGAAATTGGAAACATGATGCACTCCCTCTGCTTTGTATTACGACTCCCATAAATTCTGGCTGGTAGGAACAACAAAGAATCTAGGTGATGCAGTCGAAAACATCTACAGCTGAGGCTATCAGGTTGCTTATCATGTTTTTAGAGGAAGAGCAGAGTAGAAATAAAGGCAGTTCTTGACCCAGGCCCATCAGGGCAGGAATTCTAATCAGCTTGCTGAAGAATAGTCATCTATCATCACAAATTCAACAGCATTTTTTTTTTCTTTTAAAAAGAGCTCTGTATATTCAAAAGGGACTGCTGGCTGCATCTGGGTATGATTCATAGGTCTGTTGCCTCTTCTAAGCAGCCACTGCAGGTGCTCCTTCCACACAGACAGCACAAAGGAGACCAGGTTATTCTGTCACTCCCAGCATCTTCTCTCAGAAGAGACCATCTGTGGTTTCCACTGCTATTCTGGGCCTCCCTTGCTTTCTTGCAATCAAATGATACAACAGACCAGTGATATATTTATTTATGACAGAAACATCATACCTAGGTCTCAAGTGTTTTTCTTCTTTTTGGCTCAACATGTTGTGTATGCTTTCTTCAGAGTCATAATTCTACACAAACCCCAGCTTGAAACTACATTTTACTGTTGGCTTATGTCAACGGTGGCTTTGTAAGAAGCACAAATGAGGATACTGAGTTGGTTTGCAGTCCTGTGGATTATTCTTAATCTGTTGTGTGCTCCTGGCAAGATTTTTTTGCCCACCTAGATTTGATCATTTGAACATCATCACTCAAATCATTCCCACTTTGTTAACATTTTGCCTGTAAAGACGTCAGGAGAGGTTGAAAGCTGGCACAAAACTATATGCACTTTGAAGCTGGGCCTATTAAAACTTATTATTTGTAGATGTCTGGATTTTTCTGATGGATCAATGTGGCTTTCTTTGTTTTATGCATATGTTGTTTTACAGGTATCTAACCAAAAAGTAGAGTTTGTGTGTAATAAGAACAAAGCGTGCCTCCAAATTTAATTGAGAGAAAATATTTCACAGATGTCTGGAAAACACTTAAGTACTTTGTAAGGATTCTGTAACAATATAATCCCTCCTAAGGATATAACATGTTTTTGTTTTGGCTTGGGAGGCACTGTTTAAATCTGTTATAACTTTGTAGAAAGCTATAATGCTACGCAATCACACAGCCTCATCTAGCCATGCATTTCATATACAATTACTGAACGGTTTGAAGGATGGGAAAATAAAACCCTGTAAGCACTGCATTTGTCGAGAGAGTCACAGATCTATTTTGGTCTGTAACATAACAACTTTTGTTCCAAACCCAATGGAGTGGGTGGAACCCTCCCTGCAGAATTAAAAAAAAAACTGGTGCTCAGGTGTACTGAAGAACCCATGGGGAGAGGCAAAGAAGGCTGGGAAAACAAGCACTATAAACTTACAAATGGATGTAGCAGCCAACCTTGGATCTTGACTTGCATTGCGATCTTTTCTGGAAAAT
Source organism: Candoia aspera (assembly GCF_035149785.1). Lineage (NCBI taxonomy): Eukaryota > Metazoa > Chordata > Lepidosauria > Squamata > Candoiidae > Candoia > Candoia aspera. The sequence continues at coordinate 5,866,856 of NC_086164.1, forward strand.
TAATTTTGTTTCGGGCTAGACATATTTCTGCCTTAAAAGAACGGTAGCAACTGAGAAACAAAGCGAATTGCAAGCGAAGCCATCACTTTACATTATACCTATAATGTTTGTTTGCATCCTATTTGTAAACCAACTACCCATCATTACTGACTTTGGAACCAATCACCCAGACATAAACCACTGGTCCATGTACTCAACATAGCCATATTGAACAGGAGCAGCTGACCAGGTTTGGAGGCAGAAGGATTTTTTTTTTTCAGCTCAATCCAGCTGAATCTACCTTTGTCTTGACAAAGGTACATTTGGTTGTAACGTTTGCAGGACTTCATGTGAAGTTAAGAGTAAAAAAAATTAATGCAGCGCGTACAAGAAAGCACCCTCACTCAACTCTCCTATACTGTATTAAGAAGTGAGAGTACTAACCCTCCTGATAAGAGTATATGTGTGATTGCATGGAAAACATTTGCCGAAGTCTCAGGAGGCAAATAAGGATCTGAATAAGATTTCCAGAAATTAGGGGCCTGTTTTGACTGACCTGATGGAATTTAGTAGCTGTCTCTTTCCTAGCCAACCCAAAACAAGTTATGCAAAACCAGGACAACATACGTGTGTGTTCTCAATCTAAATATACTTTGATAGGTCACAAAATCCCAGTGCTCTTGGTGCACAGTTTGAAATGCATGGAAGCAAAATGTTATTTCTCCTTTTTTAACCTGTTTCTTGCTTGTTTCAGCAAGAGTCCACACCACAGTGCATCCACTCCTCTTTCCCCTTCTGATAAAGAATGATTAACGTTAATGATTTTAAGTGAATAATTAAAGTTAATGAGTTAAGTTCCTCACCTTTCCGTCCCTTTTCTCCCTCTGTTTTCCTCTCTCTTTCTTTCTCGCTCTAGACCTTGCAGAGTTAATCTTTCTAGGGTTCTCTGTTTTATAGCATTCTCACTGAAATGACTAGTAGTATCAGATGTCACCTGTTTCAAAACAGCAACAACAAAGTGCATTGCTAGTTCAAATAGACCACTACCATTTCTTTGATTTATACTCTGCCTTTCCATCCCAATTATGTTTTTTTTTTAAAGAATTGCTTGTTACTCACAGGCAAAAGGGTTACACTCTAGAATGAAATACGGAAAACCTATGGGAGATACTGGCCATTATGGAGTAAATTCAAGGAAGCAGCAGGATCGATTTCAGTAACCATCCAAACACATGATGGACAGCTGCCGATACTCCTCGTAAGAAAAGTCAATAGTGGCCACAATATGTGAAAGCATGAGAGACACCTGATGTCATTGGAAAGACTGATTTATTGGGGCACAGCATTTTATGGAAAAGAGCACCGCGTTAGATAGGAAACGGAGCTGATCAGCGGGCTCTGGTCTACAAAGGTTTATGCCAGAATAAATCAATCAATATTTCTGGCCCACGAGGCTTGGGTTTCTTTTTGCAATAGTGGCTTACAGAGTGTCCCCAGGAGAACAATATGCCTTACCTTGATGTTACACGCGAGAGCTTTTCCGTCATCCCCCTTAAACATCAGCTTCATGCCCCTGAGTGTCTCCATGGCTCTTGTAAATGACTTGGACTCTTGATACTGGACAAAAGCTTCGAATGTCCGCAGACCACGAAAAATGAAATTATTTGTGCTTCCTCCCACCACTTCTTCCCTGTATGGATCAAGCATGGGGATATCTACGTTCTTGATCTTCCCAAAGCTCCCAAATGCCGCTCTCAAGACGTCCTCACTTGGGGTCTCACTATCTGAACCCTTGAGGGCAAACCATTTGCAGGGCAGCCCTTCCAAATGCAGACAGTCAGAAACCACCTGGCTTTCCTCGTCCTCCAGCAGTTTTCGGCTTTTTGCGTTGGGCGCTAAGTCCTGAGAAGGTGGGCAATCGGGAGGCGCTTCAGTAGCCACAACCTGCAAGTCATCCTTAAAACCATTCAGCTTTATCATCTTGCCGTGGAGTTTTTCCTTCAGGCTGCAGACCAAACGCTTGGTTTCAGCCTCTCCTTCAAAGCGAATGAAGCCCTTGGTGCTCTTTGAAACCTTCACGCTGGTGAACTGGTCTGGGCAGATCATGTTCTTCAGCTTGTCCATCACCTCCCACTTAGAGAATGCCCGGGTAGATCCAGTGTGTTCTGGAAGCACCACACTGATTGTCAGTTTCGCAACTGGCTTAAGGTAAAGCTGTTGAGATGCACACAGCTCCATTGCTTCTGAGGGATCACATACAAGGGTGACTGTCATGGTGTCCAAATGTCCTTCAGAAAAACAATTGAAAGGCACGTTACGTGCACCAAACAACACACCCTCTCTTCTGGTGAAAGTGGCACTTGGCCTATTTAGCCTTCACACAATCTCCCATCAGATTGGACCAAAGTTGTTTAATGAATGTTAAATAGACTGACATCTAAAAGAGCATGTTCTGATAGCCTGGTTGGTTTTCTAAATGGTTACTCAGATGATCTTAGTACAATGGAATTTAGTCCAATTTAAATTTGCATCCTTGTTTATTGCTGTAACAGTACATACTTATTTAGTTTTATTTATTTAGCAATGCAGTCACACTGCTTTCACTGTACGGTAACCAGTAGAATCTTTAACTGAATTGGATAAGAGAAGGATTTAAAATTATAAATCTAAACCTTCAGCAAAAAGGTGTCCATAAGAAATAAAAACAAGATTAATTTTAATTGTTATTCACAAACAGACAGTTGATTAAAAATTTCAATAAATGCCAACCAAGAACTGATCTGAAAGACTCTAAGCAGTAGAATAAAATAAAACATACATCTTAAGACAGAATTCTGTTTACTTAGAAGTTCCACCCACTTCAACTGATTTCACTCTTAATAATTAGGATTGTTTAGGATTGTTATTATTAAGACTTTTTCAAAAAAAATCTGCAGAGTTTAGTAATTCTAACAAGGACACATGGAAGAAAAACCCTGTAAATTGCTTGCTTGCTTGCTTGCTTGATTTATTTATTTATTACTGGCTAGATAAAAAGGAACAAGTAAATTGCATAAATCAAACATCCAAATTTTTACCAAATAGATTACCAGTGGTTAAAGAGAGATGCTTAGCATTAATATCAAAAAGTCCATTTTAACTAATTTGCAAATAGCACAAAATCTGCATTTTCTGGATAAGTTCAATTTTATCAATATAGCACAGAAATGCTTTTTTCCACTACAGTGTTACCATTCTGAGACATGCAAATATATTGCACAAGTTCAAATGCTAAATATGTCTGTCTCCAGAATGCCTGTTATTCTATCTTTAGTTTAACCAGCACAATGTATTCTGCCAAGTCCATGCAATAATTAAACCATTACAAACCTTGAGTATCCTTTGAGAAGCAATTAATAGGTGGTGGAAATTCCAGTTACTTTTTTGATCTTGACCATTTTTTGCTCTTTGGAATCATGTTTCTTTTCTCTGCCAGTCTTCCAATTTTGTCTTCAGGCTCTGCATTATAAATGTTAGTATTTTGGTTTGTATATTTAGAACTGTCCATCAAATGTTAAATTTATTAACACACTTCTTTATAGTTCCCAACGCAATCTTTCCACTGCATGAATGTGCAGAGGAAGGTTACTAGCAAATTCTACTAAGCTCTCTTCTGAGATTTTAGACCCAAATTGCAGAACTCAAGGGAGATGGAAGTAAATAATCAAATACACCCAGAGGCAAAAACATCACCTGTGCCCATCCTTTACAAAACACCTCTATCATAGATGTACAGCCACAAAATGTACTGCTGATCGAGAACAACAGACCATCTTTCTTTTCAATAAACATCCTCTTAAAATAAACACACCCACAAACACACAGACAGCAATATATATCTTCCTGCAATGTAAAGGGAAGTATATAAATGTGTTAAATAAGTAAAACCATCCCATTTTGAAAATTATAGCCAAACAGGCCTGCAACTACTGTACACAACCAACTTCTGGAAAAATGGGTCTCTAGTAGAACACTTGAAAACAGTTAACCTAATCTGAGTTTATATCTGTGTTAGCTCCTGTGGGTAAACACGGCTTAAGGCTTTGAAACTAGGATTCCTCATAGCAATAGACATTTTAGGAAGCAAACCAAATGGAAAATTTCCTTCTACTTAAGTGGCCTTTGCCACTCATAGCTGAATTCATGGGAAATGGGAACAAAGTAAGATGGTGGAAGATAAAGGCAAGTTGTTCCATAATGGTCTTGCTGAAGCCCCACTTGCAGTACAGCATGATGCAATTGTTCTTTTTGTTTCTGGCATAAGATGGGGTGCGTTTTCTGCAGAACGGCTAGAATTACACTTGGCATTGTTTTCTGCTCCTTGCTACAGTTGTTTCTAGGTTATAGTTCCTTATTTTTCTGAAATGTCATGCTGAGCCCAAAATTAAGCAGAGAATGACCCTTTAGGTCACAGCTTCTTATTTGTGCATAGTATTTCTATTCTTAATTTTAGGAATGGCATTACATGAGTCTACAGTAGTGCCTGAGATCTCTTTCAAAGCTGTGTTTGCACAAGATGCTACTCTGTGATTCAATCAATTAAATGAGCCATGGGTCAGTCGATTAATCAAGCTGGCTGGGTTCACATAATAGCCTGAATCCCAAACTGGCTGACCAGATTTTCATCTGCAATATGGTCTAAATCCAGACAAACGTTTAAGGGGAGGGGGGGGAAGGAACTGGGAAACAAACTAACCTCAGCATCTTTTTATTTGCTTCAATTTCTGGTCCCTTCCTCCACAGGTCTTGTGAAATGGGAGCCCATAACATTGTCATTGCTAAACTTTCTGTTCTTGACTGGCTAGAAATACAGAAAACTCAGCAGGTTAGAACAACTTGGAGCATTCGATTGTTCGTCCTCATGCGCCAGGCCCTGGAATGCCTTTTTATCACAACCAACAGACTATAATGCCCACCCCACCATCACAGCCCAACCCATGCCACAGGGGCAGTTTTTCCTCTCGTCCACTGGCAGCATCCTCACATTCCCATCTCTGGGCTCCCCAAAACCATGCTCAAATCAAATCAAATCTTTATCATGGTCGTAGACCAGCATATCAAAGCAATGCTAAAAATGCCCCTAGAACCCATCTTCCCCTCGAAAGGGCAGGCTCCCTCTCCCACAGTCCTTTTTGCAAAGAGCCCTCAACTTCCCTCCAGATACGTGGGATTATGTGACACCCATCCTCAGGCTGGCTAGGGAGAATGGGGGATTTAGCTCCATTTCCTCCCATCCAGGGGTTTCCGACCACAGCTCCCAGTGCTCAGGCAAATGGGAATTGTAGTTCCAGACACTTCTTGAGGCACTGGACCCATGGAAGAAAGGAAGATGAGAGTTGGCATGGCAACCACTCTCTGAATGTTGTCCTACCACTCCCAGTGCTCAGGCAGATGGGAACTGGAGTCCCAGACAATCCTAGATGTCTTCAACTCACCCCAGCACTTACAGGAGACAGGCAGATGGGAGCTGGAGTCCCAGACACACCCAGACGTCCTGGACTCACCCCAGTGCCTACAGGAGGTAGACAGATGGGAACTGGAGTACTCTCGGATGTACAGCACCTACAGGAGCTGGGCAGATGGGAGCTGGAGTCCTAGGCACGCCTAGATGTCCTGGACCCACGCAGATGGGAGCAAGAGTCCCAGACGAGCCGGGCGATGGGAGCTGGAGTCCCACCCCCCTCAGGGGCGGCAGCCGGAGCCCGAGGCGAAGCCAGCCACAGACGCCCGGCGGACCCCCGGCCGCGCGCCCCGGGCAGCCCCACGCCTGGCCGCCGCCGCCCCTCAGACTTCGCCTCCCGCCGCCGCGGCCTACCGGGCCTGCCCTCGCCGCTCCTCCTCCCGCCGCCGCCGCCGCCGCTTCCTGGTCCGGCCTCCCCGGGGCGGAGCCGCCGCCGCCGCCGCCGCGTCGCCCCCCCGCCGGCAATGGCGGCTCTGCCCGGCTCGCGTGGCCGCACTCGCCCGGACGGGCCTCGGGCCGGAGGAGGGCCGCCCGCCTCAGGCCGCCTGCCTCAGGCCGCCTGGGCCTCCCGCAGCCTCGAAGGGCGGGAGGGCAGCGGGGCTCCGACTCCCGCGCAGGGAGGGTCCGGGAGCCCCCGGCACAGGCCGCCGCTCCGCAAACAGGCCCCGGGCGTTTGCGGGGGAAGAGAGGCCGCCGCGCTCCGTCGGGTCCCCGGCAGGCCCGCCGCGCGGGGGAGATCCGCCCCCCTCCTGAGCAGCGCAGCGGCCCTCTTCCCGCACGAGCGCCCCTTTGGGGAACTGCTGCGGCCTCCCCGCGCTCCCCCGCCGGCCCCTTGCCCTTGGGAAGACGGCCCCCGGGCTCTCCCCGACCCCTGCAAGCTGGAGCCTGAACCCAGGGCCGAGGCAGCCGGCAGGGTCTCCTTGCGGGCGCCCCCGCCGGACTCCTCGTCCGGAGGCTGCCCACCGCCTTGACCCATGGCAGGGGGTGCACGGTGGCGCCCGAGAAACAGCCAGGGCTGCCCAAGGGGGCCAAGGCCCTCCAGGGGACCGGTGGCCCCCCGGGAAGAAAGGGCACCCGCGGGAAACAGGTCTGGGGCTCCTTTCTGGACTGGGAGCCCAGGGAAGCCTGTTCAAGCGGAGCCCCTTCCTGCACCGGCGGGGGGGGAGGTTGGCAACCCCATTACCCCCCCCCCCGCCTTCTTCCAGGACGGGGATGACTTCCTTGGTGGCCTCCTGTCCACGTCCCATTCCTTGCAAGGAAACCCGCTTCCGTTCAGGTGTCGGGTTTCTGCCCGTCCCGGCGGCCCGACAGCTGGCGGAGAGATGGGGGAGCCGCAGTCCAGCACATCTGGAGCAGGGCTTGGCTGGACAAGGCTGGTGGACTCTCGCTTCTTAACCCCCCTGCGAAGAGGGGCCCGTGGTGGTGGTTTTAAGCGGCAAAAAAAAATCCCCTGCCCCCTAAGCCCTAAGAAATCCCCGCGCGCCTTCTGGGAACCTCTGCCACTCCAGAGCTACTTTCTGCAGCTTTTCAGAAAATCACCGTTTCCCTCCAGTCCGGGATAAAGTCCACGAAGCTCTGTAAACACTCTCAAGAAACGCTGCCTGCGAGGCCGGGCGAAGTTCTAAGCGGCAACAAGTGGGGCTCCGACCGTGTTTGTCTTCCCATCCCACCTCTTTTTCAGCAAACGTAGAAGCCTCCCCTAAGTCTCGCCCCGTAACAACGACCTTGGAAGGTAGGCTGGCCCGAGAAGAATGACGTGAGGGGAGGGGCCGTCCCAAAGACACCCAACAGGCTCCGACTTGCCTCTCCCTCGCCCGAATCTGGCGCTTGCGCCCTTACCGGCTCGAGGCGTCTCTCCGCCTCGCCCGGGCACCTTCAGTTCTGCCTCTCCGCAGCCAGCAACGCCCGCGGGAGCCGACGGGCTAGCGCGAAGCGGCCGCCCTAGAGCCCCGCCGCCTCCCCGCGCTGCCGGCCGCCAGGCTGGGTGGGCATCCTGGCCGCGGCCCCATGCGCGCCGGACTCCCTGCGCCCTGCCTGCGCGCTTTTGCGCATCGGTGCCCGGACCGCCGCGGCCCTCGCTTCCGCGCCCTTCCCCTTCCTGTCTCCCGCCCGGCTGACGCCGCCCCCGACCGTCCTGCTCTGCCCGGCCCTGCCCAGCGGATCGCGAAGACCGGCGGCGACTCTCTCCCGGGACTCCTCTCCGGCGGCAGCCTGGGCGCGGCGGGCATGGTGCGCCCGCGTCGGGGGCGCCATGGCCACCTGGAAGCGCGACGGCCGGCTGACGGCGCTGCAGCGGCTGGGCTGCGCCGGGCTGGCCGGGGCGGCGAGCCACAGCCTGACGGCCCCGCTGGAAGTGCTCACCGTCTTGGCCCAGGTCGGGGCGCCCCACGGGCAGCGAGGCGGCCTCTGGCAGGCGGGGAGCAGCTTGTGGCGCGCCGAGGGCCCGGCGGCGCTCTGGAAGGGCAACCTGACCGCCTGCCTGCGGCTCTTCCCCTACAGCGCGGTGCAGCTCGCCTCCTACCGCCGGTGAGGACGGGAGCGCCGGGCGGGGGAGGCCGAGCGGTGACTCGGGCCCGGGCCGGGCTCATCCCGCGCCCGGCCGGGGCACGGCGCGCTCCGCTGGGTGAGCCTGGACCTGCGTGGGGGCTTGCGCCGCCGAACCCGTTTGGCAGCAGGAGGGCGCGCCTAATAGGAAAGAGCAGAACACGGGTTAATTAATTCAACGACCGAGGGGGACGCGGGGGTGGGGGGGATACAGAGGTGGCAGCTAAGGAAGACGGTATGATTCTCCGGGGCTACTTTGTCTTCCCGCCTTGTCAGCGTTTGTGGATTTTGTGGGTTAAGATTCCCACTTCTGTACCCTGTTCTGGAGAATTCTTAGCAAAAATGTGTTAGCAGATTGCCCCCCCCAATAAATAATCCTGGGGGAGGGAAGCATCTGTAAGAAGAAAATCGTGAAGTTTTCCTTCAATGGGAGCTTCAGCTTTGATCAATTCCTGCTTGATAAAGAGGTGGTGTTTGTCATCGTCTTCCTTAAACCTTGCTAGGATTATGGACAAACAGCTAATTCCCCTTTGAGTCCCTGGTTTCAAAACCAGGGTTGTAGTGCCCAGAGCCAGCCCTCCGAGGGAGGCCAGGTCAAGAAACAGGCTCCCCAAGAAATGCTGAAACTTTCCTTCCCTGAGCCTGTGTTTCCCAAGCTCAGCCACTTTAAAAGGTCTGGACTTCTGGGAGCCAGCTGGGAATTCTGGGAGTTGAAGTCCACATCTCTCAAAGTTGCCATGGTTGGGAAACAGTGGGCTGTGATTACAGAATCTTGAAACCCTGGCAGCATTTCCTCTGCCTCCCTCTTAAATCAAAGAGAGTTAAGGCAGACTCCATTTAAATTTATCTCTCCCCCCACCGCCCCCAGGCATTCAATCAGCATTTTGCTGTCACCTTCCTTCTCCAAGATCTTCTCTATGGTTCTCTGCACCCAGGGATGGAAAATGTGACCCTTTCCTTAAGAGGGGTCAGAGCCGAAGTTCCCATTGAAGGAAAACTCCCCCCAGATATGACTTCCTGTTGGCATTTGAGCAGAGCTGACTTTTCCCCCTGTTGATCTCGTCTTAGTTGCGTGATGATGCTGATGGATGATTCAGGTCACATTTCTCAGTGGAATTCCATCGTGGCCGGGAGTCTGGCGGGGATGATGGCAGCCATCGCAACTTATCCAACGGAGGTTGTCAAGACTCGGCTCATTGTGCAGAATCGACTGGAACCTCCCTACAAAGGCATTCTTCATGCTTTGTATATGATTTACCACCAGGAAGGAACCCCTGCACTTTATCGGGGTGTTTCATTGTCAGTATTAGGTATTTCAGATTCCTCCTCCTTCCCCTGCAATTATCTTTGGAGTGATTTAGCTGAGTGTTTTTCAAACTTGGCCACTTTAAGATGTGTGGACTTCAACTCCCAGAATTCTTTAAGATGTGTGGACTTCAACTCCCAGAATTCAGAATGCTGGCTGGGGATTTCTGGGAGTTGAAGTCCACACTTCTTAAAGTGGCCAAGTTTGAAAAACACTGATTTAGCCTTTCCTTCAGGAGTTCCACATTTTTATGTTATGTTATTTTATTTTAATTTCAAATTTAGTCACTGCCCATCTCACTGACAGAGCGACTCTGGGTGGTTTACAATAAAAAAATTGTGTATATAACACTCCTTCCTCCACTTTTTCCCACCATACAACCCTGTGAGGTAGGCTGGGCTGAAAGAGGGACTGCCCCAAAGCAGTGCAATTGTCAGTGTAACCATGACGAGAAGAAGAGATGAAGCTGATTTTCTCTGCTGCTTTTATCTCATTCTTCCGTGGGGGGGAAAAAAAGATCCAGAACAGCTTATACAAAGTGGGTGGGGGGAGTCTCTGTCCATAGACCTGTAATCTAAATGACATGACTTAAAAGGATAAAAAGGTGGAGAGGAAAGAGATTTTAAAAAAACAATCCTCAAGCTTGCATGTGTTTTTTTAAAGTTAAATGGTAGATTTATCGACAACCCTTTTGATTTAAAAGGAGACTTTTCTCAGATCTTGTCATTTATGACCTGTAAAATGGACATGAGAGAACACTTCTGTGAGTCGCTTAGGCAGTTTTTCATCCTCCCATCTGAGAGGTTTATCATTCTTCTAATATTACAGATGGGTTTCTATAGTGTAGGGCAGTGTTTCTCAACCTTGGCAACCTTAAGACGGGTGGACTTCAACTCCCAGAATTCCCCAGCCAGCATTCTGAATTCTGGGAGTTGAAGTCCACACGTCTTAAAGTTGCCAAGGTTGAGAAACACTGGTATAGGTACATAGATTTTCCTATGGCTATATCTAACAAGCCCAGACGAGTAAGAACATGCATCGTCGTCGTTGTTAGTTGCAGTCGAGTTGTTTATGACTCATGGCAACCCTCTGTGTAACAGAACGAAATGCTGTTCGGTCTTGCGCCATATGCCTACTGCCCTACAAACGGGATTGAGAGAGAGATTCTCATCATGGCGTACTAGCAAATTTATATGGGATATCTGACCAGCCATCTTTAGCAGAAAGGCTCTAGTTCCATATAGTGGCATCATCATCATCATCATCATCATCAACAGTCCAGATCAGTCCACTGCAGGATGGAAGGCTTTTCAGCTGTTTTCCGATTCCTTCACCATGCTGCAGGTCATTTCCCCTGAACGCCTTTGAACTGAGTTACAGCATATGCCCAGTATTTCCTTGAGTTTTTCCTGAGCCTTTTAAGATCCATGGCTCTCCAACCACAGATGGTTGTTGTCCAGCATCAATCTGTTCATCATGCAGTATGTGTCCTAACAAGCAGGAACCACGCCAAGACGAGGTCTCTAGTGTTTTATTACTGCTACACTAGACAGAAAATCCTAACAAACTGAAGAAGCGTGGGAAAACCCAGACAGATAAACCCCCAAAAGTCAAGGCGGGTCTGTTCTGGGTTTCTTTGAAGGACAGCTCAAAGTCTCTAAGCTACGCATGCGTTTCCCCCCTGGATAGGGGCCCCCTCCTGCTCGCCATCCATGCTCACGACACTATGGCCATCCCACTGCTGTTTCTGTGGGGCCACCGGCTTCATTATGCCACACTCTCTTGTGGCATAGTTCCTGTCCCATGTTATGGTAAGCCTTTTGCCATTCCCTGCTTCTTTTTGCTGCTTTCAACTTCTATATTGCTTTTACGTTCAGCCTCTGAGCTTCTCCATCACAAGTCAGCACAGGTAGTGTGCACTGGTTTAAACCGTTTCCTCTTTCCGCCGTTGATTTTCAGTACAGGATGAAATTGTCCACGTGCTCCACAACCTGTTTTAGTCTGGTTCAGAATTTATTCTATGACATCACCCACAATATAGTACATCTTTTTTTTTTTTATAATAATTTTCCATCAAAGTGCACAGAAACAGGGATTTTAAAAAAACTGATACAAACTAAGGAAAATATAAAAGTAAAAAATAAAAAGCGCAGAGGGGGAAAAAGAAGGAAAAATAAAGAAGTAGTAAATAGTAAAAAAAAAAGGAAAAAAGATATAAAGAGAAATGACTTCCCCCTTCATCAAGACAAGTGCAAAGAATTTCAGAACTTATCACCTCCTCTAATATTATAAACGTTTTCTTCTATATTGATGGATGATGTGCCATCAAGTTGGTGTTGACTCTTAGCAACCACATAGATAGATTTTCTCCATCATGATCTCTCCCCAACCAGGTCCTTCAGTCTTCCCGCTTTGTACCCATCACCACTTCAACTGAGTCCCTGCACCTTGCTGCTGGTCATCCTCTTCTTCTCTTCCCTTCCACCTTTCCCAGCATGAGAGCCTTCTCCAGAGAGCTGGGTCTTCTCCTAATTGTCCTGGTAGATCAGTATTTATTTCTATATCCCTGCCTCCCTGTATTTATTACCAAATCTGTCTTGTCTGTCTTCCCTAACAGGTGCAATCCCATTTTCCATTGGTTCCTTCCTTGTTTACACTCACTTGGATAAACTCTGGGGTCAACCCAGCCTCCGTTTCACACCAATGCAAAACTTCTTCAATGGCTGTCTGGCAGCTGCCGTGGCCCAAACGTTTTCCTTCCCCTTTGAAACAGTCAAGAGGAAAATGCAGGTATGTCCTATTGCAGAGACCTTTTCATGCCCAGGTGTGCAGCATGACAGCTTGTTGAAATGGTGGGAAGGTTGCCTCCCTTTGCCTATGTAGTGAAATCATACCTGTCCGTGTGAACACCGTGTTTTGCCTTGTCAAAAAGAATTGTCTGGAAGCGTACCTTGTCAGCTGCCTTAGCAAAAAGTACCGCCCCCCCCGTAGCAGCATGAAGAGTCAAACAGATTTGGAAGCCACGTGATGCACGTCCCTCTCTTATATAGTTCTCTATTTAGCACACTTTTCTTTAGTCCACTGCTCAGATGTGGCAACCCAGATTCTTTTCTGAAGCATCTAGGACAGTGTTTTTCAAACTTGGCCACTTTTAAGATGTGTGGACTTCAACTCCCAGAATTCCCCAGCCAGCATGCTGTCTGGGGAATTCTAAGAGTTGAAGTCCACACATCTTAAAGTGGCCAGGTTTGAAAAACACTGCTCTACAACATCTGCAAATGGCACTGACCTTTTCTTAATTTTTTTTTAAAAAGCCGACATTTGATAGCACAACTTTTTTTCCCCTTACTAAAATAAGAAGCAAACTTATTTTTTGGGGGGTGCCCTCGAAAAGTCTGTGAAGTATCAGAAAGTTCTTCCTTGCCCCTTTTAATTAGTTCATCACAGAATTGGGGGTAGGGATGAAATAACCACAGCCCTCAACCTCAAAAACATTGCCGCCCGGTCTTCAGCTATAGGGCTGCTGGAGAAGAAAGACTTGTTTCATTTGAACCACTAGGTGGCGCCCTGCTGCCTTTTAAATGCACAGCTGGGGTAGAATTTCCTTTCATTTGCAGAATTTCCTTAAAGGACTTTTTTCAGATATGGTCTTTACCTATTAACTGATTGTTTACTGATTGATTCATTCAATTTGTATGGTCGCCCATCTCAGCAAGTGGCTCTGGGTGGTGAACAAAATTAAAATAAAATAAAAACAATTACAGTAATATAAAAATTAAAATGCACAGTGGCTGAGAATATATCATATACCATAATCACTAATATAACTAAGAAAAGGGTCTCTGCACACCTTTGGGGGCCCAGAGTCAGGTCTTTAAGGACTTAGGAAAACCTGCAGGGCCAGTAAGGTCCAATTTGAACTGGACTTGAGAGCCTTAAAACCTGTTTTCATTCTCAGTGCTAAATGCTAAATGCCAAAGTAAGCAGGGTAACAAGAAGAAAAGAAACAGCAAAAAAACCCAAAATGAATAAACAAGCGAACCAATAAAATCCAAAAAATATGCTTTTTTCCAGGCCTATTGACAGGAATCTTCTTATATTAAAAGTGTGGTTTCAGTACAGTTTCCAGGTCTCCCCACCTGGGCTTTATCTATCTATCTATCTATCTATCTATCTATCTCTATCTATCTATCTATCTATCTATCATATTTATATGGCCGCCCATCTCACAAAATAGGGCAGCGTACAATAAAAAAAGCAACATAAACAATATTAAAGAAAAGAATTCCACAATTCAAACATTAATATTATTATTAAAAAGCTAGGAGAGATCATTAGATGTTACAAACAATGTAGCCACCTCATTAAATCACCATTTCCTGAAGACCCCCAAGCTAGGTGTACTAAATCATCTCCCTGAATTTCTTTAAGTGATGGCTGGTAATACCCCCAGTGTTGTAACAGATTGGAGGCCTATAAATCTTATAAATACATACATAAAAACTTGGCAGCCCTGAGTACATTTATATGGGAGTACATTCTTAATTTAATGGAATTTGTAAGTCAAGATACTTCATATCTGGATAAAATGTTTGTTTGTTTGTTTGTTTAATTTTTATCCCCCTTTTATTATTTTTAGATAGAATAATGTTTTCTTTTGAAGGGGACAAGCAACTTCACATCTGGATAGATGTGAAGTTGCTTTTCCCCTTGAAAAGAAAATATTTAGGGAACCTCAATTTACTGGATCATTTGTGGTGTTCATCCTAATTTTATTCCTCTGTTTCCTCTTTTCCATTTGTTCCTGACTGACATTGTCAGAGAAATAAAAGGTACAATATAAATCTTTGGGGACAGAAGCTCCTGGTTTTGAGCCAAAATTGCCTCTATTTATTTGCTGCATTTATATTTATTGCATTTATAGCCTATTTTCTCTCTCAGAGCTCCAGGGCACCTGGGTGTGCCCCTTCATTTTGTCTTCTCAACAGCCCTCTGAGATAGATCAAGCTGAGAGAGAATAGTTAGTCCCAGATCACCTAATGAGCATCATGGTTAAGTGGAGCTGTGAACCTGGTTTCTTCTGGTCTACATCCTTATTCGCATCTGAACAAGCAGAATTTTCCACTGTCTGTTGAGTCTTTTGATGGTTTTCCTTCAGCCTTTGAAGACTTAGGTGTTTGCAATTGATCTAACCTTCAAAAGGATTCTGTGCTTGTAATTTAGATTTCAGATTAAATGTAATAAACTTCCCTAGATCTTTTCTTCTTTTTTTCTCTCCTAATCCCTTGTTAGCAATGCTGGGTCATGTCTTTCACTTCCAAACCTTAACTTTCAACAATTTCTTGCTCTGAATTCTTCTCTCCTAGAAGGATCCCTTGTAATCAGTCAATCTCTCTCTCTCTGCTACGCTTTTATGAAGGTTTTACCCACACAACTTTTCCTAAAAGAGGTTCATGTAGAACAATTAAAACAACATGTTCTCAGCAGAAGATTGACAGGAGGCTTGGAGGGAGGGCCCAGCTTGGGGAACTGAGGCAGAAGAACACCCCTGAATAAAGAGAGGCAGCAGAGATTGTGGGACGACCTGTGGCTTTGAAAGAATGCTTGCAGCTGAATCATCAGAGCCCTGTGCAGAGAATACTTTAATGCAGACTTGCATATGGAAAATGGCAAAGACTCATCCTTTGTTTTAAATCAGAATGGGACTTTAGCGACAATAAGATGGGACATTCCAGAGTTTCATATCTTGTGTTTAGCTGTAATGCAGTTTGTTTCCTTTGTGCTTGGAGTGAGCACATCCTGATTATTCTGACTGGTTCAATAAACCAGTGTTGGGGGGAAAATGTGCCTTAATATGAGACACAAAGCCCAGCTGTATTTGCTGTTCATTTGACATCCAAAGCTCGTTCATGTCATTTCCCAGCCATGGTGTGTGTGTGTTGTTGTTTTTTAAAGACTGGCTAAAAGTTCTCATTTATTGCTGTAGGTGTCTTTCTTTAGCAGCGTTTAGAAGTCATTCATAGAAGTTCATCAGATGAGAGAACATGCAGCTTGTTAATCGATGAGGAATTTGTTGACCTTGCTAGGATGTTTCCAAAGATAATTGTACTCATGTGACTGATTCATCGTTTAAAAGGTAGATGGTATATCCTATAAACAGGCAAGCCTTCTGCTTGGCTGGCACCGTTAGCTGAAGCTTTGCCGGAGAGGTCATCTTTCTGTAAACAAAACAGGAGCTGCCAAGCTTGCAAATCACAGTTGATCCTCCATGGACAGAGGAGATCATTTGGGCTTATCGCCCCTAGGAAGCTGTCTTTGCAGATTGATTTATCTCAGGTGGGAGGAGGAAGGAGGAAGCAACTTTTATTTTAAGTCCCCCACATGGTCGTGCTAAAATGTTCTTTCTGTAGGTCTTGGTCCATTTGCATGTCAGCCTCCCACACCAGGGAGCAGAGGCCCCCAAAAGTGCATCACTGTGCTAATATTACTTATAAATGACGAATGCATAATAATTGCAGAGTACATGGGGAAAGTCTGCACAAATAAAGGCTTTCTACATTACTTACGGACTATAATTGAAAGTGGAGGCTGGAACTACACGTACAACAAAAGCTGGGTGGAAAGACACAGGTGTTTAGATCTATTCTCCTTCAGCATTTAAGTGCAGTCTTCCCTTTTGAAATGTCCTATTTTTAAGGCTCTGCAAATAGAAAAGTAGCACATCAGGGAATGCTTGTCATGCTAGTTTTCTACTTGCAAGGAGTTTTTAAGCAATAAGAAGGATTTCTTTTTTTTTTAATTTGATCCCTCACCTGTGCACTGGAACAACATAGTAATTGTTTTTTCTTTTGCATTATTCCTTGTGTGTCTGGTTTGACTCTTCAGCGTCAGTATATTGTTGGTATCTTCAAAATTTCATGCAGCTGCTCTCTGAAATTGAAGAATCTGGAAAGGAAATGAAGTCAGCCCTTAACAGCTTAACTGGCAAGTTTTGGCATTCCAGAGAGTGCCTCAAAAATACCACATCACGTTTGTTTGGGAGCTAGGCCAGAGTCAGAAATTCAAAATTATTTCTCAAATATACTGAGGCTAAGCTGGCTAGGGTAACATTTCTTGCGTTAAGCCAGGTTTACAGTTGCTACAAGAAGAAAGCATTCAGCAAACAAACGGTATAATAACATTGGTCTATATGGAAAAAAGTGTAGTTCAAATCTATGTTTGGTAATGTGTGACTGTAATAAGGTTAAGTACACTACAGGTGGTCCTCATTTAGCAACTGCCTCGTACAATGACCATTTGCAGTTACAGCGATGATGAAGAAGAAACTTTATAACCAGTCCTTGCATTTATGACCTTCCCATAAAGTGAAGAGTGAAAGAAAGCTGAAGTAAGATGAGAAGCAGTTGCAGTTTCCCTTAGTGACCAAGTTGCTGGTCCTAATTGTGGCCACTAAACGAGGACTGCCTGCGCGACCAAAATTGTGCAGACTTTGGAATTCAGTTGCCAGCCAAAGCAATCTATTCTTGAGTGACATTTTGATTGCATAAGATCACACGTGAATGATCAGGAGCTGTAGAAAATGGATCTCTTCTATTCGAAATGAATTGATTCAACTGCTTTAAAGGCCTCCTCTGTTCTCTTTTGGAGCAGGCTCAGAGCCCGTGCCTCCCTTGCTATGGAGGGGATGGTATCCATTTTGCTGGTGTGATAGATTGTTTTCAGCAGACGGTAAAAACCAAGGGAGTTCTCGCCCTCTGGAATGGACTTACTGCTAATTTACTCAGGGTAAGTATTGCAGTCCTTCCTGGTCAATTCCACCAGAAAGAATTCCACTGTTCCTGCTGTCTTCATTTACCTTTTCCTCTGCCCAGGTTTCATCATGCCGTTCTTAAATCTAGGGTTTTTTAAAATCATTTGCCGAGGCCTCGTTCACACGATATATTAAGCGCTCATCTGGACTCTTTGGCTTTGGGCCAAATCACTGATTATAGTGGGTAAACCACTGTTTGTCAACCTGGGCCACTTCAAGCTGTGTGGACTTCAGCTCCAAGAATTCCCTAGCAAGCATGGCTGGTTGGGGAATTCTGGGAGCTGAAGTCCACAGAGCTTGAAGTGGCCCAGGTTGACAAACACTGGCATAAACTCAGATTTATGAGTGTATTTGCTAATCTCTATTATGCTACCTCCATCTTTTCCCCTAAAGCAGGGTTCCCCAAAGTGGTCAGTATTGATCCCCAAGGTCGATGGGACTGTCTATGGGGTTGATAAATGGCTGGGGAACTTCATAGTACTATTCGTTATATAGTATTTATTAAATTGTTTTCACATAATAAATGTTGGGTGGGTCAATGAACAATCTGAAACTTCATGAAGGTGTCAATGAGCTGAAGAGTTTGGGGACCCCTGCCCTAAAACCTTCATGGGTGCCTATTTAATTTTTAACTTCCATGAACAAATCTTAACCCTAAATTTGAATTCAAGTTAGTGGGCTGTTGAACGTATCAAATTTTTTTTTAATATTTTGTGCAGGTTATTTTTGTAATGCTGAATGCCTTAAAAGTTCAAGATGGCATACAAGACTTCTTTTGATCATTAATAATAATAATGTATTACAATTAATAATATTTTATTAAATTTGTATGCCACCCGGCTCCCAGCAACTCTGGGTAATTATCTTCTTGTTTTCAGTTTTCTTTTTTATGGAAATACAGGACTGTTATACAAGAGAGACCATTTTTGCAACAGTATCACAATATATATTCTTCTTTTAAAATGTTTAGAGAGAGAGCAGAAACAAAATATCTTTTTTAAAAATAAGCAAGTGTACAATCCCCACCAGTTAATAAGGTATTGTGGCTACTTAAAATTTGCCATTACTGCATGGTTACTTCTGAGTAGATGCCTTTGTGTTTATATTGTAAAAGCAGCTCCCCCCTCCCAATTAGTGAAATGAAATATTAATTGAGTGATCTACCTATCAAAGACTGCAGTACTTTCTCAGACCGGAATCCTAGGGGTAAAATTGTCTCTAGTGGGATTTAAATTTTAAGGTGATTTTAGCTTTTGTGTTTAATTACCCAGATTGTGCCTTACTTTGGGATCATGTTCAGCACTTTTGAATTCTCCAAGCGGATCTGCCTGTACCAGAACGGTTACACGGATTCCCCTTTACGCTACGAACTTACTCCAGGCGTAGACCAGAGTTTACAACCCCAGGAATTGCAAGACTTAAGGCTCCTTGGAAGAAGAAACGTCTAAGCCTCTGAATGCATTTTTTGGACACAGTTCCCTGGCAGCCCTGTTGCAAAAGAGCCAATGAGATTCACAGCCAGCTCTCTTATCTTCAGTGGGAGGGCTGCTGAAGGCCCCAAACTCACGGTAATGGGACGTAACTTCCTTGTTCAAGACAGACTGCACAATGGGACAACCTACTAAGCAGATGAAATCCATCCGGTCTCGGATGTTGCCAACTGTTCAACTATTGGTCAGAATTGTGTGGCCATTTTTGTTTCCTAGCCTGTGGATCCTGAAAACTCCACTCATTTCCAAGCATTTTCCAGCACAGCAGAATAATGATCAGATCAGCAGTGTGAGAAGCCATGATTTGTCACAGGTTCATTGGAAAGCAGCAGGACAAGGGGGCCAGTGCTAGACAATCTCATATACCGAAGAGAGGAACCTGATAGGGACTTCCTTTGGAATACAGCTGCCCTGTTAGAAGTGGAATTGTGCGCATGAGGAGGATGCTACTGAAGAGGGACCCTTCTCCACATCAAAATTCCCTAGCCGTAGAAAGCTAGCTGATGGAGACTAGATTAGAGATGTCCCTGACATGCCCACTTTCCACAGGTAGGAATTTAATAGGATGGTTGAACTTTTAATTATGCAAAACAACAACCAACCTCCCCCCCCCCCCTTAGAGTCTGAAATGGAACAATCTGAGGACTGTAGCGTGCGCTCTTTGGATTCTCCTAAAGAGTCTTCCACTGAACGGTGGTCTCCTTTTGGATCTCAGAAGAGCTTGTAAATGAGCAGCAGCCCACTTTAAATGACAAACGCACAGAAAGTTCCCTCTGTCTCCAGATCTTCGAATATAATGCGTTGAGGTGGGTAAGAATGGTTCTCTCTCTTCCTTGTTACTTCAGATACAAGCCTATAGACCAATGTTTCTCAACCGTGGCAACTTTAAGATGGGTGGACTTCAATTCCCAGAATTCCCCAGCGAGCGTGCTGGCTGGAGAATTCTGGGAATTGAAGTCCACCCATCTTAAAGTTGCCAAGGCTGAGAAAAACTGCTATAGCCATAAGGCTGTCAACAGTTGCTCTAAAATTCCTTGCAATTACGGGTTTTAATTTGTTTTCTTGCTGCGTACTTGATACTGAACTTAATAAACAGGAGAACAGACAAGTGTTGCTTAAAAGGTGGCCTACGTGTATTAATTAATAAACTGTGATTCTCCCATTGTCTCAATCCTAGTAGACTAGGCAGCTTACAGATAATAAAATCACAGCAATAAATAACGCATTATCTTTCATCATGGGAATGACAAGCATGAATCAAATGTAAGGAATATATTTGTAGGTGAATTATGCAGTTTGCCTTGGGCCAAGTTTTTCATTCTGAACCTGATGGGGTTCCTTGAGAGACTAAGAAAATAATCACTCTAATGTAGCGAGGGTCCTGGATAGCAATTTTTCTAAGGTACTCTCAGCCCTAGGAAGAAGGCACTGGCAAGCCACTTCCAAAAATGTTGCCAAGAAAACTGCAGGGACTTGCCTAGGCCATTGCCAGGAGTCCAAAATTACCCGCAGGCACACATTTCCTTCCCTTTACAATTCAGAAGGTAGGTTCTCCCATGAAAAAATGAGATGGATGGGTGAGTGGGTAGGTAGGTAGGTAGGTAGCTAGATTTCACTTGTTCATTCCATTGCCTGATGTTTGAAAAGCTCGCTCTAGGGTGTCCAATTAAGTAGAATGTGAAGTGTTGAGAAAAAAAGCAAAATTTGAAAAGAACCTAATTTTTTTGCAGACATGGGGCGTGGATTGCGTGGTTCACCTAGGACACTAGTTGTTGGCAGCTCTCATAAGGCAGCTGCTGCTTAGGATAGTTCTCTCTCTGAAGTGAATGTCAAAGAGAAAGTAAGATACAAGCTGTCCCGCTTTTGTATGGATCTTGGAGACCCAAGGAAAATAAGGTTTTTTGGCAGGGGGGAAATGATGTCTTACCATTACAAACTCTCTCAGCCAGGGTTGGGGCTAGAGGGCAGGAGATGGGATACCTGCCTAGATCCCAAGATCTTTAGAAGATCCACTGCACTAACAGCAGTGCCACCATTCCTGTTAAAAGGCCAGATGCTGTCCAAGATTCTTCCATTTCCAACACCTCTTCCAGATCGGGGTGGGGAACAAGGAGGTGCCACATCCCAGAGCATCCAAATCCTAGGAAGCATTCCAGTACATCCACCGTGTGAGACTGAAACACAACTGGGGCGCTGTCAGTTGGGATCAACATGGTTTGTTTATGGATCACTAAGCATAAACAGTTGCAGCCCAGAAAGGAAAGTCGAAATGGTAATAGACGTGGCAGTATTAAGAGCCTGCCCCCTGCCCGCCCCCCCCCCTTTAAAACCGTAAGATCAGGCTGTATTTGGCCAGGGGGCGCAGAAAACACCACCTGCAAGGCCAGGCTACGGTGGCTCATCCACAAACCGGGATTAAGCCGCCACGTCTTAGCTCAAGGGGAAGTCAGACCCTGGATTTTATTTAATTTCTTTAAGCTGGGGGGCGTCGCTGCCCTCCGCATGCGGAGACGCCCCCCAAATGGAGCAGCAGCAGGCAGGGCAGCCCACTCCCCGCCCCAGGCCGAAGGGGGAGCCCCAGCGCCGCCGCGGCGCCCGGCCAGAAGAGCCAGAAGCGGCTCCGGTCGGGCCGAGAGCGGCGGGTGGACGCGCGGGCGGTATCCGCCCCCGCCCTCGCCCTCCCCGCTGCGGTCAGGCGGGGAAGGAACATTTAAGGACACACGATGTTCCCTCTGAGCTGTCATAGGAACGCCCTGCCCGTGGGGCGTCGGACGTCACGCAGGTGGAAAGCCGGCATCCCTTGCGCAGCCGTGCCCGGCCCCGTCGCCAAGGTTAAGGCCGGTCTCCTTCCCGGGCTTGGCCGCTCTCGCCCGTCCACCCCCCACCCCCCGCGGCAGGGACTCGGGGTCCCCCAGGCCGGACGTGGCCCCCTCCCTCCGCCCCCCGGAGGGGCCGCTGCCACGGAATAGAGTGCGGGGTAGGGGGCAGCCGGGGATGCTGCCCATCCCCTCCTCCCCGAGGCAGTTCCCCCGCGGTCCCTCCCTCCGCCTGGCAGCCAATCAGGGCGATGGGAAGCGGCTGCGCGTCGGTGCTCGCGTCTCGGCCTGCGTCCCTCCCTCCGTTCCCACGTTCAAGTCCGCAGGGCTGTATAAAAGCCGGCCATTTCGGAGGCTCGCTCCCAGTCCGCCGGCAGCCGCTCACCCTCCCGTGCCGCGCCCGCCGCCGCCTCTCCCTCCGTCTGCCGGCCTCGCCTCCCTGCCTTCCTTCGGGACGCACCCGCGGCACCATGACCGACGCGGCCATCTCCTTCCTCAAAGACTTCCTGGCGGGCGGCGTGGCAGCCGCGATCTCCAAGACGGCCGTGGCCCCCATCGAGCGGGTCAAGCTGCTGCTCCAGGTGGGGCCGGGGGCGAGGCGTGGGCCCGCGGGCGCTCCTCTCCGGCGGGGGATCGGGCGGGCGGGCCGGGAGCCGCGCAGCGCTCCGGGGGCCCCTTCGGATCTGGGCACTGGACGGGGCATCCGGGGCATCCGAGGCGTCCGGCCGCGTGAGCCTCCCTGTCTCGGCTGCCGCGCTGGCCGAGGCGGCCTGGTGTGTGTCGGGAAGTGTCGCCGTCCCTTCCCCAAGGTCGCCCCAAGGAGATGCGGGGCTGAACCCCCCCTTGCTGCCTCTGCAGGGACCCAGCCCCCCTCCTTGCGTGCCCCCGGGACTCTCCCCTGCCGCTGGGCTCCCCATCGCGCTTGAACGGGCGGCTCAGGGCCCCCGACGGCGCCCGCGATCCGGCCTCCGAGACCGACCCGGTTCTGCGGCCGCCCTCGGCCGCCGCGCCTCCCTTCTGCCTCGCCGCCCCCGGCGGCGGAAGTGCTGGCGCTGGAGCGAACCGTCTCAGCCGATGCCAACCGGCCCGGCGTTGGAGTCGCTGGATCGCGGGGCACGCGGGGCAGGGCGACGCGGGGACTTGCGGACTCTGCCTGCTGCTGCGGGGCCCGCTGCCCCCGGGTCCCCGTCGCTCGGCAGCCGCCCTGGCGGGGGAGGCCGCTCTTCCTTCCCCTCCGGGGCAGCCTCCTGCCCATAGAGCGATCCAGCCCTCCTGCATGGCACCTTCACGGGTTGCTCCGTTTGGAGGGCCAAAAACAGCCAGCCCTTGACCTTGAAGGGGAATGGTAGCTGGGCCAAAAGGGAGGATGGATGACCTGTCTTGCTCCACCTGTCTCGTGGGGTGCCCAACTAGCTTGTCAGCCACCCACGAGCTGCTTTTCTTGAAGGACCCACCTGTCATTCGTCCTTTTCCCAGTCTGTGGCAGGGGTGCCAGAGAAGGCCCAGCAAGGTCATGTAAGGTTTAAATGGCACAGATGAGTTGCTGCAAGGTCAGCAACAGGGAGCCTTGGGGTCTAATGTGGCCCGTTGGAGGAAGGAGGCAATTGCCAAGTTAGGAGACCAATGGATTGTAGGGAGAAGTTGGGAATGCAGCTGTTCGGAGACTTGGGTTGTGGCCGGGTTGCTTACCAGGGAACTAAGGACGTCTTGATCCCACGATGGGCGCCAAGGCGCAATTGCTTAGAAAGGAGGTCACCTTGCAAAGAAGCTCTTATCGCTGGCTGGATTACAACCGTAGTCTGCGGAGCTTACACAAAGGCAAATAGATTCAAGCCAGCCTGTGGCCTCTTGCTGATTTTGAGTGGCCTACATAGATTTCTACCTGAAAAAAATGCTGACCTCTCTCAGCCCAAGAACTCCGTTTTCCAGTTCACAGAGATCACTCTGATTTCCAAGCTGCCCAAACCGGGACCTGAGATTTAAAATCAGTACCGAAATGCCGGTTCTTTCACAGGCCTAGGACAAACCATCACAGGAAGGGCAAATATTCAGGGATTTAGTAGTGTTAAACAGGGAGGGAAGTTCCAGTTGCAGTTTCCAGTTTCCTCCTTCCGTCTCAGGGTGGAGAAAAAAAATAACCTGCGTGTTACAGTACTTGACCAGACACAGGGTGACTTTACTGCAGTGTTTCTCAACCTGGGGAACTTTTAAGATGTGTGGACTTCAACTCCCAGAATTCTGGCTGGCTGTGGAATTCTGGGAGTTGAAGTCCACACATCTTAAAGATCCCCAGGTTGAGAAACACTGCTTTACTGTATAGGACTTGTCATGATTTAACAATTCTATTTCAAAATTGATTGCCAGGCAATTCAGCAGTTCCAATAGTTACTTTCATTCAGTGATTTGGGACCACATCTCCTCATGCCCTTGGACTATTGACCCTGCTGGCTGGAGTTTAAAAGCACAGTTGTCTAAAACCTACAAAGGGCACTGGGTTGTGCAATCTCTAAGCTAAAGCTTCACTTTCCATTTTGAATCATTTGATCCACGTAACCTTCATTTCTCAAGGGCGCATGGGCCCAGCTTGACCTGTCCCCATTGATTTCCAAATGTTGTGACAAAATCACAATTTAACATTTCAAAGGGAAAAACTATTAAATCGGTGTTTGAATTTTTTTGGATTTTACATACCTCTGCCTACAGAACAGTAGTTATAAAAGGAGTGAACTCAAACTGAATTTTTGTTCTTAACCCAGCTACTTTTTTTTTTTTTTTTTTGGAGCTGGGAAAAACGCCCATTTCTGCTGGTTGCACGCCTCTGCTCTAAGCCGTTCTGTGTGGTTTTCATTCATTATTATGACGTACGAACCCAGGTGTTGTGATTTATAAGCCACACTATGGCTTACTGCGGTGTCTGAACCAAGCCAGAGGTTTGTCCAACAAATCAGATACACACTCGCAGCTTACCCTGACGTCTAAACGCAGCCCATGCTGCTGTATTTAAGCTCCACCTCTTTCCTTCACGGCAGGTGCAACATGCCAGCATGCAGATCACGGCAGAGAAACAGTACAAGGGAATCATTGACTGCGTGGTCCGGATTCCCAAGGAGCAAGGCGTCCTCTCCTTTTGGCGGGGCAACTTAGCCAACGTGATCCGGTACTTCCCCACGCAAGCCCTAAACTTTGCTTTCAAAGACAAGTACAAGCAGATCTTCTTGGGCGGCGTTGACAAAAGAACCCAATTCTGGCGTTACTTTGCGGGCAACTTGGCATCCGGTGGCGCCGCTGGAGCGACTTCCCTCTGCTTTGTCTACCCCCTCGATTTCGCCCGAACGCGTCTGGCGGCCGATGTGGGGAAAGCCGGGGCAGAGCGAGAGTTCAAGGGGCTTGGCGACTGCCTGGTCAAGATCTTCAGGTCGGATGGCCTCCGAGGGCTGTACCAAGGGTTCAACGTCTCTGTCCAAGGAATCATCATCTACAGAGCGGCGTATTTCGGCATTTATGATACCGCAAAAGGTAAATGGGGGGTGGGGTTGTGGCCCTTTTCCCTGCCTCCCAGCCAAAGCTGTGAGGGACAGTAATTAAGCAGTCTTTTGCTTCGTTACCCAGGAATGCTTCCCGACCCAAAGAACACCCACATCTTAATTAGCTGGATGATCGCACAGACGGTAACAGCGGTTGCAGGCCTGACCTCATATCCCTTTGACACTGTCCGGCGGCGAATGATGATGCAATCCGGTCGCAAAGGAGGTGGGTATCTAGCTTTTTTTTCCAAATTCCCCTTTGTAGGTGTGCTTAAAAGCTTGCTTTTTACTCCCTTAGGCCCGCCCAGTACAAAAAATGCAGCTAAGTGGTAAACTACATTTCCTGCACTACTTTGTGGTTGTCTTAAACATGTCAGTTTCTACTCAGATCCTATAAATGGAGCTCTGTGCTCAGCTTTTGCAGGTGATCTCAGATCTAGTTGCTTTCTAACTAGGGGGCCAGAGTGATCTCAGCAAAGGCATTGTACATGCCAGGGGACAGGGGATGCCCGATTATACAGATGTTACAGAACTGCAGTTCCCATCATTATTCTTTTTTGCCTTGGCTGGCATTTCAGTAGCTTTAGAGGGCCACAGGTGGCTTATTTCAGCAGGAAAAGTGCTATTCCAAGGGACAATGAGATCGTTGAATGCTAAGAATTTATAGCCTGCCCTTAGCAGCAGTGGAAATTGAATTTAAACAAGCTTCAAATGTGCATAACCTGGATCATGTATTGATTGTTTGCACCATTCCATTAATAATGCCAAATGTAACTGTGGTTCTCTGTGGTTCAAAGATTGGCCATCTATTTTTGAGTAGGTGTTAACATTATAATCCCTTTAGCTTCATAAACCTATTTAACTTCAAAAAAATGCATATTAAACCCATATTGCAGAACTGTGGTGCTGAAATGTTCCTGAGTTTCATTCACCTCCCTGTACACAAGCCCACATTCGGAACTTGTCCATTATTCTGCATTAGTTTTTGGCAAATGAGGTGCATCTCAAACAAAGCCCTCTAGATTAAATTGGAAGACTAAATAAGTTAGCTGCTAAATATTCCCATTTCAAAATATTATTTATTTATTATTCAAATTTCTATCACAGCCCATCTCACCCCGAACAAGGGGACTCCCCTGCATTATTTGAGTTCCACTGAGCTGAATTGCCACCTGGAGAGGTCCCAAATCAAAAGGGAAAGAATAAAGAGCTATTCAGCCTCAACCCTTTCCTGAATTTGTTGATAAAGGCTAAAGGGAAGACCCTAAAGCTTTTTCATTAGTAATAGAACCCTCTTTGATGTGATTTGTGAATGCTCCCTTCTCTATAAAGATGGACCATGTCATCAGATTCTTATTTCTGATTGGTTGTACGTGGCAGCAGCATGCTCTGAGTGGCCACAAACATCAGCTAGTCAGAAGATGCCTGGTTCCACCTCTTCATTTGGCTATCCTCTTTAGATTAAATTCCAGAACTTGCACTGGTGGTACTGCAAGTGGGTTGCAAGAGCGCATCCTGTTCCCCATTCATCTCAGACCATCATTTTCTCTAGTGTTTGGCAACCTTGGCAACTTTAGCGTGCATGGACTTCAACTCCAGAATTCCCTAGCCAGCAGGGAATTCTGGGAGTTGATGTCCACATATCTTAAAGTTGTTTGAAACTCTGACTTAGTCTGAAGCTAATCCCTTATTTATCTCTTTCCCTTTCCTCTGTTTCCTCCATGCTCCATTTTAGATTGTGTTTCAGCACAGAGACTTTTCTTTTGAGAATCTGTAAAATGACCGGCACTTTATTTAGGTTCCTTTAGCACTAGCTGAGGAGCAAAACAGCACCTGCATGATTGTAAGCGTCAAATGAATTCGTTGCCCATCTTATTTCTTTTTCCTTTTTTCCAGCTGACATCATGTACTCTGGAACAATTGACTGCTGGCGGAAGATTGCCCGTGACGAGGGTGGCAAAGCATTCTTCAAGGGAGCGTGGTCCAATGTCCTCCGAGGAATGGGGGGTGCTTTTGTCCTAGTCTTGTACGACGAAATCAAGAAATACACATAAGCTGCTTCCCCACTCCTAGATGGCATTTCCTATGTAATATTCCATGGACTGCATCAAAACTATTTATCGTTCCCCTTGTGGTATCTCTTAGTTGACAGAGAGGCCATGATTTTGCTTGCCTGATCCCCTTTCTCAAGTCATTCCCCTGTCGATGGGACTCAAACTTTATTTTTATTCAGTCACTCCTGTTAAAATAAGTTTGAGAAATAAAATGAAAAAAAAAACTGTACCAAAAGTGTTGTTGATTTCCCTTCTTTTGAAAACAAGGGCTTTGTTGGAACTGCAAGATAGTAAACTCAGTTTGTTTAATAGGTGAGCATGTGGCCCTCCAGCTGTTATCAAACTACAATTCCCAGCTGTTCAGCTCAGTAACTTCAACAGGAATTCCCCACTCAAGATTAAACACAACAGACATGGACTTTCAGTAAGTTCTTAGACTCTGCTCCCCTCTTCACAATTCTGCTTGAGGAAAATGGCCACATTTGGGGTTGGCTCTGGATTAATGTGCACATGGGAAGCTTTGCTTTATGGCTCTCTATCAGAATTACAACAAATGATTTGGTTTTCGGATGGCCAGGGAGAAGCTGAAAAATAATTACCCTGCTGCTACCTATTCAAAGTACTTGGTCCATAATGACCATTAATCTGCCCTTTGTTGCACTATGAAAAGTATTTATGCAACACAAGATGGTTTACAGAATCAGGGAGGAAATCTCTCAGATTAAGTTTGTTAGGACATAAATGCGAGAAAACCTGCCTTGGCCTGATGCTGCCCCACCACTAAGAAAACTGGTAAAATTATTCCAAAGTTTCTACTGTAAAAGGAAGAGGGATCAAAATACCCCATTGACGGTCACTTGGTAGATTTTCGCTTGACTTGTAGGCACTTCGGATTTCCAGTTGCTTAACCAAGAAACAAGGTAAATCAAAGCACTGACCAGATCCTTTTCACTAAATGTGTGCAGACTTTAAAAAAGACAATCTGAGGATCAAGATTTGGGAGCATTGTGCTGAACAAGGTAGGAGGATACCAGAAGTAGCCTACATTGACAAAAAATCAGGAGTCTGTCAGTGCTATTTTCAACCAACACATTCTATTAAAGGGCATAAGCTTTCCTGTGCTGCATCTCATTTTAGACTCCAATATAAAAAGAGTGAGGTTGCACATCACCCTAAGCCAATGTTGGCTTGTTGGCCTTTAGCTTAGCTTATTGTGTGAACCCACATGCTGTGGATTGGCAACCTGGCTTGATTGGCTCCATAGTATATGGCAGTGTTTCTCGACCTCAGCAACTTTAAGCTGTGTGGAGTTCAACTCCCAGAATTCCCCAGCCAGCATGATGGCTGGGGAATTCTGGGAGTTGAAGTCCACACAGCCTAAAGTTGCTGAGGTTGAGAAACACTGGTATATGCAGTAAATCTAGCCAGTTGCGGATCTTTTAACAAACCATGGTTTAGTGCAGTGTGTGAAAGATTGAAGGGGAACTCAGAGTTGTAGTCAAGAGTAAAGAGACCCATATTCCTGAAGACAGGAGATTGCTGCTGTGCCCAAGCCAGCTTCCATTTTTTTTCAAGCATTGTGCCTTAAATGTCATGAGTACTTCTGGCCCCCTCGCTCTACAGAGCTCAGCTTCAAATGGAGGTCACGTTAATTAAAGAAAACCACTCATTGGGGCTGTACAGGCTCAGCAAGGTGCACAGAGAGTATGGTACAGTCTGTAATTGCCTCTGTTGCCGGTTGCCCCGTGCCCCCCTATTATTTGTGCTTCACATAGCTCGCCCCAGAGTTTCACAGTTCTCGGGATGCTGGGCAACTCACCCGCATGGCTCCCTTCGAGAAGACCTTCCTTTGCTGCCTTGTGTTATCATGGCCATTTGGAAAGGAAGCTGTTCTGGTTCGAATTTCCAGTTAGACAAGTTCCCTTACTCTTTTCTCCCATGTTGTGATCTGTGATAGCAAGTGTCGTTTGTTAAAGGGAGCTACAGGGGGGAGGCAATTAATATTATCTGGATGCAGTGCTGAGAATTGTTTCGGGGGCTGAAGCCCCAGCAAATCTGTTTCAGCAAAAACAACGAAGCGTCTTAGGGCGTCTCAAAGACAAGCAATCTATTCTTGCACAGCATCAGTCCATTATAGGAGCAGTCCTCAACCCTCAGCTGGGGGCCCTAGGATATGTCAAGGGGGCCCAGGTGAAAAACACGTAACAAGGGGCCACGGGATGTGCTGAGGAGGCCACAGAAAAGCAAAGGGTATTATTCTGCAAAGACCGTCTTTATTCGAAATAAAAACGTATATTTTATTTACAAACCAAGTGTGTAAGTGGCAATCTTTTTCACTGACAATGGGACCTGAACAGGGGGGCCGCAGGAGAAAAACAAGGTTGGAAGGGGGCCACAGGGGAAAAAAGGTTAAAAAGCATGGCACCTGCAATGATATTTGATTTTTTTTTGCCGTGCCTTTGTCAAACCTAGTGGGTTACCGGAATGTGTTGACAATGATCTAACACAGTGTTTCTCAGTCTCTGCAACTTAAGATGTGGGGACTTCAAGTCCCAGAATTCCCCAGCCAGCAGTTGAAATCCACACATCTTAAATTTGCAGAGACTGAGAAACACTAACATATCCTCAGCCTTTCAACAGCCTACAAAATAGGCTATTCTGAAACTGGGGAGACTTCAGAGAGAGTAGCTCATCTGAGGCTATAACGTCATGGCTGAGTTGAAATCTTAACTGCAGAACACCTTGCTCTTCCGGTTTTTTGCTGAATGCCACACCACTTGTTGATTACAACATCTTTCCAATGGGTCACTCTTGGGCTGCCAACTTTAATCAGTAGAAAGGTTGGAATTTGAAGCATGCCATTGATTAAAACAGTGCTCTGACTAATTAAGCAGCAGAAACTGTATCTAATCAATTAACTCAAGGAATTGACTTAACATTCACACTAAGGTCTAATACAGGTAGTCCTCATTTAGCAACCACAATTGGGACTAGCAGCTTGGTCATTAAACAGAGCAGTCTCTAAGTGAAATCACAACTGTGATTTATTATCTTATTCCAGCTTTCCTTTGCTTTACAGACCTGGGAAGGTTGTAAATGCAAGGATTCATTGTCAAGTTACTTTTTCATCACCATCGTAACTGCAAACAGTCACTAAATGAGGCAGTCACTAAACAAGGACTACCTGTATTATAACACATCATTTCAAAAAAATCAAGGCTTAACATTATGTGTGAATGAAGACCTTAAGTTTTGCCTCAGTCTCTAATGGTTTAAAACTGAACGGATTCACTGGTCATGCTAGAAATGCTAAGAGTCGCTCACAGATACCCTTACTTAACTCGCAACCTGAAATGCTCACTTTTAGTAGGAATTTCCAACTTGCTGTACATGCATCTGTGGATCTGTCCCATGGTTTTCTATACTCCGTTGAAAAAAATACTATTTACCTATCTGAGAATAGATAGCCATCAAGTGTTCTTATACGAGGCGGTAGGCTGCTCTTAAATAGCGTGCGTCCTCTATGATTCGAGTATGTTGAAATCAGCTTTTTTTCTCTGTGTGTGTGTGTGTTCCCACTGGTCTCTCGTCCAACTTCTCTTTTCAAGTTGCGTTGCACAATCTTTTCCCATAGTGTGCCAGAAAAAAAAAAAGGAATGCTGAGTGATTCTTCCTTGAGCTACGTCTGGTAGTGGAAAGACACTTTTGCATTCACTCTCTTACTTCCTGGGTGAGTAAGAGCTCTCCAGTAGAAAAACTCCTGCTCCATTTCCCATGAAGGCTTTGAAAAGCTGACCCCTCCTAGGTTTTGGGATTGTCTGCTTCTTGCTGGAGTGAAAGAAGGATTAAATCTGAGGTCTCTGATGGTATTAGCACCACTGTGGTCAGAGTTGGATTATCCTATCCCCCAACCCTTTCTACTCCTTTTCACCTCTCAGTATGTAAGGTAAAGGTAAAGGTTTCCCTTGACGTAAAGTCCAGTCGAGTCCGACTCTAGGGGGCGGTGCTCATCTCCGTTTCTAAGCCTTGGAGCCGGCGTTGTCATAGACACTTCCGGGTCATGTGGCCAGCATGACGACTCGGAACGCCGTTACCTGCCCGCCGAAGCGGTACCTATTGATCTACTCACATTTGCATGTTTTCGAACTGCTAGGTGAGCAGGAGCTGGGACGAGCAACGGGAGCTCACCCCGCCGCGCGGTTTCGAACCGCCGACCTTCCGATCGGCAGCTCAGCGGTTTAACCCGCAGCGCCACCGCGTCTCAGTATGAGGACCAGTAAAAAGGAGAATAAGATCCACTTCGAGAAGTCCCATTTTTTCAGGAACACTCTAAAATTTTACCCTTCTCCTTGAGAGCAAGAATAGCTAATTATCCATCCAGATAAACAGTTCACCCAACATGGTGGAACCAGAAGACTTAGTTCAGTTCCAAATACTCCCCGGTTCTTGGAGTTAAACTTAAAACAAGGCACCCTTAGTTAGTTGTCAGGGTTTATTAACTGAATTAGGGTGTTCACAAACTGGTGAACAGGGTCCAACATGACACACTCGGAGGACAGGCAGTTGTAAACTTACAACATGGAAAGCACTTTGACCAAAGAGTTTGGCAGATGAATATGGGAGAGAAGCACATGGTTGAATGATCGTCAAGCCTGTGGCAAAACCCCACAATACTTGGAAAGTTTGCATGGGTTCAATGGCAAAGAAAGTCACGTTGCTCGGAGCTGATGTCACTGCGATCTAGTAGCTGATAATGCTGGGACGAAGGCTGAAAAAAAAGGCAACCTGTTTAGAAACTGTACCTGATTAGAAATCAGAGTGTGCCTAGAACAAGGTTGATAAGGCCTTTTCAGGACTATACCATTACACAGAAAATTTGGGACTTTGTTTTTACACATGATAACGGCAGCAAGACTTTTGTACGCACAGTGGTGGAAGGACTCACAAACCCCTACAGTGGAAGAATGGACAGTGAAATTAATGGAGCTGGCAGAGAAGGCGAGACTGACTGCATTGATTAAAGAAAATAATTTGTAATTAAATTTGAATAATAAATCAATAAATTAATTTATCTAACTTCGTTTCTACTTGGAAATCACTTCTGGACTTTTTGCTAGAAACTGAAAAAGAGGAAGCTTTGATTTTGGGATTTGACACTTGGGATTGCATAAGAAGATAGAAATAATGTGTTCTAGAGGCTATCAGAAAGAAGGCAAAGCTGAACATCTTGCTTTCCACACCTGAGGACATTCTGTTCTGATCTCTCTCTCTCAACATTTGGTCTCTCATATGTGATTGAGCTTCACACTTTGGTTTAGACCAGACTGAACCAGACAGAGAATCCCTTTTCTGAAGCTGAAGCGACGAACCTGTTGAACAAGTAGCCAAGTCCTTCCGAAACCTGCATTCTTTCAGCTGCCCAAATGTTTCCAGCTTGGATGGATGGTTTCAAGATATGAAGTCGCATATATGGAGTTTGTAGGGTTTGAGAATATGTGAAGAGGTGGAGTTTGAGAACACCATAATCTCAGAGGTCTCCTTTAATCCAAACACCAGCCCTGTTGATTTTGGAATTTATGTTGGATGACTCCAAACTTTTTACAGCAAGGGTCTTTCAGTGACCTAGTTATTTCATTTTTTTGTTCATTCTGTCATAATTAAAATACCACTTCTTTATTCATGCCTTTTCTTTCTTCCATGATTCAAAAGATGTAACTTAGTGCCTGTAGGGGCCCACTATACTGTAAACCATGGTTTACAAATGACTGCATCTGGATTCCCACAACCTGCAAAGCCCAACTCAACCAAAGCATTGTGATGTGTCAATCCTGCCAATTTGTGGCATCCCCACTAAAGCTTCATGTAGTTGGTTTGGTTCTGGCGTGGTCTGCTGCATGAACAATGACTTGAAGGCGCATACACACACACGCACACACAAGCATGCACACACTCACGCTGCATGAACAGTCCACTTGTGGTATATTCAATAAACCCTATTGAAAGAATTCTCAGTGCAATGGGCAAATACTGTCAATGTTAACCCTTGATCTGTACAATCAAAATCCAACCATTCTAGCAACTATATTAAGAGATCTTTCTGATGCTGCTATAATTTCTTCAGCTACCTGGCCATTATGTAAAAGGGGCCTTTAAAAAAAAAACGGAATGGCACAATTTGCACAGTTGACTTCACCTAAATGACAAAGTCCAAACAAAATCCTGATCAAGACTTTCATGGGCTATGCTATTTCCAGACTGCAGGTAGACATCCTACCATCCCCTTCCTATCTAAGATTAGCACACTGGGGAAAAGTTACTTGGTGCCAACATTTTCTTCTGGGGAATTCTTTCTGTCCATGTCCAGCAGTGATCTTTGGGTGGAGGCCTTCAAGCCCCTTTAAAAAAGTGGCACTTTCAAGAAATACTGGATGAAGATTATATCCTAAAGATATTAAAGAAGAAATTACTGATGTGAAAGAAAATATCTTGGAAGATTTACAAGATAAAGAGAGTAAAATAATTTTGCCTGATGCAGAAATTAAGAATTTGCAGAAGTACTGGAAAATTTAAAGAAAGGGGGGCTATAAGACAGAGAAAATAACTAAACTGGAAATACAAATGGCAAGCCAAGAAATTGACTTGGATAAGGACTTTTTACTGGAGTTACAAAAGAAGTTGGTTAAAGTCATGAAGAAATCTTTGAGATGGGAAAAAGAAAAAATGGAAGAGAGGTCAAATCCTACAACAGCATCTGAATGAACTAAAGGTTAAGATTGTTAGAAGCAAAAGGAAGGAGTACAGAGTTGGTTTGTCTGATCAAGATTAAAATAAGATATGTTTGTATAAATCTGGGATCCCTTTATGGACATTTTGCTGACACTGAAATGTTAATGATTTATGGATTTGCATATGGATAAAGGATGGATTATGGGAAGAAGCATGGGAAAGTTATAGGGGGTGATGAATTATTAAGTTTGTACTTGGAGGAAGTTAGGAACTTGCTTCTTTATATTTCTTTTTTTTTTCTTATTCTTTTCTTTTTTTCTGTACACCTTTTTTCTAGTTTTTCTTTACTTTACTTTCTTTCTGAGTTTAGTTTGTATTTTCTTCTACTATTTTTACAAAAACTTTCAAAAAATATTACCTAAAAAAAGAAGAAGAAATACTGGAGGCTCCTGAACTGGTCTCTGGTCAGATGTGGGCAAAGCACCCCACCCCGCTGTTGCAAGTGGGAAGCACAGCGCAGGCTACTCTGCAAGAGCCCAGCTCCTGCCTTCTTCCATTGTTGTAAAAACGACCTTGAAACCATAAAGGTGCTTCCCCGTTTTTTTCCTCCCTTTCATGTCACTTGACTGAAGGTCACCCAGTGGCTGAGACAGCTTTCCTCCTGTTCGTGGATTTCCTTTTAAGGAGATCTGTGAAAGCAGGAAGCATTTTTTTCTTCACAGCTTGATTGGTCGAAGCTCCACCTTAGTTTGTGTCATCAATGCCCAGGGAACTTCTGCCCGGAACAGGCCAAGTCTTGTAATGACATGTGAAGGAGTTAAAAGAAAGGCCCACCTTCTTAGGAGGAATCTCTGAGTAACAAACTGCAGCGCATTCCAAACTGAACCGTTTTTTACCCTTTGGCAAGTAGCCATGGCTCTTCTGTAATATTAATTTCTTGGTGAGGTTCTGTAATGGTTGCCTATTCTAAAACACCATCAGACTCATGAGCAGGAATTCAAAGATATCTGATTTATTAAAGAATAGTATGCAGGATCACAGAGAAAGCTGAGAATGATGAAAGCGCGCCAAATTCAAACTAAAAACCCTCGGTGCAAACGAAATCCCTCCCCCCGCAGAGTCTTCCCAAGTTCACAATCCCAGGTGCTCCTAACGGCTTCTGATGGTCTGCGGGAAAAGTCCTTGAGCAGAGAACATAACCCAAACACATTCCATTGAAATGGACACGGATACAGAGCTTGGTACAAGGTTTCACAGCAGCTCCCTCCCAAACAGAAATGCGTGTCAGCGCCATGGCATGTGAAACGTTACGATGTATACTGCACATTGAAACAGTGAACATGACAGGTTCTCACTGGTTTCCAACCCAGAGACATTCGAATGCAAAGCATACATTCTTTCTCTACGTTATTAGAGTCGAGTGACGAATTCTGAGCCTCACCTAGCGGACTTCAAGGTGGCACTCACCCTGACCCCTATTCTAAGCCCTGGCTTGCTTAAGAAGCTACAGTGATCTGGAGTTGCAACCCATGCCAAGCCATCAATTAGACCTGCCAGTGGCTGGTGTCACATATCTTTCTATATACGCTAAAACTCTCGTGTCTGTTTGATACTTCATAACCTTTAGCTGGGCAAAACGGTACATCTCAGGGCAACAGTTTTTGAACCAAGGTACCTCAAATGGGCTAACTTACAGAATGTGTCCAAAATCTGGGACCCATGACTCCTATGGAATAGACATTTGGCAGATTTTATAAAACATTTTATGACATAAAAATTATAATGAAACATGTTGTGATGTAATGCAAAATGTCCTAAAACCTTTCCTCTTGTCAACTGCTGATGTGTGACTGAGCCATAGAGTTCAACATTGGCTACTTTCAAGGCAGATACATCTCTAAATGACTCCCTGAATTTTTAAGAACTTTTCCAGTACATTAGAAGCTCTGCCGTTGTTGAAGGCATTGAAGAATCCGGTAAGGAAATATCTCTGAAACGATGACCCAACAGGTCACGGGTTGGCTAATATTAAGTGAAAACTAACAAACCACATTATAACTTGAACAGATGGAAGAAGCTTAATCTTGCAGGGCTGTTAGGAAGATGTAACTCACACCCACCTTGAGCCAAACAGAAGGGGAAAATGCAGCTCTTAAGGAAAAGTGTTTCTGTGCCCTGAAGTCCTTTGGATTTCAGGTCACCAACAGGTCTGAATATTGTACTATTTCAACGTTTAGGGATGAAGTCGCTGTTTAAACTGCTAATGGCAGCACAATCCATCCTCAAAAGGAACACTTCTAGAGACTCAGGAACTCACAGGCTTTGCAAAAGCTTAACAATAAACCCAGTGCAATTACACCCACTTAGCTTCAGTCATGAGCACCCCTAGAATATCAAGGATGAGATTTTTGAAAGGACCCCAGCACTTTAAACCAGCAACTTGTCTCTTGTTGTGATGGGGCAGTTGAGCTGTCTTTCCACCAGAACTCGAAACTTGACTGAGTTTTTCAGCTGCTTGTCACTTGCAGCCCTCTGCTGGCCAAACACTGCTATTGCAATACATCTGGGTAGAAATGGCACGTCTTTGACGGGGCTAACCGTCTGCCAGCCTCTTTTGACATACGTATATAAATAAGCAGTGAAATGCAGAGTATGGTAACACCTCCATCTTCTTGACTGAAGCAATTTGGAGAATTTCACTTACAATTTCTGCAGGCTGTCTCGAATCACATTCTCTGTTAAACTAAAGGCACAGATCTTCATGTCACTTAAAAAGACTTTTAACAGATATTTTTGGCACATGAGTTTAATGGTCAGTCATTTAAATTTAATTCTTAATGGTTATATCAGTGTGCAAGCAGAAGCAGCATAAATTAATACATGACATGAAAGAGAATATAATTGAAATAAGCCACTTTGAATAGCATATTGTGCTGGGCTCACACACACGACACTAAGCCATGGTCTGTTTAACGTCTGACATTTTTGAAACATTCCCAGTCTGGTCTATGGCTTTGGTACTCCTAGAGGCCTCCCATCCAAGTTGTAC
This sequence comes from Candoia aspera, assembly GCF_035149785.1. Classification (NCBI taxonomy): domain Eukaryota; kingdom Metazoa; phylum Chordata; class Lepidosauria; order Squamata; family Candoiidae; genus Candoia; species Candoia aspera. The sequence continues at coordinate 5,903,654 of NC_086164.1, forward strand.
CCAGCCTGACCCTGCTTAGCTTCCAAGACTAGACAGTCATGTGATACACTGAACCAGTCTACACAGCAAATTCCAGCAGCTAAAGGAATGACAATCACATGAAAATAATTATTTACCAAATAATTTATTTTTCTGTATTGGTTTCTATCTCACCAGAATTTTATATACATATGAAAATATACAAATAAAAAAAAACCCTATACAAATGGGCTAATGCTCCTAACACACATACATTTTATAACTTCTTGCAAAACTGAATAAAGCAAATTACAGCAGGATACTTCTCAGAAACTTGAAAAGGCCTCAAAGAAAATTAAAATCTAGGATACAGGCAATAAGTTAGAAAAAACTGGAAGAGAAACAGAGCATTCCTGTTTGCCAGCCTTAGATCATTCGCTGCATGTTCATGAACGCAGCCAGATTTCTTAGGACAAACCAGAAAGGAGACAAAATGTTGTGGGTTGCTTTTCTTCCGTTCGCCAAAGATGAACATCTTATTTGAACTGATTGTCAATGAGCGTGCCTTTCATTTTGGCCTTCTTGGCTTCCAGCTCGGCCTGATTGAATTAAAAAATAAAATGGAAAAACAAACATTAAATAAATATTCTTACTAACATTAATTCTTAATAGTTATATCAGTGTGCAAGCAGAAACAGCATAAATTCATACGTGATATTAAAGAGAAATATCATTGAAATAAGCTCAGCTGGCCTCTCTCTTACATCAAAAAGTGAGACCTTTGGATTAAACTAAACTCCATCACCTTCTGCAAAGCTGAGGCTTTTGCGGGGAGATGGGCGGTAATAGAAATGTGAATAATAACTAAATAAATAAAGCTGAGAAACCTGCAGCCTCCCAACGTGCTGCAGAACTTCCGTTCCAAGCCATGATCACTGATTCAGTAGGCTGGAGGTAAAACATCTGGAAGGTCAAGTTACTCCACCCTTGTTCTACTATAAATTTTCATATCATGAGCTCTTCTGGAGCTTCTCCAAGGCTTGCTTATTCAGATGTGGAGGAAAAGGTGCTGATTTAAAGTTTTTCGGGAATCTTGAATCACCGCCCTCACATCCCTTTGCTCAGGTTGGGACGTAAGACCGCTACCCCAAAACCACAAGAAACACCAATGCCTCTTTTATCAACTGAGAACTAGTCAGGTCGTCCAGCTACAATACGTTGGTGATATTTCAGGTTCTTTTTGATCAGTGGCTGCTTTATTAAACAAACTTTTCACAGCATACGACAAGACAAATGTCCTCAGATCTACAAGGATTTTAAGGCATGTTATTTAGAGAGAACATGAGTCAGTTTCCACCAGAATCTGAATGGGTGCATCAAGCCTATACAAGAAATGGAAAAATGAGAGGGACGAAAGAAACAGACTCACCAGTTCTTGCAGCCGTCTCTTGCTCATCCCTTTTCTTTCCAGCTGCTTCTCGATCACTTTGGCGTTTTGAGCATATGAATCAGCAATCTCTCGCTGAAAAACACACCGTGAGAAGGAATTAGATTAAATGCTGGTAGCGCCAGCAGAAGAGAAACACACAAAGAACAGCCTAGGATAAAAAGTAATGCCACGATTTAATAGACCAACTGGGTGTTGGAATTACCAGGGATCAACTCAGTATTGTCTCATAAGCATAATGGGGTCGCTCTAGAAAATCGCATCTCTATTGTGCTTGTGGGATGTCACATGGATCATCTGACTTCCTCTTCCTCCTTCTTCTTGGGCTTGGGGATTAACAGTCTCCATTACCCTTCTGGCAGACATGCAAGCAGGAGGTGCTGCAGAATGCAGCTCCTCACCCTTTCTATTCCACACAGAAAGTGTCTACAAAGAACCAGTGATGATTAAGTGCTTTCTACTATGAATCTACTTGTATCCAGATCTGCTGAATAAAAGTAAGCTATCTCTATTTTTCTTCATCTAACTACAGTGTGAAGACCGAATATATTTCTGAACGTAATTAAGCTTAATGTGCAAGATTGCTGTTAGCTGCTTGGAGTTCTTTTACTAACTTTTAAAAACTCCATCACTGGGGGCATGTCTCTTATAGCTGAATGTCTGTTAAATCCAAATGTCCATTAAAATCCAAATGACCTAATTAATGACGTGTCAATTTACAGCATTTTGCATAATTTGTGTAACTATGTAATTGATGTCATTTGCATTGTAAATCTAGCCACCAGGATGTGTAAACTACGTTTTATACGGCTTAGGACTTCATATGAACTTAGCCAGTTAGTCAATAAAAGTTACCATGCAAACCATGATTAAGCATGGAATGCTTTAATGTGATGTGGGAAGCAATGTGACTAACCCAAAACTGCCCACTAAGTTGGACAAGGATTTCTACACTAGTTTCTTAAGTCACTAGACACCACTCTGGTATCATTCTGAGAAGGAAGAGAGAGAGGCTAGAACCTGCAGAAGTAGGGAGGTTTCATAATGTTCGGAAGCTACTGGCCAATCCTTGGTTTCAAATATCCAGACAACCTAGATCTCCCCTGTCACCCTCGAGAAAGGTATGGAAGAACCTCACCGCTTCAATCTCTTCTTCTTCTTCATCAATAGTGGAGACAGTAACTGAGCTGAACTTGCCCATGTCTTTGGTCCGTTTGGTCATCATAACCTTAGAAGAAGAGAATTTTTAAAAAAATACTACGTGTGCTTCAAGCCTGGGGCTTAGCAAATGTAAAAGGTGACTCTCTTATCTTTCACATATCTGGAAAATGCTCTTCTGAAGTTGAATACTAAGAAAAGGAAGGCAGATCTGTCCTATAACTCATGTGCTGGAGTCTCAATCTTAGAACAGGGACCGTAATTTGCAGATCACCAGCCATGTGATCCACTTACTTCCAAGACCTCAGGATTTATCACTCTGTTAACTTGTGGCCCTCAGCCCCCAAAACTAATGCTTTAAAAAAAAAATTGGCTGACGACTGAGGTGGGTTAGGTGAACTGAGGCTTACTGAGTCATGCTCTTGGGGTTGAGAAAAGGAAATCAAATTGAAGGATGTATCCTCTGATAAAAATATGATAAAAGTTGGTCAAACACTGTATTGGGTAACAAATATACAAATGAAGTGACTGCACACAGTCCCTTGCTCTCAAGACCAAATATTTCAGAACTTCCTGGAATAAGAAGAGCCTTGTGAGATCAGGCCAAGCAGATGCCACCAGGGAGCTCAGAAGCTCATCCGAAGAGCATGGCATTCTCTGCCGGAACAGTTGGCAGCCAAAGGCCTACTCCCTACCTGAGCTCCTCTCCCCACACTGCAAGAGAAGTCTCTGTTTCTATACCTTCTTAGGGGGCTCTTGCTTCTGGGTGTAGATGTTGGTTTTCCCAAAGCCTTGTCCAAATTTGACCACAGCACCATCAACAATGAATGTCACTGGAGCATTCTTCTGCTGGTGTTGGTAAAAAAGGAGCAAGCCACACCTGGAAAGAAAGCAACCACTTGTTTTTCTTCCCACCTCTAATTTAAAAAAACACCCCGAAACATCTGCCTGAATTTGGTATTTTCAGCTCAATTCAACTGCTAGATTAAGCCTGAGTGTGCCATAAGTTGCAACCATTTCACCCTTCCCCAGTCTGGTCCTACTTGTTAACTTGGATTTTTTAAAATAGTTTTTATTGTTGTAAGCTGCTCAGAGTCACTTGCTGAGATGGGCGGCTATAGAAATAGAATAAATAAATAAATTTCAACTCCCAACAACCAGCAGTCCGATTTATACAGAAGATACATAACTGGGGATGCAGAAAAGTTTGCATTAGAATCTCCTGGATGCCAGTGTGATGTCTTAACCACTACATCACACAGGATCTAGATAGCTTTATTTTTTTGTTCCAGAGAAATATTTGGATGCACTAATTTACCAGATCACAATGGCCTCAACAGGCTGTATATTCTTTTATCATAGGAAATAAGATTTGTTGACTGTTTTGTCTTCTGAACACTTCCTCTCAAATTACTTACTTTCCACATTTTTTCCTGTACTGTCGTTCAATGCCTTCTGGCCTGGGGAAGAAAAATAGTAAGTAAGCTATACCTTGCTTAATCATGGTTTGTTGCAAAAAAAAAAAAGCCATTGTTGGTTGGGATTATATAGCCTGAGAAGCCATAAACCCCAGCTGATAAACTGCAAACTGAGATGGCTGGGTCCAACAACCCAACGTATTAAGCCAAACAAACCACACTTCAATGCATGCAATATATAAATCCAGTTTGTTGGAACAAATTACATCAGTCATAGGTGCCGCTTCTTGAAGAGTGAAACAGGACCAGTCTAAAAGCAGATACCAACTGAAACCAGCATGTAAATGTACCACCTAATTCTGCTTCAAATTCAGGGAATATCTTTACAGAAATGAATATTAGGCAAAAAGGTGAAAAACTGTCTAATTCTATTCTTACCATGGCTCAACTTATTATTGTTGCCAACTGGGAGAAATTTGAGATTAGATTTTAAAACTCGGTACTCTAAATTATGGGACATGGCACTATCTGAAAAAATAACTTCTAATGCTAATGTTTCAAAGGGAGTCATGAACCCAAACCTATTTTTGCCAGTATAGAATAAACTATTTGTTTATACAGTACTTTAAATCTTGATATAGATAATTTACCCTCATATTCATTATTGAGGGATAATTTACCCTCAAACTTTTCAGATTTGGAGTTTTTAGAGAGAATCTCCCTTAGCAGTTTTATTCATATAAGAAAGTTAAAATATTTAATGATACTAAAGACCAGTATCAAAGGGACGCGGTGGCGCTGCGGGTTAAACCGCTGAGCTGTCGATCGGAAGGTCGGCGGTTCGAAACCGCGCGGCGGGGTGAGCTCCCGTTGTTAATCCCAGCTCCTGCTCACCTAGCAGTTCGAAAACATGCAAATGTGAGTAGATCAATAGGTACCGCTTCGGCGGGAAGGTAACGGCGTTCCGAGTCGTCATGCTGGCCACATGACCCGGAAGTGTCTATGACAACGCCGGCTCCAAGGCTTAGAAACGGAGATGAGCACCGCCCCCTAGAGTCGGATTCGACTGGACTTTACGTCAAGGGAAACCTTTACCTTTACTTTAAAGACCAGTATCAGTATTAATGTTATATGTGAATCATTGTTTTAACTAATATATTTTTCCATGCTAGCTTATTTTTCTGTGTGACTCCTTTTTTTAAAATGTAGTTAAGATTATCTTTTAAAAAAAATAGAAATAGTATTACCTAGCAAATAACAACAAATGTTCAAGCCATTTTAATATTACATCTTCCTCCTTTGAAGCCTTCCTGTAAAGTAACAAGGGGGCCAATGGAGAAAATGAAGATGGAGACACCCCCTTCCAATATTTCATGTGAAAGGTGAAGTCCCTTAAGTTGAACAACTCCATCAAAAGCAGAGGTTGTTTCTGAAGTGGCATGTCTTTGATTTTGGCCACGGCTAGGGGCCACGGGCTGCTAATCCCTGGCAATAGGGCTTTGTGGAGCCTTCCTACCTGCGCAGGTAAACATTTTCCTCTTCTTCCGTGTTACAGAATTTGTGGGCATGTTTGACAGCATCAATGACTCTGGCCCGATCACGGGGTCTCATGGGCAGCTTCTCAAGCTGACAGTCTGTAGGAAAAATAATAATAATAATAATAATTAAAAAAAAACACATCAGGAAAGTAAATCTAAACCTCAGGATCAAGGCTGTCGGAGGTCCCTAGAAGATTAAACTAATAAACACTTACCTCGATATCGAATCAACATTTGAATCACATTTTATATAGAAGTTTGTTTCTATATAAAACACCAACCACAAAACATTTGATAAAATGAATTACCTTCTAACCTGGAAACAATCAAGCAGATCTTAATTTTACCCAAAGTTTCCTTACAGCAGTGGTGTCTGAACAATATTTGGCAACCTTTTTTGAAGTTTCCAAGGATTTGTTGACCAATAAGAAAAGTTCACCGATAAATGGAGCTCATTTACAAGAAGAGCGGGGGATATTAATACTGTGAATGATACATTGGACAGCTCAGCTGATGATGGGGTTGATTCATGTCTCCCTCCCAAAACACTTCAATATCAGGATGGGCAATACCTGCCTTAGCCCTGAAGGCCGCAATGCTCACCCCCAAATCAGCAAATGAGGACGGCTGTTACTGACTAGCACGAGTTGGAATTAGGGAAGAGGCACCCGCGGGTGGACTGCAACTCCCATCATCCCTCAGCAGCGACCCCGGGGCTGCACACACCTGGCGGTCCAAGCTGGGCTGAATCCTTCAAATCCCACCTGGCGGCGCGGAACTGTGGGAGTCGCAGTCCTACCTTTTCGAGCCGCCCCAACGGCTCGGCCCGTCCAGCGGGTGCGTAATGCCCAACGCTCGGGGGAGCGCCGGGGGGCTGCCGGGCGCCCTGGCCGAGCAGACGGGAGGAGAGGCGAGGAGAGGAGGAGAGGAGAGGAGGGGTGGGGGTCGGGTAGGGTGGGGGTCGGGTCCGCCCCCGCCCCTTCCTCAGCTCACCCAGGACCAGCACCATCTGCCCGCAGAGGCAGTAATACACGTGCAGCGGCTTCTCGCCATCGTCGTATTCCTCGCGGTCGCGCGTGTCGGAGCACACCACGGAGCGAGAGACCACTTTGGGCATGGCGGCGCTGGGCGATCAGGCGCGCTCCGCTCCGCTCCGCCCCGCCCGTCCGCCTGCCTGCCGGCCTGCCTGCCTGCCGCGGGGTCGGCTCCGCCTTCGCCCGGGCTGGGGCTGGAACCGCCAGCGGAGCGAGCCAGCCCGCCCTCCCCGGCTCCGCCCGCTCGCCCTGGCCAGCTGGAGCGCGCCGGCCCTTGCTCGCAGAGAGGGGGCAAGGAGAAGCCAGCCGGGGGGCGCAGAGCGGGGGCCGAACGAGCGTGAGAACCGAGGCTCCGGGTCCCCCAGAGCGCCGGCGCGTGTAGGATGCGGGCGCCCCCCCCCCGCACGACCGAGATGCGCCCCGGTGACCTTGATGGCGCGGTCCCCCGCTATTGTTCGCTAATCTGGTGGCTCTCTTAAGGCGGGCGGCTCCTCTCGGAAAGGTGTAAAGTAAAAGGGTCCTGGCTGGGAACCATGGAAGTTGAAGTCCTGAGCATCTGCAAGGCTGGGGTTGTGCTCGACTCTGTTGAATGGGCGCTGAACTTCCGGGGTGCCCTGGGCAGCCTGTTGCACTTCAGAATGGAGAATGCTCCCTCGAGGGTGGGGTGGGGGGTTGGAGCAAACGTGGACATCTCCTTTTGGGAATGAATCGCCCTGCAAGTTTTAAGATAGCAAGGAATTTTGACTCCCTGGCATTGAATAAAACTACCCATGACTTTCCAAATGAAGGAGTCTGGTAGTAACTCAGGGGCAGACTGCGACCTATAAAGTCTTCCTTGAGACTACAGGAAAATTGTCTCTATGTTTCCACTCCTTGCTGGTGGCCACTGAACATACTCTTAGCCACTTGCACCACTAACACAGCCCTACACACCTATCCCAGGTAAGCTCAAAGTAAGAGTGAAGGGCAGCAATGCCAGTTGTACCCTGGCCCAGCAAGTCACAGCTGTTTTAGACATGGGGGGATGGTATTTTATCACTGCAAACTCCTGTTTCTGCTTCCGTTTTGACTCTTAAATAATGATGTAAGTTTGAGCTAGAAATGTGGGTTTAGTCTTCACAATGTACTTAACCTAATTCATTTCATGGGTGGGCACAATACATTGCACCAAAAACAAAGAGACTGAGGTCACACAACCTGCTAATCCACCAGAAAAACTAACAGATCTGAGAAGGTTGTGTGTGAATACAGCCAAATAGGTTTGGAACAGACTTGGCTGAGCGGGTGGTGACAACATGGCTGTTGAAGTAAGCATTAAAGTCTTGCAATAATAAAAGTCAATAATTTGGCAGGAAATACAGGATTTAATAGATGCTGGCCTTATCTGTTCAAGCACCCTCTACATCAGTGTTTCTCAACCTTGGCAACTTCAAGATGTGCTGACCTCAACTCCCAGAATTCCCCAGCCAGCATGCAACATCAAACGGCAGTGGTTGGGGCCGTATAGTAGGCCAAGCCAAACCCAATCAAACCATTGCAGGATGGTGTGATGTGTGAACCCAGCTCAACTTCAATCATTACTTTCCAGTCTTGAAAATAAACCTTCCCCCCTTAGGCCAGAGGGACTTAATTTGCTGTAACACCTCTGTGCTGACTGTACAGTATGGCTTTTCAAAGTAACGCCCCGCCCATAGGCGGGGCTGCCAATTCTGCCAACCAATGGAAAGGAGGAGAAGCTTAACGGGCAGACTTGGAGACTCTATGGATAAAATGGTTTCTCCCACTATTCTCCCTCTTTTTTTCCTACATTAGTCTCGCCCAGAACGCTTGGCTTCACCGTCAGCCTGAATGGTATCGCCCTGCCTTTTGAAACACCGCCCCTTTCTTCCCCCTCCATGCGGTGCAGTGGTACGTCCCGGTGTGAGTCGGCTGCGTGTAGCACCGCCCCTATTTTCTCAACTCCCCCCTCGCGAGGGCAGTGGCGCGGTCCGGCATTGCCCAGCAGCCTCGCCCGCCGCTACCACCGCGTAGTTAAGGGACGCGTCCGCCTCGTCCCCTTCCTCGTCTCCCCCCCATTGTTGAGGCACAAGTGGAAGAGGCTGCCTCCGCTCGGAACCCGCTCCCGCCGCCGCCTGGTGCCCCCCTCCCCGCTCTCTCTCGCTTCCTTCGCCCCGCTGGTGTATGAGTGGTTTATAACAGCGAGCCCCGCCATGTCCACGCCGGCCCGGAGGCGCCTCATGCGGGACTTCAAGAGGTAAGCGGCCCGGGGGAGGCCGCCGCCGGGCCGGGGGGTGGCCGGCGGCGAGCGGGAGCGGTGAGACGATCCAACATGGCGGCGCCGCTGGTGGGAGCGCTACGCTCCTGGCGCAGCGGCCTCGGAAAGACAGGGGCGAGTTACGCCGTTGGCGCAGGCGGGGCGAAATCCCGTCGGTCCCCCGCCCGCCTTCCAGCGGGCGCCCCTTTTAACCCCTTCCTGCCCGCCTTCCCCAAACAGGCTGCAGGAGGATCCCCCGGCCGGAGTCAGCGGAGCCCCCTCGGAGAACAACATCATGGTGTGGAATGCGGTCATCTTCGGGTGAGTCGGCCCAGGCCGCCCCCCCACCCCCAGGAGGGCAGGAAGGCCCCCCCTTTCTGCGCCCCGCATCTCTCCTCCCCCGTACTCCCCAGCTGGTGCCCCAGGAACCCGGGGCAGGGGGCATTCCCTGGAAGACCCCCACCCCCACCCCCTTTTGGTCTGATTTCCAAAAGGGTAAACGCTCTCTTGGACGAAGAAGGGCTTCGCGACCCCTTCCCCACCTTCGCTCAGACCCCACCTGGAGGGCTGGGTCCGGCTCGCCCCGGTTCAAACCGGGCCACGGAGCCGAGTTCTGCCGTTGAAGGGGCAGGTTCAGCCTTGCAGAAAGGCGGTCCTGCAACTTCCGCAGAGGGTAATTCGCAAAATAAGGCCGAGCCCTGCTCTCTGTTATCCCAGGGGACAGGACGAGCAGCCATAGTTTTAATTTTCAGGAAGGCGGCTTTGAGTCTGTGTGTGTGTTTCAAGCTGAAAGATCCCACCTGCCTAAGGATAAGTGCAACCGATCTGCAGAAACTATTTTCCTTGGAAAGGGATGGGTCCCCCTTTCAGAGAGGCCAGGCAGCCATCTGTGAGGGTTGCTGCAGGACTCTATAACCATCTGTCTCTGCGATTCCCCTGTAAAAGCAGGAAAAATTAAGTGGTCTTAGTGTGTTGTTCAACAGGGCTGTGGTTGGTGGGGGCTAAAAACATTTGAAGGACACTAGATTCCTCTTCCCAGTTCTATATTCTTCAGTTGATCCCCTTCACAGTGGGGTATCCCATATTGCCATCCTAGCCAGGATGCCGTTGGCTCTTCTGTCCAGAAGGAAGGGAATTGGAGTCCAATGCTTCAGTTCAGTACCATGTTGGGGAAGGCTAAGAACATAAGGTGATTATGATCTGCTAAAGCATGGATAAGCATCCTGGTGCTCTTTCGTAGCCTCTTGCCATTGATTATGTTGGCCAGAGCTGATAGACATGGGGATCTAGGACATTCAGAGGAACCCAATTGCCTATCCCTGTACTCAGAAAATAAAGAAATAATTCCAATTTTTATTTTCCTTATCAATTATCAGGCTTTTTAATTCTGTGCTTTCTTCAATGGGAATATCATTCATGGCCCAGATTCACTTATCTATGATAATAGTCTAGTCATTCCACTGGCTGGTGCTTTCCGGATGCACTGAATTATAATTCCCTTCATCCAGAACCAGCTTGGTTGATAGTCACCAACTTCAGGTCCATAATGTATTGCTCACCTGAGGAGAGAGAGTTGCAAGGGCAGGAATAATTGTAGTTGATGATAACATAATAGGACACATCCCCGTAGGACTGGCAGTTGCCCTGGTTTTGTCTTTATAAATAATAGCATATGCTAGTAAGATTGAATAGCAGGGTGTGTTTCAAAAACTCATTAGCAATGGCTGGAGTTTTAATTAAAAGTAATAATTACTGTTATTCTGACAATTTCCTTAGTGTTTTGAAAGAAAGCCAGGCTATTGGAATAAAGGCTGGCTTGGAAATTTTCCTACATTTGTAAACATTTTTTTTTAAATAGGTTGAAAAAAACAGGTCCATGGATAGCTATGGCATGCTCTATCTCAGTGGCTTTGGAACTCCGAAGGGAGTACCTCCCAATTCTCCCATTTGATTGCTTATTTAAGCCAAGATTGGTAGGCAGGGAAGAGTGATTCCTGTCTCAAATCTTCAGCATGTATTCCTTTTCTCCTTGGCCCCAGGAGCTTGTTTGCTTGCTCTCATTGTGGGTATATCTACCTGCTCTCAGATTTTGCAAGGAGGTGTTGCTTAACACATCCCCACCTCCTGAAACAATGCAAGTGATCACAAGGAACCAAGCCACTTGGTTGGTGGAACTGGTCAAGCTCTCTGTTTATCAAGCTTCGTGATTGTGATCCATACCCTCACTGAAATTTCAGGTTGAAATCTTGATCAATAAATGGTTTTAGTTCATTTTGCAGTAATTATTACTCTGGCAGGTGCAACCTGTTTTGATGGCATCAATAATAGTGCAGATGACATTCCTTTTTCAAATTGCCTCAGGATCGGAGCTGATTCACTTTCCTGCTACACTATCTCGTGTTGACTGCAAATGAGCCCCAGAAAGCTGTGTCTGAAAGGCTAGTCTTCCTTCTTTTCTCCTGTTTGACCTCTGAATATGTTGGGATTCCAAGTCTTTGCCCATTGCAGTTGAAGATTCCTCAGGTTGATTACTGCAGTATGCCTAGAGAGTCCTAGCCTTTGAATAGGCTAGGATGCTATTTTAAAACGCTCAGTGCAGTTTGTGCCTTTCTAAGGTACCTGATGATGTGGCAAACTGCACTTGTGCATGTTCTTTCCTTGTTAACTTTGTTTCTGCCTTCTCTCCTACCAGCATTAAGACAAGGCTCCTCAGGGCATGGGTCGCTGCACTGTAGCTATGACCTGCCATGCTCTCAGTATTTATGTAGCTTCAGGTTGGCTCAAATCTTGCTAATGCTCAGGATTCTCAGGAGCATCCTGTGGGCTTGTGCAGAGGAGGGTGTTCAGGTCCCCAATCCCATTGGCGGTTGGAGCTTGCTCCAGCCAGGTGGTAACTGTCCACCCTCTGTCGCTTTTCATTATTAGTAGCTGGCCTATAGAAAGGAAGACAGGCAAGCTGATTGCTGCTACTTGGCTCTGAACTTCTAAGAGGTAATGCCGTGGAAGCCCTATGCTTTACCTCCAGCATCAAGGTCGACACTTTGACTGGTGTGAGAAATAGTAGCAGTCTGGCCCTGTACCGGTTGTGCATGTGGATAAACAATGAAGTCACCTAGGTTTGATTCTTCTCCTGAAGCCCTTGAATTTAGCTGTCTGGATCCTGTTTTTAGGGATGTCGTTTTTTAAAAGCTGACTCCTGTAACTGTAATATATTATTTGCGAGATGTTGACATGCTTTTCTTTTTCAGGCCAGAGGGAACCCCATTTGAGGATGGTAAGTCTTTATTAGAACAATCTTAAGAGACCATAAGATGACCATTGATGGGATACCACCCATGTTAATCAGTCCTAGAATTCCACATCAGAATTGTCAGAATAGGGAGCATGAAAGCGTTCCTGTGATCACTAGATGCTGAGATCCCTGAAGCAGAGCTCTTTCTCGGAGGCTTTGCTGTGTGTGACGCTGCTTCTCTCAGCCTCTCTGATTTATCCCAATGAGTGGCGAACTATCCTTGCTCTTCCCTTTAATGCTGTGTTTCTAAAATTTTTTGCCATTGAAATCTCTGATACGTTTCCGTTCTCCCCCCGCGAGTTGAACTTAAGTTCCTTACTTTCCTTGGCCTTGCCTACCGTCCCTTCCCAAGACATTGTTGCTGCGGTTGCTTTAGATCCTTCACTATCAGGAGAAGGTCCAAAGGTTGCCTGCATCCTTTGATGATTCTGCTATGGTTGCTGCTTACACTTACAATGGCCTCTTAGAACTTACATGGAGATATTAATAATTGTGTTATTAATTTAATTTTATGCCACACAATATATCTTTTTCTCAGATCCCTTGAAAACCACCTTTACAGGTAGTCCTCGCTTAATTACCACAATTGGGACTGGAATTTTGGTTGCTAAGCAAAGCGGTCATTAAGTGAGTCCAACCCGATTTTATGACCTTTTTTGCAGCAGTCGTTAAATGAATTATTGTGTGCATTAAGTGAACCACAAGGTCGTTAAGCAAATCGTGTGATTCCTCATTGATTTTGCTTGCCATAAGCCAGCCAGGAAGGTAAGAAATTGTGATCACGGGATGCTGCAATGGTCATAAATGTGAACCGATCGCCAAGCACCCAAATCATGATCATGTGACCATGGGGACGCTGCAACGGTCATAAATGCAAGGACCGGTCATAAGTCTGAACCATCACTAAATGAATGGTCATTAAGGGAGGACTGCCTATACTGCACAACCTGTAACCCAATCCTGTCTTGCTGTACTTAGGCCCATATACATATTTTAAAAAGCATGCATGTTTGCCCTGTACCTGCTTCCTTTGCCACCTTCTGTTGGTCTCTGAGTTGAATTGTAAAGGCAGTTTGTTCTCTTCTGTTCCATAAAAAGGTTGTTCCACAATTATACAATCCCTGCAAGTTTCACAACCTTTCGATCTGCCCAGTCCCAGATCGTTCTTTGATTCTTTTCTTGCAAGGGAATATGAGGAATCTTTGGGGTTTTTTGGTTTTTGGACCATGGTTGGGGAAGAAAGGAGGCAGGGAAAACTTAAACCCGCCTGTGAATGAGATAATTAGAACCTGCCTTTCTCAATTATAGGAACTTTCAAGCTTACCATAGAATTCACGGAAGAATATCCAAACAAGCCACCTACTGTTAGATTTGTGTCTAAAATGTTTCATCCGAATGGTACGTACCTTTCTTTAAAAGGCAGCAGTTTGTATGAAAGTGCAGGAGTAATGACTATAGAAGAAATGGACCGATATTTACAGCTTGAGACAGACTAGCTTATAAAAACTAGCATTCCTGCAGTGGTGAAGGAAAGCCTGTGAGGTATCTGTAACCCTGCAATATGGCGACGTGCAGTGTTACCAGCTTTATATAAGTCATAGCAGTAGTAGTAGTTTATTAACTGATTAGTCTTCCAAACATATCAGATCAAATAAAGGTAAAATACAGGGTCTGATTCCAGGGTAAAATAGGTAAAAGGAAATGCAATAATAGAATATATATGTGGTTAATACAAAGAATCAGCGTTCAGATAAATACATCATCTTTGCATGATACCCTGATCCGTTCAGTTAACTGAACTGCCTTGTCCATGAACTTAGCAGTTCTGCTCACGACGTATACGTTAGAGCCCAGAAAGAAATAGGGCAAACTGTGATTCAGGTCCCGGTGGGCTGTTCTTTCAAGTAGAGGTGTTAAATTTCTAAGCCTAAGAGGGGCATCAAATTGACAGTCAGACGAAACACAAGCAATACCTTCCATGGCTGGGGCGCTGCATTTACATGTCCTCTCACGATATAAGCACTCATATTTGGGCGTGGAATCCAGCAACTCAAATCTTGTTCTAGAATAGGCCCTTCTTAGGAATTGCGTCGAACTCATTGACAGGTATTTTTCAGTTTGGAAAATGGCTTTGTTCCTAGCCAATTTAAAAACCTATTTTTGCCAATAACTCCATGTCTGTTTGGGCACTGATATATAAGACGCTCTGTTTAATAAAGAAGAGATTCTGGTTAAACAAGGAACATGTAATGCAGTATAGTGTATTGTTTCTTTATTGTGCACGTTGAGTCAACATTCACTGACTTGTTGGAAAATGTTGGTGAGGCCCTAGGATAATCAGCTCTTGTAAGGGGGGAAGTTGAATCAGATGTTCTTATCAGTGAGATAACAATCAGGTGTGAGTTTGAGGGGTCATCCCATATTAAAAGCATATCCACACATTTATTGCCCCTATTGGAGTCTGGCCTCTTCCCAAAATAGGTTTGTGGACATGAATCTCAGAAGATCAAAAGAGATCTCCGTGGACCTCAGTGATCAGTGTTCATTAGGCTGGTAAGGGCTATGAAATCATTGCCCCAGACTTTGGCCTCCATCAGTTTATGGTCAGGCAGATAGTATACAAAATGCAACAGCACTGTTGCTCTGCCCAACAAAAGTCACTCAAAGATACCCATACTCTGGAAGGTCACAAAGAAGCCCAGTGTAACAGCAAAGGATCTGCAAGCCATTCTTTGCGTATTCTGATGTCAGTGTTCATCAGTTCACCAAAAGGAAAGCACTGAACAAGACGGTGGTGTACAGAAAGTGGGATATAAATCTAATAAGTAACATAAAAAATAAACTCTGTTTGGAGAAAACAAAACAGCACATTGTAATGCAGGAAGCTTGGTGTTTGGAGTATCATGATTTGGGCCAAGACTCAGATGGCTCATAATCATTGAGGAACATGGATTCTGGATTGTACCAGCCAGTTCCACAGAGAATGTCCATCAACTGAAGCTTTAATGAATGTGGCCTAGCATGATCCCAAACCTGTAAGTACATCTACAGCAGAATGACTGAAGCAGAAGAGATTATGTGTTTGGGGAGAGTCATGTTGAAGCCCTGACCATAACCCCATTAAAATGTGGCACAACCTGAAGTAAGTGGTTCTTGCAGGATCTGAAAATAATGAGTTGAAGCAATTCTAGAAAAAGGAATGGGCCAAAATACTTCCAAGCCAACGTGCTGGGTTGATCATCAGGGAGGTAGAGGAAATGTTGGTTTGCAATAATTGCTGCTATATCAGTTACCAAATTTAAAGCTTTGCATACTTTTTCTAGTGGATTGTGAATGTTGACTTGATGTGTTTGTTAAAGGCATGATGCAATATCCTTTTTTCTATATTGTTTCAATAGAAATATTAAGAGGACTTAGGTGAAGTTTGGACCACATTATGAGTTAATGTACTGTAGGATTATGAATAGTTTTATAGAATTCACAGATCTTCACTCCTTGTTTTATGTGAGTCTTACTCTGTTTGGTTGTCAGGCTCTTAGCAGAAGTAAGTGTGCCCTATAAGCTGCCCTGGTCTTGAATTTAAGAATTTTCTCAGGGCAAAGGAAAGGAAACATTTATTTAAGTGAGGGTAACTTAAGGAACTCCACATTTAATAAAAGGATTGGCAAGGTGACTTCAAAACTCCCTTCTAATTCTTGAATCTTTGAATAAAATCAATTCCTCTTACTTGAATTAGTTCAGCTGTGGGTTTCCTAAGTGTGTGATACACCACTGAAAAATGAAAAGAACCAGTAGAACCCTATAATAAATACGTGATTATTACGAACAGTAGCCTGACAGCTATATTTACGTGTTATTAGGGTGCCATAGATCTTTGAAAGGCTATGCATTCTCTAATATTTGGTTGCCCTGTCATACTGTGCATAACTTCATAACCACAAATAGTTGTGAGGTCATAAAGTGGGAGAGTGACTGAAATAATTTAATGGCTCAAGTACAAGCCTGTCCTCAGAGTTATAGGCTCCCAGGTATTTCTTGTGGGGTAACTTTAGATGGTTATGCAGGTGTTTGTGGAGCCAGGTGTGATCACCTGATAGTATACAACAACACTTCCAGTGATAAAAACCCACAAATTTTCCTTTTATAGTCTATGCAGATGGTAGTATATGTCTGGATATTCTTCAGAATCGTTGGAGCCCTACCTACGATGTATCATCCATCTTAACATCCATACAGGTAATGTTAGTTCTTTGCTGGTTCCCTTTGAAACTTTGTAGGCTCACCATGATTTTAGGAACTCTGATCTGATTAGGGGTTGCATCTACCAGCATCTCTTGGGATTCAGAGTAGTTAACTGAGATAAAAGGTAAGAGCTTGTAGCTCCTGCTGTGCCGTTTTCTAAGCTGATATAATGAAAAATGGCAGTCGAAACTCATGTTCAAAAAAAGCTAAAATTTGGTACTTTTTGAATCAATAGGCCCATGGGTGTATGATTACAGGTCTGCTACAGTGTTCAGGGAGCATGGTGCATTATGTTGGTCCTCTGAAAAGAAGCTATTGAACCAAATCTTGTTTGGAATCAGTGGATGAGCTGGTAAAGGATGGCTTTGAATAGATTACAAATTCTTTAGTCTGTTTTTAGTTGTTTCTTCCATATTCCCGTTGTGAACGTAAATAACTACTTGATAGCAGTAGCAAATTGTATGGTACCCAGAGTGCTTGGCCCTACGTTTGTGTTATCAAAAGTAACTTATGTTAAAATGATGATGTACATCCAAGGTAAAAAAAAAAAAGGGGGGTATTAAAACTTCTTGGGGGTACTTTTAATGGACTTCCAGTCACCTGCTATTTTGAATTTGCCAATGGCCAGGCATCGTATTTGCATGGAACCCCAAAGGCCTAACCATCTTTTTTTTCCCCCCCTTCTAAAACAGTCTTTACTGGATGAGCCCAACCCAAACAGCCCAGCAAACAGCCAGGCAGCTCAACTATACCAAGAGAATAAACGGGAATACGAAAAACGAGTTTCTGCAATAGTAGAACAGAGCTGGCGTGACTGTTGACCTTGGATGATGCAAATGAACACTCTGATGAGGAAAATATATGTATGAAGTGTCTGAGTCCTCCTCCTCCTCCTCCTCCTTGCATCACTGCATTTACTTGGAAAGCAAAACTAGCTGTCGTGCTGTTGCCACCCGCCCTCACTGGAGCTCTTTCTCTTTGGACATCAGAAAAGCCACCCTTTCCCATTTCCCCTTGAGGTCAAATGTACTTGGGTTACTTGTAAAAGAATTACTGAGGCTGAATTCCACTTCCTGTGGGTCTACCATCGCCAGTCTTAGGGGCAGTATTGTGCATTTCTGTAGTGTACACTTAAGCTTTTAATCGTAATTGTGTTATACACAGTGATGCTTACGTGTAGCTTGATTCAAAAAAAAAAAAGGATGTTTATATACAATATACATTTTTAACTATGACTTGAGTGCTGATCTGTCCAAGGCTGGTCATTTAACTGCTGGTATCAACTTCACTGCATCTGTGAGTACTATATGGAAAAACTTACTTCCCGTGCTGTTCTTCCCTTTCCCCCAAGCCTTCTTTTCAGCCATGTGGGTTTTGCAAAACAGATTCCATGTCAAGCGTGGGGTGGGGTGGGAGAGGGTTGGTCTCTGCTTTTATAGGTCAAGTGCAAGGTGATTGATTAGCGTTGTGTGTGGACACCAACATGATACATGCTTTCCATAGCACTTTCAAAGGTATTAGAATGGCTTAGTCACGCTCACCACCTTTTGAGTACGGCTGCAGTGGGTACAGAACAGGAGCTGACGACTAATGGCAAAACTGTGTGAGGAAAAACTAAAATGCTTCAAAAAGATTTTTTTTCCTTCTGTGGTCTTAATCTCTACCTCGTACTGGGGAAGGAAATGAGGTTGTTACGGCTTTGCTTTGTGTTTGGGAGGAAAAAATAGGAAGATTGCAAATGCTACTGCAGCGTGTGTCTGTTCTCTCTGCCCTTCTTCCTTGCCTGTCCTCTGCCCGATTTACAGAGTTGTTTCACATTTGCAAAAGCATTTTTGTGCGAAGCTCGGTTTGTACTTTAAGCAGCAGTGTGGGAGGAGACCAATCGGTGTGTTTGTCTGCTCTGCCAGTTTGTCTTCTATGTATACATTGAACTCTTGAGTACAACTTTGCACAAGTAACCCATGTAAGAAACTGTACATTTTTCAATTACTTGTAAATAAATGTGTAACCTAAATGCTTATTGTTGAAAGAAGACAACATGCATGGCTATACATTGACCAGAAACAAGCGGCTAAAAGTAAATCAAGAGACCATTTAATAATGCTGATACCTTATTAGACCACGAAGTTACCTTTTCTCTACATTCTGGTTGTAGATGAAGAATGTACTATGCACGTTCAGGAATGCTTACTGCTAATTACATAAACAGGAGGGTTAATGAGCTAATTAGTTAATTTCTGGAGAGTCCCACAAGCTATTGGCTGAAGCAAAGCAGGAAAAATAGTTAAAGGGCCTCTCTCTTAAGTACTTGGGGAAATGTCTTTGTTCTATGAGTTTTTGCCCATTTGCAACAGGTAAAATAGGCTAGTTGTATCTGTGCCTTTCATAGAAAATTGGGGTCTCCCTTAAAAGTCTGTTTCTTGGGGTTTTTTAGGGAGATTGACAGACTTCACTACCTTCACAATGCCTTGTATTTTCCAGCTACCTGTCTAAACATTGCAGATGCTTATAGTTACAAAGGAATGGACGGACATGCACATCAGTGCCAAGCACAAGAGTATGGGCAGGTAAAATAACATAGAGGTAAGATGAGTTGGCTTAAGCCAACCTCTGCCACAGCTGTGGGTGGATTCCCAGAAGTTTGGGAGCCCTGGACATCCTAGCTGAATTTTTATTTTGTAGACTTGAACAGCAAGTCCACAGGTCTGGTGCACACCCAGATCTGGGAAGGCTAACAATAATGCCAAAGCAACCTGTAAAGATTTTTGTCTCTTAAGATGGTGTCTCCTTGTGTCATCGTCCAACTCAAGATTTCCCAAATTGGGGCTCGGGGGGCCACAGCCAACTTAGATGGGGGTGGTTACGTTGTTTGAAGACCTCTCAGGCACATGCAAGCAAAGCAGGAGCACCAGGTATTCTGTGCCAGAAAAACAACTCCAGCAATATGTAGATTAATTATGAAAAGAAAACAGTATATTTATTTATTGCCCAGTCTTAACTCCAGGGAAATAGTTAAATCAAAGGATGTGGTCATTCTGGAAAGCTGAGCCTTGCCTAAGGAAGTGTCCCCTTTGCACTTACTTTGCTTCTCTGTAGGGAGGGGCAAAGGGGCCTTTCCCTAGGTGGTGGTGATACTGCATTCCCATGGTTAGTGACAGGCTTATCAATTGGCCCACAGAAATTTCCCTACAAGGTGAGAGGCTTTGTTAAAGAGCAAGCCAGTTACATCTGGAGGTCAAGAGAGATTGAGCAATATAATTAAATTCTTAAATGCAAATCTTTGTACAAAAAAAAGATCCACAATAGGGCTGTGCAGCTCTCGTGGAGTTGACAGCCAGGCCTTAGTTCCTGTTTGCAACTCTTTAAAGCAGCACTGTCTTTTCTTGGGAATGCAGGAGTGCCTAGGTGTGTCCTAAAGTGCTGCAAAGCCCTAATCCATTAAAAAAAAAAACATATTCCCACTTTCCCTCATGGTAAAAAGATACCTTTTTAAAACTCAAAACTGTTTTGTATCTCCTTCAGAATACAAATCAATCCATTTTTATTCACTAAAAATTCTTTGTTGGGCGTATCCTTTCCAGCCTCACAAGGCTATATACAATGGGATAAAACAGTGAAACAATGGAAAGAGGACAGGGTGAAATGGGAAAACGAGTCTTGATATCCTTCAAAGGCTCCTGCAGCTGGAAGCAAAAGCCTGCAAAGAGGATTAGTAATACTGCACGCAAATCACAACATGCTACTTCAGCGAGAGAACCTTTTACTTGCTGATCTCCCGGTGAAATATACAAGCACATTTACACAAAGGAAACAGAGTAAGAATATGTAGAGGCGTCATAGCAAAATAAATGGAACTCTATCCATTCCCATAAAAAAAAAACAGCTTGACAGGGTACAAGAAATGCTCCCTCCTCCTCTAAAGTTAAATCTTAACTCTTGATGGAAATCCAATAATGTATTGCCTTATTTTGAAATGTCGAAGCCCCCACCTCATATTACAGATGATGGACCTGCTGGGAATTGCACGAATCAGGCAAGGCCGCCTTTGCTAATTTATGTTAATTCTGATGCTACAGAGGTGAGAGACTCCCTTGTTCATCCATATACCCCAACAACACGGCACTCGCAAGCTATGTCCCCTGGACTTCCCTTTCTTAGTTTTAATCGGGAGGGCTAGAACCTGTGACAGAGGCTCAGCCCTTGATTTTGGCCAATTGAAATTTTCCCCCACTGAAATTGAAACCAAGGCTACGGTTTTAAACCGTTAAATTGCGAAAAAGGACACGCTGTCCAATGTAACAGAGAATCAGGACTGGGCTAGGTGTTTGATAGTAACGAAAGAAAGATCTTTAGGATTTGCTATTTCTGCATCCCATCCTGGTTTCGTGGTTTTTGCATGGTTCAGGTAAACCAAATGGTCAAATACTGTAGTGATACCACATTTGAATATGCTGAAAATAGTGTGTCCCTTTATACCCGCAACATTTTAAATAGAAAACATGCCCTTCCATGCATGCCCAGCAATAAAATCTATTTATTATTAAGACCAACTTTACATATATATATATATATATATATATTTATACTGCTATCTTTCTCTTTTATCCCTTTTGTCTTAAAAAGGCAAAATAAAAAGAGAATCCTTTTAGAAAATGGTGTGAGGGCCCCTCTCCTTCCCTGCTGAGCAGATGTTCCTGCTATTACCAGACTAATAAAATGTGAAGGAAAAAAAAGCCACTTCTGAGAGACTCCTAAAACAGGTAAATGGCACAAACGTTATCCAGATTGCACGACATGTATTTGGACAGAACTCTGGAGACAGTTGCAACATTTTCTAGTGAAGTTCAAGAAATTAAAATGAGCAGGGAAAACATTCGAATCAATTTTTCCACAACAATATACAGCCTTTGCTCGGTTTAATGGAAATCTGGTTCCTGTCCAGACTCCTTGGGAGAAACGGAGGGTTTCTGCCCTATTTCTCCTGTGGCATTATGAGTTCATAATGGCCAACTTGGCCATCTTGCTTCAGCTGGTCTAGCAAGTCCTCTTTGCGCCTCTTTCGGCTCACCACCAGATACCGATCGCGGCCCTGGCCGTGGGACTTGCTTTTAAGCCCGTATCTTTGAGCTATCTGATGGATCTGCTTTCGCTCATCGTTGGTGAGTTCTGTGGAAAAAGTCAGATCAATCTTCCTGTCCGAGAAAGCGTAATTTTGGATGATTTGCTCAATATCTTTTTTGGTGATCTGTGACCCTCTTTCAACATCAAGTCCCAGCCCTTCCCTTTTGAACTGCTCCTTCACCGCAATGGGCTCCCGGATCCCTTCCCCACTTTTGCCCAGGCCGCCCCCTGTCCAGCCCATTTTCCTTAAAATCTGATTCCCAATGTTGTCTTCCTTAATCTGCTGCTTCAGTGCTTCTTCGGCTGAGCGCCCGCAAATCTCATTCCTGGAAATCACGTCTTCAATGGTGCCCTTTTTCAAATTATTGACCACGGTCGGCTGGGTTTTCTTGAGGGCTTTCACAGCCTCCTCGGCTGCCACGTGTTTGACCGTCTTCTTCACGCCGATCGCTTCGGCGATTAATTCATTCTCAAGCATCACTTTACACTTCCACCGCATTCCAGTCATCCTTTCAAAGACATATTCCACCGTCATCTTATTGAACTGAGCGGTGTCATTCAGAGTACAGACCGGATTCATGGAGTTTTCATACACCACAAGGTCCTTCAGGTTCTTCTTCTTAGCAGGGTTGCGGGCAGCCCCACCCACTTTCTGGACCTGGATGGCTTTGGCGGCCCCTGCGTTGGACTGAGTCTTCTGCAACATTTTTACGGCTTCATCCGCTGCAGCATGCTTGCTGGTTTTCTTGGTGCCGTAGCCTTCGGCTAAGAGGTGGCCCTGCAAATAGACACTGCAACGCCACAGACGGTTGGGCATCAGCAGGTATTTGTATTCAACAGTCATTTTGTTAAAAGAGGCAGAATTGTTCAAAATGCCAATTGCATCACTGGCATTTTCAGTGAGGACAAAGTTAGTCCAATGCTTTGCCGAACTGGGCCCTTGCTGAGGATCAGAACTTGGCTGCCCCGACACACCGTCCTTCACGGGGGGGTTCAAGTCATCCAGCGGTTTGAGCGCTGGTGGGAACTCAGAAGGAGATGCCCCACTCTCGCACAAAACCAAATCCTCCCGTGTGGCACTCTTGAACTTCCGCTGAGCCACTTTGACTTCGACGGGCTTTTGTAGCAGCATCACTGCCAGCTCGGTCGCTCGGTCCCTGGAACCATTTTTGCTGCCCGCGTAGCCTGTGGTCAGATACACATTCTGACACCTCACCTCGCAGGCAAAACCTTCCTTGAGGAGTTTCTTCTTCATGGGAAGATCAGCAAGGGAAATGTCCTTCAGGGGAGAATAAATATACTCGGGGTTCGTCTTGCAAGCCTGGATTGACCGCGTCAAAAGATACGTGTAGTTAATTTTGTCCGACCCGCCGCTACAGTCAGGGTTAGCAAGATTGTTGCGGACTGCCGTTACGAGCTTGTTAATGAAACACTGCTTGGCTGTTACAACAGATTTGGGGAAGGTTTCGGAAGAGGCTTGGAGAAGAGGAGATGCCTCAGAAGCCACTGTACCCCCAGCAGTAGAAGTCTCTTTACTTTTTGGAACCCCCTTAGCTTCAGGCGGTTTGACCTGGCTACTTCCATAGCCTAACCCTACTGAACTTGAAAACTGGGGGTCCCCATCTTGGGCGCTGAAGCTGCTAAAAACCCGATCAGCATAGGTTTGGATTTGCTGGGCAGTGATGTTCTCACAGGCGTCTTGTGTTTGGTTTTCTGAAGACCGCTCTTTTCTCTGCTGTTGGGTGTTGCTGGCGACAAAGTGGATTGGCTCAAAGCGAGGCCTGACACGGAATTTGGGGACTTGCTTTCTTGGAGCTTCGCAGCCTATGGAACAGAAGTTTACAGCGTTAAAGAGAGAGCTGTTCTTTGTCAACGAGGGTGAAAAATTGATTAGCTATTCAACCTCCAGATTAAGGACCATGCAGAGTGGAATTATACTCAGAATTATATGAATTATATGAACTCAGAATTATAATTGTGAGTTCACCCTAAAAATGTGGAACCTGAATACAATTATAATTGTACTCTGACTTATGTAGAGAGCACCTGGAACCTAATTATACTTGTTACAGTTCTGATCTTAAAGTTCTCCATCTGTGCGTCCATTCTCTCTCTGCTACAATTCATATCAAATGCCTCTCTAAGGATGATGAAATGCCCATCTGGAAAAGGAAGCCTTGCTTTTTGAGAAACGGCAAAGTTTGACCAACTGCTCAACATCAACCCTTTGCTCAAAATGCAGACTGGATTAATATCCAGTTCAGAGACCTGACTGTAGCAAACAATTGCAAATGGCTATTTTTTTTAAATGCTAGCATTCTCAAAATAATACCCTTCAATTTGGTGAAAGCAAGCAACGTGATGCAATTTGATGGCGAGACGTAGTGCCCTCTAGTCTTCAGTTCCCAGAATTCCTCACAGCCACCCTGGCCACTGCTAAGAATTCTGGGAATTAAAGTCCATGTGGTTGGAGGACAATATGATGTTATATATTGCATTTGCCCAAGTTCTTGCCCATATCATTGGTGTGCGCAACCATCCTTGGCTAGTATACGCAATGTTTAAAAGGCTGTTTCAAGAAGCAACAGCAGTGTTTCTGGATAAGAAGGTGGGGGGGAAAGGAGGCATTTTAGGGGGTAGCAAATGCTTTCTATGTTCTCAGAAGGTTTCAGAGAGTTGCTCTGCAGATGGAAGGAAGGTTCCCTCCACTGCTTTCACAATGGTTTTAGTAGGCTTTGTTGTTCAGTGGCTTCTGACTCTTCATGACCTGATGGACATCATTTCACCAGGACTGTCTGTAAGTAACTGTTTCTTGGAATTCTTGTGACTTTCTGCTTATGTCAACCATGATGGTATCTAGCCACCTTGTCTTTGGCCAGCTCCTTTTTCTGTTGCTGTCAGGACATACCTTGGATGTCATTGTAATGTCTCTGAACTTCAACTCTTTGTCTTTCTCCCAAGTAGTAGAGGTCTCTTTATATCATGGGTATGATATAAAATTCACCCCTCTTAGTGAACTTTTAAGCCTTAGAAGATAGTCTATTTCTACTTCACCTATTTCCACTGGATTGGCACTGTCTGCTGATATAATCTCAGGTTTTAAATACTGAGAACCAGATCCCCATTTCACCTTCAACAAGGGATTCCTTATATAATTCTTGCTACCAGCCATCAAAGTGTTACCTTGGCATATCTGATGTCTCTCCCACCAATGTCAATTCCAATTTCTATTTCTTATGATAAATTCTGCATATAAATTAAATAAACTGGGCACATTCCTTTCCCAATATCAAACTGTTTAGTTGCTCCCTATTCTGTTCAGTAGTTTGAGCATTCTTTAGCACTGTCCTTTTCCGGTACTGGATATAAATTGGTTTTTATTCTGTAAGTATTACTGATTTGGGGACTTTTTTTTTTAAAAAAAGTTTTCCTGTATACTCACACCAAGTCATATCTTTTTTCTACAGTAGCTCTTTGTCTTCTTCATCTTTTATGAAGTCTGATTTTGCACAGAAGTTTCCTTTAGTTTCTGTGCTTTTATTAAATAAATCTCTTGTTCTCCCCAGTCAACTATTAGCCTCAACTTATTTGCACCGTTTGTCTCTTCTTGCTCCTTTCTGGATGTGTCTCATCAGTAGGCTACAGGTGGGCCAAGAGCAGATCTGCATATACATTGATAACTGGCAAATAGAGGGAGAAAATGTAGAAGCAGTGAAAGACTTTGTATTCCTAGGTGCCAAGATTACTGCAGATGCTGACTGCAGTCAGGAAATCAGAAGACGCTTAATCCTTGGGAGAAGAGCAATGACAAATCTCAGTAAAATAGTTAAGAGCAGAGACATCACACTGACAACAAAGGCCCGCATAGTTAAAGCAATGGTGTTCCCTGTAGTAACATATGGCTGCGAGAGCTGGACCATAAAGAAGGCTGAGCGAAGGAAGATCGATGCTTTTGAACTGTGGTGTTGGAGGAAAATTCCGAGAGTGCCTTGGACTGCAAGAAGATCCAACCAGTCCATCCTCCAGGAAATAAGGCCAGACTGCTCACTTGAGGGAATGATATTAAAGGCCAAACTGAAATACTTTGGCCACATAATGAGAAGACAGGACACCCTGGAGAAGACGCTGATGCTAGGGAGAGTGGAGGGCAAAAGGAAGAGGGGCTGACCAAGGGCAAGATGGATGGATGATATTCTAGAGGTGATGGACTCGTCCCTGGGGGAGCTGGGGGTGTTGTCGACCGACAGGAAGCTCTGGTGTGGGCTGGTCCATGAAGTCACGAAGAGTCGGAAGCGACTGAACGAATAAACAACAACAAGCCAGGCTAACCTGGTACCCTCCAGAAATGCTGGGATGGTGATTCCCATCAGCATCCTCGCTGGGACTCTGCTGGAACCATGACAAGCTGAATTACCCACGCGGCAATGCCTAAGTTGCTTCCACGAAATCTGGGAGGGAGACAGGCTGGAGGTAGCTACGTTAGAAGGCAAATGAAGATACTCACTATGGGGAGAGTCATCAAGTGGGGACCGTGGTCTTTTGGCTGCCTTAGTGCCAGGCACCAACTCGAAGGATGGCATCTCACCAACATCGATCCCTTCCGCCATCTGGAGGACTTTCTCCATAACTTGGGAGCCATATCTGTAGTTAAGGAAAGGAAATGTCAACTCACAGCTCGTTTAATGAAAGCCTTTTGACTGCATTTATCCGCTTTCTGGCTCAACAAGGCCATATAGGCAAGTCTTCCATCGGAGCACAAAATGCGTATCTTGCGTACCTTCTTCCAAAGCAAAGGAGGACCGCTTTTCCAGACCCAGAGCTGTCTCCGAGGCTGGCATGTTGTACCAGGGGCTCTGCACTCCCAAGTGTGCAGGGCCTATTCAAAACCTAAGCTTGATTTTATTTTAAATTTGATTTCATAAATTTGACTACCCAAACTGAGTCACTTTCTTTTCTTACACAACTAATTACAATTCAGAGGCAGTATCTGGAGGGACTCCCACATGTAATCTTCCAGCATGTGTGGTTCAAAGAACAAAAAAGGAGGAAAAAGCCAAAAACTTGAGGTTGGTACTCCCTCTGGAACGTGGCACACAACTTTAGGAACTCTAACCTTTAAACCATGTTACGATGTAGTGGAGAAGAACATAAGCCTTGAAAACATGGGTTGGAATTCCAGCCCAGCCATATGACCTTTGGCAGGTGGAGTTTCAACAAGACATGCTTTACCATCCAGGCCAAGTGTCTGACTAAAGACACCAAACTTAGCCTCACATCAGCTTTCTGGGATCCTTGGATAGGCTATTAATGTGGTTAATGAAATTTAAAAGTTCTGAAACCTCTATATAGGGTTGGTGCTTACACTGAATTTTTCAACGTATCACCAATTAATGACTTCAGCCCCACCATCAATTGTACCTAATTTATTGGCTGGGTTCATACAGTGCTGTGTTGTGGCTTATTTTAACCATCATTTTTGGAATAAGACATATAATACTAAGCCATTAACCTTGGTCTTCAAACGATGAGGCTAGTTTCTACAGCGTGCTAAGCCAAAATCCAACAAACCACAAGGCTTAGCATGCTGTATGAATCCAAGTTCTTTCAGGCCCTGGTACTTCTCCAGCTTCTCATAGGCCTTCTTCCTGATGTTGCTGTCAACTTGACACCGCTACATCTATCACCACCACCGTCTTCCGGTCCTTGTCTACTACCACGATGTCTGGTTGATTGGTCAGTACCTGCCTGTCCATCTGGGTCTGGAAGTCCCACAGGATCTTAGCCCTGTCATTCTCCATGACTTTCTGTACCATCTCCCATCAGGACTTGGGAGGTCTAGCCCATACACTGTGCAGATGTTCCTGTACACAAATGCCACCTACTTGATTGTGCCATTCCGTGTGTGTATTTTGCCTAAGTTCCCACAAGACTATAGAAGTCTTTTTATAGGCAGACCACCTAACTCCCTTTCCTTCTAATCTTTCAGAATGATTTACCCTGAACATCTTTGCAATTTAAAAAGCAAATGCTAAGGAGAGAAACAATTGGAATAAATTATTATTTTCTGAGAAAAAGCCTTGTAGAAGGTTACATGTGGTTTAAGGATGCTAGGAGGAAAGAGTATATTTAAAATACAGTTAAAGGAAACAACCAATTCCGTAGTGAGAAGGCAACAACACAGATCCACATCATTCAGTTCCATACTGAAATGACAGTTGAAAATTAAAGTCATCAATTGACAGAATGAATCAGTTGGTTAAAGGCAGACACTGATTGATTAGATGTAAAGTTACCCTCTTTTAGACCAGTGACAGAGATGCTGCCTGCAGGTGGAAAGACCTAGGCTGTAGAGCGCTTCCTACTGGAACCAAAAAGGTGGTCTGGCTGACATGGGGAATCTCAAGCAACATCTCTCTGCAACTTCTTAAAGCAGCTGCATCTTTTCTGGGGATTGCACAGCTAAGTAATTTTGGTTGAAGAAGTTGCCAAGTTAGCTTTCTCTCATTACGGTCTTTCCACCGCCTTGGGCTAATCAGGCACATGTCCAGTCCCTCTGGCTCATATAGTTATAACAATACTGTCAACAACATAATTGTAATTTTTCAAATACCCTTAATTTTTTCCATAACTGATAAATTTAATACCAGCATATTTATGTCTTCAGGCTAGCAGAGAAATTTATTTCGGTCTTGGTAGAACCTGGTTTCTTGGATAAAAGGGAATGAAAACGACTGAATTAGTGCTGTATTTGTTGTGTTTGTATATACCACACTGGACCGCTCAATGGTAAATAAACTTTATGACGAGTATTTCAAAAGGCTGGGGATCCACTCGCTCCTTAGAGCTTGGATTTCTATTGAAGAATATCCTGACCAGCACGTTCTGGTATAAAGTAATTCAAGTGGTAAATAAAATCTTGGATTAAAATGTTCAAAGCAAATTTTAGCTTTAAAAGGTCTTTAAAAAGGGGGGGAAATAAGGCGGGGTCTACAAATTTAGCTACAGGCCTGATCTAATTTGCCAAAAAATGTGCATTCTGGTGGCCTGACAGACAAAAACAGAAGGGGTTGTTTGAGTGTTTGTTTGAATGGGTGGTACTGGCATTTTCTGAGCATATGCTGTGTCCCATGACTTCAAAAATTTGGGAAATCCTGCTCTAGACATTGCTATGGCTTCCAGCATCTCTAGAAAGCACAGCCAATAATGGAAAGGATGCTGGGAGTTGATATTTATCCATCTGCGGAGGATTGTCTACCCCTAAGAAAAACTTTTTTTTTAATCCAATCAGCCTGAGTCTTCAGGCTAGCTTAATTAACTTTATAAGAAATACAAGGATCTGTTTCTCCCATCAAGGTAAAGCCACAATGCAGTTCTCTCTTGTCTTAGTATCTGGTGTGAATTCAACCCCCTGTGGTTTATGCATAAACCATGGTTTAGCAAACCATGACTCCACGTACAGAAGCCATCAGCTGCAAGCTAACAATGAGCCAATGAAGTAAAATAACAGGGTCCAGGATATGGGGTGTCTGAAAGATTTCTGTGGCTTAAGGGAGATGCCCAGATTTTGCAATATTCTGCCTTCCATCACAGCTGTTTAGCAGCAGTTGGGAGATGCCCAAAGGACTGGGAGAAAGCCGCTGTACTATTCCCTCCTCTATTTTCCGACTGAAGAGGGGGAAGAGGACCCGATCCTGCCTCCACCGGTCTGCAACCTCTGCGCTGTGAGGTTCTCTCCCCTCCTTTGCCATCAGACAGAAAGCCAAAAAAAGTTTAAAGTGCTCTTAAGAGACTCCGCCAGCCCAGCCCTCCTGTTCCCCCAAAGGCCTGGCTTCCTGCCCCCGCTGCTTTCTCAAGGCAGGGAGCTTTTCAATGTTAAGGGCAAATCTTTATTCTTGGGTTTTAGCAAACTGGCATCGACCGGTGAAAGCGAAGAACGACGTACAGAGGGCAACCGTTTAAGAAATCCGGGATAAAAAGGCCACTCGGGAGGGGAAGGAAACGGGCGCGAGCAGACGACCCGAACGAACGGGACCCGGGTCAGGGGCAGGCAGGCGCGCCAGCCAGCCTCGGTTTTCACGTGCGGAGGGGGACGGCGGCCCTGCTCTCACCTGCACCCCATGAAGACGTGGTTGCTCCAGACGTGGGAGAGCGCCAGCAGCCGCTGGAAGGCGTCCGCGCCCGGGTGGCCGGGCAGGTTGCGGAGCAGGAACTGCCGGCGGAGCGCCCAGTGCCGGTCGCTCTCCTGCGCCTCGCGCCACGGCTCCAGGGCCGGCTTCTCCGCCGCGGCGTCGGCGGCATCCGGGGGCGGGGGCGGCGCCGGCGGCGGGGGCGGCTGCTGCTCCGGCTGGGAGGCCGGCGGCTGCGGGGAGAGGAAGTCCCCGCCGGGCAGCGTCCACCCTCCGCCGGCCATCGGCTGAGCTGGGCCGGCCTCGGAGGCGGGGAGGGCGCCGGCCGGACCCGGCGGGCCCAGCGAGCCGAGGGGGGACCACGAGGAGGGGCTCCTCAGCGATGGGTCCTGGCCCGGGAGGAGCGGCGATGGCGGCGAGGGGCGCCACCCGACACGGGTCCCGGCGCCTGTTCACACGTGCAGGAGGCCGCGCTTCTTCCACAGCGTCCCCGCCTGGCCGCGCGCGCGCGCGCCTCGGCTGCACCGTAACCTTCCCTCGCTCGCTCCGCCGTTCCTTGTTACACGCGGCTCACGTGGGTGGATGGAACCTCCGAGGCGCGCGAGAGCTTCCGAGCGGCGACCCGAGCGCCTTTCCCCTTCGCCCGGCACAGCGCCGCCCGGCGCCCGGGAGGACCCGACGCTCCCGAGGGCGCCCGGGCCCTTTCTCATTTCCCGCCCGGGGAATTTACGGATGGGGCGGGGGGCGGCCGCAGGCAGAGAGACGGCCGGCGGGGTGCTACATCGCTGCTTTTCGCCGACTGGGTGCGCTCCCAGGCTAAGCCACAAACCATGGTTTGCAAAGTGCGGTGGCTGGGTGCCCGCCGCCCACCTCGAAACAGACGTCCTGCAACTTAGGAATTTTAAAGCCGCTCCTTTAAAATCCATAAAACCTGAAACTCAAATCACTTAAAAGCTCAGCAAGCCCCGAAACTGGCTTTTTTTCATGGCCCCCTGTGAAGTTGCTTTAAAAGAAATACTTGCGGGCATTTTGAATCTCTACATGGCTGGCTGGGGAATTCTGGGAGTTGAAGTCCACGCATCTTCAAGTTGCGAGGTTGACAAACTCTGCTCTAGCGGTTTTGAGTCTATGGCATGGATCTTTTAGAAACTAATTTTTTGCATTTGTTAAAAATGAATTCTAGTGTTCTATGTCAACTGTTTTATTTTATGTAGTATATCCCTTAGGGCTGCCTTGTTTTTAAACTGCACTCATTTTGCTTTGGCAACAGTTCCTTGCGCTGGGTCAGGCTGAGAATAAACCAGCATCCTCAGGCAAAACTGCCTGCAAGTTGATATCTTTCAACTGTGTTATGTCTACAAGCCCCATCATCATCATCTCCAGCAAACATACCCAACACCTCCAGATGTTATGAATTTGGGGGAAACAGAAGCCCGTAGTTTGAAAGACATCTGAAGCTGGACAGCTGCAAGAAATCATCATCAATGTTGGGAAACCAAAAACACTTGGAGTTCTTTTTATACATGTTGGCTACAAGCCTGTAGTCTTTCTACAGATCCAGACAAAGTTGAATTCAAGAGACTGCTTTCTCTTTCAAGCTTTATTAGCTTCCAACTCAGGCTAAGCTGTGGTTTGTTGAGTAAGCCATACATGCAGAGTTTATGTATTAATAAGCCTTCATCTATGACTTACCAATCACAATGAAATGCACTAAACCCAAGCCAGACTTAATTATGGCTTAATATGAAGTGTGAATTTAACAACAGAAGTACATCCTGGGGGCTGTTCTTTGCTGTCCCTAAGAGGCAAGCAACTTAAGTCATTATTTGTATTTTTCTTAAACGCAGGGAGACTGGCACCTCCAGAATACAGAAGCCTCTTCTGGTCTTACAGTATCAAAAAGAATTGGCATATAAACAATGATTGCATAGGAATTTCACTGGGACACCGGTGGAAACCTCTTTACGCTGAATAAAACTCTAGCAACTTTACTTGGCTGAGGAACATTATACATGGCTGTTCTCAGGAGTGAGTTTCTAATAAATCTTCATTTAGAGTCAAACCTGAAGGTCTGATACAAGTACCAAAAGCTTTTGTCCCATCACATAGCCTGAGTAATTCAGTTTCCCACGTAGACAGATGCTGAGAATGGGTCTTTATTTATTTATTTATTTATTTTTCTATCCCGCCTTTATTATTTTTTATAAATAACTCAAGGCAGTGAACATACCTAATAATCCTTCCTCCTCCTATTTTCCCCACAACAACAACCCTGTGAGGTGAGTTGGGCTGAAAGAGAGGGACTGGCCCAAGGTCACCCAGCCGGCCTTCATGCCTAAGGCGGGACTAGAACTCTCATACCACGCCTGATTGGCTCTTGGGCTGAGAGAGAGGGACTGGCCCAAGGTCACCCAGCCGGCCTTCATGCCTAAGGCGGGACTAGAACTCTCATACCATGCCTGATTGGCTCTTGGGCTGAGAGGGCGCGACTGGCCCAAGGTCACCCAGCCGGCTTTCATGCCTAAGGTGGGACTAGAACTCACAGCCTCCTGGTTTCTAGCCCGTTGCCTTAACCACTCGGCCAAACTGGCTTGCTCCATTTCTGATGGCTGAACTCATTGCAGGTCATCTCCGGAAGGTCCAAGTCCTTGTGGCTTGAGGCAATTTTTAAACATTGCTTTCATCCATATTTTAAGGAGTTGGGGGTGCATTAGAGACATGAAAAATCAGTTCTTCCAAATCCACTATAATGTCTCATGGTGTCTGCCAACTGCAAAGTTTATGTGAACCTTATCTTTGTTGTGGTTATATTCAATCTAGACCATCCAAGAAACTGCAGAAGGAAATAATGACCAGGAACTTTGTTTTGGGAGGGTAACTTTTTATTGAAAATTGACAACATTAGAAAGGTATTAAGTTCAACAGTGCTGGTTCGCTCACGTGGGTCATGTAAATATATATTGAGTGCAGCTGTCAAATCACAACTGTTCATAACAAAGTGTTTTAAAAAAAGAAGAGACAGGAAAACGAATTATTGGGAACCAGACCATGCAGTGAATGTTCGAAATAAAGTTCCAAAGTTTCTCAGAAGATACATTTTAAGGGCAGTTACACGTGACTTGCATGACAACTTTGAAAAACAAGAGGATGAATTACTGACACTTTTTTTTTCCTTCACAAACTCGATACTGATTAATCGAAGAGTCAGTTTCTACCCCAAAAGGATTTTGAAGCGGTTAGAACTGTGGGGATTAATTCACAACAGTAATAATACTTAGGTCTTTATACATCTTCCTTCCTTCAAACGCTTAAAGCTCTTTGTGCATTTTAATCACAGTAAGTCTTCCTGCAAAGAGGGCCAACATGTTTATTTCTACAGGACAGGAAGCTGAATCCAGGAGAAGAGATTTAAACAATGAACTTTCTGGCTCAATGCAATACATTGAATAGAAATAAATTTAGTGGATTTTTTTTTTAAGTTAGGAAATATTAACCATTACTTTTTACTGAAATGGCAGGTTATCTAAGCCCCCCCAATGAAAAATATAATTTCCCCTCTCAGACCTCCCCCGACTGCCCTTTTACTGTTAAAAGTAAATATTCCTCAGAGGTAGCAAAGTCACGAGTTTTTCTATTTGTTGTTCATTGCATAATTTTTATCCACACCAACCAATGAATGAATAGTACAATTTTTCCTCTACAGGTATTTGAAAAACACTATCATGATATTGAGGCAAAATAGAAAGGGAATAATAATAATAATAATAATAATAATAATAATAGTCCTGTCTCAGTGTAGAGTAGCCACATCATTAGTTGGACTGCATCTTTTGGGTGCTGTTCAAATTTTTGATGCTCGCCTTTCCAATTATTTTCCATCTTGTCTCATAAAGCACAAGATACCTCAGCTTGAAAAATAAAACCAAACACCCCACTCACGTCATAAAAATGGGGGTGGGGGAAAACAAACCCAAATCTTTCCAAGGCTAATTCCTTTATTGATCCTTGCCTCCCCCTCCCTTCCCGAGCAGGATGGGAGTCCCTACACGTTCACTCAAGCAGAAGTCTTCTTGGACAGACGCAGCAGGTGGAGACAGATTAGAAAAAGCTACAGAGAGAAAGAGGGAAAGGGGAAGAAACAAAGATTGTCAGTTAAACAGCAGAGGGATAAGAGAGGCAATCAAAAGCAAAGCAGAACTGAGGCACACAAATCAAGAGAGGAAAACAGCCAAGTGAATCCACGTTTTTGCTGCCCTCCTGGGAACTCAAGCACCGTTGAGGTAACACCATTGCCTCAAAAAAGGACACACATATTACATATCTGAATACAGGCCATCCTCATTTAGCGACCACAAGTGGGACCAGCAACTTGGTCATTAAGCAAAGCAGTCCCTAAGTGAAACTGTGACTGGGCTTACAATCTGACCTTTCCTTTGCTTTACAGACCTATGAAGGTTCTAAATGCAAGGATTGGTTGTCAAGTTACTTTTCCATCGTCATAACTGCGGTTGCTAAATGACGCAGTCGCTAAATGAGGACCACCTGTACAACACGCATTGTAATAGACAGACTGCAGATGTCTTGGGGGGGAATGCATGAGTGCACAATACAAATATAACATATATATTCCAAATCAATGCGAACATTCAGAGGAAAGCAAGGCAAAATTATAAAGCAACATTCATTTAATCAATTCCCCATGGTTTTACACCCAGAGCTTGAAACTCAGGAATATTCTGCCCCCAGAGTTGGAAGCTTCATCCTAGTTCTGCGGGCAAAGGAATCCAAATGCTGTTTGCTTTTCATTCTAAAATATCCCTTTCTTGCATAATGTGCTTCATTCAGCATTCAGGGAAAGGAATAAAAACCTAGGAGCAGCAGCCCCTGTTTGAATTGCATGAATAATGCCTTCTGCTTTCAAAAGTGGCTGCCTCAATCCTATCCAAAGGAGACATGGTTTTGATAAGCAACCAGGATATCTTCCGATACCATTTTAGGTTCTCCAGGTCTGCACCTTCAGCTTATACTGAAGGATTATCAACAAGGACTATCCCCATACCTTGTTTCTGGATGTTTACACTTCTTTTGTTGCATTTCCATCTCATTAAACAGTTGACAAATCAAAAACTTTTTCAACTATTTCTAAACCCATCACAGGCTTCGGGATAAAAAGCTCCCTGCATTGCTTACAAAGGGTTAAAGCAAGATAGGAAATCATTTGGAACTTATCTGATATTCTAAGCCAGTGTTTCCCAACCTTGTCAACTTTAAGATGTGTGGACTACAACTCCCAGAATTCTGGGAGTTGAAGTCCACACATCTTAAAGTTGACAAGGTTGGGAAACACTGTTCTAAGCAGTCCATCCTTAATCTGGTATCTTTCAGTCATTCTAAGCTTCAAAACCCATATTCCACATCCTCATGGGAGAAGGCCACGATGGCTGGGAATTATGGGGACTGAAATCCTTCACAGTAACAGGGAACCAAGTTGGAGTAGGCTAAAGATCTTTTTTCAAACCCAGGGGATATGACCACAGTTCAAACTGAGCCTCAATTAATCTACAAGACATCTGGACTCTCATTAAAAACCCTTCACTGTGAACATTCATGCTGGGGAAAGTTGCATCAGTGTATGTGATTCTGTCATATTATTTTTTTCCCCTGTGGTGAGTAGCAGGATCAGAAAGGAAAGAAAGGCTTAGCTATTCTCACTGCTCTTAAATTGAATGGTCATCTCCTAAAACACAACCACCAATCCATCATATATTTAGCATGGCTTTCTTACCAAAGGGGAAGAAGATACAGGCAACTAATATTTTGCTTGCTGCTGGAAAAAGTTCAGAAACATGAACGTCCTTTCAGAGACCCAAATGTTAATTTAGAAGTCCAGAATTAGATCTTAAATGTCCTTGCTGTCTCCATTTTCACATTCGGCCGGAAAAGGCAATGGAACAGCTTTGAGAAAAGTGGTGTGAGTCCACCATCTAATTAAAAACCGTTTATGAACCCCAATGGCTCATCACGTGGCTTTATCTACTGTCTGTGATTCCCACCCCCACTTTAAAAAAAAGGCAGCGGTGGGAAATGACACAACTTTTCCAATAAAGAGTACTCAAAGTGTGTGTGTGTTCGTGTGTGTGTTGCAAACAAAAACCTTTCCGTTGTTGCCACCCGGTTAGGTTCTGATGGCAGGCTTGTATGAAGAGTGCAGCCCATTCACCACCCCATTCCCTGCTGGTGGACATCCAGATGTGTTCCATCAACCTCCAACAGGCTAGCAATGATTCTGGCAGACTAGTAACTTGGGTGGGCTTGTTTACAAGGCAGCCTAGAATGGGGATCCCAAACATTCCACAGTGTGTAAGAGAAGCCGCAATTCTGGTCTGTTACATCAGGCGCGCACCATTATACAGCCAAAAAGCAAATAAAAATAATGTAAACTGTTTGCGTAGAGTATGGATTATCATGCTGGAAGCATCATGAGATGACCGTGACTGAACGGGAGCGCAATAAATAAGTGAAGGTCCAAATCCCAGCTCAGTATATTCAGGGGAAACTACTCAGTACATAGCCATGGGTTACTGTAAAAGAAGGGTAACAACAACGACAACAACAAAGAAAACAAAGAAACAAAGAAACAAAAGCAAAGCATTAACCAGAATTATTGTCTGAAAGTTTATTTTTCTTTAAAAAAAAAAGCTTCCCATCAAAGACAGAGACAAAGCAGAAAATAAAATAAAAATAATAACGTATGAGAACAGGTAAGGGGATTTCATTGGTTCAGAACAATTTCAGTGCAATGAGCTCACTTCCAAGAAAACCAAGATTTCAGATCTGAAATGTCTGCCTAGAAGCCTTTTCAAGGATACTGGAAATATGAAAGTTCATTTGGTGGTGATGCTGAGACACACTCTAAATCAGGGTTCCTCGACCTGGGTTCCGCGAGAGGTCACTAGGGGTTCCCTGGGAGATCACGATTTATTTAAAAACTGATTTCAAATTTGGGCAACTTCAGATGAAAGAGGTAGGTTTCATTATTTATTTTTAGTTTAAGAACACCGCTGATGCATATAGACAGGCCTACCCGTGAAATGAATATAGTCATTTTGTACCTTCTGGCCTATATTTGAGTCTGAATCTGCAGGGGTTCCCTGAGCAAGGCCTGAAAAATATTTCAAGGGTTCCTCCAGCGTCAAAAGGCTGAGAACGGCTGCTCTAAACTATTAATCAAGTTGGCTGTTTGGCTCAGGGACGGCTATTTCTGCATTGGGGGCACATTTTCTTTCCATAGTGGGCCAATGGTTGGCCATGGGTGGCCATCTCTGTTATAACTGGGGCCACCAAGTAGGAAAAGTTTTACAGTCATGGACGACATGTACTCAGGAACAAATGTGGGAACAGGATACCAAATCCAGACAGGAAAAGCATCTAAGTGGGAAATGTACTTCCCTCACACACATTCGTAGAGGCAATATCCGGTTCCTTGCTAGTAAAAACATGGGACTTTCTCTTTTAAGCTATACTTCAATTAAAATCAAGGGTAACTCTTAGGAGCTGGACAGAATTGTTTGGGTAGGGCCTGGAAGATGCCAATGGTCACTCTTGGCTTTCAGGTAGAAAAACTCACTCCCATCCCTATCATGGGCATTTCCCAAGTTAACACCAGGGCTCTTCAAGACAATGTACCCATACTTTTTAGATGACCTATATTTCAGAACTGCATTCTGTGAAGAGCACAGATCAAGGCCAGATGCAGACATAACAAATGATGCAACTTTTGGTGGCCAAGAATTGGGGGTTATAAACTCTAAAGCAACTTTCTTCAGTCTGGGGACCCTTTAAAGGTAAGACTTCAGCTCCCCAAATTCTCAGCAACAGTCATACTGTCTGGGAAACTTCTGCAGTTGAAGTCCATTCAAAAGGAGAATTCTAACAGGGAAAATAATTTACTTGCTCCTTCTTTAATTGATTTCTTTAATAAATTATTAAATAATTTACTTGCTCCTTCTGGATGACCAAGGGGTTTTATTTTATTTTATATATCACACACCCCACATAGTATGTTTCCTTGTATCAATATGAGTCTGCAATGCTAAACATACGTTTCCTGCCAGGAAAATGCATGAAATCTGCATTATTGAACTGCCCCAGCTTCTCCCACACAACATGGAAAATGTCACTTTGTGAGGCTGCCAAAAATTCCCTGCTCTTAAACCAAGCTTTCCATGATTAAAAATATTCAAATCAAAGTAGAAATGAAGGATGCCTTAGAATTCTTTATCCCTTTCCAGCTTTGGGATAGAAAAGAGTCTATTTTTTCAGAGTTCATATTTTTAGACTGAGAAATAACTGAGATTATTTTTGTACAAAAAGAAGAGATGCTTATCTATCCCTGCAGGATGAAGTACTAAGGAGGACAGTGTAGCAATGCTAACATGCAAGCAAAGCCCACTGAATTCAGAGCTATAGATTCTGGCCAGGTTTAACTCAATGGAAAAACTCCTGCTTGTACATAGAAGGTCCAAGGTTCAATATTCAGTATCCCCAGATAGGGATGGGAAATGTTGCAAACAGCTCCGGTTACACCTTCAGATTCCTATTTTTGCACTCATTTGTTGTGTTCAGCTTTGTAACAGTCAAGGCACAGGGAAAAACAAAAATTGGATGAACAAAAACCTCCTTAAAAATATCCTATAAAGCTCTTCAAAAAAGCAAAGGAAAAAGGAAAAAAAGGAACCTTTATGCTCAACTTTTTTTTCTCTCCCTTCTTGAGAGAAAGGGCTCAGCTGTCCCCATGCAGCTGTTAAGCAGACATGCAGCCTGGCCATTCACATGTGCATGAACACACCCACACATGCATGGGCCGTGCCTTAATGAAATGCTGATGCTGAACGTTTCGGGACATCAGTCCTGAAAAAATTGCTGGTCAACAGGATAAAAACAGATAATGGTTTGGAGCCTGGCTCATCAGATCCAAGAAAGCATTGCCGAGTTCTTCGCCCGAACAGTCAAGGGAGTATGACCTCTTTTTGCATTCAGGAAAAGAGAACAAAACAGAAAAAATGCAGAATGGAACAAGATGATGCACTAGGAAGAAAAGGTACAGGGGTGGACTGCAAATTAATTCAAAACGTGGGATGGTCTTTTCTGGAGCAAAAGAGTAAGGTCTACAGGAAGCCTGAACTGAAAACAAACAACAACAACAAAAGGATTAATGTTTTATTAATTAATTAATTGCAAGGTAAATAATGTCTGTACCAGGGATGGGCAACATATTTTCAATCAAATGTCACACTAGGAGATATTGTGTGAGACACAAAGACCATTTGTTTATATGTTACATTCAAAGGTTCATGTTTTATGGCAGATGCTGATCCCTTGAAAACGGACATGTGCATCAACCTTGATCTTCCTATTCTGGAGCAAAATATAAATAGTTTGCAAAAAAAATGACTTTAAGGTTTAATAACAGTCTTAAAGGAAAAAGAATGATCCCAATGAACTGGAAGCAATATTTATCTGTCTTTTAAAATTCTTGAGCCATTAAGCTTATAAACCATGTAGCAATTTTAAAAGGGGATGCTTAAAACTTAAGCTCTATATATGCTGGCAAAGAAATGCAGACAAGCATCAACACAATTCTGGCATTCCCACGATGCCTTTGGACCATCTATTTGCCCATCCCTGGTCTCTAAATTATAAGAGGAAGGGGGAAAAAACGTTAGTTTTTGATTTTGCTTAAACATGCTTGAATTATACAGCAATACGCATGCAATACTTCTGTTGCCAGCCGATTGCAGCTGGTTGCTTAGATGGATGCAGGAAAATATCAAGCCATGCAAGATTTCCCAGCCCAAATCAATACTGGAAACATTTTTGAATTGTTGGGAAAGATCTTCCTGCACTTTGCAAAGAAAAGAACAGATGCCTCATTCTCAAAGCTTTGTTTGCCACCTATAATCTGAGGGACAAAAAAGGAGGCTTCTTTGAGCCACCACTAGTATGCTTCAGTGTTGTACATGGCAACCTGCCAAAAACAATTCAAAGCTA
This sequence comes from Candoia aspera, assembly GCF_035149785.1. Lineage (NCBI taxonomy): Eukaryota > Metazoa > Chordata > Lepidosauria > Squamata > Candoiidae > Candoia > Candoia aspera. Next base: position 5,943,292 of record NC_086164.1, read on the forward strand.
ACAAGGACCCACAATGTTTATTCCAGTTCTTCTCCAGCCCTTGGTCATGTTCTGAAACCAGTATAAAAAGGACTATTGTTTGTGCCAGTTTTTCACATTGCTGATGTCGTCCTGAAGACAAACAGTTGGTTTTTCCCCTTTCTGCCCTTAGCTTGTCTTTTGGCACAGAAACTATTCTGGAAGAGTACTTTAACCCCAGAAGAACTTGTTTAAATTATAATCAGACCCACGCATCAACAGTTGTAAAAGGTTCCCAGTGATTCAAATAAGTTTCCATCCTATTGTAGACTAGTAGCAGGTTTAGCTATTGTTCGATCTAACCAGCTCAGCAACTAAAGGCTAATAACACTGTTTTTTGCACAGTGTTAATTGAGCAAAAGGCTTCTAACCTTCTCCCGTCCAGAATGGAAAAGAAAGGTGAAAAATGTCCCTTTATGAACCTCGGTTACTTACTTACTGCCCTATGTAAACCGGTATCAGGCACAAAAAAGAAGAGTGGGGAGGAGGGAGCAACTGTGGTGCATTTCAGAAGAACTTAAAAATATATTGGTGGCTGTCCAAATAGTATATGTAGAAGTTAAAGGGTCTTCTGCCTGCATTCACTTTACTGGAAGGAAGAAGAAAGGTACATAATTGGAAGAGTGGCCAAAAATGCTAGAAGTCAAGACGATTCGGAAGGGATGTGCCTGGTTTTGCACAAGCTGCACTTGTGGATCCCACTGCAGTGGCTTCTTGATTTAGTCACAGCTTACCGGCACAAGGTGCCTTCATGCACCATGCATGCACCATGCAGCAAACAGCAGGGATTAACTGAAAAATAGCACACAAGTAACAACTAAGAGGAAGGCAATTTAGTGCACTTAAAATGTAAGGAAAAAGAAACAGGTAAAAAAAAAAGTCTTGATTTTTGTATTACCTTTGGGGGGGGGGAAATTAAAAGCATTGGCAGGGAGCCAGCAAATGGTCAACATGGGGAGCAGTGGTGAAATGATGAAAATGGGGAAGTCAGGGAGATACAGCCCCTTTATTTTTGAGAAGGCCAACTTAGTTAAAATGTCCAACATGATAATGGGCCATGATGAAAGTTAGGAGGAGAAGTGGATTTTCCTTGGCCTGCTCGGTCCTTCCACCCATATGCCAAGCATTGGACAGAAGCAATAATCCCTAAAGCTTCAGCCTTATGCTGAACTGTGCCATTGGCTCCAACTCTTTGAAGAATACAAATGGAGAATCATTTTCTTCCTGCGTGACTGGGGCAAAAGCCATCTGTGTCCCTAGATGAGTGGCGATCTCCTCTTTTTGGTAACAGAAATCAAGGGTCTGAGAAGAATGAGGGGCCCCTGGCTTTAACGGCAGACTTCAACGTCTCCTTCCATGAGGTGAAGTAAATAAGACTGAAGCCGCAGTGTCACCACATGAAATGATTTAACTCCACCTTCTCACTGCAGCCATCGTGTATAAACCATTTTGGGTTTTTCTGGTCAGGCAATTGCTATATGTTAGTCACGGCCAGTTTTTATTATGGGGACAAGTCTTTCGGACTTCAGGGTTGGGCCCAGACGGCTTCCGCCGTCTTGCAAGTAGCCACGCCCAAGAAATTCTGCCATGAGCAGATGGGAAATCACCAGACATTGATTAAACCAGTTGAGGGACAACCCAAGAGATCCTTCACTCTACCCATTCATGCCAGGGCTTGCACTGAAAGCCCAGCTCCCAAAGAGGATTTCAAAATGAGGTAAGGCCAGCACATGTTTGCACCACAAGGGTGGTAAAAAGACATCAAATGTGGAGAAAACAAAGAGGCAAGATGCCAGAGGTGCCCACTTACTTTTTTCTCTCCTTGTCCCTTTTCAGTGTCTGTGAACCTCCTGCTTGCTGAGTCTGAGACTGAAGCAATTCAGCGGCTGTCTTCCTCTGCTTAAATGCGTTGACTTCATCGTCCAGGGACTTCTTCTTGTCCTCCAGTTTCTTCTTCTCATCCTGATGCAGCTTCTTCAGACGGTCAAATTTCTCGTGGAGCTGGAATGAGAAGGCGGGGTACAAAGGCATACAAGTAGAGCAAATTCTCAAGGGGCACTCCAGACAGTCCCATAACTCCCAAGCCTTCCGTGAACAGAGGAGTAAGAACGTTGTTATGGGGCTCAGCAATCCTGTGACCAACTTGCTTCGTGAAGGACACAAAGGGACAGACCCTTAAATCAGAAGTGTGCCTCACGGTGGAACACATCTGATGTTTGAATGGCCTGGTGAACAAAATAGCTGGGACTGAGACGCAGAAGTGGACAATGACACAAGAGGGAGCTTTGATTTAAATTAAATGCATCTCTGAGGTAGCGTAACTTGCCTTAAATCTCTCACAATATGTGGTCTCCTGAGAAACGTACCATGGTGGAACTCTACATCAGCTCTCCTTAAACCTTCCAAATTCACGTCTGTTTGCAGGTGCATTCTCTGCAGCTGCCACGGACATATTCACAGATACTCTTTCTTTGCTTTGCACAGGAAAAGAGCATGCAAGAAGGTGATGACTGAACACCCTACTTATCCTAAGTGGGGAATAGTGTTCTGGGAGGTCACGTCTGAGATACTGCTTTGGGGAGATCCCACAAAACCCTTAACACAGGTGATGCCGTAAAGTGCGTTGCTTGATTTAAACAACAGCCATCTTGCTGTGATGAAAGGAATGCGTTTAAAACAAGAAACACGGCTCAGACCTACACCATTTCGTCGCATCGGTCCTGACGTACGTGATCCCACTTTGCCCTCCCCGCAGACCCTCATCAGTTCACCTCTTTTTCAGCCTCTTTCAGCTCTGCTTCCTTCTCTTTGACTCTCTGGACAAACATCTGCCTCATTTCCTCTTCTTTCTTCTGCAGTTCCCCCAGAAATTCATTCCTTTTGGCCTCATAGGTTTCTTGTAAACTAAGGTAAGGCAAGAAGGTAGAAGGGGCAATATTTTAAAAGAGGAAAAATCAGCCAATTCCATTGGAGTCACCTTGCAGCTCACGTGATCAGAAGCCTATTAATGTCTTCTGCCCTTACATCGGCAGAGCCGTGATTACCTTGAACTGAACGAAAAGGTGGAACTGATCTCCAGCCAACGGAATGTTCATTAAACATAAATGCCCCGGAGTTTCTAGATATGTGGTTAAAGTATGTTGCTGGCAAGATAGACCTGGGGATGGGAACTTAAAAATCTGCATCAGAAAATAAAACAGATGCTTGTGTTGAGTGTTTATAGAATGAAATTGTTTGGCATCGTTCCATTATTATTATTATTATTATTATTATTATTTGAATGATGTGAATGAAAAAAGATTGTTCAGTGAGGTGAAGAAAAAGATCTTCGCTCCTTGGATTTTGTATCTATTTTATTCTTTATTTATACCGGTTATTGATATTGTAATTTATATTTTTATGGTTTTAATTGCTGATTTTATTGTGAACCGCCCAGAGTCCCCCTTTTTGGGGGAGATGGGCAGTGATATAAATCTGAACAATAAACAAACAGTCAAAGATTCTGAGCTTTTTTCATATGTTGTCCCTATATGTCTCCAAACCATTTTTGGAAGCCACAAGCTGAAACAATCATAATTGTAATATAGCTTGTTCAACGAATTATAACTTAGTGTTGTATAAATGTAGCCACATTTGAATTCAGAATCATGGCTTGTTCTTTGTTTGCTTTATGTTTATCTACAATCTGGGTACTAGCAGAGCAGGGGAAAGGAAACAAAGATTGACCAAACAATCAACATTTGAAATACTTCTTGGCTGGCTTAGTGCTATGAAAGAATCTAGACAATGCTCATGTTGTTTAAAACTGGACTGGGAGGGTTTTTTTCCCTAAGGGAATTTTTTTCCACCAATGTCATATTAAGTAGACTCTGGAGCAGGGTAACTGTTGAAGCAGGTCAAAAAAGTCAAGCTTTACTCATGCAGTAGCAGTCGCCATCTTGGTTTTTTTGACAGCCCCTTCCTTCTACAGATGCCCCTGTCCTGGTAGATAATACCTGAATGGCTTGCTGTCTGGATCGGTATCCTTAAATCCCATTTCCTCCAGTTTACATCGCCGATATAATTCATAATGGCGTGTGTGGGTTTGTTCACGAAGATCTTCCATGTTTACTCGGATCAACATCTCTCTGAGTTTCACAAAGTCACAGTGGGCTTCATTTTCAACTGTATGGATAAGTAAAAAGAGGGTGACAGCTGAGGCTTATCTGAATGGACATTGCTCTAAAACGGTGCCTCTCAACCTTGGCAACTTTAAAATGGGTGACTTCAACTCCCAGAATTCCCCAGCCAGCATGGCTGGCTGGGGAATTCTGGGAATTGAAGTCCACCCATCTTAAAGTTGCCATGGTTGAGAGACCCTGCTTTAAAACTTTTGTGGGGCCTTCTATTTTCTATGAACCTATCTTATTCTAGGTCAGCTGCGCATGGTCTAGCTAAAACAACAAGGAAGAACATTCTGTCAAGATGTGGCCCAGAACTAGAGGCGTTACTCACCCTGCACGGTCCCCCACGGATACTGGCGTGCCTTCATCATTTTATTTCCTATCTTGACTTCTTCTGTGCTGCCAATGATGGCAAAGGGTAAGTGAGCCTGGAGCACCCCAAGAAAAACAGAGAATGCATCTTCAGTTGTTAGTGGATGTACCAGACATCACAGGAAGGAACCACAATTTTATTCAGTCTGGAAGGATTGTATGGTTTACCTCAATAGCAATATATATAATAGGGCAGTGTTTCTCAACCTTGGCAACTTGAAGACGTGTGGACTTCAACTCCCAGAATTCCCCAGCCAGTGCTGGCTGGGGAATTCTGGGAGTTGAAGTCCACACGTCTTCAAGTTGCCAAGGTTGAGAAACACTGTAATAGGATAACTCTTTACATACATGGTAAATTTATACATGTACAGTACCTGTGCATTTGCATTTTAGTAGATTTGTTTGTATTTTTTATATCGTGTTCTTCCTCTTTGCATCCTGGATTTGTGTTAATTTAGATACCTGATAATGGTTGTTAATCACAGTTCAGTAAAAACAAACTAAAATCAAAATCCGTATTCTTTCTACCTGGTGGATGAAGGGAGAAAGAGCACAGAGGACAAGGAAGTCCTGCCTGAAAGTCTGTAAGAGAGGTAAGGTGTGAATCTTTTTTCCAAATGTAAAACTTAGTTCAGTTGGAGGCTAGAAGGCTTCTGTGGTTAGGCACAGGAGAACACTGTTGTGTTTTGTGTATGTACACCTCCCCAATTAGAAAATCAAGAGGAGCACCACTCCATAAAAAGCTGCATTCGAGTTTTGCTGGCGCTGCCTCAGAATCAGTCCAGCTTGTTCACGAGGAACCATGATTCTTCCCACACAGGACAACACTGAGGATCATCTTTAAAAAGCACAACTCAGACTTTTTAACAGGTGACTTTTCCTTCATCCATTTAAAAATAATTTTTACCTGCAAACTAACGCCCACTCATTTCTAGATTTGGGAAAAGACAAGCACAGAAGGAATACAAAGGCGACTTTGCTGCCATGAGAAACTGCATAAATAAAGTCCCCAGCCTCCAGAAAAGCAAAAACCCATTTCTCGCAGCCCTGCACGTGGAAAATAGCCAGACATGGCCACCAGAAAAAAGAAAAACAAAACCCCTTGACTTTTAGGCCTGGCTGTGCAGCCATAAAAATAATATAGCTACTGGAATTAAATTGTTTTTGGGTTGACTTAGCAGCACATTACACACAGGTAGGATTATCGCTGATTATTTTCTCTCTTCTGGATATCAATTTATCCAACCAAAAGGATATTGAAGGAAGAGAATTCTAACTTCACCCTTTGCTCAATTTCAAGTTTTTTAGAGTCATCCGCTTCCTTGATGGCACATTCATGGCAGATGTGAAATAGGAATCCAACTTTTAGTGTAACATGCTGGTCACCGGATTCTTCTGACACTACAATATTCTAACAATCCTCACCCAGTAAGATTGGCAGGCCTGTAATATATTTCTTCAGAAGAGGAGCTTCTAGTCCCTATGACTGAAAGTGTATTATAGGATTTGCAACGGATACGGGATAGTGCCTCTATGTAGTGGTTGTCCAAGTCTCCTTGCAGCAGAACAGATAACCAAGGATTCTGGGATGGGTATTTTTGTAATTTTTCATCAAGGGAGCCATTCAGGTTATTGAGGCAACGCTGACAAGACTAAAATCTACAGACTGGCAGAACTGGGATTGTGAACAATACAATTCCTCCCTCCCAAGTTAGCTCAGTTAAAAATATTAATTTCATGGCAGGCTGTCACTATGGGCTCAGCCATTTTGATGACCCTGGTGTGTAAACCTCTCACGTGACGTGTGAGAATATGGGCGTTAGGGCACTCCCTCCCTCCATGAACTAGGCAATCTTTACAACAAGTGTCCTGCAAGCATTTACAGCTGGACAACCACTTGCTCAGGAAAAACTACAGCAGTTACTGTTGTTGCGGCATCATCTTACATTCATGGTTCCATTTATTTCCGACACGGATTCATCGTCGGTAGGGAACTGATAGATTTGCACCCCATTGCTCACTAGTTCACTTGTGATCTTGATTTTGAATTTGGTGAGCTCGCTCTTGGAGACGGCGTCAGATTTGGCAATAATAGGAATGATATTCACCTGCAGGGAATACCAAAGAAGAAAGGAAGCGTTCTGAACATTTAAACTACACAAAGTTTAAATTCCCAGAGCCATTTTGCAATCAGGGCGGTTTTTTCAGTGGGAGAGGGATGTTTCAAAGCGGGCAAGACCGGATGAGATTCTCCTTTATATTTTCCTGGACTTAAAAAAAAAAAGAAAAAAATAAGTCTTTCAGACTTGCAAGATTCTGTTAATATAGCTTTGCTATATTACTATAGCTTTACTATAGCTTTACAGTAGATCTAGCTCATCTGGTCATGTTTCCTGTCTGGTCTGCCTAGTAAGGCTGACATCAATCTTGCAAGTCTGAAAGCACAATTCTCTGCCCCCCCCCAGTCTCCTTTACAGCCCAAGAAACTAGGGAGGGTCCCTTCTGAGCCTCTTGCCCTGCCTGTTATGCAGCTGTGGGCTATGCTGTCTCTTATCTGACTGTTCCCTTGGCTGTGTCTCTTCGCCCAGTCTCCCAAGGCCTTTCTCACATTCCACCATGCATCCTTAAACTTGCTACTGGATTCTATTTAAGCGGGACTGAATTAAGAGTTCTGCACCCAGCTATAAGACCTACAAATGAACTATATCCCACTTTTCAAAGTATAAGAAGCATCACAGGAGTGGACAACCCACGTCTGGGGTCACATGAAGCAGGAGAATGAACAAGACTTCCTCCTCAGATGACCCTGCACTTCCTACCTTACTGTCCAGTTTCTTCATTGTTACCAGATCCAGGGATTTCAAAGAATGTCCTGTGGGAGCGATGAAATATAAGCAAGCGTGGACCCTGGAATCATGGTAGTTATGCAGCACCCGTTTAATTTTCAGCTCCTCTTGCAGATAGGCTTCAAATTGGGTATCAATGAATTCCACAATGGGTTTATAGCTTCATCAGAAGGAAAGGGGAGAGAGAACACAGAATGCGTGTTAATTCTTAGTGCTTCCTACACAGAAAAAAAAGCTTCTTTTGAGCAACCTCCCTCATCTGGTATTCTCCAGATGGGTGGGCACCATTCCCAGAATTCTCAGCAGCATGGCTGAAAGGAATTCTGGGAGCTGCAGTCCTAAAACATTTGGGGATGCCAAATTAGGGGAGGCTGGATCACACACAGTCTTTTGGATATCATTAGGAACGCTTCTGCCTCTAACTCATCATTCCTGTATATATATTTGTGACAACTGCACAGATCAACCAGACAACCATATCTCTTCCCTAGAAGCAAACGGTCCTAACAGCTCATTAATGGCCAACTGGAATAAAAATACAACTGTTTGCACAAGCGCTGTTTTCACACACACAATAATAATAATAGAGCGCAATGTGCTTCAAGATTGAAAGCTGGAATCTTGTGAGCTGGAAAGAACTGGCTCATTTCCAGATTGCAACCTCATCAAAATGAGTTGCTTCACAGAAACTGGATTATTCAATCCACAAAGGTTTAGTTTATTAATTATTTTATTGCAATTTTTAAAAATCACGCCAATGAAAAAAAACACTCAACCCAAGAACCCCTAACTATAAAAAAATACGAGAACTATGAGCAAAAATAATTTTTTTTAAAAAAACCTCTTTTTTAAATTCAATCCATAAAGTGTCAGACATGAGTCAGAAAGTATTTAATCTACCCATTTTCCACAATCCTGGACTCTCCTTTTGAGACTGCAGCTTCCATAAAGCTCAGCCCATCACCCAAGGGATGGAGAGAGGTCAATAGCTGTGTATTTGCAAGCCTTAAATAATGCATGCCTTAAATAACTTAGTTTAAATAATTTAATGAAACAAGCACTTGTCTACTGACACCTGAGGCATTCCAACTCAGTGAGAGATTGGAAATTTTGCATGATGAAAAACCACCCAAGTCCAGTCCCTCCCCTGCTCCGTGGGTTCATCTGAACTGATCTAAGGCCTCGTCTTTGTTCTCCCTGGATTTAGCCAACAAGATATTACCAGATTGGTTCTCAAGATGGAGCTGCCCAGAAGATAAGTCCTAATTTCTATTTCACCATGGAAACTTCTGCTTACCTGTCTTCTTTGTTAATCTGATCCCCAAAGCCCAGTGTGCTGACAATGGTCAGCTTCAGATGAACATTGCTTTCCTGCAGATCATAAGAACTGGATTTCAGCTGAACTCCTGGCTGGGAATGAGATGCTGGCTCGCCTTCAAACTTGGTGTTGAACAGCGTATCCATCAGCGTGGATTTCCCAAGACCAGTTTCTCCTTTCGGAGGTGAAAAACACACACACACACACACACACACATTTTATTTCAATATGGCTCTAAAAATTAGGATGAAATCCAACCAATAAAAGCAAACTCAGAGGGAACCAAAGAGCAGGTGCAAATCCTTTCTTTCAAATATTTACATAGGCTAAATATGTGATGAGAACACTGTTTAGTGGTACAGCCCCATTACAACAAGCAAAAGAATATTCAGTACTTTAAGGAAGGAGTTCTGAGACGGTTTCATCCCAATAAACAAATAAAAATAAATATTTTAATTAATAATAGCAACTATCAGAAACAACAGATAGTGGTATGCAGGGTAAGGTTAGGATTTTTTTAAAAAATGCACTAAATTTAAAAATAAAAGGTTAGGTTCTTCCTATTCCCTAACTTTAGAACCAAAACCATTTGTGTAGCTATGGGGCTCCATCAAACCCAAGCAAAATAAACTGTTTTAGCCCACTGGTTGTTTTTTTTCCTACTCTCTGTTCTGTTTGCACAATAATGCACTGACACACATTTCCTGCATCACAGGGCATGGCAGTATTTGCCCTCCAGAGATGGGGGAAGGTAGAGAACCTAAGCCATGCAAAATAGAAAGCTTTCCAGTACAGACACACAACACACACACACACACACCCCTCTCAAATCACAACAAAAGGAGAGGTGGGGGAAGGGCAGAAAAGGGAAAGCTGATGTATGGATTTGTCAAAGGACTGCAGAAGATTTTTAGGATTGCAGTACGGTAGCAGCATTTCATGTGCAGATGTTTGTTCTGCAGCAAAAAAAAATGTTTATCTTTTTTTTTTTTAATCCATTCAGTCGAGTCTGATTCTCGGAGACTGTCTGGACAAGTCCCTGCAGTTTTCTTGGCAATGTTTTTCAGAAGTGGTTTGCCATTGCCTGCTTCCTAGGGCTGAGAGAGAGGGACTGGCCCAAGGTCACCCAGCTGGCTTCGTGCCTAAGGTGGGACTAGAACTCATGGTCTCCCAGTTTCTAGCCCTGTGCCTTAACCACTATGCCAAACTGGCTCTCTGTTTTTCATAGTTTCATTTAAAATACAGTCACCTCTCTTTGCCACAGTTTGAGCTCAATGCAAATTTTGCAAAGCCAATATTTTAAACATTTCACAAAACGAACACCACCACTGGCAATCCAACAGTTAAAAGCAACTGGGGTTCTAAAAATTATTTTTACTGGCTGTAGAGAAATAAAGTGGTATTGATAACCATCTATTTGATAAAAGTAAAGATGCCAAGGCAACACCGCAGGGGGGCGGGCAGAATACAGGTATATAATTTTTAAAAAATGATAATCCTCCAGTTGGATAATCCCATAGCGTTTCAGAATTTATTTTTAATTTTTTTTTCTCCCTGAAAAACAGATGAAGGGGCAGGATCCACATTCATGCAATACTGAGCAATTGTATGGGGGGGGGGGGAGATCAAGAGACAGCACAGATTTATACATACAAGCCACAACAGTTTTTGTGCAAACATGAGAAATAATAGATCAGGATAAAAAGCAACAGAATTAAAACAGATGGACATGTTTTCCTTTAAATCTGGCATGGGTTTAAAAAAAATTACTTGGAATTTAAATGCTCAGGGTAGATCTTAGCTTGTTTCCTGAAGCACCACTTAAACATTCCCAGTGCACCCACTAGTCCAAAAAGTGGCCAGCTCTTGGCACCATCAAATCTGCTATTTCAACTGCCTGGCATGTGGTGAAGTCCATGAGATCAGGTTGTGAGTTTCCTCTAAGACATGAAGAATCCTGTGTGGGTCCACACTAGGATGAAATAGGAGTAAGTAGGTTTCCTGCCACGATTTCACATACTCTGGCCCAGCAATATTGGTCTACATTGCTCTCCATCACCCCATTGTTACAATCCAATCTGAGTCTGCAATGCCCAAAGATTCCATCATTAACATCCAGATCTAGACAACCTATATTTCGCCCAACAAATGCAAACAGTTCATCAGTCCATCCCTGCCCCTTCCCTATGCCTACCCAGAAGGTTTTATTCCAGTAAACAGGCTCCTATTTCAGCTACTTAGACGTTGTTCATTCTATTACTGATTTATACTTTGAAATAAGCTAACTTTGGTTTCTGCTAGCATGGCTGGGAACAATTCCTATCTCAGAATGCTGAACAGGTGACTATATAGGACAAGACAGGACAATATAAAACCTTCTTGCGTCAAAAGGACCCAAACACCAGAGATTTAGATGGCATATAAGTCTGCATCACCCCGCTATGAAGTAGTACATTTTACACAAGGCATCACTGCTGATCCCAAATTAGAATTTCTTTACTGCTTTTTAAGGAAACCAATCAGCTGATCCAGTTACTTTCCCACAGAATATTCTGAGCTTTTTCTCTTAAGAAGAAGAATCTTCTTCTTCCAGTTTTAGCTTTCTAGCTCAAAGATGAGCAAAAAAACCTCAAAAAAACTGGAAGGAGAAAGACATAGACCACAGTTTATTTTCCTCTTTCTCTCCAAAGGTGAGTGGCTGTGGTGTAGTGATGTCACCAAAGGAGGTGCACCTGAAATGTTCTTTTTTAAAAATTATTTAGGTGTGTGCGTATTTTTTTAAAGCTCTGGAAAACGTAACTTATATATCTTGAGCTGCAACATTAAGAGGTTCTGGGATCTGCGGTTAAAAAGCATATGATCTGTACCAGAGGAAAAGCTGTGTGGAATTTGGAAATGGGTTCACCATTTTGTCATTTTTTTTCCAACTTGCTTTCATCAAGACAGAGAAGTAACATGTCATATCTGGGCTTACTGCCAAGAAAAGTTAACAGCTCTTTAATGAGTTACGGATTTCCTGGAACATAATCCAGAAATTGGGCATTAGGGGGACGCAGAAGACATTAGTTGCCTGAGGAAACAGACGTAATCAACACTTTCAGACTGAAAAGTTTCCTGGAACTGAAGAGCTGAGACGAATCTCCGCTTTGGTGTAACTCCATCCTGGAGTTGAGCCCAGCCGAGCTTCCTGACACAGAGGTCACCGAGTGTGAATACACAATCTTTCACAGCTTGCCAAAGCTAAGCCATCTTTGCCAGAGTCAAATTAAAAAAGAAAGAAAAAAAAGGAGCGGGGAGCTCTGAGCACTGATGAGCAAGCAGAAATCATTCCTGTCTCTGGAACATTAAGAGCACCACCCAGACACTCAGAGTAGCCAATTGGGACCACAGAAAACACCCAGAATTGACATCGCCATTTCCTTTTCTTTGAAATAAAAGCAGTTAGGTAAAGATTTGTACAAAAAGGCTGTTTTTGGGCTGCAGGGGTGGGGGGAGGGAATGAGAGAGAAGCTGATACAGTCATGGGAAGAGAGAGAAAATGTTTCCGTGAAGTTGCCCCTGGGATAAATCTCACTCCAATCAATCAATTATTTATCTCCTTTATATTTCATCTTTCATCCAAAGAGTTTAAAAGGATGGACATGGCTATTTCTCTCTTGGCAAGGCAGAAGGGACAAGCCCAGGTCATTCCCCCCACCAGCGCCTTTAACATCTTCTAGCATCATCCAGGCATCCTTGGGTCAAAATTTCAATTACTGTAGACAGGTTTTATTACGTCATCTCAACAATGGCTGGACGAGGCTGTGAAGATACTATAAGTCACTGGTGTGGAAACAACCTTCATGAGCTTCATGGTAAAATGGAAGTTGAAAACTGGGTTGCTTCAGTGCTGTTTCAAACTGTGTGTTGTATGGTCCCTCATCATCCCTCCTGTTCAGCTCTCTTGCCGCATCCTTAATCTTTCATCTACGATATGTATAGTAGCTCTTGCCTACAGTTCTGGGCTGCCATTTAAATCATAAAGACCATAAATGCTGAACAGTTGGAATGCCCAAATACTCAATAAATGTAAAGCATTTATATTAAAGCGTGGAGGTTTGTGCTATGAATAGATGATTCGTAAGACCAAGTTAATGTTTTGAGAGCTATGGCAAGTTGTCCTTGTTCTTAATATAGCAGTATCCAAATGGACAATCTCTTTTTATTAAATTTCCTGCAAGGGCATTACTTTTAATCTACAGCAAAATTCCATGTAAATACACCAGTGGTTTACCAAAGGTCATAACTGAAGCTCGGTTGTCAACGCCATTTGTTCTCTTTCAAAATACACCAAACAAGGTAAGACAGTATAAGTGCCAAACATGGAAGCGAATAAAATGTTTATATGTATAACTCAATGAATAGGAAGGCAACTCATCATTTACATGAACTTTACTGAAGGAACCACCCAATCTGGCACAGACAGAATTTCCAGCTTCATTTAATGGGAAGTTTGCTTTATTGTCTTCACCCCAATTAAAGGCCCAAATGGACAATACAGCCATGGCATAACTTACTGAATTATATCCTGCCCTGCAAAAGAGAGGGAAGGGGGCGCCAGGAAGTTTGGCCACCAGCTGGAGAAGCAAGGAAACTGACTTATAAGGTGTGAGTAAGACAACTGATATATGGAACTCAAACTAGAATTTGAAAGCCTACTTCGAGGACTAAAATCATGACATTTTTGAAGCTAGTACTTAATATGGTCCTGAACACTCATGCCAAGACAATTAATAACAGACAACATTGCTCAGATTTTCCCCAGCTTGAATCCAGGTGCTTTGGATTACAACTCCCAGCATCCACGATCTTGCTAAGTGGGGCGGAAGGGTGTTTTGGCCCACTCCTGAGGTGGTGTAGACTAGGGAAGGCTAACGTAAACCAAAATGAGTTGCATGATCCAATAATCATAAGGTAGCTTCTACATCTTTGCTCCCAGGATGATAGACCCTGTGGCATGGAGTTCTCCAACAATTAAGAGGGAAAATTAGATGCTTTGGGGTTCTCAGATGTCTTATTCTTTGCAATGGTTTAGAACAGGGTTTCTCAACCAGGGTCCGTGGCACCCTCGGGTTCCACAAGAGATCACTAGGGGTTCCCTGGGAGATCATGATTTATTTTAAAAATTATTTCAAATCTGGGCAACTTCACATTAAAGAGGTACGTTTCATTCTTTATTCTTAGTTTAAGAACACTGTTGGTGCATATATACAGGCCTACCCATGAAACAAATATAGTAATTTTGTAACTTCTGGCCTATCTTTGAGCCTGAATTTGCAGGGGTTCCCCAAGGCCTGAAAAATATTTCAAGGGTTCCTCTGGGGTCAAAAAGCTGAGAAAGGCTGGTTTAGGATCTACCACTGATGCAAATGAAGCAGTTTGCTTCCTGATGGGGGACATGCAGACAAGCTCATGCAACTTGACAGTCACTTCTTATCTTGTGCGTCTAATTCACAGTTTTAATTCTGACAAGAAGGACAAGAAACCTTTAAAAAAAAAAAAGGTTTCAGCTATCAACAGCCACAGGGCACAAGGTGGTGACGTGATAATGTTACCAAAAGGGTAAATGCGGTTTGGCTGGCCTATTTTTCTTCTATTCTTTTGTGTTGGTGATAAGGTGGGGGAATTATAGATACCTTTGAAAGAATTGCATCTTTATAATGCAGAGCTACAAAGGTATGGGTAGACCCAGGCTACAAAAAGTGGTGGGGGGGTTACCCATCCCATCCTACATGGTCTAAAGCCAGCATTCTTTGGGGTGCTGAGCACCTCCCTTAATATGAACCCCAGCAGAGTAACAGAAGTTGCCATCAGAGGTAGACACATTCCCATTCTGCCTCTTTGCGCTTTCTCTTACTTTGGTCAATGCGCTGAGAGCCTATCTCATCATCTCCTGTCCACCCAACACAGTGAACCTTAACCCTCCTGTAGAACAGGATCAGAGGGCAACCCCCAAAATGTGTCCAAGGTAAATCAAAGGAGCATTATCTTAGCCCTGTTGACCTACAGGGAGCTGCAAAGCAATTCACATTTAGCATGGAATTTCCCCAAAATGGAAATGGCGGTTTGGGGGTGGGGCGGAAGGGTAGAGGAAATAAAACGAAAGCCGTACTCACCCACGCAGAGGATGTTGAAACAGAAACCATGGCTAACTGATTTATTAACCAGCTGATCAGGCAAGCTATCAAATCCTACGTGGCCAGAAAGAGGGACAGTCCGGCAACCTTCACCCTAAGATGATGACAAAAGAATGCATGTTAATATCAGGCCTCAATAGCTCAACTTTCTTGACAGACTTTTAGATGTGTTCTGAACCTGGGGCTTGGGGCAGATGTTGTCTCCTGCAAAGCCCGTGTTGCTGGACTCTTTTGCACATCCTGAATTGCATTTACATGAACCACACTGACCATGATCCTGCTAGGACTCTTTTATGCTCTGGCAGAGTAGAAAGGTGGTTGGAAAGTTGCCTTTCGGGACAGGAACCGGACCCGCAGTTGAAAAACACGCACAAGAAGCCACCACAAGGGCAATGTCATCACACAATTTAAAAAACTAACTGATCTGAAGCAACATCTGGTAACTTTCTTTCTGTGGGCATTTGGCCAACTTGTCCAGCATGCTCCAAAACTTAACCTCCTCTAAGGGGGAAACAAGATTCCCAAGAACAGATTTTATGCAGACATCGATCTTCAGCATAGCAGGTGCACAGGGGTGTCCACAGGTTATCATCAAAAAAAGTCAAGAAGGTGGCCCTGATGGTGCAATCCAAGCTCCGCCTGTTTTCTAAGCTCAGTGGGGGTTTTTTTGCACCTAAAAAGGTGCAGTGCTTCAATCGCACTGCCATGGCCCTCTTGAGCTTTTTGATCATGACCTATGGAACACCCTTGCGAGTACACTTTCAATTTCTACCCTTAGAAAATCTGTCCAACCGTTGGGTTTAAGCCAACCAAGTAGGATTGGAGGGTGCAACAGGAGTTTGCCACTTTATGGGTCAGTGTTACACTTGAATCAGGCCAAAAGAGAAACAGCACACTTTTCAATGCTGTGAAAGGACCGTATCAGAGATGCTAACTGGATAAGCCATTTGCAGCAAGAAGGCAGTGGTCTGATTCTCCTGTTGCTCTCCTTGCATCCATAAATCACAACTGCAATGTAGCTGCCACAATATATGAAAAAACATTGCCTCGAACATCAGTGAAAGGGGTGCATTTCTTGCCATGGTAAAGTTTTATTGGCACCCACGTTCCTGCTGCCCTTTCAAGACCTTGGCTGACTTACAGTTTTAAGTGCATGTGTTGCTGCAGCTTAAAACTGGTGCAGAGGAAACTCAGAAAAGATCCCTTTACAGCAGTGTTTGTCAAACTTGGCCACTTTAAGATGGGTGAACTTCAATTCTCAGGATTCCCCAGCCAGGCTGGCTGGGGAATCCTGGGAGTTGAAGTCCACCCATCTTAAAGTGGCCAAGTTTGACAAACACTGCTTTAGAGTATTGGATCTCCCACTTTCCAACCCCTCTTCATCCCTTTTCCGCATGGAAAAAGTTCGTGATTAAATTCTACAGGAAAAAAGAGCAGGATAAGTAACTGATCAGAAAAAGAAAAAGCTGGTATGACTTCCCCTCCCTACCAGGAGTCTTGCTGGAAGGTGCATTTACTGGAAAATATATCCAATTATAGCAGTCCAATTACAAATGCTCCTGCTGGGGTAATTAGCACCTCTCCACATTTTCAATCTTCAGAGCACCACCAACAAGCTGAGCTTTTGTCCATGCACAGAAATGCAGCAGATTCAAAATCACCCTCGAAGGCCAAGCAGAAAGAAAAGGGTTCAGTTTAGACGGGGCATCAATAACGGTTGTCGCTGGATGGTGAGCTAAGGCAGCTGGGATCTTCAGTGAAGGCTTCACCCCTCAGCAGCTCCTAACGGGATCCTGTATCTTAACCCGTCCCCAAACCTGGCACCTTCCAAATGTGTTGGTGTTGCAACCCCCACAATTTCTGTGCAGGCTGCGAAGTCTGGAGGATGTAACACCGCAAAACATCTGGTGAGGGGCAGGCTGGGGATGATTGTGATCGGTACAGGAAACTGCTAGAGGCTGCAGGGGCTTGTTTCGAGTAGGGCAAGCATGAAACTCACTTCCTGCGAGTGAGGTTTCCTGTGTGCTTGTGGTTCCTCCCTCCGTTCAGAAAAACAGTTAACGCTTGTCATAAAATATAATAATCCATGAATATAGAAAAATAAAGTCTTCCTTGATCAAACTCAACTCTTGGTCTAAGCAGATGTTTGTTGTTTGTCTGGCATGAGACAAAGGAGCCTTGCCACCGCCTTCTCTCAGGGTGCCTTTCTGACTTCCCAGTCTAACCCGATGGCCCTCTCTTGAAATACTACCAAGGTCTGGCTCTGCTCTGCTTTCTAGGTCCCTCAAGCTCAGCTAGATGTGACGACCATTTCACAGCTTAGCAGGCTTCCCTGTTAAAACCCTCAGCCTGTTTTGCAGTTACTGCATCCAAGATGTAAAAGGTAAGGCATTCTGGAGTCGGCACATTTTTTGGTCAAACTGAGAAGTGTTCAGCTGAAGAGCAGAGGGTCAAACTTCGCCACCACTGTGCCACCAGCAGTGAAAGGCATAATCCAATACTTTTGTCTTCATCCATTTTCTGTGACTCACTCATTTGGTATCAAAGAGGAATCAGCTTGGGATGGTTCCTGGCTAACTTTGAATAAACACCCTTGACAAAAGGCACAGAGATGAGGAGACACATGGCTATCTTCCAACTCTTTCCCAGTTCTGCCAAGATAGGAGACAGAAATGAAAAGATGCTAACTTTACTCCTGGCATTTCGAAGAGTCTTTGGCATAAAGACTGGGTAGCCCTAGAAAGTTTAATTATCAATCAGTTCAGAAGCACAGAAGAGTGCGCAGCTTTGAGGCCCTTGCAAGGAATAACTGAGGTTCATAGGCAGAATAAAGAACAGTGCAGAGATTTTATTTATTTATTTATTCTTATTTATCAGATTTATCACCGCCCATCTCCCCCACAAGGAGGGACTCTTTGAGATTAGTAATTGCAGCAAAAAGAGGGTGCTTGGATGGTCAGGAGGTGTTTGGCCATTTCAACTACAGTTGGCCTGGTGTTGTATGCCAGAACCCAGCTGAGCCACAAAAAGATACAGCATAAACCCAACCACAGGAAGGACAATCTGATTCTCTTCCCATATTTTAAAGCTATAACCAAGTCATCTCAATCCTGCTTCAGCTATATTCCTCAGGAGTTCCCAGCCTGGGAAGGAGCCATAATTCAGCAGAACTGGTGCTTTGCCCCAGGCCAGTGTTTCTCAACCACGGCCACTTTAAGATGTGTGGACTTCGACACCCAGAATTCTGAAATTCTGAAAGTTGAAGTCCACGCAGCTTAAAGTTGAGAAACACTGCCCCAGACAGTCTGCATGGATATAAAAAAATTTAGTTATAGTCCCAAGATATATTTACTGTCATTATTTAGTGAGACAACTCAAAGAACTGAAAACATAACTGTTCAATTTATGATGGTTGCTGCAAGGTTGGCTATAGCCCAATACTGGAAAAATTCAGAGCCTCCATCATTAGATCTGGTATGAAAAATTATGGAAGACTGTTGTTATGGAAAAATTGACGTATAAAAAGATGGGAGACATTGAGATATACTACAAAAGTTACCTTTGAATCAATCTGGGAAACAGTTATTCTTTTTGCAAAACATAATAAGCCAAATTCTCCTTTTTGTTTACCCCAGTATATCATTGTTGGAATCTTGATTTGTTCTTGGATCTTTTTAATACGTTCGTTAATTCTGCTGTGATATTTTTAAATTTTAGGTACTGTTTTTTATGCTCTGTTATAGTTCTTACAGAGCCAGTATGGCATAATGGTGAAGGAATCAGGCTAGAAACCAGGAAGCCATGAGTTCTAGTCCCGCCTTGGGCACTAAGCTGACCTTGGGCCAGCCACTTTCTCTCAGCCCTGGGAAGGAGGCAATGGCAAACCACTTCTGAAAAACCTTGCCAAGAAAACTGCATTTACTTGTCCACGCAGTCCCGAGAATCAGACATGATTGAATGGATTAAAAAAATTGTTTTTACTGTGTATTTTACTATCTACTGCCAAGTCATGTACCCCTCACCTTGTGCCTGTGGTTTGATTTGTTTTCTAAGCAAAATGAAGACCAATCTTCATGCAGAACTGGGACGGCCTGCTTGGAGTACCTGAGCAATGACAGCTGGCCACTGGGGACAAAATACTGAGCATAACTAACCAATGCTTTTTCTTGGTATAAGGCAGTTTCCTTTGATTTTTCTCACTCTGCACACTCCAAAAAGTTCATGCCAAGAAAAGCAAAGGTCACATTTTTCCTCCCTTCCACCATCTCTAATTTAATGTATCATTTTAGGACCAAGGTTCCCACCATCAAAACTAGAAGGCTTTTTATTTTGGGAAAATGTAAGACTTGTACCATCAAACGTGTGGAAGTATTTTACTCCTGCAGCCATGCTCCTGAACGAAAAGGTGTTTCATGGAAGAATTCATTGTCACCCGCTTTTTAAAATATATATATTTTTATTGAAAAAAAATTAACAAGATAAAAGCAATACAAATATTAGAAAAGAAATAAAGAAAATAAGGAATGGTGAATAAGGAACAAACAAAATAGAAATAGCTTCTGGTCTGTTTGACAGTGGTTATAAATGCATTTATATTTTACCCTCTAGGGTTACATCAGCATTTTCTTTTTCCATAAGCGACCCTTTCTACTCGTCAAACCTCAAATCGTCAAATCACAAGTTCATTTTTTTTGTCTTTTTTCAGCAAGAAGTCCATAAGGAGTTTCCAGCCCCTAATAAATGTAATAGTTGATCGTCCTCTAAGCAAACAAGTTAATTTTTGCCATCTCTGCTGGTTTGTTTGTTTATTTATTCATAAATTTATTCACCGCCCATCTCCCCCTCATGGGGAGATAGTTCCATCATCTTCACCACCATTTGTCCATTGTGGGTATCTCAGGGTCATTATGACCCGCTTCTAAGAGAAAAACCATAATGCCACAGAGGACATACTATGCTGCAGAAAGATCATCTTATTGTATGAGAAGGGTTAAGAAACCCTTGCACTTACATTTCCTACAGATAAGCTGGTTTTCTTACACAGATCTGTAAATGCTACCTGGAGGACAACCTAGTAGCTACTATCTCCTTGGAAAGGAGAGACGCCCACAAAAGTGAGAAAAATCATTGGTGTGGGTCACCTACCGCCTCCAAGCCAACACTATTCATTCCTTTTGTAACTAGCTACAAACATCACATGAGCCAGGCAGCCTTTTGAACTCCCCTCTGCCAAATCATAAATGGCTTATTTGGCTGGGTTAGAAGGAAACTAAACATTCTAATCACTTTCGCCAAGGTAACCCTTAAAAAAAAAAAAAGCTACCCAAGCAGAGGCCTTGGATACGTCAATAATTTCGGCGCTTATTGTCAAAAGGCAAGGTGCATTATCAGGGCCTCTCATAAATGCCTTCAGAACTGGTACCCTAGCAAGTCTCCGCGACCACTGACTCTACATGCTGCAGACTGGGAAACAAGATCATTGTCGAAAAAGGAGCCTACCACTCTCACCTGACTCACTCAATTCTTCCAAAATCATACTATCCATTCACGTTCAGATTTTTAGTGGTTAAGCCTGTAAAATGCACCAGCCCTGCTGTTTCAGAGATGATTCAAACCAGGGTTTGGCCCCCAGCGCAGCCAGCCGAGCAGCCCGTCACAGCCCAGATTGCTTCTGAGCACAGAGACAGACCACACATGTTGCTCGCCGAATTTATGACTCAGAAAAACCGCTCCATTTCTACTGGGCTGACCTATTTTTCCCATTTATTAGAACAGAACAGGAGTGCCGCTGGAACCAACTTTTAGGCTCTTTGGTCAGGATCCCGCTTCTTGCTGTGATGAACGGGAGCCTTGAGAAGGCCACAAAGGCGACTCAAGGGTTGCACTGCTTCCAGCCAGCGGTATTCAGAGACAAGCTGCCAACAGGATGAATCAGAAGCACATCTGTGTCTTTCAATTTGTCAACTCTAGCAATGCCCATAATCTATGTGCTATTGATTGTCAAGGATACACAAATAACATTCAAAGGTGCTCCCTGAGACCAGTCTATGTTCACCCTTAACCCGTGGGTGAGTTATAAAACCATTGCCCAGGCCTGTTTTTGACCACGGGCATGCAAGAAGCCAAGTAAATGGAATAGCCAAGCCGACTAAGCACTCCTTCTTCCCCATTACAGGTGAAACCACGATGATTTGCCACTAATGGGGAACCCCTCTGGACAGCAGTGGAACCCAATGCAAGCCACAGCATCTTCTTTGCTGGTTGCATTCCCTGCGCAAAAGCTTTCCTAGCCAAGACCCTGGATCGGCTACATGAGTCATGCTCTAGAACAAAAATATTCTCTGCGTGTGATACATCTGCTTCTCGCCTGTCAAAAAGCTACGTATATCAAGGCAGTTGATAGAGTCTCCTTTGCCCACAAGCAGAACCCCAAACCTCATAATAACTGTATCTGTCGCCGGCTGCTAAACTTTACAGCGTTACATAAGCACCTCGATGGAAGGCTGGCATGCTAAGGACAGCGTACTGTATTTCTGATGATGGCATTTTTGACTTTACAGTCTGTGTGCAGCCTGCCAAGCAATCCACCCAAGTAGTGACCATGAGCTCGATGACTGAGCAGAGATCTGAATCCAATTCTAACACCCTTCTACAAACTCAAATGTTTTACACACTGTGCCGCCATCCAGAAAGACGAATTCCAAGCCTCTAGACAAAAATAATAATAGTAAAGATGCCCTCAATTCACACTCCACTCCTGGTGATTTAATAGACACATCCATGTAGTTTTGGGGCACTACCTTCTCTTTGTTTGACTTCCCAGTCTAGCATTCAATCTTAGGATTTGTTAGTGATCTCCCAACCAAGTGCTAACCCTGCTTAGTTTTTCAAAATCAGATCAAGTCAGTTAAGTGCTGCCATCTGAATTGGGCAAGTATCAATGTGTGACTTGAAAAACCATTAAGAAAGGAGTATGCAATGTGGCACCAGAGGCTAACCATGTGCCTGCAGACACTTCCAGGTATCCTGTTCTGCGGCTCTATTTTTAATGATTCTTCTAATTAGTCTCTAATGGACTAAGGCACCAAGCTAGAAACCAGAAGACCACAAGTTCCAGTCCCACCTTAGGCATGAAAGCCGGTTGGGCCAGTCCTCTCTCTCAGCCCAAGAGCAAATCAGGCGTGGTATGAGAGTTCTAGTCCAGCCTTGGCATGAAAACTGGCTGGGTGACCCTGGGCCAGTCCCTCTCTCTCAGCCCAACCCACCTCACAGGGTTGTTGTGGTGGGGAAAATAGGAGGAGGAAGGAGTATTAGTATGTTCCCCGCCTTGAGTTATTTATAGAAATAAATGCAGGATTAAAAAATCTTTTAAAAAAAAAGAACCAGTAGCTTCTATCAGCTTCTCTATTACAAAAATACTTCTTGGGGCCCACAGAAGCATTTTGGTGAACAAACAACAATGGGAGGCTTCCAATTTTTTTGGAATTACATCTACCTATCCAGAAAAATGGACGAAGGTTCCATTACAGCGGGAGAGAATATCCTCAAAGGTTACAAGGGGTGGCAAAGAGCAAATTTGCCACTTCTCCTTCCTTCACTCCTTCCTTCAAAGTGGCACACAGTGACTGGCCAGATCATCACAGAAGCCATTTGGTGAGACCATCAACGTTCTCTCACTGTTCCAAATTTGCTTAATCTTAAGTTAACACTTCTGGAACACAGAGGAAATTCAACCCATTGCACCAACTGGACGATCGATCTTCATGGCATTGTATCTATGAAGTTCAGCAAGTTCTTAGCCACAAACAGACATCACCTTTATTCACCCGTTGTGCTGAGCAGGATTTTTAAATCTCAGTTTGCTGAGCAAGCCATAATGGTCTGGTCTGGACATGACACAAGGCATGGGAGCCAGGTCCCTACATCAGGGGAAGCCACAAATGCACAAAAGAGTCCCTCTTTTGGGGGAGATGGGCGGTAACAAGTAACAACATTTGAATAAATAAAATAAAATAAATTGCAGTGGTTTAGTACACTCTGGGCCCAACCTATCCACCAATCAAGTCTGGCCTGTCTTCTGCTGACGGGTAGAACTTCAATACTGCAGGCACCGAAACATGTTTCCTATCCCACTACTGAGGTCCTCTTTAATGGGAGGTTGAGGACTGTCCCTCCCTGCAGCTTTCCCTCTCTCTCCGCCCCCCCCCCATATATCTCAAAATGGGATAACCTGCTTCTTTCCAGTCTTGAAAGGCACCAGCACCAGGGCTAAACCAAAACCAAGGTAGCTGCCAGAGGAAGAGTTACTTATAATGGTACGTCCCCGCCTAAACCACCCGCAGAGAACAATCCAGTAACTAACAATAGGCTGCCCTTTCCTGACACTTGGAACTGGCTGCTGGAGGGCGCCCCCCCCCCGCTTCGCTCCACAGGCAACTGAGGGGGGGTAGTTTCAGCCCAGCAGAGCCCCCCGCCCCCAATTGAATGCGAACAGGCTACCCATCTGAAAGATGCGCACAAACAACCCGGTGCTCCGCAAAGCCTCCCGCCTCCCCATACAGCACTGCTGTCAGCTGCAGATCCTGGCCCCGTCCATTTTCCTCATTCCGAGGAACGGGGGGCCTCGAATGAATTAAACTCTTCCGCCAACAGCCCGGAATACAAAGGAAAGGCGGGGAGGCGACGCGCGCGGCTCGGCTCGCGGCGATCCCCAGCCGAAAAAGACGCCCGGGATTAAGAGCAGGCGTCCTCGGGATCCTCCTGTGCGGAGACAAAAGCTTCCACCTCTCCACTTGTTTTTTGCGGGGGGGAGGAAATACCCCGCCTTCCTCTTTGTCTTGCCAGGAGGTGCCCCCCAGCCCACGAGCGGTTCAACGGAAAGCAAACCACGCAACCACGTTCCACACAACCGGCTTTGCCCCGTCTGGCTGGGGATGATGGGAGCTAGGAAGGGAAGGCTGATTCCAACTGGTTTGGGAGGGGTGGCTGGGGGGGAGAAAGCCCTCTGCGTCTCCCACCGCGGCGATCAATGGCTGCAAGCTGACCGGAGTCACCACCCGGCGTGCAAAATTCGTTCCCTTCGCACGAAGTCTCCCTCGGCCCGGCGGAGAAAACAGAGCGGCCCGGGCTTTGTCCGGGATCGCCCCTGTTCCTCCCCACCCCGCATCCCAGGCCCGGGAAGCCCCTTCCCCACCGCAGGACCCCGGCGAACCCCGACGCCGGGGTCGAAAAGCATTCCCCCCGAGCCTCCAGCCCTACAGCGCCCCCCCGAAGGCGGAGCAGGCGGGGACGGGCGAGGAGCCCCCCGAGCCCTCCCCCGAAAAGGCACCCCCGGCGCCAGCCGGCCCCGGCCAGGCTGCTCCTTTGCAACGCCACCGCCCGCTCCTCTCCGGGGGTTCCTCCCGCAGAGGGGCCGCGGCTGCATCCACCCCCCTCCCCCCGTGTAAACGGGCGGCTCTGAATTCGGAGCCAGGCGGGAAAGGGGAAAAGGCACGGCGGCCGGCCGGCAGCCAGCCAGCCACGCCGCCGCCCGCTTCCCTGCAGGACCCGGCCGGCCCCCGCCCAGCATCTCGCCGCCCCCTCCTCGTTCTTCCTTCGCCCTCGCCCGCCCCTGCACCGGCGCGCCCCCTCGGCCAGCCCGGGGCCGGGGCAGCCCCGCGGGGCAGGGCAGGGCAGGGCAGGGCTGGAAGCTCGTCCGCCGCCCGCCCGCGCTCACTCACCGCCTGGCGCGCAAGCTCCGTGGCCGCCATGGCCCCTCGGCCGCCGCCGCCGCCTCCTCAGCCCCAGCAGCCGCCGCCGAACGCGCCGCCACCTCCGGCTGGCTCAGCCCCGACGCGCCGAGGGGAGCCTGGCGGGGCGGGAGCTGGCAGGACGCGGCCACTGCGGCAGCGGCAGGAGGGGGAAGAGGGGCGGGCGGGCGAGAAACGGGGCGGGGACTCGGCGCGGCGGCCCCTCCGCTGCGAAGCCCGGGAGCCGGGCAGGGCGCGGACCGCCGCTGCCGCTGCTGCTTCCCCCGCCGCCGCCGGCTCCCCCCGTGGCTGCGGGAATGGGCTGGCCGGCTCCCCCCCCCGCGGCTTCGCGCGCCCCCTCCCCGGCCGCGCTGGTGCAGGCCGAGGGCGCGAGGAGGCGGGGGTGCGCCCGGCTGCGCTGGGAGGCGCGCCCGCCGGGGGGGGGATCTCGGGGGGAGACCAGGCCGGGCCAGGGGCGGGGAACGCCGGGCCGGCCGGGGTGGTCCTGCAGCGACCCTGCCCCGGGCCCAGCCGGCTTCCTTCCTCCTCCGGCGCGCAGCGGCATCCTAGGCGCCGCCCGCGCCTCCGGGACGGGCGCCGCTGAACGGCAAGCGACTTGACCCGCGCCGTGGCCGCCCCGCTCTTTTCCGCGCTGTGAGCTCAGCTGCCCCGGCAACGCCATTCACACGCGCTTCGGCGCCCCAAACCAGGATTTGGGGGTTCCTGGGGACCAAGCAGTCGTGGCTGCTGGCCTTCTTTCTATACGGCGCCGGACCGAAAACGAATCCCACAGATTGGGTCCAAACCGCTGGCGGTGCTGAAATGGCTAGTTTCTCGGCTGGCGCAGCCCTTCATGGAGTCCTCCTGGCAACCATGTGGAAGGGATTTCTGGGAGGCTTTTGGCTCTTTCCCATGCTAACTCACAGCCCTGGGATCTCCTAGTGGTCTCCCATCCAGGTCCTGACCAGCTCTAGCCCTGATTAGCTTTCACAGATTAGTTAGGCTCAAGAAAGTGAGCCTTCCCATTCTCATTTGGTCACCAGTGTGTTGGCCAAGTGGGGAGAAAGCTTTGAATTCTCCCAAACAGCCTGAATGTTCATGCTGCAGCCGGGGTGCAACAAATTAGATTTTGATCCACTGCTGGGATCAAAGACACAGTAGGCCCAGTCTTTCTGTCCCGTTCCCCAGCATCCTGCTCTTGGGGATAATAAATTGTTGCCAACACCAGCAGCCACTGCCCACTTTTTCCTACCTTTCTGCTTTTATCGCTTAAAGCTGGTGGCTGTCTATAGAGTTGGATTCACCCATTATGCCCAGCCACGTTAAACATGGCTTGCTGAATCCATGATAATTAGTCAGATTTGTACATCAGATGAAGCTGCGATTCATACAATAGGACTAGCCCACACTGACCAAGCCATAGTTTAGGAGAGGTCAGCCTGTGTGTTTGTGTGAAAGAGAGACTCAGTGAATGCATGTGTGAGAAGGGAAGTGGCTGAGTGTTTGTTTTTAGGAAAGCAAATCCTTTATTTTTATTATCCCTTTTGTGTTTCTCATTTGTGAGGAGCAACACTGTAGCTATTTCTGACAGAAGGTTAATCCTGAGCCAGGCCAGCAAACAGCAGAGCCACCATGAGTTTCCCAGCACCCTTCCGCACCTTTAAGCCTGTCGTCGTCTATCTACTTCCATGGGATTTTGACCTACTGCACGGAGAGGCTTGTGTTCACATAAGACACGGAGCTAAAAAGGTCTGGACCTTGGATTTATGGAAGCGCTGCATTTGAGAAGCAACCGCAAGCATTGGTTTCAGAGAGGCTGATGCATATTCAAAGCTGCTGCCGCTTTCAGTTCAGAGGACGCATAAAGCCGCTGCACCGCTAAAGAGCTGTGCACAAGATGGGTTGTGGGTGTGTAAGCTCGGAGAATATGAATGACTGTTAATTGTGTGTTTTGGCTTAGTGTGTGCAGACTGAAAGTACTGGCTCAGCTGGTGCCTGGAACTGAGACGGTATTTCTCCTTTTTGCCACTTGCTTCTCTTCGGATGGTGACAGGAGGGCTTCAAACACAGGTTTCTCAACTGCTCTTGGAGATGTATATAGGTAGTCCTCACTTAACGACCATTTGTTCAGTGATGGTTCGGACTTACACCGGTGCTGGAAAAGACTGACCTACACACTTACAACTGTCCTCACACTTACAACCGTCCTCATGCTTAAACTGTTGCAGCATCCCCATGGTTGCGTGATCACAATTTGAGCACTTGGCAACTGGTTCGCATTTATGACCGTCACAGTATCCCATGGTCATGGGATTGCCATTTTCGACTTTCCCAGCCAGTTTCTGGCAAGCAATATCACTGGGGAACCATGTGATTTGCTTAATGACCATGCGGTTTGCTTAACGCCCATGGTGATCTGCTTAATGACCACTGCAGAAAAGGTAATAAAATCAGGTAGAATTCGCTTAATGACTGCTTCACTTAGCAACCAAAATTCCAGTCCTAATTGTGGTCTTTACGCAAGGACCACCTGTAAGAACAATAATTGCCCACCTGTCTGTGGGATGAGGATGCTAGCGGGAGAGAAGTGACTGTCCCTGTTCTCAGTCCTTCGGTGTATTTTTGAACTGTCTTTCATGCCTTTTCATAATAGAGTTCATTTCTTTCGTGTATTGGCTCAGCCGCTAGAGAGCGCTGTGGACCGAATCCAGCAAAAAAGGGTGAATTCAGCAGCTACATATTTACTTTTATTGCATATAGATGCTGTTTTGTTCACATCTCAGGTACTGCTTTGCCATAGTGAAATCTGTGAACCTTGTCATTGTGGCTTATGGCTAGTGTGGTGTGTGAGTCCAGTCCAATGTGCCTTATTCTATCAACCAGGAGTAAAGAAATCATGAATGAGCATGTTCTCTGCATTAAAGCATTGTGGAAAGAGAGTGCTAATTGTTTTTATTTTTCTCCCCACACTAGTAGTTTTAGCTTCCAGAGTTAAGCTCCTCTTGCAAAGCCCAGAAGCTGTGGTTAATGATTAACTAATTATAAATTTCAGAGGAAATGACTCCGTTCCTTGTAATTATCAGGAAATGTATCTTTGGGAACCGCACATAAAATTGACTCAAGGGAAAAAAAACAGGCGCTCCCTTTGACTATGTGAACTGGTACATGAGAGGACTCAGCAGCCGAAAACCAAGATGCCACATGAAAGCATCATTCCTGCCATTCTCATGACCATAATGTTGTTATAGCCATCATCACAATCTCCTTAACAGCAACATATCTGAGGGCTTTAGGTTGTACTAAGGAGGTGACATCTTTGAGAGAGAGAGAGAGGTGTTTCTCAACCTTGGCAACTTTAAGATGGGTGGCCTTCAACTCCCAGAATTCTCCAGCCAGCCATGAACTGGCAGAATTCTGGGAGTTGAAGTCCACCCATCTTAAAGTTGCCAAGGTTGAGAAACACTGAGATAGAGGTAGAGGTAGAGGTAGAGATGGTGGAGATAATAGAGATAGATAAAATTCCTCCTTTTCCTACCACCACCAAGAAGCTTCAAAGTGATGCAGAAGTCCATGTTAGCTGTCAATTGATAGAATGATATCTTGTCCTTTATGATTGCAATAATATATTACAGCTAGCCAACTCAATCATCTATGCATTCATTTTTTCCTCCAGCAGTAGATTTGAACCCAGCATTGTGACTTCATTCAGCAAAGTCCCGCGAAAACAAACCAGGGTAAAATGTGAGCCAGCTGCCCTTTCCTACATTTCCCACGCAACGCTGATCAGCTTCAGCTGTTTGGGGACATCCGGCTTCTCCAAGCAAGTGGTCAAAGACCTTTGCGCTAGACTTGCTCAAGGACCGTGTCGTATCTTTCTAGTTCTTATGTTCCAGCCGTGAAATCTAAGTTCCAAGTTCAGACACCTTCCAAGGCTGCAAGTGAGGATGAACTGGCTATGACATCAGGAGGGTGCTGATTGAGTGAGTGATTGATTGACTTCCTGATAAATTATTTCATACCTGCTCAAAAGACCAGAATTTGTCAGCTGAAGTTTTTAAGAAGTGGCCTCTAAGACATTCTTCACCCTTCAATCCTGCAAGGAGCTGCTTGGTTGAGATGTCGAGGAAGCACACTTCAAGGGTCTTACTGACCAATAATTTTTGTTATCCCACAGCCCAAAAACCAATACACCCATCCAGGAGCATCAGTCTCATCCTGTCGGAGATTCTCTAAGTGACCTTAGTTAAGCTGCTGTCTTGGAGTCTCAGACCCCCAACCCACAATACAGACATAAGCTTTTGACAGGAGAATAATAGTTAATGTATTATGAATTTTGGAACCTATCAGTATTATTATTTTACTGCTAGACCAAAGTGCTCTTCAAGCTTCAAGGGAGAAACATCTAGCTGACCTTGGCAGATCCCAGAAGCCAGGCAGGATTCTATCTGGTTCCTACTGGATGGGAAATACCACAACTGTAGGCCAGCCTGGGAAGATGAAAAAGCATTCTAGGGGGAAAAAAACATACTATTAAAATAGTATTTTCATACTATTGCCAAGAAAACTGCCTGGATGTAGTCACCAGGAGTCCCACTCAAGTAGAGTACGTCAGTTTAGCCATCAGTGCCTCTTATTTTGCCAAGGGCAGCTGTTTCCCCACCTGGTCGAGAGGTGGAGTTCAGGAGCAGCTCTTAAAGCAGTGTTTTTCAACCTTGGCAACTTTAAGAGGCCTTCAACTCCCGGAATTCCCCAGCATGACTGGTTTGGGAATTCTGGAAGTTGAAGTCCCCGTCTCTTAAAGTTGCCGAGGTTGAGAAACACGTCTTAAAGCTTCTGCCCAGTATGACTGGAGCCCCTGAAGGCAACTGCCAAGCCCGCCTTGAAGTGCGTCACCCCCGGCTTACAGCTTCGGAATCCGTTTGATTCTCCACGATTAAGCAAGTCAAGGCCGAGTGCGTTGCGAGAACGCCGCCACATCGGGGCTGCGGGTACGGGGCTTCTCAATCTCACCTGCCGTGAACGCAGCCTCCCGGGGCTCGCCGAGCGGGGTTGACAGTAACGTGCCGTGTGAACGCGGGCCAGGGGGTCAGTCACGTCCACCACCCTGAGCCCACCCCCAGCCTTTCCCCAGAGCCTGGCCCCTGGGCGGCTTTTCTCGCCGCGACCACCATGTGGCTTTTCTTCTCGCGGACAGGGACGCGGAGGACAGGGGTGGCGGGGTGGCGGGGTGGCGGGGTGGCGGGGTGGGGGTGGCACCTCTTTGCTCCCGAGAGGACGTTCGCGCCACCTCGCGCCGGGCGGCGGCGGCGGCTTAAGAGCCTGGAGGAGAGCAAAGGTCGCGCGCCGCGGCGGGCTCTTCCCTTCTCCCTTTCTTTAGCTCCGCTCCGCACCGGGGCCAGAGCGCACTTCGCCCCAAGCAGGGCTGGCTGCCGGGCGGAGGCTGGGCAAGACGCGGAAGCCAGCCAGGTCCCAGCGGGAAGGAGGGACCTGCGGGCTAGCCGGGCCGGATTGTCGTCTGCCAGGTGGAGCGGCGGGCGGTGGCTCCAGGCGGGCAGCCGGGCTCGCGCCTGGGAAAGGGAAGACGCCAGCGATCCCCGGCTCGGTGGGGCGCCAGGAGCGCGCGGGGCCCCTTCGCTTTCTCTTTGCCGTCCCGATTCACGAGCGAGGAACTCCGGAGGAAAAGCGGGAAGCGATAACGCCCAGCAAGGGCGGGGTGGGGGGGGGAGCTTCGTGGCAGAACGAATTGCGACTTGGATCGGCCGGAGGTGAGTTCAGAACAACGTTTTATTCCAGGCAGGTTCTCCCTTTTCGCTTTGGACCTGTCACCCCATTGATTGTGGCTTATGAATTGGAGGAGTTGGGTCCCCGCCGGTCGCGCTCGACTAGGACTTGAGCAAAACAGCTGGGACAGCTTCCTGCTTCTCAGCCTGGCAACCGGGCTCCCAGGGAGAACAGCCTACTTCGCAGGGTTGTGCTGTCACTGACCGGGACTGTTGCCCTTTGTCAACAGCGTTTCTCAACCTTGGCAACTTTAAGATGGGTGGACTTCAACTCCCAGAAATCCTCAGCTGGGGAATTCCAGCTGACTGGCTGGGGAATGCTGGGTGTTGAAGTCCACCCATCTTAAAGTTGCCATGGTTGAGAAACACTGGTCTATATTAATAAAAGTAATAATTAAAAAAAATAGATGTATAAGGCTGCTAAATGGGGAAGCTCAAAATGGCCTTTATGCTAATGCCCCCTCTCTGGAGTGTTTTCCCAGGACATCTGCAAGGGGGGAGGGTCAAAAAAGTCAAGATGGAGCCAGAACTGTCCAGCTGAAACCCTCCTCCTATTTTACTTGCACTGCAATGCATATAAATTAGGGGCAGGGTTTGGATTGCATAGTTGTGACCATCATCTTGACTTTTTCTTAACATCTCCCACAGATGCCCCTGCTTTTCCATTTTCCTAAGCTAGGTTTTCCCCACAATCTCCAAAGAAATCTTGTTGGAAAAAAGAAAAAGAAGAGTGGTAGATTCCATTGAAAAGAATGGTATTGCTTCCAAGCCAGGGGTGGAATTCTCACAAAAAGGACTTAACCTGGTCCCTGGATTATTTCATTTTCTGGATTCAGAGAATACAGTGAATAATAAACTTACCCAAATGGTCTGCATTTGTATTGCATGCTAAGCTGCCCGTGCACATGCCAAAGCCTAACCAAGATTAAAACTAACCATGGTTAGCATGTTGTGTGATGGAGCCCATACAGCCTGAAGTTTTTAACTGATCTGATTAAGCAGGTACATCCAGACCCTGTGTTTGTGAGTAAAGTATTGGAGATGTGGCACACTTTCAGATGCAGGTACCCTGAAGTTACCTTTTCAATGTCAGTTCTTCTATGTTTTCTTTGAAAATGGATTTGTGCATAAGGAAAAAAGGGAAGGTTGCAAACAGAAGGTGAGGTTGGGTTTTGCATAATATTCTTTGCTTGGCTCTTGCATAATATTCTTTGCTTGGCTCTTGCATAATATTCTTTGAAGAAATTTTAGTGAAAGCTTCAGTTGGAAGCACTCTTTGGGAAGCCAAGAACATTTGTCAAAAATGAGGGTTATTTGAATTTGTCGAAAACTTTGGAGAACTGCAGATGAACAAGAGATCTGCAGTTCCGTAGTGAAACCTTCTCAACAGACTGTTGTTATTCATGGCCCCTTTCCCAATGAGGGGTCAGTTCCTCTTAAGCACCAAAAGCTCCATGTTGGTTCCCCCTTTCAATGCAGGCAGCACTGAGGAGCAGAGGAGATTTCGCCCACTTCCTCTTCTGAGCAGGAAAGTGATGGTTTCAAGAGGCAGCTGCACACAACGGTGACAGAGACTTCAGGAGAGATGTGGGAAAACTACAGGGAACTTTGAGGAAATGCTGGACCCTGAAGGAAGAAACATGATGGAGAGGCAAGAGGAGAGCAGCCTGAAAGAAGAGCTAGAGATGCCTGGCCTTGCAAGCAACCTGCAGGGACAAAGGCAAGCTGCTGTTGGCCATCAGTCCCCTAGTCCTATTGACCAGAGAGAAAGCTTGACTCTTCTCCAA
This sequence comes from Candoia aspera, assembly GCF_035149785.1. Lineage (NCBI taxonomy): Eukaryota > Metazoa > Chordata > Lepidosauria > Squamata > Candoiidae > Candoia > Candoia aspera. The sequence continues at coordinate 5,975,480 of NC_086164.1, forward strand.
GGTCAATTGACTAACAGGAGCTTGAATAAGTTGAAGAGGAATTCAGCAAAGTGGGTGGCCGAAATGAGCCAATCCCGCCTTTCCATGTCCTTGGGCAGCACGAGGAGGAAAGGGTTAAAGGAGCTTCTCCTGCAGAGCAGTCAGGCCAACCCTACCTGGCTTACAGCTTCTCCAAGAGTTTCCATCTCTGTTGACACCCAACAGGAACAGGAGCATGTTTCAGAGGTGAATTCTGAAGAGTTGTCCTTAGCTCTGGACCCCCTGGAGCATGAATGGATGTTGACTGTGGCTCAGGGGGATGCTGAAAGCATCCTTAACTTGTTAGCTAAGGAGCCCAGCCTGCTTTCCAGGAGAGACTTTGTGACTGGTTTTACTGTCCTCCACTGGTTGGCCAAGCATGGCCGTCATGAAGATTTGATCCAGGTGATGGCTTTTGCAGAGAGGAACGGCTACCCAGCCAATGTTGATGTACTCACTGCCAGCGGGAGGTTGACCCCTTTGCACCTGGCTGCCCTGCAGGGCCATGAGATGATCATCAAAGTCCTAGTAGGAGCCTATGGGGCTAACACCAGCCTCAGGGATCACAATGGCCGCAAAGCTTGGCAATACCTTAAGGCCAATGCTCCCAGAGAGTTGAAGGAGCTCTTAGGGGCAACTGAAGAAGACTTGGCCTTACCAGGAGCAGGGAACATCAACAACAACTGTGCTCCTTCAAGATGGGGTTGGATTGGGGCCTTTCGAATGGAATATCCAAATGCTGGGGCTGCAAGGCAGAGCCAGCAGACCAATCCCAGGGGGTCTTATTTCAGGAACATTTTCTGGCGAACTATTACATTCTTCCAACAGCTTTAGATGTCTGCTGGGTGGTTAACCGTGTTTGAGCTCTTGGCTGGGAGTGGACTGTCATAGCAGCCATTAGAGAAGCAGTGGTTAAGAAGCAAGAGGCAGCCTTGGGGTGGTTGATGAAATCTTCAGATTGTCTCCCAGGTGCTGGCTTTAGCAAATCTGCCTAAGCTTACTCTTTGGCCTCGGGGATGATAAATTGTTCTGGTTCAAGAAAGTGGGTAGTGAGAGGAAGTGGGAAGAGACCCAAATGGAGGTGGGGTGTCCTTGGGACTTATTCCCTGAAAGGAAGCCTGCATGCAGGGCTGCAAATACATGATGTTAAAGGGAAACTGAAACTGCATTTTGAAGACAGAAAAGCTGCACCGTAGGCTGTGAGGCATGTGCATGAAAATGTGCATATTTTTTTCTAACCTTGCATAACTGATTCAGATTATGCTAGGCCAAAGGTGTAGCCAGGAACTATGCTGAGAGTTGAAGTCCCCATCTTTAGCCACTGAAAAACTTCTGAATCAGCTGGCTCCTGATAGCTCAACAATACAATTAGCCTTACTGGCAAGAAACTTGCTTTTAAAATCAAAGTTCTGACACTTGGGGAAGCAGAATATAAGACCCGCTGCCAGTTCTTTTGGCAGGACAGGGTAGGGAAGAGTCAGAAACAATATTTTCAAAATCAGTTTTTGTCAGTCTTATCCATAATTTAATTCAGGGTTGAGCTAACTTCAGCCTGCATTTTACTTTATTTTTATGAGAATCCTGAATGCTTGAAGTTAGCTTCACAAGTTTTGGGTTCGCCCCAAAACTTGGGAAGCTAAATCCCTAAGTTTTGGTGTCCCCCCTGCAAATTAAGGTAACAAGAGGATAGGATAGACTTGAAATGCTCAGCAAAGGCATATTTTTTGTGCTTTGGCTGTCCCGTGTTTTTAAAGAACATAAGGAAGTGCACTTAAATTTGACCAAGCCCTTCCTGTTAGTGTTACAATCTTTGCAAAAATCTCAGCAGCAAGCCTTATGATACTGATTGATAGTCTCTTTGTTTGATCAGTATAGATATTTTTTTCTACCTGGTTTAATTTGTAATTCCAGCTCCCTGATCAAAGAAAAGGGCAATCAGGAGTAGAACAGAAAGCTTCAGATTCAATCTGCAGTATCTCCAGTGAAAGAGTTCAGGTAGCAGTGAGAAAGATCTACAATAAGTTGCACAGTTCTGGGTTAGATAGATGACTTCAGAATATATTAAAATCATCAGCCTCATGGAAAAAAAGAGAGAGGGATGCTGAATCCTAGCCTTCTTAATTGTATATTCCTTACTAGGGGAGAGGAAAACTTTATTCTGGGGCCTAGTGTGGAAATCTTAGCTAACCTTGGCTGTGTGAACCACCACTGAAAATTGTTTTAGCATACCCTATTTAGGAGAGCATCTGGTGAAGGGGAAACACTAAGCCATCTTGACTGATCTCAGAAAGCTAGATAGGTTAGACCTGGTTAGCGTTTGGATAGAAAATGCTAGGATTTCCTGAGGCTTTAGGCTACATTGTGAGGTCAAAAAAACCCAGCCACCATCAAAACAGGGCAATGGTGGTCTTCTTCTGTACCTTTGTATGGTATTCCATGAAGCCACCAGGAACTGAACAAAATACAAGGGCATCTCTCTCTTTAGTTATATCAGATCATCAAGGTTGGTTGATCCCCCCCAAAGCTAAGCAGGATCCGATCTTGTTAGTACTTGTAATGGAGACCCACCAGGAGATCCCAGAGCTGTGGTCCAGCGTGGTGGTCAAAAACAGACTCCCCAGCAATGGGAAATCCCATCCTTACAGTCGCCAAGAAAGCTACACAGACCAGGAATTGAGCTCATCTCAAAGGAGACCTTACCTTCACCTTTTTATCGGGGAAAAGGTATATAGAGTTCTGAGAGCTTCAGGGATATTCTCTGTTTCAAATAAAAGGTATTTTAACATGATATTGTCCTTTTTTCACACCTCCATGAACGGGTAACCTCTTGGTGGGCAAGGACAGGCAATATTCAAACCTTTTAGCAGAAATAAGGGAAGAGTGGATAAAACAGTGAGGCAAAGCAGCTAAGCTATGTTACTAGCAGGGATTGTCTTGGTATTTTGGAAGTAAGGGGGTGGGGGATCTTAATTTTTAAACACTGTATTAGCCTGATGCTACAATTTACAGAATAGTTTTATTGGCTGCATTTGCCCAAACTTGAATCCGTGTTTCATGCAAGCTCCAGAAAAACTGGGTGAATTGAGAAAACTTTGGATAAACTGATCATGGGTTGTACCAACGGAACCATTCTGTTTTCCAGCTAAACACATGCTGATTTTCAGCAATTGCACTCTTCAGTTGCATGGTTGGAAGAGGCCTGGGGGACAGCAAAATTGGGATTTGGGGCTGAGGTTGCTCACCCCTGGGCCATGGGGAACAAGGCAGGCAGACTCAGAGTTTGTTGGTATCATTGCCACTGGCACTTTGAGGAACCTCAAAGTTCATAACCGGAAGGGGGCATATGAAGCTTCAGGAAATATGCAAAAAATGGGTTAGCGTGTGATCTGGTGCTTGCAAAGGCTAGCCAACTGTGAGGGTTGCGGTGTCTCCGCTGTAGCAGAAATGGTTTTGCCTCAAGAAGGAATTCAGAAATAAGTAAGAAACACACATGGACAAAATGGGACTAGAATCCCATGAAGATAAATAATGGGAGGTTCGTAAAGACAGACCAAAGTACTTTTCTGCCAGAGCAGGCAATTCAGAATACACCTTCCCAAGGTTTTCTTTCTTTCCAGTGATGCCCTGCCACCTCAAGTCACACAAAGGTGGGTGGGTGAGTGGCTTACAACACTTGAAACAGGTAAAAACCCTAAAATACGTAATTGCAAAAACAAGGATCCAATGAATTAATAAACGCAGCTGAGAAAATATAGCAACCTCCCTATAGTTTAGAATCAACAGCCCGGGGGATTGTTTCAAGTTCCCTCTTAAATGTCAACAGAGAAGGGTTGTCCTTACCTGGATGGGGGGAATACTCTGTAACAGTGTTTCTCAACCTTGGCAATTTTAAGGCGTGTGGACTTCAACTCCCAGAATTCCCCAGCCAGCAAAGCTGTCTGGGGAATTCTGGGAGTTGAAGTCCACACGCCTTAAAATTGCCAAGGTTGAGAAACACTGCTCTATAAGCTTGGGATAGCAACAGAAAAAGCACATTCCTGTTTATTTCAGCTCTTTGGCTTCCTGAAAGGGAGGGAATCAACCTTCAGACTGTACATGGAAATCTACAGGTAGCCAGTGGAGTCTCTGCTGGACCAGCTTTCATCACAGCACACAGGCTGCACTTTCTGTAGCCTGTGTGCATATTCCCAAAGTCTTCAAAGGCAGCCCCAAGTAGAATCCTGATGTGTGAGGTGTTGGGAACATGAGTATGCCCAGCACATCTGGCAGTCTGCCTGCACATCTGGTTCCAGAATTGCAGTGTTTGGTTAGGCAAAGCCTCTCCTGGCCATGGCTTCCACCTGCTGTTCTAGCAGCAGCTTTGAACTTCTGAGAATCCCCAGAGGGTGGAGCTGATCCTTCCTGGGCAGCATAGTTCCCACGTAGAGCCATAAATGGAACCTCCAACCAATCTGTTGGGTTTGGGACAAGCCGCCTCTCCTTCTTGCAGGGATTCAGCTGTGCCTGTTTCAACCCAATCTCCATACACCAGCTCAGGTCCTTCACTTCATCTCTTGCTCAGCCCAGGATTGACACGTGCAGTTGAGCATCAGCATACAGATGATCCCTTATCCCAAACTGATGAATGACCTTTCAGAGGCTTTATACTGATGCTAAATAGGAATGGCCAAGGCTTTGCCTTTCCTGTCACTATTAACTGGATAAAATAAAATAAAAAAAATTAAAAAAAACAAAACCCAGGTCCTGCATTATTACCACGATCTACCAATTTAAAGGGAACAGACTAATAAAGGTTACCAAGGATTGCCTCTAATTATCCAAAGTGTTTTTCGATACCCGTTGCCAGCAACGAGGAGGAGGTTGCTACTGTATTCGCCTCCCGTTTGTAGATTTCTCAAAGGTATCTGTGGAAACAAAAGGCCAACCTAGATAGTTCTTTGATCTGACCCAGCCCAGCTCTTCCTACAGGGTGGAGCAAATTCTTGAAGCAGGGCTGAATGCAAGCTCAAAGCAAAGAGCAAAAGCTTTTTCAACGGTGTAGAACCTGGCTGCTTTAAAAGTCTTGAGATTATTTTTAAAATGGAATGTACCAGTAAGACGGGCAGAGTATCCCACTGGATAAAATCAGGAAAAATTATTTCCAATTTTATTTTCCCGCGTAAAGACAATCTCCTGGTGCACACAGAAAACGAGACATCTCTATTCGCTTGGCTTCTGGTGCCAAAGCCTGTCAAAATTAATTCCATGGAATAACCTTGGGGCGGGTTTCGAAATCCCGCCCTTTCTCAAAAAACACCTGGGAGATAAAAAGTTTTAGAGGGTGCAGAGAATTTTGAAGGAATCCCTAAAAATTGCCCAGATCAGTGGCATTACATTTTCAGACCTGAAACTCGTTTAATCCATCAGTACAAATAGTGGTTAATCAAACCGTCTTAAAATGTATAAAGAGTCTCTTGGGGGGACAAAGCATTTATCCCGCATTTTTAAAAAAACTCTTTAATCTGTTCAATCATGTCCAATTCTCAGAGACTGCCTGGACAAGTCTCTGCAGTTTTCTTGGCAAGGTTTTTCAGGAGTGGTTTGCCATTGCCTCCTTCCCAGGGCTGAGAGAGAGGGACTTAATAAGTTAATCCCTAGTATATGCAACTCTTCAGAAAATTATTTTGTAAGAGCTTCATTGTTTACTCTGGTTAACCCTGCATTAAGAGTCTGCAATTAAAAAGTGTTTTCTTTCTTCCAACACTGTAAAAGCAATCTTCACCTCCTGTAACAGGGTGTAGACTTCTTAAAAATCGTATTCACTGAATTAAAAAGAAAATACTCCAAAGATATTCTGCATGCACAGCGAGCACAAACCTCTTTCCTTTTTTTCCTTTGTTCTGCTGTAGTTCTTTATACTTTGTCTTTTAAATTTTCTACCTCACCTCTCTGTATTTTTTTTTCCTTTCACAGCCTCTGGATGAAGTTTTTGTAGTTAATGCCACCAGCACTGTGAGACAATGTATTTTCAAGCTACAAAAGTACTATTCTCACATTATTTGCTTGGTACTGTGGTCTCCTGCTCGTTTCAAGCTACTCAGGCAGCTTTAGTCTTTTATACACTGACAACGCTCCCCCTTAGGAAGAAGTGGGTATAAGCAGTAACTCCAGACAGAATTTGGAAGTAACTAGTCTCCTGTTCATTAACGAACATCTCTCCTCTGGCAGCAAGCAATCGGCCTCTGTAACTACACCGAGAATTAAAGAACACAAACATGAACACAAAAACACCACATTATTCAGTTTTAATTCCTCTAGAAACTCTTGGTGGGAACGAATGTTTTAAAGGAGGAGAAAAACATATGTAATACATGGGGAGATTCAGTCCTGAAAATAGGGCTGTGGAAAAAAATAGGGCCGTGTTAAGAAAGGAGCCATCCTGGGGCTCAACAGCTTGCTGCGAGGTGGGCGTGGCGAGGGTCACAGCTGCTCCACTTCACAGGCCCAGCTTGGTCCTCCTCCAATGTCTCCTTTTGGAATTGTACCTAGAACAAAAGAGATACAATTAGTAAGCCAGACACCGCTCAGAGCGTCTAACAGACCAAGATCTGGGCTGCAAGGAGCCAATGGCAGGCGACCAGGAACTCCACTGGCAGTTCAGAGGGCCTCTTTCACAAAGAGCTTTGTAGCAGGGGAAGAATAGTTTTCCCACGTCAATCTGCACCCCACCATTCCTCATTTACACGCACCAAACCCCTTGTGCGCTCATTTGCCGACACTCGCTGCTTTTACAAATAGCCACATTAAATGTAAGCACGAGGACAGGATCCGTAACAAGGTCTAACGTTCCAAAATGTGCCCCCAAAGTTAAGAAACCCACAATTATAAGTAGCAGAAAATGGGGATGTTACTAACTTGACTTTATGTTACCAGCTTGTTACCAACTTGACTTTATGGACCGGTTCAACAGTCACTCTGTCTTTTGGATTAAAATCCAATTATTTACCTAAATGCATTGATCAAACTGACTGCTTTTAAAAAACAGATCTAAATCCTAATCCAATCTAGTGGTGAAGGCACACATTTAACAGTGTCCCAAATTATTCAGCTACCACCCCAAACAATCCGTTTTCAACACCTACGTATTCCGCCTCTGCACTTTTTATTCACGCTGTATTGTCTGCAAACTTTACTAAAAGGACGGAGTGGCACTGATAAAGCAATCCATAAATCTAAATCCCCGTGGCTTATAGTTCATAGAAAACCTTTCTCAGATATTCCACAAGTTACATTTTAGTTTCCTCTCAAAGGATGGAGGAGCTAAAAACTATCCTGTGTTTTCCCCGTAACACATGTCACTGTTAAACGGAGACCAATTTCCCCAGGAGGGAGGAGAAATCAAATCCTATATAACAGAATTGTTCTCAGCAGGGACATGGCAGTGTTTCCACATAAGGAAGCCCTGCAATTGCAACCTGCTTCAGGGAATCCTTTCCTTTGGAAAATCATCTTTGCTAATCTGGCAGGGGAGCAGACCTCCGAGTTCCAATGCCAGAGGAAAATGAAATGCTCACTAGTGGAGAGGAATGCAAATGTCAAAAGTGTTTTGCATGCTGAGACAGGTGTATGTAGGTGACAAGGAGCAGAAGGATGAAAGAAATATGGCAAAGAAAATCAGGAAAACAAAAACAGATGATGAAACGGGTTCTTTTTATAGGGAAAAAAGGTAGGATCTGTTAGAGAGGTCCTTTGATCCTAGGAGGCTGACATGCAGCATAGTATACCAAGTCAACCACAACCATGGGTTAGAAATTCAATGAAAGACGGTTCTCTTGCCAACAGCGTACAAAGCCTGAGCCATTCGCTGCTATTCAGTCAAGAAATTAACGTACAGATCTTTTTCAGATAGTGCAAGGGCAGAATAATCAGGAGAAAACGAATGATTCATCCATAGCAGAAGGAAGGAATCAATGCGTTCAGAAGACTGGCTCTGGATTCTGCCTTAAGTGCATATGCATTTAAAGCAGGGCTCCCCAAAGTGGTCAATGAGACTATCCAAGGGGTCGATGTTATTACTATTATTATTCGTAGCACTATTAAAATAATATTTATTAAATTTTCACATAATAAATATTTGGGGGTCAATGAACAATCTGAAACTTCATGGAAGGGTGGATGAGCTGAAGAGTTTGGGGACCTCTGATTTGAAGGAAGGCTGTAACTGAACTTGGGTCTAGTTTTCTTCCAAAATATAATAATCCCAACGGAATCACAGCTGTGGTCTGACAGCCCGCAGGCAACTATCAAAGGGATCTGAAGTCCTCTCTGGCAAGAGCTTTACCTGATCTTATTGCCAGTTTTCATGCGAATCCATTGCGGAATGGGACGGTTCTGCTTCTGCTTCTTCGCGAGAAACCGCTTGATCTTGAACGTCTTGTGGGACGACTGGGAGGTTGGGGAGAGAAGGAACGTTGGAAACAGTTTAGGTGGTGGTCAGGAGAAGCGTCAGACATACCACACGGGGCTTCCAAAAATGGCTGTTCAATAGTGGCTGACTATCTTGGGAGGGGGTGGAGTCTCCTGTTGGAGTGGCCATCTATTGGGGAGGCAAAAGTAGGGGATTCCTGCACTGGGCAATGAAGTGGACTAGATCCCTTCCAACTCATGATTCTGTGAATCACAGGCCCACCTCAGAGCAACACGTATTTAGATCCAGCCCATCTAACATACGGCTATGTGGCTGGATTATGCACAGCAGGGAGCAGCTAGGGTGGTTTCACGAACTACATGGGTGCCTTCAGTAGATTCCCAGGCTATAAAGAGAAAGTAAAAAAGCAGGGAAAAAACCCACTGGGCAAACTGGTTTCTCCCCCAGTCCTGCTTCTACAGGAAAGTCCAGCCTCTCTCCACACACAGTGAACCATCAGGTCAAAGAAGAAGCGAAACAAAACCGGCTTGGACGTTATGGTTTTTATAGTTCAGGGTTTTACTGTTGTTGTGAGCCACCCAGAGTTGTGTTTTAAGATGGGCGGCCTTACAAATCTTTTAAACAAACGAACAAACTAACTCTGCCTTACAAAGTTTATATTTTAAATTTCCAACCAACTAATTCACTCTGACCAAGTCTGTATTTCAAATTTCCATTTACCTGCTGGTTATAGCACTTAAGTCTTTTAAAATTCCAGCATCATTGCACGGCACTGAATTTGAAACATTTTACTGTACTTTGACCTTGGGTACCGAAATGTGTTACACAAACACTCATTAGGGGAAACACCGTTGCATTCTGAAGCAGTATTGAAACACCAAGCCTCCCACCTTCCCTATGGATTTCACTCTCCTGCCGTCCTTTGAACAGGCTGCAGGCAGAAATTCAAAAGGATTCAACTCTTGCAAAATGATATTTTCATCCCATCTTTTTTATATATAACTCAAGGTGGCAAACATACCCGATCCTCCTTTCTCCTGTTTTTTCCCAGTACAACCACCCTGTGAGGTGAGTTGGGCTGAGAGAGAGAGACTGGCCCAAGGTCACCCAGCAGGCTTTCTTTCATGCCTGAGGGAGGCCTAGAATTCACTGTTTCCTGGTTTCTGGGCCAGCACCTTCCCCATGACACCAAACTAGCTTTTCTGCAAAAATGTTTGTAGAAAAGCTATACTGAAGCAGATTGTAATTAATCTTTGACTCAGACTATCAGGAAAAAGTGAAAACTTTGTTTCTGTTGTGCTTGGTTTTGCATCATTTGGTTGGCATTTGATCTTCGGAAAAGAAGAGTGCGGGGTTTCTCAACCAGGGTTCCATGGCACCCTCGGGTTGCACGAGAGGTCACTAGGGGTTCCCTGGGAGATCACGATTTATTTTAAAAAGTCATTTCAGATTCGGGCAACTTCACATTAAAGAGTTAAGCTCCATTCTTTATTTTCAGTTGAAGAACGCTGTCAATGCATGTATACAGGCCTACCCATGAAACGAATATAATGACTTTGTAACTTCCGGCCTCTATTTGAGCCTGAGTGTGCAGGGGTTCCCCCAGGCCTGAAAAGTATTTCAAGGGTCCCTCCAGGGCCAAAAGGTTGTGAAAGGCTGGCCTAGTGAATCAAAGGCAGTTAAAATTAAATTTGAATAATAAATAATAATAAATAAATAAAAGCGGTTGGGTTCACAACCTGCGTTACATCCAAAGCGGAGCTTTACATCTTTTGCTGAGCTGTGGTTTGTTTAACTGCGCTTTGTCGAAAAACTGGGCGGGGTGGGGGTTCAGCCAACCTTTTTTCGGACTTGCCAAACCCCATTCAGTCCCATTCAGATGCAAACAGGTTCTCGAGGCCGCTGCAGAGTAACTCGCAGGCCTGCCGTTTCCACCGACAAGGGCAGCTCCAAGGTAGGGACAGGCCTACCAACCACTCCCCATTCAAGAGGGCGGCCGGCCGGCCGGGCCCCAACAGGGCGCCCCTCGGTTCCTTATCCACGATCCCCACTTTTCGAAATTCAACTCGCGGTCATTCGCAGGCGGCCCCAGCAAGACCAGGCCCGGGGAAGGGGGCTCCCCGGTAACTCCCCGAGACAGGATTGCAACGGATGTACTCACCATCGCCCAACGCGACCACCTGCTACCACAATGGCGGCAGAGGAAGAGAGAGAGGCAAGGGGGACCGGCGCCTGGGATGATGGGAAAGAGCAGGAGAGTAATTTCCCAGTGAAGGCTAGAAAGTCGAGTCGGTGGCGGCAGCGCCGCCCAGCGTCCCCTAAGATCTGTTGCAGGTTTTCAAGCAGGGGACTCAGCAGGGGTCCGCGGCTTTCCAGCTGGATTTTTACCGCGGCACAGGAATAAAAAAAAGCTTTGTTGAATTCAGCTCGACTCCTGTGATGTTCATGGATTTATTTTATTTTATGCAAGGTGCATGCTGCCCGACTGGATATGGTAATCGGGTGCATTTGCTACAATACAGTAGTTCAGTGCTTCTGACTGTGCTTGAGATGTGTGGACTTCAACTCCTAGAACTCCCCAGGAATTTACGTATCGTATTTATATGGCCGCCCATCTCACAAAATGTGACTCTGGTCAGTGTACAATCAAGCCTTAATGGTGAATTCAGTCTTTTTTTATTGGCATGAGAATTGTGCGGAGAACGTCTTTGAAGTAGGTCTTTGCTTGATCACTGGAGAAAGATCACATTGGCTCTGTTCCCGTTTGCACTAGGTTTCTTTAAACAGGACCATTTCCCCGCAAGTTTATATCGAAGTGTGGTTGTGGCTGGATCAGCCACCCAAATGCTGCCGGGACATCCATCACATCTGAAGGGCATTGGTTGGAGAAAGCTGCCATCAAAGGCAGCCAAAGGATCTGCAAAATACGTATTTATTTCTGGGTTTATGAAATACTTCTGAGCTGGCAATCCTGTTCTATGCCATGTCACCGGGAGAATGCAGCTCATCAGTCAACCAGGTATTAGTCAACCAGAAGGCCCCAGATTTAATTCCGTTATGAGCATCAGGCAAGATTGACTGCTGCTGCCAGTCAGAGCAGACAAGCTAGATGGACCAAGGGATATGGGGTAACCATTTTTAAAATAGTCTTTTTTATGCAAAATGTAAAAATACCGGGTGGGAGCACTGACCTCTAGTGGCCGAGAGAAGCAAAACACAAAGCTAGTTAAGTTTCTCCTTGAAGAAAGCACTGTCAGTTTTGTGCGCGTCATCGTTTGCGAAAAAGATCAGGCACTTCCATTTTCCCTTGACAATCCCTTTCCAGAGAAAAACAGACTTTCCCCACCAAATCATTACGTACAAAATAATAACTTAAAACATTTTTAAATGGTCAGGATTTTATTAAATATAAAATAGCTGTGTTGGGTTAGCATAAAGGAGAACCCATGTCTGTTGCTAGGAGTTCCTCCTCAGCTGCTGTTACAACCCAGTTCCCCCCAGATGCCCTGGAGAGCCAGGAGAAAGAATCCAATACGTCTGAATGGGGAAAGGCGGGGATGGCTGCTTTAGTGCGCTGGGGAAGAAAGTGCTGAACTGAAACAGAAAACCATTTCCCTATGTGGCATTCAGAAAAGCAGGGGGAAAGTTAAGATCTATTCTGCTGCCTTTAAAATAAAAGCTGTGTATCAAAAAAAATCCTCCATATCTAAGGTCAGCGATTCCATTCAAGCTATACAAACTTTCAGTGAAGCAGAGCAAATGTAAAGCTGCGCTCTGAGAATTCATTTTGCCACTAGCTGGCAGAAGCACAACAAAAGAAGACCGACTCTCTTGCGACTAACGTTCTGGTGGTGTTTTTCCTCCCCTCCAGTCAATAATGCAAATTCCAGGACCACACAATGCAGTGATAAAGCCTTACCCCTTGCACAATCCCAAGGACTTAAGATAACTGGATTGGAAGTGCAAATACTGTTTCGTGGCTTTTATTATGTCAAAGACAGCACTTGTATTGAGCTATCGGGAGCCCACGTTCCTTTTCTTTTCTCGGGCTATGGCTGTTCTGCTCTCTTGACTGAGAATGTGCTGACAGAACACAAGGCTGAGTTTTGACTCTGCATCGTGGCTTTGAAACCAGAGACATCCCAAAGCACTGTTTTCTCTGCTCCCTCCTCCTCCTCCTCCTCTCCTCCTCCTCCAAGGCACTTCTGGACTATACAGTTCATGCTCTTTGGCTGCTCTTTTGATGAGAACACGCGAGGCTTGTCACACCTCCTCTTTCAAGTTACTAGCCTCACACTCCTGCTTTTTATCTACTCCTTGATCAGACGGCTTTGCAGAGCATTCGTCGTACGCAGATAAACGACTTCGACTCCGAGCCCCTGGCTGGTAGAGCTGCATGGCCGGTCGATCCTGAAACAACAAGAATAAATTGTACAGGATGGTCTGCTTCCAGCTGAGAGGACTGGAGTCAGCAATTAGAATTAATTGCTACACCAGACAGACATGAGTTCAACAAGCTCAACGTAGCCGTGAAGTTGGCTGGGTGACCTTGGGTTTAATTAATCTACTTTCAGGAAGGTTTCTTTCAGGAGGAACGGGTGATGGTCCTAGGAATGGCACCCGGAATGCTTTACAAAAAGTAGAGAACGTGCACTGCGGTACTAAGTAACCAAGCCAATAGTTCTGACAACTGGTTGGGGTTCTTGGCATCCTCACCTAGAAGCCCTATGGGACTGATGTTTTAGACTTGTGAAAATCAACTTTCCTTATGGATGGTGAACCATCATGAATTAACACCCCTGGGCATCTAGGCAGGTGACTAAAGAGGATGACCTATCTGCTGCTGCTACCTGTCTACCGTACCGAGGCAATATAGAACCGGCACCTTGTTTCGAATCCGGTCCTTCTTTCCCAAATCATCTCTTTTGTCCTCTTTGGTAGGTTTCTCGGCTTTCTCTGCACTGCCCATGTACTCCAGGAAGTCGGCCCTTTTCCCTTTTTCTCGCAATGAGTCTCGTTCCCTTTTCACCTCTTCCTCTTTCCTCCAGAAAACCTTCTCTTTCTCAAAGCGCTCTTTCTGCCGCCTACGCTCGTCATCTTGGCGCCGGAGTTTATCTCGCTCTCGCTGAATTCTCTCATATTCTCTTTCTCTGTAATCTTTCCCACACTCGTCTTCGAATCTGTGACAAAGACACCGGGAGAGTCAATTTGAGGCCGGGGGAGGATCAACGGCCCAGTCTTGTTCTCACATCGCTTGAGTGTCCTGGGTTTTAGACAGAATTTCCGATGAAATATTAATTATTTTTTAAAGAAGGGGGCTACAACAAATTCCTTGACAATTTATTTGAATAACCGCAACAAGACTTCAGAAATCAAAAGTCTCACACATTATATAGCCTCCAGCCTGGGTTTCCAAATGAAAGTACTTTTAAGTGATAGGTGGGATATGTATGATTTCCCATTCAGAGTTTACATTTTGAAGGTTATCGTTTGCATCACACTGTAAGTTAACTCAACAGTCAACAGTTACCTTCAAAATTACTTTGAAATGGTGAAGCAGATCAAACAGTGACCTTCTTCACATACATTTTAGCACGAACTCCCGAAGGAGAATTTTGGGGTAAGGCACCAAACTAAACCAGCATGGTCCGAGAAACAAGGATACGTACTGCAACGGGTACATCAGTTTTTTGGCCTTTTCCTCTTTAGCTTCCCCATCGGAGCGCTTGGCTGGCATGCTGCCAATTGGGCTGGCGGCCTTTTCTTCCCTCAGACTTTCTTTCTCCAGTCTCTTGGCCTTGTCCTTTTTTTCAAAGTCTCTTTCATCCTTTTCTGGCTTCTTAAGTAGCTAGGAAGAAAACAAATTTAGTCTTCCTTACTAAATTGATTTTCTACGCTAAGCTACACTAGCAGCTTGGCCCATGGCTTACAAGATTAAATGTAACCTAAGCATTGCCAGTTATTTCCATAATAGCTTGTTCCTCCTCATGGACCTTTAGGAGGCCTTAAACAATTGAAGGTGTGATCTGGCATTGGTTTCCTCAAGTCAAGTCAGTGTACTTGCTGTCTGGTAGGGGACTACAGGATTATACATGCAGTCCTCACTTAACTACCACAAGTGGGACCGGAATTTCAGTTGCTAAGCAAAGTGGTCATTAAGCAAATTCAACCTAATTTTACGACCCTTTTTGCAGCAGTCATTAAGCGAATTGCCATGGTCATTAAGCAAACCATGTGGTTGTTAAGTGAATCATGTGGTTCCCCACTGATTTTTGCTCGCTGGAAGCTGGTTGGGAAGGATGAAAATGGCGATCGCATGACCATGGGACACTGCGATGGCCGCACAGGCAAACCAGTTGCCAAATGCCCAAATCATCATCATGTGGCTGTGGGGAACGCTGCAATAGTTGTAAGTGCAAGGAGTGCCCACAAGTCGGTTTTTCAGCACTGTTGTAAGTTTGAACCATTGCTAAATGAATGGTCATTAAGTGAGGACTACTTGTATCCTTATTCTGCCTTCTATTTACTCTTAAGACTGTCATCACTAATAGCTTGTGCAATAAAGAAAATGATCATGCCTGCTTATACTGCCACCAACATTTATCACTATTCGTTTATATAGTGACATTGAAATACATTACTTTTTACTGAGTAATATATAACTGTAACATGTATTTCAAAAGAAAGGTTACTATCTGGAAAAATTTATAATCTAGATAGAAAGAGAGGAAAACACAGGCAAAAAGGGAAGTATGAAAACTCAAAAGCAGAGTGAAAAGTGTGTGAATAAAGACATTCACACAGGCTTGAGGCTTTGACTAAGTTATTTCATACTCAGCCTCTAAATTACTTACGTCTACGAGGCAATGGCTGGATGCACACACTGTGCTAAGACATGGCTTCCTTAATCCATGTTTGTAAAATAAGCTACAACAACTGGTTAACACTTCATGTTAAGCCAAAACCAAAATTGAGCACCGGGTGTGAACCTATTTGCTAGAATCAAGAGTGGATCCTACTCTAATTGTATTGGGTAGTACTCTGCACTATGCGGTAAAGCACCTTAATTACATTTACGTATTTATGAATTACAAGGGTCTTAACCAAGACTCTTGCATAACACACCTTATGACTTTTTACTTCAAGTGTGCTCCACTGAGTTCCATAGACCCTGCTCTTAAATTACACAGGATTAGCTGTCACATTTTACAAATATACATGAGACACAGTACTTATAGATTATTTATCCTACAGGAATGAAGTTATACCTTAATCTTTGGTTCATCCTTCGATTTGTCCCTTTCTTTCTCTGGACACCTCTCCACTTTCTTCGTTTTTTCAGCTTCCTTTCGCTTCCTTCTTTCTTCTTCTTTCCACTTCCTTCTTTCTTCCTCCCTTTGTCTTTTTCTCTCTAGTTCCCGTCTCCTTCTCTCCTCTCGTTTCTCTTCTCTAAGCCTCTGCAACAGAAACATAAAGTTAAGTTTTCCAGTCAGAAGCATCACCTGACCTGATGTTAACTGGAACCATCCTGTTCCTAAATTAAGAAACATTATTAAGTTACAAAGGTAGTTTAAAGCATCTAAGCACTAAAATAATTATCTTTATCTAAAAAAAAACACACACACACACACAGACATAAACACACACAATAATTCAGAATTATTAAACCAGGACATGGGTAGGAAAGGTAATTTTAAAACAGGCGTTTTTGGGGTTTCCTATCCAAAGCAAACTGAACATACTCAAGTGCCCAGAACAAGATTAGAAAGCCCAATATTATTAGTATTTACTTGTAACTACTAGGATGAGTAAAGTTTTATGGGACACCAATTCATTAAATACACGCACACACCGACAGAAGCGTCATTACCTGCTTATTCTTCAAGAAGTTCAATAGAGGAGTTGTCTTTTTTGCTAAAGAGTGAAAAAATAAAGCGTCTGTGTTTATATTTTTAAAAGTCATATATTGAAATTACTGCAAAAAAAATCACCAAAATAAACACGTATAATGTATTTCTCCCTATAATGTGGCTGCAAAGAGGATTTTAAAAGCTTTAATTTCAGAACTGCAACTAATCGTTATCAGATCCAGGACGGACAGTTGTTATGGAGTTGTTGAATATGCTGTATTATAGTTGTTTTCATACCTATTAATTCTTTATTTCTTGCCTCTATTTCTTCTAGTAAAGTCTCAGGAGTAGATGTTAATTTTTCATCATCAGCACTGTAGCTTTCTAAAAACTTCTTATATTCTGGATCTAATGAAGAATCATAACATGCAGATTATAAATACACATGCTTAAAAAAAGGTAAGTAGAAAATTATAAAGTCTATAGTGATAGCCAGCCTGCAGTCCTGTTAGATATATGATCTCTATTGTCTTTGGATCACAAGGTTGAATGTTCTGCGATCCACAGCAACAACCTATGTGGTCAAGTTTGCATTACTACATTTCTGTTAAATGATATAATGTTCTTTTCCTGAGACCAGATCAACCATGGGACAGGTGGTCTGAAAGGGCCATCCAGCAGATAATTCAGGAGGAGAATATTTATTTGGTGGTAACAATAGCCGCTGAAAGCTGAAGAGAATAAAAGGGGCACAGTCCTGCTGTATGGTTCCCAACAGATTACCCACTGACATAGTCCAACTAATCTTGCTCCCATGAGGAGGCATGAAACCACACGGGAACCGATCGCAAGAACTCCCTTATCCAGAAATTTTTGAAATTGGGCATACCAGGCACCTCAGCCAGGCGCTGTCAAGCTCCTTTGGTTGAAACTAGTTTTAAAAGGTAACACGACACACCACTGTTACTACTAACCATCATCAATGGTTCCAGCTTTGGCATCCTTTTTCTTATTCTTCTTTTTGGCAGCTTTTTGAAACGGGGCAAATTCCACTATGGCGGGATATTCAAGACCTGTTTATATGTACAAATACTTTTTAAAAAGAACTGTGTTAGGAAAGGAAGCAAGGGCTGTTTGTTGCAGGCAACGTGTTTCCAGAGTACAGGTAGTCCTCAGTTGACGACAGTAATTGGGACCGGATTTCCGTTGCTAAGCAATGTGGTTTGAAAGCACAACATCACGTGACTGCACTGCTTAGCGACGGCAATCCCGGCAGCTCCTGTTGCCGTTGGTAGCCAAATCCCACCGGTCATTAGGTGAGGATCCCCCCATCCAAGCCATTCCTGGATTAGTCCCTCCCAGCCCCAAGCCTTGGTGAGGCAAGAGACTTGCCTCCTCTTGAACCCCCCTGCCCATCTCCCCCCATCTCTGCCCTTTTGGCTGCCCTGCACAGCGGCACTCCTTGGCAGCGGTGGCAGTGCTGGGGCTGAAGCCCGGGGCCTTTGGCACACTCGGCCAGCCGCCCCCAGGCCTCTGCTTCAGCCCCACTGCCGCTGGTGCTGCCCCTGCCACCAAGGAGCGTCGCCTCGACCCCTGCGCCGAGCCAGCCACCCCAGCGCCACAGCCCTTGCCATCCTGCCACACTGTGCTCCGCAGGCCCTGCTGCCCCCAGCTGACCTTCGCTGTCTTCTTCCTCCCGCTGCTGACGAGGTGTGCCCGGCCTGGCTCTATGCGAGGCAGCGGCTGGCTGCACCAGGCCTTCCTCCCGAGGCTACTTTGCTCCACATCACCCGCTGCCTTCTCATGAGGCTTTGGGAGGCTTCTGCGGCCTTCCGAAAGCTCGTGAGGGCAGGCACAGCCTTCCAAAGCATTGTGAGACGGTCGTGTGCGATTTGGAGAGCCGGCAGTGGAGCTTCAAAAGAGGCCCGGGGGTAGCAGTGGCCGGCTGAGAGTGCTGACGGCCCCAGTGCCTCCAGCACTGCCACCACAGAGGAGTGCCATTGTGCAGGGCAGCCAAAGGGGCAGAGATGTGAGGAGAGGCAGATGGGGGAAGCTGAATCATCCCACAGTCATAACTGCCTGTGGGCTGTCAAGCGCCCAAATTTTGATCATGTGACTGCAGAGGCGTTGCAACAGCCACAACTTCAGGGACTGGGCTTAAGTACCATTCTTTCAGTGCTGCCATAACTTCAAACAGTTGCTGAACAAATGGTCATTAACCGAGGACTACCTGTAAACCCAAACCAAGTTGAGTAAAAGATGAATTTCACACAAAATGTTCCTTATCATATGAGCTATCTTGTCCAGTGTTCTCATCAGCAGCAGGAAAAAAAAAAAGACTGTTTGAAATGCAGTGAGCACATGAGTGCTTAATTCACATGGGTAGGAACTACATTATGCAAACTAGCTCTAAAACCACAGTATATTTTGTTATTTTGTGATGGATTTATAATAGAGAGGCCACTGGTGAGATAATACAAATGCATACATTTATAGATGGGTGTTTGGGCTTACTGAATAAATGCTTTTGAACAACGATGGCTAACCTAACATAAATGATTCATAAAGTAATTTTGGCTACATGAAGAATGATAAATAAGCAAAATAAATCAATAAACAAAAAATAAGCAGCATGATCCTATAGTGCCAGTCAGTGGCTGCAGATTTGGCTCTACCAACAGAATTCTACAAGATCCACAGTAAATCCTAACAGGTTTCTGATATTCAACTGCTCAACTATAGCAGCAAAAATATTTCCACTATACCAATTCCATTGTTTTAGGTGCAGAAAGCCTACGAGCACCATTCAGTGTGGTTTTCAGAACGAATTCCTGAACTAATGCCTTGTTTTTCTGCAGCCCAACTGGATTGGTGAAGCCAGCCAGCTTGATCTACCCTTAAAACAAAGGAAGCTAAAACAGAACCCTGAGCAAGGTAATCGGGTCACTTATTTGACTCTGTTACTTGTTATTACAGTAAACTGCTCAGAGTCCCTCTTTGGGGGGAGATGGGCGGTAGTATAAATTTGAGAAATAAACTTCTGTATTAACCCCCAAAGCTTGAACAAACTGCATCTTGGGCTAGTCTGGATCCCCAGTAAGAAGCTGGTACTAGTTAGCCTCTTCCTGACATCTTCCTGCGTGTGCCGAAGAAGTAAGTCAACACAAATTAGAATGCTTGAATTTTTACACAGGCTCAGCACAACAAAGCATCCAATTTTAGATTACGCTGCAATCCTAAGGCTACTTATTTGAAACGAAATCTGATACAATACACTTTCAAAAAAACTGTGCTCAGCACTGAGTTATTAATGATTCTAAGCATTCCTCCCTGCTAATAAACAACCCTCCCCATTAGTAAGATTGCTGATATGTAATTATGCACATTCTGAACTACATGTTACCTTTAAAAACCTTAACTCAATTATAGTGTGTAGGTAAATGGGTGGTTCCAGAATTACAGCATACTTATTGTACAATAGTTTGCCAATATATATGAACAACAGAGATATAATTGTAGGCTTACTTGCCTTTGTGATCAATAAAAACATAACCATCAAAGCGATCCCTGAACAGAACTATGTCTTCTTGGTTTTTAAAGTTGATGTATGCTCTGGAAAACATGTGAGGATACAAACTGCAGAAGGACAAAAAATGGCAATGTTTAAGAAAACGTTGCTGAGTGGTGATTATAAATATACACAACACGGAAGGGTGTAAAAACTGAAAGACAGACATGACATGCCACTGTTTCATGCAACACAATCAACCTCCGTTTTACCTAGAGTCATTTGAAAAGAATTCAAAATAGTCATGCTCTGGCAGTGGCTGGAGATGTTCTTCAAGTTGTTCCTTGGTCAAGCTGGGAGGAAGGCGTCGAATCACTACCTTAAAGAAAAATGTTCCATCCTTTACAACAGGTGAAATCAAAGCATTTTATTTTGGATCAAACCATTTGCCTGCCCCCTTCCAAATATGGGCAAGATCTGTGAAATGCACACTTGGCATGCAAAAGGTTCCAGAAATGACTGCTGCTTTGATATCCAAATTTCATCTACGAGACATTTTATTAAATGTATTCAACTTGCTCCAAATTTGGAAATATTTAGTTCAGGTCAACCAGGAACTAAGTACCTGGGTGGGTGCCGCAAATACGTTCTCAAGAAACTGTCAAACAAGGCTCCCCAAAGTGATTAACATTGACCCCCAAGGGTCGATGGGATTATCCATTATTGTCATCATCATCATTATTATTCATAGTAAGGTAAAGGTAAAGGTAAAGGTTTCCCTTGACGTAAAGTCCAGTCGTGTCCGACTCTAGGGGGCGGTGCTCATCTCCGTTTCAAAGGCTTGGAGCCGGCGTTGTCATAGACACTTCCGGGTCATGTGGCCAGCATGACTCGCGGAACGCCGTTACCTTCCCGCCGAAGCGGTACCAATTAATCTACTCACATTTGCATGTTTTCGAACTGCTTGGTGTGCAGGAGCTGGGACGAGCAACGGGAGCTCACCCCGCCGCGCGGTTTCGAACCGCCGACCTTCCGATCGACAGCTCAGCGGTTTAACCCGCAGCGCCACCGCGTCCCTATTATTCATAGTACTATTAGCTAAAGTAGTATTTATTACATTATCTTCACACAATAAAAGCTTGGGGGGTCAATGAACAGTCTGAAACTTCATGAAGGGGTCAATGATCTGAAGAGTTTGGGGACCTCTGCTGTGGACCAAGGGTCATCTGTGGGAGGCAGCAGGCTGGTTGAGAAACCCCCCACGTGGGGGGTGCCCAGGAAAGGAAAGGGGCTGTAATTAGGCAGGAGGCATAAAATAAGAGCTACAGCTCCAGACCCAAGGACCTAACCTGCAGAAAGCTGCCCGTCCTGCCAACCACAGGCCATGGTTTGTTTGCAAAACGTGCGAATATGATATCCCAATAGAGGAGAATATCTGTAGCTCAGGGCTGAACTGTGGAGTCCTTGGTGCTCTCTGGGCTTGGTGGTTTGCATGCAGACGTTTCATTACCTGACTAGACAACATCATCAGTGCGTCAGTGCAGTGCTGATGTTCCCTAGTCGGGTAACGGCACGTCTGCTAGCCCAGGGTTCCTCAACCTTGGCAACTCTAAGCTGTGCGGACTTCAACTCCCAGCAAAGCTGGCTGGGGAATTCTGGGAGTTGAAGTCCGCGCAGCTTAGAGTTGCCGAGGTTGAGGAACCCTGGGCTAGCCAACCACCAAGCCCAGAGAGCGCCAAGGACTCCAAAGTTATGACAGCTAAAAAGGGGTGCACGTTAAACCAGCCCCATAAAGGGTTATACCATTTCAGGCAAGGGGGTGGTGGGTCCCTGACCTACCAAAAGTAGAACAACAACAACAGTAACAGTAGTAGTATAGTAGCCTCGACGTGCCAGCCTGCCAAGGCGATAACATTTTTCGAAAATCTCCCACTCCATTCAGCGGCACCAGCGAGCTGGGGGTGATGGGAATTGTAGTTCTGCCCCTCCCGCGGGCCACTCCGCCCGAGTCCTCTCCGCGGGCGCACCTTACTGAGCGTCTCTTTCTTGTCTTTGGGCCTCTCGAGCCGGTCAGGCTCGCCGCCCGCCTTGGCGTCCGCTCCGGCCATCGCTGCTCCGAGCCCGGTGGGAGTGAGGGGCCCACCCCGCTTCTCCTTCGGCCTGGCGTTCTCCTTGTCCTCCTTCATGGTAGGCGCCGCGGGGGGCAGCACGTGGGCCTTCCTGTCTCTGCCGCCGTGGCGTCGGCCTGCTCCTCTCGCGGGAAGAGCGGAGGGGAAGCCGAGCGAGGCCGCGACGCCACAGCGCAGTCCTCGCTACCCGGAAGGCGGCGCGACTCCGCCAGGCCGCGCGTTGCCACGGCGACCAGCGAGGCCGGCAGGGACTCCACCTCCCAGCATGCACTAGGGGAAGCCCTTCCCTTTAAAAAAAAATTCCCCGGCCTACCCCGGCCGTGTGTAATTGTCCATCCCGTATGGAAACCCAGCCAAAAGAATAAAGCAGGAAACGTAAAAACGCTTCGCCTTTCCCTTTAAAAAAGCACCCCCTCCACCGCTTCTGTGTTGCTACAGCAACGGCGGCCGGAAGTTGTTGGGCGCGCGGTGCATTCTGGGGCCGAGGACGGGAAGGTCAGAGCGCCCGGCAGGAGCGCCGTGGTGCATGCGCGGTGTGCTGCTGGCGTCTGCGGGAGAAGTCCGGCAGCGGTGCGTCGGGATGTGGTATGAAATTCTGCCCTCGGCGGCTCTTATGTACGTGGGGTTGATCATCCCCGGAATTGCCACTATCTACATCCACCGATACACAAACAACGGCAAGGTGAGGGCTGCAGGCTGTGGATGCGATGCCGGCGGGTGGGACTACAACTCCCATCCCCCTGGAGTACAACTCCCATCCTTCTGTACTGGCCTAGGGGGTTGATGTATATTTTACATAACGGCAGGGATCCTCAGCCTCGTCGGGGGAAGGACCCTTTGCTAATGTTTTCATTGAAAATGCAGCTGTCCCCCCCCCCCGAAAAACAGGGAAAATGCTGTTTCGAAGCAAGAAAAGGCAAAGAACAGAAATGCGGGAGGACGAGGAGGAAGGAAAAGACCTTGTAGGGTGAAGCCCCGAGAGAGATTTTAAAGACGGAGAGGCAAATATTATGATCTGGAGAACAACAGAGGAGAGGGGGACACATCCCCCTCCGAGCCCTGTGCTCCCCTTAAAATCCTAATCCTTGGCTGGAAATTACTTTACTTAGCCCAGCAGTTCTCCAGCATACTGGTCTCAGGATCCCTTTACTTTCTTAAAAAGGATTGAGGACCCCAAAGAGTTGGGGTTATATCTATCAATATTCTATTTGTTTATTTACTCAGTTTCTAGAGCTGCCCATCACACTTTTAGGTGACTAGGTGGCCTAAGAACCACAAAATACGCCAAATAAAATAAAAATCTATCGTCTGTACAACCAGGAGACGGGCTCTAACCCACACCCAGGGCCCCAGGCTTGGGCACAAAACCACGCTTTAAAGGCCTTATGAAAGGCCAACAGGGACAGGGCTAATCTAATCTCAGGGGGAATGATGTTCCAAGGGGCGGGTGCATTAAATGTATTAGAAATTAAAATGGAGACATTTTAAAACATCTATTTGATGTGCTCCCCAGATCACACTTAGGATACTCAAATTGCAGCGTTAGGCTTTGCTGGTAGCTTAGGCAGAGCAGTGTGTTTCTGATCCTGGGAATGCTAGAGGTGAACCTATGTGGCATTTATTCGGTGTCCCCTTTTCACAGCCATTTTGCCTGATATCTGGACTCTTACCTTTTTTAAATCTTTTTTCCTCTCTTCTCTCCCACCCTTGCTGCTATCCACATGGCTTCTGCCTTATTTCTGTATGCTTAGAATAAAAGAGTGATACAAGATATAAAAGACTGGCAAGCACTGCAAAGAGAGAAACGTGTCTGTAGCACTGGATTGAAGGTTAGTTTGAAGGAAACTTCTCTGGATGAAGCAAAGTCATGGTATCATCTTTGTAAAAATGGATAAATGCTGGAGGGGTTCATATCTGCCCCCCCCCCTGCCCCTTTTGGTGCCTTCCAGTCAGTGTTGACTCCTGGCAACTGCCTGGACAAGTCCCTGCGGTTTTTTGGCAAGATTTCAGAAGTGGTTTGCTATTGCCTCTTTCTGGGGGCTGAGAGAGAGGAACTGGCCCAAAGTCACCCAGCTGGCTTTGTCCCTAAGGCAGGACTAGAACTCACGGTCTCCCAGTTTCTAGCCTGGTGCCTTAACCACTACGCCAAACTGGTTCTGCCCTTACCTGCTAAATAAATCCTGGCTAGCTTCTATTTTTGATTTGACTGATTTCAAGAATTTCTATTCCACACTTCAGTGAAAAATGTTCTTGGTGTGCTTATACTTAATTATAAAAGAGACAGCATTCCTGTTCTCAGGCACACAATCACAATACAAAAGACACAACAGAAAAGGAAAAAAGGTTAAAATAGGAAGAACCATACTCAGGTGTCAATGTATGATGTTATAAAGACCTTAGGCCTCTCTTGGTTAATCCTGGGAGTTGGTAGCCCTTCACTTCTGCTCATATTAACAGAGAAGAATCCACTGCAGATTTTATTTTTGGAAATAAAAAGGAACTGCATTGTGGGGGAAGGGAGAAGAGCAGTTAAAATGTATTTCTGAATCTTTTTCGCAAACTGTTCTGCTGTTTGAAGGAGTGTCTCATTAAGAGATGAGGAAAATATTTTTTCTGCCCGGTTATTCATTCTATTTTTCTTGTAGTTGTGCTTCTCTTTCTTGGGTACAGCCTCATCATATAAGTTATTAATTGTGTGGATTACACTTCTGTTCCTTATGAGGCTATTCAGGTCTCTTTCTATGCCTATTTCAGTATATTTCAAATACAGTAGTTATTACTACTTTCATTGCATCTTTTTGGTGTTTCCTGATTGTAATTCCTTCAGGCTTCTGGAGCCCAAATACTGAATATCGAATATTCTTAATATATTGTGTGTCTACCTATACCTCCAGAGTCAAATGGCCAGTTTTCTAAACAAGTTTGACAGTGTTCTCATGAACCAGGTCAGGTTTGTCCAAAGTAATAGCTGGGAACAGGTGGATTTCCTGAGATATCTTAGACTAGAGCTGGCCTTTGTGATGGTTGCCTATTCTAAAAACACTCTAAGACTCACAAGCAGGAGCTTAATAATATCTGGTTTATTTAAGAATAGTATGCAAGTACAAAGAAAGCTGAGAATGATGAAAG
Source organism: Candoia aspera (assembly GCF_035149785.1). Taxonomy (NCBI): domain Eukaryota; kingdom Metazoa; phylum Chordata; class Lepidosauria; order Squamata; family Candoiidae; genus Candoia; species Candoia aspera. The sequence goes on from NC_086164.1 coordinate 6,000,521, forward strand.
CGCGCCAAAATCAAACTAAAAAACCCCAATGCAAGTGAAGTCCCACCCCCCGTACAATCGTCTCAATTCACAATCCCAGGTGCTCCTAACGAGCTCTGCTGATCAGCGGGAAAAGACCTTGAACAGGGAAGATAACCCAAACACATTCCATCTAAATGAACACAGATAGAGAACTTGGTACAAGGTCCCTCAGCAGCTCCCTCCCAACCAGAAACGCGCATCAGCGCCTTGGCATGTGAAACGTTACGATGTACAATGCACATTGAAACGGTAAACATGACATACTGCCCCCCTAAAAGAAAAAAATCCTAAGCAGAAGGCTTCAAAGGGTAAGCTAAGTGGAAACGGTTAACTAAATCAGGAGCATTAACGTGCCGAGCAGGCACCCACTCAGGGTGTTTCCAGCAGATCAGGTACTGGAGGGTGCCTTGAAGCTTGCGAGAATCAATGACCTCCTTGACTTCAAAGTGTTGTTGCCCGTCAATCATGATCGGAGCAGGAGGAGGAGGTTGGGGTGCCAGTGGGAAGATTGGTGGACAGGCTTGAGCAGGCTGCAATGGAAAACAGGGTGCAAGCGTTTCAAATTGTGAGGCAGATCCAACTTAACAGTAACCGGATTAACAAGACCAACAATAGGGAAAGGACCAATGGATTTGGGAGCAAGTTTCTTTGAGGGTTGTGGGGACTTTATGAACTTGGTAGAAAGGTAAACCTGATCCCCAATTTTGAAATCGTGCTGCACAGAACGGTGTTTATCGGCTTGGAACTTGTAAGCATCCTGGGCATCAGCCAAAGCCTGCTTAATCACCGGCCATGAATGAGCCAGCTGAACAGCCCAGTCAGAGGCAGAACAAGATTGGGGAGGAGTTTGTGGTAGCTCAGGGATGGGAACAAAGTCGTGCCCAGAAACCACACGAAAAGGGGTCTGCCCAGTGCTCTGATGGACAGCATTGTTGTAAGCCACTTAGGTCAACGATAAAATCCATAGAAATCTCCTCCCAGGGATGGGATGGGCTGGCCACTGGCTGCAGGAGTCCCTGTAGTTTACCCCCTTTGCGCTTTGACATGGCACAAGTAGGACAGGAGGCAACGTAGTCTTTAACGTCCCACCTTAAGGTTGGCCACCAAAATTGGCGAAGAACCAAATGCAAGGTTTTGACAAAACCAAAGTGTCGAGCAAGTTTGTCATCGTGGGAACGCTGCAACACCTCAGCCCTCAAAGTTTCGGGTACATAAAGGCGGTGTTGCACCCATGCCAGACCGTTTTCAAAAGAAACAGTGTCTTTATTAGCTAGCAACCAAGTGTCAGATTTCAGCGCCTGGAGAAAGTCCTTCTGTAACTGACAAGGAATTTGCATTTTTCGCTTCCCAGACGGGGCTGGGGGCGGGGTTGCCTGTGCACGGGGCTGGCTCCGAGTAACGGCAACCAAGCCTAGTTGTGGTTCAGTGAGAACAGTGCCAACTATATCTGTCACGTGGTCAGAGTCCTGAGGCAAATGTGACAAAGCATTGGCTAGAAAGTTTTTCTTTCCCGGAATAAAGTTTAATTGGAAGTTAAAGCGACTGAAAAATTGAGCCCAGTGAATTTGTTTAGGACTGAGACGCCGGGGGGTGCGGAGGGCTTCCAAATTCCTGTGATCAGTCCAAACCTCGAAAGGGCATTTAGCACCTTCCAGAAGGTGGCGCCATGCTTCCAGAGCGGCTTTTACAGCAAAAGCCTCCTTTTCCCAAACATGCCCCCAGCGTTCAGTTTCAGAAAATTTTCTGGACAGATAAGTGCAGGGTTTTAGGTGATTTTCAGAATCCCTTTGTAATAATATAGCCCCAACTTGGACCACGAAGGGGCGTTCCACTGTGTTTAACTTCCCCGCAGGAGAGTGCGCTCGGTACCTCTGGCAGGCGCAGAAACACCCAGGCATTGCTCTGCTTCCCTGGCCGGCGAAAGAGCTCTGGGCCAAGCACCCTCTCCTCTGCCACAGATATTTGCTATGAGCTTGGTACAAGGTCCCACAGCAGCTCCTTCCCAACCAGAAACGCGCGTCAGTGCCTTGGCATGTGAAACGTTACGATGTACAATGCACATTGAAACGGTAAACATGACAGCCTTCCTGAGACATGAAGTTATGTCACTAAAAACCTAGTCCTCTGCACACTGTATTTAATGCAGCAATCAATGCATCACACTCTCAGTCACTTACAAAAAATGTGTGGCAAACAATTCAGTGTTTTTTTTAAAAATTATTCAGTAGACCCAGAATTCAGTTATGACTTCTCTCAAAGGAGTTGTTTAGTCCTAGACTCGCAAATATCAGCTAGGCCAATGGTAGGCTCTATTTTTTTGTAGTTATAAAGGGGCTTGTAAATCTAAAAGTTTCCTGGAGGATAAAAGTGTGACAGTTTGCTATAATTCAGGAATCAATTTTCTGGATAGGGTTATGGAGTTGGATAACTCAGTCAATTAAACTTGAGAGCATCATCTAGTTTGATTGTGACATGGACACTTCTAATTTTTTTTCCTCCTCTCCTTTATTTTTCAGGGTTTGGAGAACATTGACTGAAGCCATGGGGTGAATATTCTTATTTCATGAATAAAACAAAATCTAAAGCAAGTGTGCTGTGAAAGTGTTACAAACTTGTGAGCAGGAAAACAGGATTCTAAAGCAAAGCTACTACCATGGCAATAAAAATACAGACAACGTAATACAACTGCTTTTGTTATGACTTATTAAAAACAATTATATAAGCAAAATCAGTAGCAAGCAGGTGAGAACTATAGCAGCAGAGAATTCTGTTCCACTTGCTTCCACGCCACACGTAGCTTGCGGATCTGCAACATTGGAAAGAAAGTTAATCTTGCAGGAACGCATGGGGCTGGCATGCAGAAGTGGCCCTTGGTTTCACGCAAGGAATACGGGCATTACTCACTTCTCCAGATCACTTTGGATTTGACGTGGGTCCAGTAGATGTTATGCGACTGGGCAACTGTTGCTCTGGTTTAGCAGGAAGAGAAATTACTATATTACAGTTTCTGAGGACATGCAAGTAAGGTTGAGTTCTCCCACTGTGTTAATCCCTTGGTGTTACAATATCCAGCTAGAGATTACAGCAGTTCCAGTCTAACACAACTGGAGGGTATCCGGTTAGCAGAGGCTGGAATTAATTTTCAAGGGAATTGAAATCACCAATAATTTTCCACAGTATTTTTAAAGCACCTCCCCTACTTCCTTGAAAAATTAATTGGAAAGAATGCACATTGGGAGAGGATTTTATATGAATTATAGCTTCTTTGCTCACCTAAAGTGATCTTTGTTCCCATGAAATATCACAAAAGCATTTGAAGAAAAGCAGCAGTAGTTTAAAGTACATATAATACTTACACAAAAACAACTACAAGGGGACAGTGTGAGGGAGGTGGAAGCCATGAGTAGATCTGACTCATTTTTAAGTTGGTGGTGGAGTGAGTGATGGCACCTCGTGGGTTTCCAGAGCACTGCAAAAAAAAAAAAAATGCACCAAAGCTGCTTCAAGTTATGCTGTTTAAAACAGGATTAGTGATTAACAGATTTCTACAACACCCTTGCCATTTGCCATTTTTCACCATCAGTTTTGTCACTTTGTACAGTACACCAAAGTGCAATAAATGCATTGTGTGCATAGTCTTTAAAACTCCCTAGTGATTACTTTATCTAGCACGTTCTGCTTCAATGTGGCTTACTGAATATTCCACAACCCAGTGAAGTGGAAGCTGTGGTTTACTTACCATAGGATTGGGATCTTACGATAACATGCTGACCCCAAGCTAAACAAGCAACGTGGGGGCTTAGCATAACATGAGAACCTGACGTGTGATCTGTATAATTCGTGCTTCAAATTTTGAGGTGTGGGTTGGTGTGGATAATGAGCAGATGAGTTCAGACAGACCTGAGGATGCTGTCTCACTAGTGCTTACCTGTAAGAATTTCGTATCATTCGGGGGAGTTTGCCAAAACCCCAGGACAGCAGTGGAGCTAAATGAACGTGCCTCCAGCAACAGACCTCGATATGCAGCACCAAGGATCTGAACTGGAGAGAAAAAAACTGCTTTTGCTAAATCCTTTACAGTTTCTTTTCTGCTACTGTAAACAAGCAAACATGGTTTTGTTTTCCAAGCATTAAAAAAAAATTCTGGGTTTATGCATTGCACTAATAATTAATTGCTTAACCATGGGTTAACAAATAAACCAAAATTGACTGGGTTCACCCATTTTGCTAAGCATTTAGCTATTGAACTCAAACTGGTTGGGTTCACACAACCATGATTTGGATTATTGGATGCATGATGTGAGCACAACTGCTGACTTCAGGGATACATACATTAGTTTTCTTGGCAACAACGTGGAAGTATATTGTTCTTACCTTTCTCCAGGAAGTTTTTCCAATTCTTATTGTCTCCAACCCTGAGATTTCTTGATAACCTCCCATCTAAGTAATAACTAAATCTGGTTCTGCTTAGTGTTTTTTGAGATTAGCCAAAATTCTGCTGGTGCTGCTCTTGCTAAGCCAAAAACCCAGTGAAGCAATGATTGGTGCTGAGAAAACAGAAGGACCTGTTAGTTATATTTTAAAAAGGGAGAGGGAAGAGGAAGCGTTGGGGCCCAACAGCTTTAACAGTATCTTCCTTTCAATCGAAATAAACAAAAACTTACCATTAACCAGCTGCCCGTTTTGGAAAGAAGGTGTACTAACCAAAACTTCATAGGGACTAGGAACAGGTTGGGGCTGCACCCCAGTATGAAGAGGCAACATATTCTCACAGGCAGATGCAGGAGCTCCAGTTGGAAAGGCGTGATTCAAACACAGTATGGTCCAGAAGGCGGTAACACCACCAAAAAGGAAGTGATTCCAACAAGCCATATGTGGAAGAAAGAGGAGTTACTTGCTTATCCTCCGTCTTCAGAAGCAAGTATGAATTCCCCCAGCTCAGAAGACAAAGCTTTAAAAAGAAAAGCTGAGCTTTGGGTGAGTCATTACTCCAGAACAGATTCATTTTCTACCCATAAAGGATGGGAAACTCACATGTCCTTTTTGCTGAGAACATCTCTGGGTTTCTATGTGGAACTAAGCAAAGGGCTGGAGCAATGCTAGAAATGGGTTAACGGTAGACAGCTAGTTGTCACAGAGTTTCTGGAAGACCAAAGAGGGTGGATGTATCATGCAGTTATGCCTAGTTTATCCCTTGAGCTGTTGGAAGTTGTCCATTCCTGGCTTTGTCTATTGTCTGATTGCAGGCAATTGTTTATTCTAAAAATACTGTAGCGTAACATGGCTAATGTAGTATGGGAACTCAATCTACATTTCTGTGACTTCACCTTGCAGTTGTAGCTCTGATACCTCACCAGGTCGCTATTACATCCAACTGATTTCTTTGAACTAGAGTTTCAGGTCTTTTAAAATGCTTTTTCTCTCTCAACTGCATCCCAAATTTGCTGGTCATTGACCAAATAAATATTATTGACTGCATCCCAAATTGCTTTCAAGCCAGGACAATGTCATGAGTTTGAGAAACACAATCTGAAAATCATACGATTGTTGGCATGACTTGAAAAAACTTTTTGGCAAGAATGATCACTACTTATTAACGAGACGTATGTTCTTCTAGGGACCAATTTAGATGCTATCAAGGCATCTAGAATGGTGAACCTTCTTGTGGATGGAGAGATAGAATAATTATTATAACAATATTAAAATGGTAAGTGCAATCCTGATTTTCAGCAGTGGATTGCTGAGATGGTTGTCAACATTTAAAGCATACTTTTTTTTAAACTAAATTCACAGCACTTGGACAACCATGTTTTATCTTGAAAAAGCTAAGCAAGGCCAGGGTTGATTAATACTTGGGTCAGAGACAGACAGAACAGATTGAGAAGTAATAATATTCTAAAAAAAAGCAGCGGCAAATTTTCCATGAAAAACTACATGCATATTTCCCTCTAATTACTGGAAGCCAAAAGTGGACTTCAGGAAGTTTTTATCTTAAAATAAAAGGGGGTATGGGAGGAAAAGGACTTTCAACAATTTGGGTAAAAAGAATTTCAGTTGTTTTCTCCATGAAAAAAAAAAGACAATCCTCTTCCCCACATTATTATTTTCAAATTTCAATTTAATATTATACATGGTATTTATGGTCATTCATTCATTCAGCAAGACTTTGAAGAAGCGGGATAGAAAGTGTACTGACACTTCCAGTGTTGGAGAAGAATTCTGAGAATACCATGGAGAGCCAAAAAAAACAAACAAATGGATCTTTGAACAAATCAATCCACAGTTCTCATCTGAAACAGAAATGACCAGGGACAAATTAGCATATTTTGGACACATTATGAGAAGACCCAACTCTCTGGAAAATGCATTAGGCATTTTCCTAATGCTGGGAAAAGTGGAAGGAAAATGAAGAAGAGGATGATGAGCATCAAGGTGGACAGATTCAGTTACAGAGGTGATGGGTGCCGGGCCAGGTTGGGGACAGATCATCCTGGAGAATATCTATACGGTCACTAAGGGTTGACGTTGACTTGATGGCACACAATCCATAATTCAGCTTGTATTTTATATTTGTTAGCAGTAGCACAAGACTGGAAGATAAATTTGGAGTTGTATTGTTTTGGGCTACAACGTTTATGTTTTTGCTATTTTTATTTCACTTATCTGTTTAATTAAAAAATTAAAAATGGCCACTATAGCTTAGTGTGATGTGTGAATTTACTCACTATATTAATAGGAGATATAGGTGAATACTAAACTAAGAAGAAGAAAAAAATCACTGGCAGGATAACTAGCCAAGGAATGTAGAGAAATACAGCGTTTCAGCTGTGGAATTCTAGGCGATACGGACTTTGACAAAATTGCAGAAATGTTGATAGTCACACTGTTCAAAGTCCCTGCTTTCTGGGTTGTCTCACAAAGACAATATGCTTGTTGTTGGGGAAGACTAAACTATCCTTTTTTTGCATGAATCAAGAGGAAAGGAAGAAAGAATCTCTTTTTTCCAAAGTCAGCCCAGAAAGCCAATCATTACAAAACAGATTTAAGCTTGGAAATTGATTAAATCTGAAAGTTGGATTTCCTGTCAGAAGAGTCAGGAAAAAAAGAAAGAAAGAAAGAAAGAAAAGGGTGGTGGTGGTAAATCAGTATTTTATGTTTTAAGCATTTTTACAGCAGTCCTACTCAATGTGACTCAAGGCAGGGTACAACAAAATCAGCAAACAATACAAAGAAAACAGCACATGCTAATAAAATATGGAAGGCCCTACATTTAAACAGTGACCAGAGAATGATCTGCAGAAGAAGTGGAAGTCATTGCATTTTCCACATTCCTGGTAAGATCTTATTTCCTTTTTTCTGAGTTAAAACAAGATGTGTCCTTTCATACAGAAGAGAACTTGAGAATCTGATGACTTCCACATTTATTGGATTATACATTTCTATCATCGTCAGCCCATCCAGCAAAATCTTCAGTTTATCTTTTATTTTGTCCTAAGACTTGTCCTCCACTTTCCTTCCCCTCTGAGGAGACACAATATAGAGCAGATCAGCATGATGCAAATCTAGCAAAGACGCATAACCATTGGTCAGTATCCATGCTGATACTTGCATGTCTGAAAGCACAATTCTCCCCTGTCTCCTTTACAGCTTGAGAAACTGGGGAGGGTCCCTTCTGAGCCTCTTGTCCCATCCACCATCCAGCTGCAGGCTCTGCTGTCTCTTATCTGACCCTTCCCTCAGCAGCATCTCTTGGCCCAGACTCCCACATACCATTACACCTTGCCAGCTGAGAAGCGTGTACCTCTGAGGCCTTATGCTTTCCTAATTAACCAAGTTAGATACAACTCTCTTGCAGGGCTCTTAATACAGGTCTGCAGCAGGATTTATTTCAGGCCAAGAGAAAAGAGGCTTGTGGCTGGAGGAGATCATTTATTTGCTGTGCTTGACTAGATAGATTACATAAACCATTTGTGGTGCAAGTGGATGCCTCTGATTTCTCCATTGGCGCACTTCTGCTACAAGCAGACGAGTCGGGCTGTTTGAAGCCTTGTGCTTATCTCTCCCGTAAATTCTCTGCAGCTGAAAGGTGATGGCATGTTTGGGAGAAAGAGGCTTTTGCTGTCAAGGCGGCTTTAGACACTTGGCACCACTTGTTGGAGGGGGCTACCCACCCTTTCGAGGTTTGGACTGATCACAAGAACCTCGAAGCACTCAGTGCACCTCGTAGGCTCAACCCAAAGCAAATCAGATGGGCTCAATTCTTCAGCCATTTTGATTTTAAGTTGAAATTTATTCCAGGAAGGAAAAACTTTCTGGCTGATGCACTTTCCCTCAGACCCCAAGATTCCAGCACTGTACCTGATGTAGTAGGTACACTGTGGACGGACCCACAATTGAGTCTGGCAGCGGTGACCCGCAGCCAGACTTGCGTGCAACAGCCAGACGCTTCAATTTCACCCCGTCTGGGACGTTTGCCAGTTCCCTCAGACTTGCAACAACAGTTTCTTTCCCAATTGAAATCTGACACTTGGTTGCCAGCAAATTTACACACTGTTACTTTTGACCGTGATTTTGCCTGGAAAAACGATCGTCTCTATGTCCCTGAGACTTTGTGCAAAGACATTTTACTCCGTTGCCATGATGACAAACTGGCGGGACATTTTGGGTTTGTGAAAACACTCCACTTGGTTAGACGCCAATTCTGGTGGCCAACACTAAGGGAGATGTTAAGGAATATATTGCTTCCTGCCCTGTCTGTGCTGGCTCAAAACGGAAGGTTGGGAAGCCACAGGGGTTGCTCCAACCAGTGGCCAGTCCTTCTCACCCTTGGGAGGAGATCTCTATGGATTTTATCGTTGATTTACCTCCAAGCCAGAGGAAAACTGTGATTTGGGTTGTGAAGGACTTTTTCTCAAAACAAGACCATTTCATTCCGTGCGCTTCCATTCCCTCAGCCCAGCAGCTCGCCCGCCTCTTCTTTGTACACGTGTACAGGCTCCACGGGAGCCCCTCCCATTTGGTGACTGACTGAGGCATACAATTTACCTCCCAGTTTTGGCGGGCTTTTATGAAATTGGTGGGTACCAAACAAGCGCTCTCCACTGCGTCGCATCCGGAGACTGACGGATCTACAGAGGCGCTTAATTCCACACTGGAGCAATATCTGTGTGCTTTCGTTAACTATCAACAAGGCAATTGGGTCAATCTCCTGCCCTTTGCTGAAGTCGCCTACAATGCTGTGCATCAGAGCACTGGTCAGGTGCCATTTCGCATTGTCTTTGGTCGGGATTTTGTGCCCATTCCAGAGCTGCCGCGACTGACGTCTCCTCCTTCTTCCCCTGCAGACTGGGCAGCACATCTGGGGGATTCCTGGCCTAAGATCAAACAGGCTCTTGCCGATGCCCAAGCTGCCTACAAATGCCATGCTGACACCAAACGGGCACCTCAGCCACCCTTCAAAGTTGGGGATAAAGTTTACCTCTCCACAAAGTTTATTAAATCACCCCAACCATCTAAGAAGTTGGCACCAAAATTCGTGGGTCCCTTTCCTATTGTGGCTCAAATTAATCCTGTTACTTTTAAATTAGATTTGCCTCATAATCTTAAACGTTTGCATCCCGTTTTTCATTGCAGCCTGCTCAAGCCTTTCCACCAATCCGATCGCTGGCACCCACAACCCTCACCACCTGCTCCCATTATGATTGATGGGCAGCAACACTTCAAGGTCCAGGAGATTCTTGATTCTCGACGCCTTCGTTCTACTTTGCAATACCTGGTCCATTGGAAACATTTCCCTCATCCAGAATGGGTTGCTGCCCGCGATGTTCTCTCCCCTGTTTTAGTTGCCCATTTTCATGCTGCCTATCCTGCTAAACCTGCTCCTTAATTTGGTGTTTTTAAGGGGGGTGGTATGTCATGTTCATCGTTCCAATGTTCTGAATACATCATAACGTTTCGCATGTCACTTTCCTGATCCGTGTTTGCTGGGTGGAGATTTCCAGCCGTGCCAGGCTGTAATCTCCTTGCTGTAACTGTGGAATGTATGTTTGGGTTATGGAATGTGTTCAAGGTTACTTTCTCAGGCCGATGTGGGCAACGGTTGCTAGCACCTGGGAGGGGGTGGTTGCTAAGCGGGAGCGAGGGCGGAACCGGGTTTGAAGCGAGGGTTTTTAGTTTGTATTTGGCACGCTTTTGCTCATTCTCAGCTTTCTTTGTATCTGCATACTATTCTTTCAATAAATCAGTTATCCTTAAGCACCTGCTTGTGAGACTGAATCTGTCAGAATAGGCAACCATTACAATAGAATACATCCCACAGAAAGAGATTGGAAGAGCAGAATTCGAGCAGCAATCATGCAGAGACACAGGGGGCATTCTCCTCAGTGTCTGAACGCTTAGAATGAATAAACTGCTACTGTACTATTTACCTTGGGTGACTATATGGAAGCAGCCACATGCATTTTGCAGCTGGACTAGAAGCAACTGAAAGTATCCCAACAGTTTCCCTTTTCCAAATGTCTCCTGATTGTGACAGAGGGTTGAGAAGCCCCAAGGAGGCGGCTGTTCAGTCCTGTGAAAACACAACCCGCTTGGTGACATTCATCTCTTACCTTCACGCTGTCTACATGCCTGATATGCCCCAAACAGCTCCTGCTTGTTTAGCACTTTTCCTTTAAGCCTGATGGAATGCCTGAACATCAATGCCACAGAATTATTGGCTGGACATTGGTTGCCTAAGTGATAGTTGTGACCAAACACTTTGCAAGTCTGCAGCTAGCGGCTCGATCAACTTGGGAACTTGCATCCTAGAGAAAAGAAAGGCGGTCTTGGCACAAGAGCAAAACAACTGGCAGGTGTTTCACAGCAAGTAGCCAGATTTAAAGCCTCTTGGGTGGGTGACAGATTAGTCTGATGTTCCTGAGTTACTTCTTACAAACAGCTGCTTGTCTTTCATTGTGGTGGACCGAACAGGAAACAGGGAGCTAAAAGAACACAACATTCATGTGCTGCATTTTCTTTGCGTGCATGACTATTTCTCAAAGACAACACAGAGCTTGCCAAGCATGTATTGCAAGATGCAAGGTGGGAATAAACAAGGATGGGTTTGCAGCACTCCCATCATGCAGGAAGCGTGGCAGAGTAATAAAGGGCATGGTTTGCATGCCAAAGGTTCTATGCTCAGGCCTTGGCATTTTCTAGCTAGAGTAGGAAAAGGTCCTGCTGGAAACAATGGGCAGCTATGGGAGACTGCCCTTGTGACCTGCAGGAGCCATTGGCCCTTCCCCTAATCAGGAAGAATTAGACAAATGCAGATGTCGCAGATTCGAGGCCTAGCAGCAGCCGAGTTAGCTTTCCACAGCAAAAAGGTCGGAAGATCCACTGTTACCTTACAAACTAACAGATGTATCATCACCTAAGCTTTCATTAAGCCCAGATCGCCTCCTGTGATGTACATTAGAGTGGAATCAGGCACACGGAGCTGAATCAGGCACACGGGTCAAGAGTTGGCCTACAGCCCAGACACTGCCTTTCCCCAGGCTGTTTCTTCAGGTTCTGTCCAATTTTTTTCCCCATCTCCTACAAGCTGAAGACATAAAGGACCATGGACTTGGAAGGCAAACATTTGGAAATTACAGACAAGGATGAAGATGAGGAGGATATGGAAATCATCAAGGAGAAAGCGGCCTTGATCACTGATAAGATCCTGAAAGAGGCCATGACCAAAGTTAGAGCCCTGAGAAAGAAAGAGGCAGGTACTTCAATGTGGTTTTGAAGCTGTAGAGGCACTGGTATCTAACTTCCACTGGGCGCTAATTCGTACCCTTTACATCAGCTGCAGGTGTCAAATACAAAGTGCCAAATATTACCTGGATGATGTGCAAAGATTTTACCATAGGAAAAGGTCTTTTGCAGATTGAGCAATATATGAGAGTAAGTTTCACGTTTGATCTTCACTGGCATCTTGGGCGCAAGGCAATGTGGCACGTCTGGGTGTGTAAACTGGGTTTAGACGTGGGAAGTCGGCTGCCCAAAGACCCAAAGCTGGGAGCTGCTGTAACCTGTCCTGTTTAATAAGTCCTGTGCACGTTTTCCTCAGCACTATTGCCTGCTCTGTCCGGTGGATTTATTTCTCTGTAATTGGATTTAAGGTATTTTGCACGAAATAATGTATTTGTTAAAAATAAATCTTTATTTTGGGGGGTTTATAGAAGCAGTTTTCATTTCTATGCACCTACATGCAGTTACCAATCTATTCCAAGGCAATTTCTTGTCAACCCTTTCCCCCTACCCTCCCTTTTTATTTGCTAATTTCTCAGTCATTTAAGTAATGTAACAAATCTTATTTTTGGAGCGGAATGTATTTCCTACTTATATGTATAATTTTTTTTTGAAAGGAAGATTAAACTGTTCAAGCTAGATATCCTATAATTGGGTTAACAGTTTGTCTGTGTTCATGAAATGTATGTAACCTGATGACTGGATTAACCCATTTTCTGGATTTGCACAATAAATTGAAACCAACCAGTCAGGTTGAACCACATAATAAGCCAGTGTTTAAACCAACCGAACTTAGCGTGTTGTGTGAATACAGGTGCCTGGTTTTAAGAGTCCTCATTAAACTTGTTGTACAGTATAAACAGAACCTCAGAATGGTCTTTTATTGCCTCTCCCAAGTCTGAGAACATTTCTAAAAGGTGCTACCAAACTGTAATTCTTAATATGACAAAAACAGAAAAATACATGGGGAGTAATATAAACTGCTTCTGAATTAAACATAACCAAATTTAGTTTAATACCACCATCTTGTGTCTCCTGCCCTACCTAAGCTTTGGAGTATGCCCCCTTCATCATGCCCCAACAAAGATCAGGTAGTCCTCATTAGTGACCACAACTGGGGCCAGCAACGCGGTTGCTAAGTGAAGCACTAAGTGAAGCTGCGACTGGGCTTATGATCTGACTTCAGTTTTCCTTTGCTTTACAGACCTGCGAAGGTCATAAATGTGAGGATTGGTTGTAAGTTATTTTTCCATCACTGTCGTATCTGCAAACAGTTGCTAAATGGGGCAGTCACTAAACGAGGACTACCTGTAAGCTCCAGAATATTAAAACAAAATAAAATATAGCTCACTTTTTTTCAAGTAGGTGCTTGTAATGGGGCCATTCTCTGATTTACAGTATATTAATCCCTGTAGACATGGGAACTTCATGAAAGTTGGCTACACTGGACCAACTATCTCAACAATGAAGAACTCCAGTACAGTACCCAGTACCATTACCGAGTCTGCTGGAGCATCCCAACATGTAGGAAGCCCATCCCACGAGCAACAGCATGTGTCTACTTCATCATTGAAATTTCCAAAATCAAACCATCGGTGAGTACTTTGAGGTCTGCTTGGGACACAATTAAGCCCAACTGCAATGAAGCCATGTCAGGGATACTCTCATTTACAACATCTCCAAAATCCATGATCTGTCGCCTCAATTGTTTTTAAGAATCTGATCACGCGTAGAGAAAGGCAACTACTGGCCCTCTGTATGTGGTAGCATTACAAGCCCCATTAACCACAGTGTCAGCCTTCCCAGGTAGACCAGACAGGAAACACGACCAGATGAGCTAATTCTACTTTATTGTAAGGCTGCATTATCAGAATCTTGCAAGTCTGAAAGTGCAAATCTCCCCTCATCTCCTTTACAGCCTGAGAACCGGGGGGCGGGGGTCCCTTCTGAGCCTCTTTCTCTTTCCAGTTGCAGGATATGCCCTCTCTTATCTGACCGTTCCCTAGGCAGCATCTCTCCCCTGCTCCCATCTCCCAAGGTCATTCCCACATACCATTACACCCAGTCAATATGGCCAGGTCATGGGAACTGAAGTCCGACAATTATCTAAGAGGAAACAACTATGCTTCTTGATGGCCATGTCTTTGCTTAAGAATAAGAAGGAAATTTTAGGCATAACTAATAAACATCAAATAAAAGTAGTCTGGTGGCATCTTGAAGACTTAGCCAGTTATACTGCTGTGAATCGTAACTCCCTTAGCTGCCCATTCTCCCAAAAACTCATTTTGCTAACTGGATAAGACAACTTGGAAGGGACCAGCAAAATGTAAAGTTAGAAGTTGGGAGACATGGAACGTAGATAGAAGAGTTCTAATTCTATGGAATTCCATCTTCGATCCCTGTTAGATGGTTGAATATTATTGTTAGGCTTTAATTCTTGGGAGTACTGCCTATATTTTTTCCTGGAATATCTCTTCATGAGAACTATTAAGCAGGCCACTGTTTGCAAAACTGTAACCATTGTTTTTCTGTTTGATTCAGACATTTCCAATTGAAGTATTCTTTGTGGTGGAAACCAATAAGCTCATTCACAGGTACTTTCACAGCAACGCTCCCCTCAGTCAACTGGTTTACATGGCTGGGTTCCCACATTACACTAAGATCTTGCTAACATGGTTTATTGAATAAGTCATAGAGCCTGGGTTTGCACATCTTGAACCATAATCTGTGTTTGAAAACCAAAAAAGCTAGGTTCACATAGGTAAAATAAAAGCAAACAGTATTAGGGCTCAGTCTTGTTGAATGACTTTGCCTTCTATCTCATTCATTTTTGACTAGTGTTGTCTGCTGACCAAAAAGGCAAGGAACTGACCAGAATTTTTTCAATGTATAAATTGGGCAGTGGGAATTTTTTTTATTGTATGGAGATTAAATCTTCTCTGCTACAGTAATTTGCAGAGGAAACTGCTTTTTAAACAGGCCCAGCTCCAGGAGAAAAGGTGACTAAGCCATTGGTAGCAAGAAAAATCCTTCAAGGTTCATCCCAAAAGCTTCAATCCCATCCACGATTTTCTGGGATTGCTCCTAGAACAGTTTTTCTCAACCTTGGCCACTAAAATGGGTGAACTTCAACTTCCCCAGCTGGCATGAACAAGATTCTCAAACTGCTTGACATTTTTATTAAGTTGGAACCCTGTATAATGTTTTTGTTGTATGCTGAAATACGGCTGTTGATTGCAGAAACAGAAACTTCCAATTAATAAATCGTTATATGCAATTTGAAGGTAGATATCAACAAACCCTCCTCAACCATGCAGAAATAAGGAAAAAGAAGCAGGGAAGATTTGAATAATTTACCTTTGATGGGACGCGGTGGCGCTGCGGGTTAAACCGCTGAGCTGTCGATCGGAAGGTCGGCGGTTCGAAACCGCGTGGCGGGGTGAGCTCCCGTTGCTCGTCCCAGCTCCTGCACACCAAGCAGTTCGAAAACATGCAAATGTGAGTAGATTAATTGGTACCGCTTCGGCGGGAAGGTAACGGCGTTCCGTGAGTCATGCTGGCCACATGACCCGGAAGTGTCCTATGGACAACGCCGGCTCCAAGGCTTTGAAACGGAGATGAGCACCGCCCCCTAGAGTCGGACTCGACTGGACTTTACGTCAAGGGAAACCTTTACCTTACCTTTGACAGATATTGGCTTCTGAAATATTACAAGGTATTTTTTAGCCATGCAAAACAAGTCATGTTTGACAAATCGTTTTAAAAAAATCATTGTATTAGCTAAGTTTTGGGATAAAATGTAAAATGTGAATGTAAAATGCTCTGTTTTCCGTTTACAGGCCAGGAGAATCTCGCTTTAAGGAAATATGGCTGAAAGATGTGATTGAAAATAAGATCTGCATGATGGAGACTGTGGACTTTTAGTTCTTCTAGGATGGTTAGAAATTAAAATCTCCGTGTCCTTTTTTTGGTAATGAAATCCCATGGGTTGCTGTAATCAGACCCTCATTTTGATCTCTCTGTGCAATTCATGTAAATGAAGTGGAAGAAGAAAAATTTTAACCAAACTCTGTACATATCCAGTATCAAGGCCCTTAAATCAGCAGTTTGCTCCAGACGGTGGGGGAGATTACACCAGTCAAATGTCCCTATTTAATGCAATGTTTAAGTCAACTTTTTCCACCGAGAGGTCCTCCTGAGGTGTGGGAATGCAAGTCTCAAAATTTCAACTAATGTGTTCTGGAGATAACAGATTAGGGAAGTCAAGCTGAGATAGGGAGGCTGGTCTACAGAAGCTAGGACCATGATTCTTAAGGTCTTCTTTATGCTGAATTCAAGAATATCAGACTTTGATTCAAGAGCAGCCTGGGGTCCCTATCCCAAATGTATTAAATCTCTAAATAACAATTATTGCCTCATTTGCTGGAATGAATTGGGCTGCATTTGGGGACAGCAAACTGGAGGAGCGTTATCTGAGAATGAATGTCTTCAACTTGAGAGTCATTGTAGTTTAGAGCCTTGGAGTTGAAGTAAGTCTGAAAAAACTCGTGTTTGACTTCGCCTCTTAGTTTATGGAAACTCACAGGTCGGGGCGTGACCTTGGATCAGGCATTCTCTCAGCCTGATCTGTCTCCCAGGGCTACTGTGAGGATAGCAATGGAGAAGATGGGCAATGTATGTAATCTTGAACTCCCCGAAGAAAGGATGGATTTACTAAACAAATAAGAAACTGGCAAACCTCAAATAACAACACACAATCAACTGTACCTAGGAGAACATTTTATTTTAAAAATATAGCTCAGAAGTGGTACACCATTCTGGAACTGTGCAAAAAAGGGAATGCCCAGAATGCATTTAATAAAGCTGTCCTTCATACTGGGGTACTTATGTACTGGGGTGTATTTATATTAGGATTTTTCTTCCTTGTTGTAGAATGTGGCTCCAGATATACTTCTGAAGTTTATGAATGGTGTACTGGGTAGCACTCAAAATTTACAAAAGGGAACAAGGTCACAAACCCCAGTATATGGCAGCTGACACGTGGACTTTGAATTCCAACCCACATACTTTATCAAGGCCAGTGTTTCTCAACCTTAGCAATTTTTAAGATGTCTGGACTTCAACTCCCAGAATTCCCTGGCCAACATGGCTGGCTAGGGAATTCTGGGAGTTGAGGTCTGGACATCTTAAAGTTGCTACGGTTGAGAAACACTGACCTAGGCTACAGATTATACTGAAGAAAACTAAAGGCTAAAAAACTTCCCCAGATTGATATTCACCTCACCCGTGCCACTGAAAAACTATTTACACTTAGTTGAGCAGGAAATAGATTTATGATCCTCAAAGCATTTTTTCTTGCAAAATTATGAGCGCCAGACTTTTAATAGCACTAAATTGGTAAAGAATCCCCAAATGACAACGTATTTACTGACCCTATTTACAAGGAGTCTAAGCCACAAAACAAGGTCATGATTTAAACAACTTTTCTCTGTTTAACAATCCACCCAAATGTGTACTGTTCTAGAGAGGAAGCTTATAAAGGCAACAGTCAACATTAAAGCTATTTAATGTCTTTTGGCTGCACAAAGTTAGACCCAGGGTACGTTCTGGCCATTTTCCATAAAATACGCTAGTCCTGTAAGAGATCTTGTTGGTTCATTCAGGGCTTAATATTTTCTTCTTGTCAAAGCCCATAGAAAATAGTCTTCACTATTCCTCATAAATGGAAATCCTTGCTTTAACGGTGAGGTTTTTTTTAAAGTGCTATTTTCTCAATCACAAAGAAGGGACAGTATCTCAGCAGCTTCTTAGTATATGGTGGTATCAATTGGCCTGCCTTGGTCAATCTGACATGGACTCAACCATCTGCTGTTGGAAAGACCTTGCAAGTTAGGTCCGAGGCCACACCAAACCAATTAGGGTTCTTAGCTGGATTATCTATAGACAGACAGTTCCTGCAGCACAAGCCAGTGTTACTGCCCACCCGTTTGCCAGTCACTACAATGAAGGTGGTTCATCAACATCAGGACTGGAAAAGGACACCCCGTTCATTTCTCATCTTTGCCCTTGGTTTTTCTGTAGACCATTTCCCGGAAGCTGGCTAGGATCTTGTTTTCTCTCTTTCGCCTTTCCTCCTGGTTGAAAGATGCCAGGGCTCTCTTCTCGTCCGCGCTGTAGATCTGGTTCTCTTTCCGCAGACGCACAGCTTCCATTCGCCGATGCCTAACGAGAGACGCGGAGCCCATCGGCAAACTCCCAACACTTAAGCCGTCAACCGGCCACAGAGTATTTTCGTTACATTTCAGTCGTTTCCGTTCACCTCCACCCCCTTACCAACATATGGGAACTGTACGAATAGCGTGGAAAAGGCACCACGCAGAGCAGTGTTTCTCGACCTCAGCAGCTTTAAGGCTCGGGAATTCTGGGAGTTGAAGTCCACACATCTTGAAGTTGCTGAGGTCGAGAAACACGGACTTAGAGTAACAAGAGCTCACAGCAGAGATGCACAGCCCGAGATTCCAGGACTGCACGTTACCTCCAAAAGCTACTGCCAAACCGTCCTTTCCGATTGGACAGAAGCAAAGGAATGAAATAGATGACGGCGTAATAATCATTCCGCAGAATTAAATATATAATTAAGTATCCTTAATTGCAGTGAAGTATAAAATATAAAAGAAATCCAATCCAGTCTTTGTCCTGAGCGCCCCCCACCCCTGGTACTTTGGGGAGGGCCACTCAAAACCAAGGATAGCCCTCGGCCCACCAGGCCACCTACCTGCTGCCACTCATCACGTAGCCTGACTTCTCGAAGGAGGCTATTTCTTCACTGGTAAGGCCTATTTCGCCTCTCCTGGGGATCCGCTTGCCAGCCTTTACGTACTCTGCCATGGCGGCGCCTTCACCGGGCAGCAAAGCGTGACCATAGCTTCGAGAAAGAGAATGCCAACTTTAACCACTGGAACTGCAAAAAAATGTGGAAGGACTGTCCACCCGCCCCCTCAAGCCTGCTGCTGCAGCTCGCCCTCTTGCATGCTGTACGTGATCCATATCGATTACCGTTCGGCTCACTCCTAGCCCGTACCAGTGTCAAGACCGGACCAAGAAATGATGCTGAGTCAGCGTATTCCGACCCTAGTTCTTTATTGTTCTCACCGAACAGACAGAATCTTGCTAGACTAAAGCCATCCTAACTCACCTACGGGGAAATAACCCAGGAGAATCTAGGGTGCAGCCACCTGACTCTCTTTGACCCTCTGCCAAAGCTTTCCAAACTGTGAGCCCTCTTATCAGCTTGGAAAGGGTTCCCTCCTTCCTGGGAATCAGCGGCAGCGCCGAATCCCACCACAACCAGCCACAGAGAACAGCACTTACTTCAAGGGGCGGTCGTCTTGAGAAGCATGAGTTATGGGAGCTTCTGGTCCAATAAAATCCACCGCATCTGGGTTTTCTGCAATGGGGGGAGGAAAAAATCCAAACCATGAAGACGGAGACTGAGGCTGCTACACAGGAAAAAAACATCTGCATATCCTTCTCAACTTAGATTGACTGCCCTTCGTTCCCCACCCCACCGGACTCCCCATTCAACACAAATGGGGAGGGTAGGCTGCCTAGAGTCCGTCTGGTTTCAAGCTGTTAGACAAATTTTACCAATAATAAACCAAGACCCTTCTGCTTGTTAACCTCTTGGGATTCCATTTATGTCCTTTATGAGTTTTCAGCTTCTCTGTGTGACTGATCTATATAGCTGCCCATTTAGCATGTGACCCAGGGTGGTGTACATCATTAATAAACAACAATGATAAATTATCAACAACAATTAATAATTATCAAACCAACATTATACAACAAAGCATAAAAAACACAATCCAGACAACTGGGAAAAGGGTATCAATAAAGCAAGAATATTCTTAAAGCAGCTAGTAATCTTCCAACAAAATCAGCTTGAAGTTTAAGTTTTAGAATACTTCGATGTGGGTGCATATTTCTTAACCAAAGGCACGAACGTCACTTGATTTTATCTAGCCAGCCCTGAGCGGTGACCACCTACTTGATCTCTCAATCCAGAGATCATCCTCATGTTCGGCTCTCTCGTCAGAATCTTCGCTGCTCGAGTCACTGGAATCCTTTCTGCTTTTCTTGCTCTTCTTTTTCTTGGACTTTTTTCTGGTCATACAGAAGAGAGACCGGATGAATTTGGAAAGCCAGGGCCAGGGAGAAGGAAACCAATTATTACAAACAAGAATAAAGCGCTTTGGACAAAGTGCTTAAGTTTACTGTCTGTGAATGGGCAACAGTTAAGAGATGTTGGGATCACAAGCTTTCCATCCTTTTTTCTATGCTACGTCTAGCTGAAACAATTATGGTTTTACGTTTTATCTGTTCGTGCAGAACAATGTTTTTCAAAGTTGGCAGCTTAAGATGTGTGGGCTTCAACTTCCAACATGCTGGCTGGGGAATTCTGAGAGTTGAAGTCCACACACTTTAAAGTTGCCAACTTTGAAATACACTGACACAGAACAAATGATGTGGCATGCAGCACAAAGAGAACCCAGGGAATCCCTGGTATTTCTCTCTTTTGCAATCCCCTAATCGCGCAGCCCTGGAGATATTTGGAAGCCAACCATCCTGATACTTAAAGGGAGCTTATCCTCAGGGATTAGACTGAAGCAACAGACCATACCCCTCCCTTTACAGCTTTTACCAAAATATTAACTGCTGATAACAGAATTCAAGAACTAGAAGAAAGTGAAAAAGGAGAACCAATTTAATAATGGGAACAATAATTAACAAAAGCTGAAAGCCAAACCAGCGTTTTAGGAGTTATCTCAGTAACAAGACAGATTGTGGCCTATCCTTAGGCAGTTAAGGGAAGAATTCTATAATATTAAATACAGGAAGTAAAGAATGCAAATGTTTTAAAAAGTCTCTTACTTTCTATGCTTCTTTCTCTTCTTCTTGGCTCTCTTTTTTTCCTCCTCACCTGAAATATTAAATATGAAAAGGGGGAGGAGAAGGAAATCATAAACCTGATATACGTCCAAGACGGATAAAAGCTAGCATGCAGGAGTGACTAGACTACTGGGACTGGACCAAGAAGATTGGGATGCAAACATCTAATTCTGTTGTGAATCTCACTGGATGACCTTAAACCAATCTCTTTCACTCTGCCTAATGCAGGTAGTCCTCGCTTAATGACCATTCATTTAGTGACAGTTCAGACTTACAACTGGTCCTCACACTTTCAACCATCACAGCGTCCCTGTGGTCACGTGATTGCCATTTTTGACCTTCCCAGCTGACTTCCAGCAAGCAAAATCAATGGGGAACTGCTTAACAACCACACGGTTCACTTAACAACTGCTGCGAAAATGGTTGTAAAATGGGTTGGATTTGCTTAACGACCACATTGCTTAGTGAAATTCTGGTTCCAACTGTGGTTGTTAAGTGAGGACTACCTGTATAGTAGAGAGAACTACACAGAAGTAGTACAGTTCCAGTAGCCCGTGAACCACATGGGTATACTGTACAGTATAAGCATATATGCACATATGTATTATGTGCAGAAATGCTCTCAAAACTAAATCTGTACATTGTATGCCATAAAGGTGTTCATATATGGTTACAGCATGCTTATACTAAACATATTAACTGAGCTCATGTGCCAAAGGTCTCCTGAAAAGAAAAGCACTGCAAATACACTTTTAATAATCCACACCCTGGTTCCTTCAGGAGTATCCAGAACGGGAAAGACAGTTCAAATTGATTTAGTATTTGTAGTGTAGACATCTCATTTATTAGTAAAAATTTAATTGCACATATTTCTTTACAATCCTGTTCTATTGAGCTGAATTATTCTCAAGCGTATAAAGCAGTTCCTTCATAGAATGATAGGATATTCTAGGTACATTTACTATTTTTGAGAACTTTTTCTAATAATTAATTCCCCATTAATTTAATGGTACAGTATAGCACTGCTGGCATCTGTACTAATGTATGATTCTTTATTAAGTAAAACTCTTGAAAGTACAGGTGACATATTCTTCAAACCAAACAGAATGGTAAAAAAGATACTTAAATGTTAAAGGGAAATTAAATTGAATAATCTGAATTGCAGGCAAAGGAAAAATATGAACTCCTTTCTGTATATAATCCAAATTGAGGAAGAACATTATTCCCAGATATCAGACTGATACTTACGTGCAGCAGCCTTTTTCTTCTTTTTCTTTTTCTTCTTCTTCTTCTCCTCCTCTAAAAAATATTTGAAATGTGTTTTATAATCAGATAAACAATTCATTCCAATGTATTTGCTCCTGACACAGAAACGCCACCTGCGGATGGTCAGTTCCAGACATGTCAGACACAATTAATTGCCCCTCTGCTGAAAAGCTTTCTCCCATTTGCATTCTAGAGAGGACAGAATACAGAGGAACAAATTGCTGCAGCAAGGAGTGGGAAACATCATATTCAAACCACATTTTATAGTTTCAAGAGAACATACAATGTCCCCAAGTTATGAACTAGCGATCTGAAATTATTTCTGACCATTTATTTCAGAAATGTCATTCACAATTCTAAGAAAGTAAAACGAGCCCCCCACAGATACCACTGATGTCAAGGCGCATCTTATCCACAATGGAGTACCTTCTGAACTGGACTCGGATGAGCTGCCTTTTTTAGACGATCCGTCTTCGTCTTCTGCGGGCGTATGTTCATCAGAACTAGATTTAAAGGCAGAATGTAATCTTAAAATCCATTAACTAAAGCATACAAGATCAAACACAAATGTAACTTTAAAAAGCTTCTTTCATTTGGCCAAAATTAAGGACATTCTTAAAATGTCAGGATCTGTACATACAGTGTATGTTTTGGAAATGTATTTTCTCTCAAAGGGCTGGGAAAACAATCAGTTCCAAGTTGGAGACAGAAATCAGGACTTGGAAATAAGACAAAGTAGACCACTAGGTACATTTTATATCACTATAAAGGCAGCAAAGTCTAACAAGGAGAGGAAAATGTCATACTCCCCGATCACAATGTCCTCAGAACATCCTGATTGGACTCGCATCCATTTTTCATCGAACCCATGTCAACAGACAGAGAGGTACCAGAAGGGAAGGGGTGTTACTTTGGAGTGTGAATTCGGTTGCTTAGACTAGGCATTTATTGCCAAGGCCATCCGGGCCATCCAGTGGCAAAGGGAGGAGTACATGCTTTGATGGGTAGAAGGGGGGGAAAGTAGAGAATGTGACTTTTAAATTGTAGAATGCGCGGGAAAGAAGCCATTCGCAACTTTGCTTTGTACCAGACGCTTTGCTTCATTAAACAGTTACTAGAAGCCAAGTCTCAGAACTGTCTTTGAGTGAATGCTTGAGCATGTGGATCATTACAGAAAACAAAATTAAATACAGGTTTATTTACTCTGGCTCAGGAAGTTTTGGGGAGAGTCCCCAAACTTCAGGTGCCCCCAGTTCGCCTATTCGTTCTCTCTCATTTAGTCGTCTGTAAAAGATATTAAGAAATAAGTCAGAAGCACAGGAAAATCAAATCATCTTCATGTCATACGTAAATGCTAATACTGCATATACCAGATTGTAATGGAGTAAGCTTGCACAGAGAGAAATGCTGTGGACTAAGCCCTCAGATTTTCAGGAAGCGGGGTGCAAATCATCCCCCAATTACCCTCCTGGGAGACAGCCTGATGCCACTGTCCACCTTATTCCGGGAAAAGTCCCTCTCTGTGCTGGTGGCGGTGTTCAATGGCAAGATGTGCTTTCCTTCCTCCTCCTGTAACTTCCCTTCCTTTTTCTGCAACTTTCTGGAGCGGAGACATTGCAATCTAAAGTAAAAATCCTTCCAAAAAGGATGCTCATTCCCCAAAAAGAAGTCAGTCTTTATTATCTATTATCAAAGTTGAAAAAATTAGAGGGGAAACAGAAGCCAAAGGGTGAAAAATACGGAGCCAACGGAGGCTGCATCAGAAACAGGTCAAGGAAAAAGTTGGCAGCTGCACATGTTGAACTTTGTAGAAATATGCATAAAAGGTATGGATGAGGAAGAAAAGGGCACAATCATCCCTTGATTAAATGTGGGAGAAACAGGGGCAATCTGATTATTAGCACAGATTGTGCATGCTTATATTGTGGACCTGAGATGCAATAACAGCAGTTCTCCCATCCAGCTGTTTTTTTTTAATTTTATTTTTTATTCAACATTCTTAACAGACAACAGAACCAACCTGAAAGAAATTTTAAAAAAATTAGAGAACAGATAACCCCAAACATACTAAAAATACAAATGAAGAAAGAAAAGGGAGAGAAAAAAAACTACCTTGTATTTTATACTTATCAAAAGTCCCTGCTTTATTAATCCATAGACTCCTATAATACAATCTGTACAAAACAGGATTATAAAATATCACAAAATCTCCTGCCGTAGTAACATATGTTGCTGCATCCTCGGACCAGCAGAGAATATTGCCTTTTCCAAAACGGAGGGATCACCCATCCCCTCCAGCAGCTGTGAAAGATGACATGAGTAATAATAATAATAAACTATATTATATTAAATATAATTTATTATATTTATAATATATATTACACTATTATATATATTATAAACAATAACGCTTATAGAAGAAGAAATCTGCTCTTATACCAATCGTGACTGGAATCCTTGGAGCAGTAGCGAAGGGCTCCCTCGATATTTGGAAATTTTGAATTTATCGGACCTCAACACCCTAACTTTACAAAATAAGCACCCTGCTAGGAATTGCCCATATCCTCAGACGCTACCTTAATAGTTCTTAGGTCTTTGGTTAGGACCCGAATTACTAGGCTTCCACCAGTCTTAGACTGTGAATTTAATTATAGATTACCAATAATAATAATAATAATAATAAGCATCATCATCATCAGACGAAGGCGGCCGAGAGACGGGGCCGCTGCTGACTCCACGGGGCCCGCCACTCGCCTCTGCCGCAGCGACTCCTCCTGCTCCTTGCCGTAGCGCTCCGGGTCGTGCCGGGAGCCGAAGTGATGCGGGCGCCCAACCCGCTGCCGGAAGCCGTTGCGCTCCCGGGAGCGAGACCTCCTGCTGCGGCTGTGCCTGGACGGAGAAGGGCTGCCCGAGCCGTTTTCTCGTCCCCGCCGGGGGGCCGGGGAGTCCAGCGGACTTCGCGAGCGGGACACCGGGGCCATGGCTGCGCGAGGGCCGGGGACGCGGCGGCAGCGGCGGCGGCACCACAGGCGACCAGGCCGCGTCGGCTCCTGAGGGCGGCGCGACTCGCAGCCCCAACATTGCGACTTCCGGTCTCCTTGCGTCACATCCTGAGGGTGCCACGCCTCGCACCGCCCCTGTCCGATCTTCTTTTACGAAGAGTCACTTCTTCCCATAGAAGCAAACAAGGGTAGAGGTGCGCGCAGCCGCCACATCCGGTGTGGCTTGAGCGCCGCCGCCTTCAACGCCGCGAAACCAAGGGCGGCTCCGTCTCTCCCAGATCTTTACAGCAGGCCCTTCTATCTTCGATCTGGAGGCCCTGCTAATTCTAAGCACTGTCAGACAACACCTCTGTGGAACACCCGGTTTAGTCAGCCCGGAGCGTCGATCTCTTTACCAGGGCATTTCTTCCACAAGTCGCGGAGCATTCCGGACCCTTTCGGCCAAGGCACAGCCTGCCGACCGTTCTGCCGCGCGCGGAAGTGCTGAAAAAGAAACGTCCGTTCATTTCCCTTTCCCCCATCCCTTACTTCCGGTCCCGTGATCCACGCCGTGCAATTCCAGCTTCAAATCGAGCTTCACGTCAACCCCTTCCCGCTTTTAAAAGCAAAGACTTCCAGCCTCCTCGGCCTCCCCAAGTCTCCGGCCGCGGGTGGAAGCCGCCTCCTCTCCGCCACTTCCGGATGGTACGCTGCTCTTTAGCGCCCGGCGCGCTCCCGGGGCGGCTCCCCGGAGTTCCTCAAGGCGGTTCCTTTGTGCTTGGATGGGCTGCCGCCCGTGAACGACGATGGAGCCTGGCGCCATGACCGAGGCGGGCGGCAAGACTTCGGGTAAGAGCCGCCGTCCGCTGCCTTCCTCGGGGCCCCCGGCGGGCGCTCGGGAGCCGGGAGGGGAAGCCCCGCGGGGCAGAGATGCCGGCCCGGCCTTCCTCGGGGCTCTCGCGGGAGGGCGGCCGGGTTGGCGGCGGAGGGCGCATGGCCGGGCGGGCCCTGGGTTCCTGCCTCGGCGCCGCCTGGGCCGGCCCGGCCCTTCCGCTGCTGCCAAACGGGCGAGAAGGTGCCCGGGCGAAAGAGGCGCCGCCGGGGCTGCTGTCACCGCCCCGCGCGCCCTTGCCAACGCCTAGCGCCCTCTCGCTCTTCTCTCTCTCTCTCCATGCCCAGCCAGCCTGGGTGGTTGTGACTGCCCAGGGCCTGTCCAGAGGCTTGCGAGGTCGCTTCCCTCAAATAGAAGACTTTGGGACAGGGGGTGGGTCGGTCACGGACGTTCCCCAAGGAGCGTTTGGCGCCTCGTGAGAAGTTACCGTATTTTAAACACCCCCCACCCCGCATGAGCTGTAGGGTCGAGCCTATTAACCTCGGCTTGGAGACCTGCAGCGTGGGTGAAATCCCTCTTCCCGTTTTGCACCTTCCGATCTTGGACCCACGCTGGAGCAATCGAGTGGGCGACGTTTGTAAGGAGCGTGTCCTTAAGGGCCCTTTTTTTGCACAGGAGTGCTGGTGGCAAACATAAAACCGTTATTAGTGGGTAGAAACTTGCTGCAATCCGTACCAGGGGCTTATCGCTTCATGTATTGATTTGTCAAATTTCTGTGGCTGCCCATCTTTAAAACATTCTAAAAAGCCAGTTAAAAACATTGAATATAAATAAAGCAAGATCGCGAAAGGGAAGATATTAGAGCCAGCACACAGACTCCCTATTACCAGAATTATTTAACCTAATTCTCTGGGCTGACAGGATGCACTGAGCTGTAATCCATACAGGCTGGGTTGGCACAATATAGTGCTTGGCTGGTTTCTGGTTGAGAATAATGTTAGAACAGTTTTTTGGGAAAGCAGGTCGCTTATTCATTCTGTGGAGAGCACAATGCATCAACATTTCAGTGCTGAACTAAGATTTAAAGCTGAGGAAGTTAATCAGCCATGCAAGCATGACTGCCTTTCCAAGGGCTCTTTAAATGCACATCTTCTCATGCTGATAAACTAGATCACAAGAGGAGATGGAGTAATGATAAGAACTGTTAGTACTTCAACAAGGGTAGCTTCTTGAAGCCCCTTTAAAGATTACTTGGCTTGCTTTTGATATGCTAAGGATCGGAGCCTTAGCATATCAAAACCAAATGATAACAGATTGCTTTAATGCACTTACTGGCAGTGGTTAGACCCGACAACTGGCTGGTGATCTGCCCAAAGAAACCTGTATGAGCATTTTAAGTTTAGGGTTCAGAGTGTCATGCAAACCTAGAATATTGGGTTAATTCATTAACCTAAACCATACATTCTTATAATCTGTGAACACGGCCCATGGAAGTTCACGAGTTTTGTTAGTTTCCACATTACTAAGAACTAAACCGCTTTTAAGCCTGATCCTAAAGGAAGTTGCCCTGATTATTCTGGAGCAGAGTGCGCAGAGAGAACCCAACGCCCAACCCCCCCTGATGCAGTTGGCGGGGGTGGGGGGGAACGACTCCTGCGGGAGAGCGGCGGCAGGGTTTTGCAGATTTGCAGCGCGATTCGCGGCAATTTTATTCCCCGAGAAAGACACCCAAGACCCCAGCCTGGAGCCCGACCCTCGGGCCCACATGCCGGGAGCATTTGCACGTGAGCGCCTCTTGCACGGGACGCCTTCCAGCCGCGGCGTCCTCCGAGGAAAGGAAGAGCCTCGGGGCCGCTCGGATTCCAGCCCGGGAGCGCTCAGAGGCCGAAGGTTCCCGAAGCCTCTTTTCCGGAGCCGCCCGCCGGCGGCCGAGCGCGTTCGTCTGCCGTCTCCGTCTCCTCTTCCTCTGGCCGCGCGCAGCCGAACGGCGTTCGGTGGGAGCACGAGGGCCGCCGAGCGGCTCCGGGAAGAGCCGAGAGCACGCGTGCGCCGGGCAGGGAGGCGTTGCGGTCGAGCGGGCGGAGGGACGCGGGGCCGGCCGGGGCCGGGAGCCGAAGAGGCGCGGCCCAGCGGGGGTACGGCGAGCTGATCTTTCTCCGGCAGCCTCGTCTCCGCGCCGGGGGCGGAGGGGGCAGGCTTCTCCAGCAGGAGCATTGTGCCACAACACCCTTCTTCCGAGCTGGGACTGCTTAGCCTCTGGGGAGAAGCCCCTCTCTTCTTCTCCACCTGGACTCCCATTCCCATCTTGCACAGCTCCTAGAATTAGTTGAATTAATGGAAGCCGGGAGGGGAAGCTCCAGAAAATCAATTTATTCTCACCCTCTCCTTTCAACACGCGCTGAACTCAGCTTCTTCTGTGGTAGCCACAAGAGAGGCACTTTCCTGAAATTTAGTCTCTCTTCCCCCCCCCCCCAAACTTACCAGGTTGGATTCCGACTTCCATGGTTCCCAGCACAGCTAGGAAAGGGTTGGGGGAGTAGCAAGCTCACTTACGAGGAGTTCTGGAAAGCCTCTCCTGTTCCTCCCTCCCCAGCTGATCAGCTTGACTTCCTGGTGTGTTGTGGCTAGAGTGGCCATCATCCCCTGCCAGTAGGGCCAGAGATTCTTTCAGGACTAGCTCAGGGTGGAGAGAAGGAGAGTTGGCATCTTAAGTTTGGGGAAATGGATTCCTTGCCTGCCCAACAGTGACTCCTTGCTGTTGCTCTTTCGATTCCCCCCCAGATGGGTACTCTCTAGATGGGTGGGAGCTGCAGGGCTGAGAGAGGTGCAATCCTAAGACATCTGGAGGGTGCTTACTTGGCCAGCCAGGGATTCTGGCTCTGTTTGTGGTTGTGGTGGTCCTGGTGAGACATTGTAGGCCAGCCTTTTAACTTGCAACCCTTCTAGTTCCTTTAGGTTACAATTCCTATCCTCTGCAGCCAGTGATGGGAGTTGGAGTCCACCACTGCTGGAGAGGTGGTGGGGCAGCAGATTGACAGCGTCAAGAGAGGCATCAGTGAACACAACCTACATAGGCTTAAGAGTTTGTTAAGTTTACTAAGATTTGTCCCTCTTTAAGGGACAAATTCTTAAAGGAATTTGCTTAAAGGAATTTGCTCCTGATTACTCTGGAGTAGACCCATACAGTTTAATGCTGCTTCTGATTAGGAAGGGTCAGGAGTGACTCAAGGACCCCCCCCCCCAATTTAGCAGAGTAAAAACCTACATCCAGTCTCTCTCCATTGTAGTCATCCTGATGAAGTCAATCCTTGATCATCCTTTTGATCAAAAGTCAAGACTACATTATGACAGGACATCTCCACTGTCACTACCATAAACTAAGAGCCTCCAATTACGATCCGTTTTTTTTTCTCATCCATCTGCGGTCAGTCCCTCCCCAAATCTTCGTTTCTTCTTTTCATACTGTCTCCCTCCCCATCCCAATCTCACCAATTGGGGTGGTTTTTCCTTCCTCCTTTCTGTTGAACCCCCAACCTTCCGACTTCGCTTCCTTCCCTATTCATTTTTCTCAAAAACGCCACAACTGCATCCTCATTTCCCTGTTTCCAGTTTGTATATCAGGGATTGCATAAACAGCAAAAAAAATCCACCCCTTCTCTACCCTTTCTGTAATACTGGAGAGCCGGGTGTCTCCCAGCTTAAGGTGTCCTTACACGGCTCTTGAGATGGCTTCTTCATACTACAGTTGCAATATATAAAAACGAGAAACTGAAACTGTAGGTTCCTATGTGTCGTTGATCTTTCCCTTCGCAGCCTTCAGTTTTGGAGCACAGTGGGAAAATGTGTAAATGTGGCCATAAGATACCAATCTGATGGCACATAATCAATGGCCGTAAGATACAGAGGCCTATCAGAAGCAAGTCAAGATTTCTCAAGACTTTCCAAGTTTCTCTTCTTCCAGCAGAAACTTGTTCCCATTTTAGAAAATATCTCTGTGATAATTCTCTGTGCTTGATGGCTAAAGTTGCTATTCTTTGCTTGCTTGCTTTGATCTAAGAGTGGCTGATGAACCGTTTCTTGTCATGAAAATAAGCATTGGGGAAATGTCTTTTTTTTTTTTTTAAAGAAATAAGTGGCTGTGTTTCCCAGCATGATTTACAAAAGTGTTGGTTGCTTTTTGTAGGCTTGTTCAGACATGACCAAGCAGTCTTTCTTGAAGCTGGCCATATGAGGGGTGAGGAACGAATATGTGGGTGTGCAGCTTGCTTCTGGGCTGATAAAACTTGCTTTCTTAGGCCAGGATGGTTATGTCAGAACCTGGCCTGTGTTTTGGGCTGCTGCAAAGAGCATCAGCAGAAACTCTGAAAGCAGGGATAGCAGTCAGTGCACACTTCATAGTCTCCTTTGCAATGTATTAGGACTTGTAAAGCTTTTCACAGGGGCAGGGAATGTTAAGCGGAAATACTTGTGCTTGAAGAACTCAAGCAAAATCAACACAGGCGCATATTGGCATACACATAACCCTTTCTCTCTTGCGGCAAAAGTCCCACAGTGTGACCAAATCCAAGCATCAGAGCCCAACTTGAGCTTCTTGTCTAAGAAACAGAAATTAGCCTACAGTTTGTAATAATTAAGAGTCTTTGGTTGTGATCTTTTCTCCTGGAAGTGATCTCGCCACTGCTTGTTTTAAAGCCACAGGAACCAGGCTTTCTTCCTGGTCGACAGGATCAGTAAGTACTACAGGTAGCCCTCGCTTAACGACTGATTGTTTTATGGGGTCTGAAGTTACGACAGCCTCATAAAAGGTACTTTTCAACATGTACTCACACGACTTGCAAAAGGTTGCACCACCCCCACAGTCATGTGATCACAATTTGGGTACTTGGCAGCTGGCTCACATTTACGACCAGTTGCACCATCCTGCGGTCACATGATTGTGATTAGCAACCTTTTTTGTCAGTTTCTGGCAAAAAAACGTTCATTGGGGAAGCTGGATTCATTTAATGACCATGGTGATTTGCTTAATGACCTATGGTTCACTTAACGTCTGTTGTCAAAATGGTTGTAAAATTGGGTCTGGTTGCATGTGACTCACTTAACAACCACACCGCTTAACCAGTTTTCCAGTCGCTATTGTGGTGGTTAAGTGAGGACTACTTGTGTATTTCTCATTTTATTGTTCCTCTTTCTTATTCTTTCTTTGCTGTAGGAGCTGTGTCTGCTTTTATTACTGTATTGCGCAACACTGCAATTGGCTAGAGGGCCTTGTCCACTGATGTAAACCAAAAGATAGGTATGCTTAATATTGGCTGGATTTTCACATTGTGCATAGCTGTAAATGTGGTTTGTGTGATTTTGGCTTAGTGTGTTGTGGGAACACAAGCGTTATGGTTTGTAAGCCATGATGGGTCATTTAGCATGATGTATGAATCCAGCCATTTGTGGTGCATTCAGCAAACCAGGGCTTAGCAGGATAAGCTGTTTTCTTTCTCTGCCATGACGGTTCCCTCCCTTAAAACCGTATTTCCTCTGCTGTGAGAATCCTCGCAGGCGCAGTCTCTTGAGCTTATCAAAGACATTTCCCAAGCATGTGAGCTTGGATCAAACTGAAGCAGGAACAGTAGGCACCAACTCTTGCATTAGCAGCTGTTGGGGAACACAGTGGAGAAGCAAATACAGATCTGCTTCCCGTTTCTCATTTGAACGTATTCATCCATGGATGTGTTTCATCATGCCTATGTTGCCAGTCAAGTTATCTTACTAATCTTCAGGTTCTACCAGTTGCATCTCTTATTTTACCACCTCTCTCTTCCTCTCTTGGCTCCATCAGCAGTCCCTACTTTTAATACGCCGAATAAATGCCTTGCCTTTTTGTGCTAGAATGCCAGTGAGCATATTATTCGTAGCACGGTAAGTAAAATTACAACAGGAGCACCATGCATCACGTGGGGAATTGTTTGAGTTTATTTAAAGCAGAGATCCACACACCTTTGCTGAAGCACAAATGGTTTTCTTGATTGGCACCCGAGGGAGAAGGCAAGCCTAAAGAGGGGAGGGCCTGTCATTCCTCTTTATAGACTTATGCAAATATAATATAAATATACTTCTCGTTCATGGGATTGGGTTACAACATATGCATGTTAATGTGTGAGGTGAGTAGGAGAGGTAATAGATCAAATACAGTGGTACCCTTGAGTTGAAACAGAGGATTGAAGCCATTTTATTCCTTTAGCTGCTATCTGGAAATCTTGATTTCCCAGCAGTTCTACTTCCTAGCTGCCTTCGTTAACGTTCTTTGTGGTTAACACTTTTCCTATCTTGTTACCACTTGCAACATTCCTCACATCTGCGTGTTCCTAGTACCTAACTGATTATTGCTGAGCCTAGTGCTTTATTTCCCTGGACGATGAAATGATTCAGGGGCTTTTTAGCTTGACCTCAGACATTCTACTTCGATCATTATAGAGCTACAATTACAGAAAATGATGACTTCTTTTACACAGTTTCTTAAAGAGGTAGCAATTTAGCAAACTGTTAACCTTATTTCTCCTTGGTATTCCCTTTGCTGCAAAAAAGTATTGTATTTTTAAAAAAAATCTAATGTGTGTTTCTAATTCAGAAGAACATGCAGTTAGCATTAAGATACTAAACATCATAGTATCAATTTTACCTGCTGGATTTTTTTCCTGTCTTGATATTTAAATTTTCAACTATTTATATCCCTCTGGATAATCGTTCAAGAAAAACAAGGTTAAAATACTGTAGGCTGATTAATTGCCTTTTTAAAAAGTATTTTCCCCTTAACTGGGATGCTAAACTGTTATAACATTGATTTTGCTTGTAAGACTTTATGTAGTCTGGAACATTTATAAATTAATCAGTGATACTGATATTCATTATTCATATATTTTTCAAATATGAATTTTGGATCAGTTAATTTCTAGAACCAACTGCATAAAAACATTATGTCATTCTGATGCACTGTTAGAAAAAGTAGCCAGCCATTTTTCCTTCAATCTTGCTAAGCTTATTTTACTAATATTCTAGTATCACATATGGCTGTCAGGCTAATGTGAAAATAAAACAGTCATGCAGTATCCACAGAACTTATCTTTAGTAAATTTGGGGGAATTCTAGCTCTCGTTAAGGAACTGGTCAGTTCTGATTAGCTTAGATCTTTTTGTACATTGAGCTAGGCCATCATGTGGCTTGTTGGTGTTGCCTTAGCATGTACAATAGACTCTCAGTTAACTAGAACTCAAGCAACCGGCGAAAAATCTGTATCTCTCTGCTGCCATCTAGTGGGTATTAGGGTTTAATAGTAACTCTCAAGCAACCAGAAACTACATTTATCTGGCATCTAATCCCCATGGCTGCCGGTTACCTGAGAGTCTACTGTAATTTGAATCCAGCCAGTTGTTGTTTATTCAATAAACCAAGATTTAGTACATCCTGGCTTAGTTGCCGTACATAAACCCATGGTTAGAGCTGTCTGTTAATTCCAAGCAAGATAACCCTGCATAAAATTAAGTTACATTTACTGAAATTCCAGGTTCAAAGCTTTTATTCTAGTTCAAAACAAACTTTCCTGTAGTAGGAAGAAATTTGATTCCGCTTCTTTCTTGTTCCAGGGATGGAGACCAGAAAGCTCATAACCGCCACAGACAACCAGTATTCTGGTATGCTGTTGAAGGCTTTGGATGAGCAGCGAGGTCTGGGACTTTTTTGTGATGTCACTGTTATTGTGGAGGACCGCAAATTTCGAGCCCACAGGAACGTCCTCTCGGCTTCGAGCACTTACTTTCACCAACTCTTCTCTGTTGCAGGACAAGTAGTTGAGCTGAACTTCATTAGGGGGGAGGTTTTTGCAGAAATACTCAACTACATCTATAGCTCAAAAATTGTCCGGGTGAGATCGGACTTGCTCGACGAATTAATTAAATCAGGGCAACTGCTCGGGGTCAAATTCCTTGCTGATCTGGGTGCTCCTCTGCAACAGGTGAAGAACATGTCTTCTGACCCCAGCACTTCAGAGCTGCTCAGCCTGGAGGCAAATGGCCCCAAAGGGCAGAAGGCTCCAGCACCACCTGAGACGCCACACGTAAAACTTGGGAAGCCTATTATTACAGAATCCTTTTCCTTGTACAGGGAGCAGTGTGACACCACCAAGATCACCATTAGCGATTCAGATGATGACGACGATGTCATCTTCTGCTCAGAGCTTGTGCCTCCCAAGGACCGTTCTGTGGAGACCAAAGTCATAACCCAGATTCCGCCTTGCCCAAATCCCACTGGATCCTCTGAGCAAACCGGCGGTACCAGCAGCAATTCTCCGCCTCAGCCGGTGGCAACTGCAGATCCAAGGCTTGACGCATCTCCCGTTCTGCCAAATCCGGCTGAAAACCAACAGCCTGTCGACCCCCTCCCTCCCCCTGCCCCAAAGGCTGCCACTCCGAATGTCCGTGTGCTCAATTCATCGCAGGTTGAGGCTGTACCAGATGGTGGTTCATCCCATGAAATAGAGGTATTGCCGATACCCGAGGAGAATCAGCAGCCGTCTACGAATGATTCCTTAACTGACATGGAAACCAATGTCATTGATGAGGAAGAGGAAGAAGAGGAAGATGTGGAAGACGATGACGACATCCTTGGTTCATCCAGCCCAGGCTCAGCAAGCAGCAGTTCTTTGGTCCAACAGCCCGCCACTCCAAAACCTACCACTGCAGCCGACAGCACAGCAGTCCAGAAGAAGCAAGTGGTGACTTTCCCACAAGAACCAGCCTCCCAACCCAACGAGTTCAAGATCCAAATCTCAGATGTTCTTTCCGGAAGCCTCAAGGACACTCCCTCAAGCGTTGCGCCAAAGCATATCACCGAGGGGCAGAAGACCATCACGTTAGATAAAGCCACCGAGATAGAAAGCTTGTCGACCGGTTGCAAAGTCTACGCAAACATTGGCGAAGATACCTATGACATTGTAATTCCGGTGAAAAATGAGGCCGATGGAGAAGTCCGGCTGGATGACGTCCCCCGGACCTCGGGCGACGATTCGGCCAACCGAAAGCGTTTGAAAGTGAAACACGATGATCACTATGAGCTCATCATGGACGGGAAAGTCTACTACATCTGCATTGTGTGTCGGAGGTCGTACGTTTGCCTGACGAGTTTGCGGAGACACTTCAACGTTCATTCCTGGGAGAAGAAGTACCCCTGCCGCTACTGTGAGAAGGTTTTTCCTCTTGCCGAATACCGCACGAAGCACGAAATCCATCACACCGGAGAGCGACGGTACCAGTGCTTGGCGTGTGGCCAGTGTTTCATCAACTATCAGGTGATGGCGACCCACCTTAGGTCAGTTCACAGCCAGGATCCTTCAGGCGAGTCCAAGCTGTACCGTTTGCACCCGTGTCGGTCTTTGCAGATCAGAAATTATGCATATATTTCGGGTAGCTCCAACAACCTCCCGATAGCAAATGACAGTGCCCTTGTTTATTCGGGCAGTCCTGCAAAAGATACCTCTCAGGAACCAGTACCGAACCCAGCCGCAAAGCCGATGACCTGGGATGACATCTTTGTTCCGCAGGGAAACGAATCCCTCTTTAAACAAAACCCATCGGATGGGAGTACTGAATTTGAGTTCGTGATACCCGAATCTTACTGAACCTATTGTTGATGGAAACGTTTTGTTTAATTAAAAAAAGGGGGAGGAAAAGAAAAAGCATAGCTCTTTTTAAAGGGGATGCTTGGAAGCATCTAGAGAACATCTCATATTATGGAACACGTCCATGTGCTTTTACCTTTAGCATACGGTAGTGTTTTAAGATTAGAATATGTGTAGTCTTTGAACTTGTGAATGAAAATTGGTCAGGAAAAAAAACTACTTGAATACAGGAAAAGACATTTAGGAACTTAGGTGTTCAGTGTTTATTAGTACGGATCAAAATCTGAAAAGTTACTGTTGGAAGACTTTCCCCATTAGTTGTAGAATAACAGGAGTATATTTCTTCCTTCAACCACTTACTATTTTTTTTTTCATGTTAGCACTTTAATGCTGAAAATGGTTCCATTGTGACTACAAAACAGCAGCCTAGATAGATTTTCTTGTTGATGTGGGGGAATCTTTTTTTTTTCTTTTAAATAGAAATCAGTGCACTCCTGCCACTGAATCTTTTAAGGGTCCAAATCATGCTTTTTCTCAAGAAACCAAGCTTATGGCTAAAGAGGCATACCGTTTCTCTTTTGTTTCGAAATAAGCATCGTAAGGTGCTCCTAAGGCAAGCTGGCCATGTTTAAGGAGAAAAGAGACCCTTTACTGGAGGAAAACTTTACACTTGTTCTTTTTATTCAATGATTAAGCTAGCTCAGTGGTGGGACCGCTGTGTTTCATCTTTTTGACTTGGTATGGTAGTCAACCAGGATGTCCAGAAATATGGAAAGAAGACATTACATCAGGATCTTTTTCTATGGAAAAGTAGGTTGACAATTCAGAATGAAGTTACAGTTTCCCTGTCTTACTCCTTGGTGGAAAAAACTATGAGAAATCTAATTTTGTAGATTTTGCCCTGAACGGCGCAAAGCTTCATACCAAAGCATTCTCGCAAATAACGCTTTTGCTGTGTAATTGAATTGATCGTTTTTAAAAAGAGCCTAGTTAGTTCATTTTTACAGCAGCCACATCAAAAAGGATTTTTGGCATAGATGTGCTAGCCTCAGTTTCCTTTTGCGGTAACTCTTTCCTCCCTTGCAAATTGATAATATGCTTTCAAGTGCTTGGTGATAGGCAGGGTCTCAATTTGAGCAAGTAACGTTACTGGGCAGCAGTCACATCATCTGTTGTTTTATGTCAAATAATGTCTTGCTTTTTTGTAAATTATAATATATGGGGGGCGGCTTATAGAAGATTGAAAAGGATTGTGATGAATAGTTAGTTAGCAATTGGTGGTTTGTCATTAAAATCTACTGTTCCCATCACTTTAGAATTTTTTCTTCTCCTTTCCCCATTTTCTTAAGTCTCTATTTTATATGCACAGTAGTCATTCCTAGTCCTTAATTTTCTGTCATTTCCTTTTTTTTTTTTGAAATGTTATTTCTGACCAGGAAGTGAAGTTCTGCTGTGGGGTTAAAAAAATGGGCATGTAACAAAATTATAATGAAAAGGCCTAACAAATCATGTTTCAAATAATGGAAGAAAGTGAAGTGAAAGGATCTGCGTAATATAAAAAGCTGGCTTTTCTGTAGGGTGAGACTATACTTGATTATGGATAGAATTTTTTTTAATGGAAATGGTGTTTTAAAATTGGCGCCGCATATTTAAATGAGTGATTTGCTTTTTTTAAAAAAAATCCTCAGTTGACCTTGTGTATGTTTGTCATGTTTTAGGAGATACAGGTGTCCATCGCATTTTAACTAGGAGAATCTCTCTTCATGTAGCTGCCTGTAGCAAAAGATCTTACTCTTGCTAAGTAAAACTGACTTAGTTGCCCTATTTCATAGCCAATCATTCAGTCTGAACGTGCTGATGCAGGAAATCCTAATAATCAGGAGTTAAATCTGGACCTGTTGAACGTTTTTTTTTTTTTTTGGCAAACTGGAAGACAAGGGTTCAGAGCTGTATGTCTTGCTAGAAAACTCTATTTGCATGTCTCAGGTACAGGACTTTGATTTGCCTAGGAAGTAAGTTTCAATATCCAAAGTTAAGGGTTCTTATCAAGTGCGGTTCTATCTTTAAAGTCCTTTGCTTCTGGAATTTATGGTGTTGGAAATATGCTGGATCCTTCTGGAATGACACCATATTGTTTTTGTTTCAAGCACCCGGCTCTTCCTGATTTGATAATTACCCTTTCCTTTTCAATTTTGCTGTTTTCCATTCTGTAAAGATCAGGATATTGGCTCTGGAAAGAACGTACCTAAATTATATTACTAAATGGGAATGAATCCCTTCGCTCCCCCGCCCCCTCCACAAAAGACATTTGTACAAAAGAGATTAAGATGCAGCAGAGCCTCTAGCAGAAATCTAAAGTTAAAATAGCAGCTTGAGATCATTCCAAGTACGTTTTCGTTGGAGGTAACTACACTTGATTTCAGTTGAACTTGTTCCACTTGGGTTCGGATGCACTGATTTTATGAATTTCCCATACTAAAGGGACAAACCTCTGCAAGGATCATGGGTTATTTTTTTTTAAACGTTTCCCCCATTTAAAAACTTGCATGCAACACAACAGGATGAAAAATTTAGCATCGTCACATTAGCAAGGTTGTCCAGCCTGCCTGAAGTTTGTACAAGCCAAGATTTTACCACCTTGTTCTTTTTTTTTTGCGCAGATAATTTTTAGTTATAAATTCATGTGTTGGGGGCAGGGGAGAGCAAGCTTAAATCTTCCTCAAGGGGT
Organism: Candoia aspera; assembly: GCF_035149785.1. Taxonomy (NCBI): domain Eukaryota; kingdom Metazoa; phylum Chordata; class Lepidosauria; order Squamata; family Candoiidae; genus Candoia; species Candoia aspera. Next base: position 6,038,737 of record NC_086164.1, read on the forward strand.
GATTTGCGCAAAATGTGTTTGCATTCCTGTATATGCTTAAAATAGTAAGAAGAAAATCAATACTTTGCTTATTTATTTCCTATTAAAGCGTATCACTTATTATTAAAAAAAAGATGCAAAAAGTGGCAGTGATTTATTTCACAATGGTTTTTACAGAGCGGTATTTTTTTTTAATTTTATCAATACAGTACTGTAATGTAATGTATATAGTTGTACAGCCTTTTCCTTAACTCACCTTTTGGGAATTTGTGTTTTGCTTTTCATTAACCAATACTTGACCTTTAGTTCTTAGAGCTTTGTATGGCAAAAAAAATAAACACTTTTAATTCTGCTGAGGTGCAAACATTTCATTTTTTATACTTTTGTTACAATAAATGCCTCCTGAAATTTGGAACCCATCTGTTGTCCTTCTGCAGAGGCTAAACTGAAAGGCAGCATTGCTTAGTCTGAACTGTGCTGGTTGAGGCCTGTGGCCAGGATCCTAACCCCTTCTCATTTATATATCCGTTGTTTATGCATATATTGGGTTTGTCATTGTGTTAAAGCATAGCACACAACTTGAGGTGGCTGCAAAAGATTCTGGAACCCCCATTTTTAATTGCCACCGATTTGGGGCATACCAGTTAAAATTAAACGTCTTGGTTTTTAAAGTAGTTAAGATGGGAAGTTTGGGAAGTGGCGCACACTTGAAACTACCCTGCGTGGGCCTTACGAAAAATGTGGGTTTTATTTGCAACATTGCATGGTTGGGTTGATCATAGCCACATCCTCCCTTGCCCCACTCTCCTAGATCAAGTCATTGCCTGGAGCATGTTTTGAACAGGACTTGGCCCAGAAATGCTACATGTAAAAAGACCCCGTTCTTCAGATGCGGGATCATTTTTTCCCACATCGCAAGCCGTGTTTCAGAATTTTCAGCAGAGCGTATCTGTTCCCTGACAGCAAGTAAACCCAGTCTGCAAAGCAGCAGAAATACTCATTTATTCATGCTAGCTTTCTGGGTATGCACCTGCACATTCGCACACATATAAAAGAGGCACCTTTTCCAAATGAAAGCCTAGTTATGGTGCTTTAAAAAAACCACCCAAATTTAGATTTAATAGCAATAGTTGTTGATGGGACCGATTCTCTCTCTCCACGCTGCTCAACCGGCTCAGCTGAAGTTAGAACCCAACTCTTGACAGAAATTAGTCATTTTCTCAGGCTGGGAGTTGGAATAAAACCTGCCTGTGGTGTTAGCAGAAGATGAGAGATTTAAAAACAGAGGTAGCTCGGAAACGAAATAACAGCAAGATCGCCAAGCATCGTCGTTTTAAAAATCAATAGCTCTTTATCCCAAGGTAACTTGAGAAACTGAAATCACTCCTAAGTACATAGCATCTTGAACAGGACAAGACAGCAGATAAAATCATGAGGTAGAGGAAGAACTAAAATATTTCCCTTACAGTTTTACAGGAAAAAAAAAAATCATTCCGATCATGCATTTCACCAAACCGTATAGCTTTTCTCTTATTTCAAAGAAGAAATGTGGCCTTTTTTTCCAGCATGGTGCTGAAACGTCAGGACAGAGCAGCCTGTGCAACCATCAGCCCTGAAATTATTAAACCACTCTGCATTCATTCTTCTCCACCTGCAGGTTTGTTGTTTGGTGGGCTGTCTCTCCCCTCTCCACATCCAATTTTAAAGAATTAATTTCATGTACACCAACTCTTTGGTACTTCCTTTAAAGGAACAGCAGGGCACCTTTGCCCCTTCTGCCATAGGGCCCAATTTCCCATCAGCCCACGTGATGAAAAACGATGGGCATTGTAGGAGACCATTGAAGGCCCGCTGGGACCCCAATTCACAGGGTCATCAAGGTAAAAAAAATCAAGATGGCAGCCACAACCAGGCAATCAAAACTCCGCCCCTTTTTTATATGCATCACAACCCACCTAAGAAAGGGGAGGGCTTTGGTTGCATGTGCTGCAGTTGCCATCTTGACTTTCTTGACCCTGTGCCAGTTTGTGGACTCGCAACACCCTCCATTCCCTTCAACCCAGGGCGACCGAGGAGGACAATTCCTGAAGCCAAGGAGAACTGGGCTGAGGCTGGGATAGATCCTAGATCATCAAATGCTCTCTGTAGCAAGCAATTCACTCAAAGTGAGTTTGGCAAGACAGCAAGCAACTTCTTCAAGAACGGGCAGCGGTGCTTTCTCCCGATGTCATTTAGAAACAACCAGAGGTCCAAGGCGGGATGCCCACTTTCTGTCACTGCTGTGGGACGCAAGGCCCACGGTACTGAAAGGAAACGGTGGGAAAGCTCCCCGGGGTCCTCCGTGTGCTAGGAAAGACGGCTCACTTCCTCCAGTATGAAAGGCTTGCCGTTAGCCCGAAGGGCAGCACTCCTCTACCCTGCCCTGCTCTCAGGGCGAATAGGGCGGCGGTTTTTCAAAAGGTGGAAAATACGGTGGGGAGTAATGAGGAGGGGCGCCAGGTGGGGACCAGACGGAGCTCGGTGAGGGCGGCAACGAGAGTGGGGTCTCCGACAGGCCAGGTGGGCTTGAGGTCGGAAAGATGCTGGAATGCTGCAACGGGAATGGAAGAGAAAAAAGACACCGAAATGCCTTTATTAGGGACCACCGCCTTGAGCCACTTCACCCCGGATTACAGGGAGCTGCTTTTCAGCGACTCCGGGCGCCGGGCCCTGACCTCACGAGTTGTGTCCCCCCACCGCAGTGGGCCACGGGCCGACCAACTACATTTTTGCCTGATGTAGTGATGGATCCAGCCAAGCAGCTTAGCCTCTGGTTTTGCATGTGCAGACCCGGTGGAAGCGGGAACGGAGTAAACCATGTTAAGTTGAAATCTGTACTGCATCTTGTGGGGGAGTCTTCAGGGATGGTTGAAAGAGGCAGGAGGGTGGCTGGGATGGAATCCCCACCCCTGTTTTTGCATGCACCACAAAGGGGCTGGTAGCCAGTGTGGTGGTGTGGTAAAGGCGCCAGGCTAGAAACTGGGAGACCAGGAGTTCTAGTCCCACCTTGGGCACAAAGCCAGCTGGGTGACGCTTGGTCCAGTCACTCCGTCTCAGCCCTAGGAAAGAGGCAATGGCAAACCACTTCTGAAAAACCTTGCCAAGAAAACTGCAGGGACTGGTCCAGAATTGGACATGACTGAACAGATTTAAAAAAAGAGCTGGGGTTTGACTTGTGGGGTTTGACTTGGACTGTGCAGTCACAGCCACCATCCTGAATGGTTTTCAAACAGCCAGTATCTCCTTTTCAAATGTTTTAGCCTGGTAGGAACAGGTAGAGGTCTATTATGTTGGCATAATTTCTTTCCCCGTTGTTTTTTGTTGGCTGAAAACTGCCTGACCAGCCCACAAATAGTGGGGGTAGAAAAGAAACCTGAAACTCAAGAATAAAAGATCCTTGGAATACTTTAAGAACAAGTCAATAACTATCCTCTAACCCTTTGTGTAGCATCGTCCCCTGCAATACTTGAAGTCCCATAGGGCTTTCTCTTGATTTTCCAGAGGTATCACTTTGGAATTGAAATACTGAATGGGGAATTCTGTGCTTGAATAAAAAGCATTGATCCCTCAGTGTTTCTCAACCTCAGCAACTTTAAGAAGTGTGGACTTCAACTCCCAGAATTCTGGGAGTTGAAGTCCACACATGGACTTCATGTCCATGTTACAGCATATTAGGCTGCTCTACCCATTTCAAAAGCTCAGCAGTGTTTTGCTTGGATCTCCCACCAGCTATTTCATTACCTACCCCCAAACCTATTCTGTGTGCTTTCTTAAAACCTGCAATGCCAAAGGATGAGCCGATGACCTTTCTCATGTCACACCTGTGCTCTGTATTGCTTGCCAAAAATAATGCAAATTTGAAGAAGGTGCACAAAAAGGCCTTCCAGCAGATGAGAATGTGCTCCCGAATGCACTCCCGATGGTGATAAAGACAAAGGTTGCCCAGCGCACCATACCTGGAAGTCATACACTGAATACGGGGGCAGGTGAGGAGTGCTGTGATAGGTGTTGTAAGATGTCACCTGGGGTCGTGAGTAATAGGACACAGCAGGCCGCGTGTTTTCCACTGTGCAGGTAAGAGTAGGGTGAGCAGGCATCTGAAAACAAGGAAAAGTGGAGAAGGCCATGACTTTGAGGAACACTAATCCAAAAACCAGAATGTGGCAATAGAATTGCAAGAGAGATCAGGGAAGAATGGAGGGTCTCATCCAAGTTTCCCCAACCTGATGCCCTCTGGATGCTCTGGACCCCAACTCACATCACCCTGCCCAGCACAGCTAACTCCCTGGTTGGGAATGATAGGAGTTGTAGTCTAAAGCATCTGGAGTGTAGTGTATTGAGGGAAACTGGTTTGGTCTTCCACTTTGCATTCTGTGAAATTTATGTACATTTTCTTTGTGGGGGGCGGGGAGAGGAAGATGAGCTCTTAATGGCATTAAAACTAAAAGGGTTTCCAGACTTCACTTCCATGTTCTTGGCAAGAGAAATTCTTCTTTGTTCAAGGGAAGTGTGCCCAGAAATACATGATGGGATCATAGCCAAAATCCATGCTACCATTATAGTTAAAAGGCTGTTTCTCTCAATTAAGCTCAGATCAGCTGGCAGCCTCTAGCCAATGCAGAGGAAAGCTAAACCCAGATCTGATTAGTGCATGGATAGGAGACCACCAGAAAATCCCAGGGTGACAAGTTAGACTTGGAAGTTGGAAGGAGGCTGTGACCAAACATTTTCACACTGTTGCTGAGAAAACATAAGGATGCGTTCACGTAGATATCAGTAACTGGCCTCAACTAGCAAGAGTCTTTCCCTCGCCTAGCAACTCAAATATTTAGCCATCATCCATTTTTAAACCAATTAGGGAAAGAGGAAAAAATCAAGGATAAAACACAGCCTTTATATCCAGGAGATCGCAGACTGAATTTGGACCAACTCTAGATGCAGCTTAGAAAGACTCCTCTTTCAAATCCTGGAGCCCAGTGGCTGGTGCTATCAACTGTGTGCAGTCCAAGAGCTTAGGGCCACATGTCCATCCAGACCCTTTCCATTTAGTTTTAGACCCTCTTCCACCACACTTGCCAAAATCTTTAACATAATCCCTTAAATAGGATGAACTTTTTTAAAAAAAGGAAAAGAAAACCCAGGTATAAAGGAATGTAGAGATGACCTTGGGGAAGGTATGAAAGAGCCGTCAGGAGGGAAGAAAGGAGTGATCTGTTAAGGAGAGACTGGGAGAAGAGATCACACAACCCTGAAATAGAAGGAAGCATGAGAGGGAAACTCAAAATATCCCTGCCTTTAGCATAAGATGGGCAGGGGGAAACGGGGAGACTTTCACCATTGATGTCAGCCCTTTGAGGTAGGCCAGGTGAAGAAGCAGATCCCAGGAATGTTATTTTATTGCTGTAGGGCACTGTTTCCTAACTGTGGCAAGTTCCATATGTGTAGACTTCAAATCCCAGAATTCCATAGCCAGCATGGCCAATAATGAGAATTCTGGGAGTTGAAGTCCACACACCTGTTGGTGAAGATGATGGAACTCACTGAGATGGCCAAACTGACTTCTTTGATTAGAGAAAAGACAATATCTACATTTATTGCTGACTGGAAACCCCTTATGGACTTTTTGCAGAAAACAAAAAAATGAACTTATGATTTATGGTTCTGATGATTAGGATAGGATAGATTATAGAAAGAAGAGAGACACATTGTCACTTTTGAAAAAGAGGTAAATTTATGATTATAACTGCTGCAAAGGCTATCGGAAGCTACTTCTTTGTATCTTTTTTCTGTCTTTTCTATTTTTTTTCCTTTTTTTCCTTTCTTGCACTTTTAGCTGTCTCTTTGATTTCTTCCTTTTTCTTTTTCCTTTCTTATTTTATATTAGCTTGTATTAGTTTTTATCTTCTTTTTTAAAAAATGTTTTAAATAAAATTATTAAAAAAAAAGAAGTCCACACAACTGGAAGTTGCCACAGTTGGGAAACACTGCTGTAGGGTATATTAACAGAATCTGGAAAGCCTGTCCAAGTTTCTCTCTGCCTCAGCTTATATAAAACAAAATCAAGACAGTTATTCTGAGTTTCTTTTTCATGCCTCCTTCTATCTCAGAACGCAGTGATTGCTTCTCCAAGTCCCTCCTTGATGCCTCTCTCATGCCTTCCCCAGAGTCAGCTCTAAATTCCTTTACACCAGAAAACCCCACCTTTCCATCTGGTGTATGACTCCACCCACTTTTCATCCATATCTTTCTGACTATGGTGCCAACATCTAAAATAGTTCCTTCCCTTGTTTATACACTGAACTAGGTAGCGTCATGGTTCAACGTGACCTAATGCAGCTTTCTGGGTTGCATTTGTTGGGACAATCTTGTGGGTTGAAAGCGTCAATCCTCCCACCTACCCACTGGGTTCCTGTTCTATGCCAAGCCATGACATGGTTCGCTGGGGCTCGTCCACTGGTTGTGTGAACTCAGCTGCTGAGATTTCTAAACCGTCACTGACAACTCCATTCAGACCTGAAATCGGTTTGCTGCAACGGGCAAAGCCCAACAGCACCTGAAATGGCCGAGGTTCTTACCAAGGCTGTCTGACTTACCATATCTTTAAAACCACCCAAGACGGCCGCTGAGATGATCCCTAAAACCAGACCCAAGATATTCAGTACTGTTGCCGACCAGAGCAAATGGTAAAGGTGGATGATATCTTGGCAGCTGTTGACATCAATGAATTCATAATAGCCGCCAGAAATCTCCATTCTGCTGGATAGAAGGAAGCAAAAGTTCTCAGTGGTATCAAAGCTAAACCTGTAAAAGATTCAAATCTGCCCGAAGGGAGAACGTCACACAGCTTTGCATTCCACACCCTGAACCACCTGAATGAATGGGGAGATTTAAAAAAGGAGGCTATTAGGACTCAGTGAGTTGAAGCCTGAGAAAGTTGTGCACTGAGCACTTTACAAGAGGTGGTCAACCTCCAGTTCCAGAATCACATGTGGTCCTCAAACTATTCTTGGTGGCTGGACTTTGATAGCTGAAAACTGAAACTCGTTTCCCGCCATCTTGAGCTGGGAAACAGATGAAAACAGTAGGGTACATCTTAAAATAGGTAGATCGTCATGAAAAATGCAAGGGGACCCCTTCAACCAGCCTTGCTGACCTATATAGTGGGTCCTGCACATTTTGTGGCTCTCATTCCCCACCACCACCTTCCCCAGGCCCAAACCTTGGAAAAAGTTTAAGGCTGCCCTTCCGTGTTCTACAGTTGGCCATCCTGAGCAGAAATGTCAAATCCAAAGTTGGTTAACGGAATTCTCAGTAAGTAGATTTGGAAAGTAGATGAATAGGACTTCAAGGGTGGCCAGTTGCCCATGTTTGGGGCACTGGCTTACAAGACAAACAAGGTTTGTTTGCACTGATGATGTTACCTAGTTGGGTAAGGAAATGCCTGCAAGCAAATAACCAAGCTCAGAGACCACCAAGGACTCCACAAACAAGGTCTGGTTGTGGAGGGGGACCTGGCATTTGGTGGCTTGTCTTGTGTGGCCATCAAGACCAGACCTGCAAGGAAAAGGAGGACATGCCGTGGAGGAGCCAGTCCTTACGGTCCTGTGTGGAACCCAATCTGAAAAGTTCTTTCCATCCTCTGGGATCGCAGGACCTTCTTGGCCTGAGACACAGGCACGCTCAGCTCAAACCCGCCATGTGGAACTGCGCAGCCGCCTGCGCCACTCACCTTCCGCAGTGGTACAGGTCGCAGCAGAAGCAGGTGTTGGTTTTGATCTTTGGAATGCAGGAGCCCCGGGGCTGCGGGTGGCAGACGGCCTGCGTGAAAGACAGAAGCACCAAGTGGCCTTTTTTCGCCACTCCAACCAGGGCTTTGTGTTTCTGTTTCTGCCGCAGGCAGGGGGCCTTGACGCAGGATGCATCAAACCAATTTAACTGTAGCCCTGTACACAGAAAACTGGCATGCTGAGAACAACCCTAGGTTGAAATCCAAACCAATTTTGATAAGTTGTGACTCCTGGGGAAGAGCATTTGATTCAGCTTTTAGAGAGGAGGGGGAGGGGAGGGAGGGAGAAGGAGGAGAAGGAGAAGGAGGAGAAGGAGGAGGAGGGAAGGAGAAGGAGAGGGAAGGAGGAGGAGAGGGAAGGAGAAGGAGAAGAAGGAGAAGAAGGAGGAGAAGGAGGAGAAGAAAAAGGAGAAGGAGGAGGAGAAGGAGGAGAAGAAGGAGAAGGAGGAGAAGGAGAAGAAGACAGTTAGATTTCTAAAGCTTGAACAAGAGGAAGATTTGGTTCCAGAGGAAAAAAAATCCAGATTACTTACTTTTGGCTGGTTTGTACTTGTGGAATAGTAGTGACAGCGTCCTGCATACAGGGGCCTGAGGTCCTGTAAACAGAGAAGAAATGTTTCCCCCTCAATTTTAAAACAGTTCAAACAGCCATATATTTTTTAATCCAAAGAAGAGACAAAAATATTCAGATGAACCCTATTTTTCACACATTGTACTGTATTCCCCGTTTTAGAGAAGTCAATTCCCAGAATGCTCAGCAATGGCCACGCTGGCTGGGGCATTCTGGGGGTTGAAGTCCCCACATTTGGAGGGAGGCTAGTCTGGGGATGCAGCTGAACGAGATGCACTGCTGTGAGGGGATGAAGGTGAGGAATCACACGCTGAGATCCTCTGCTAAAAACAAACCAGCAGGACAAACGGCCTTGCAAGCAGAAAACCAGCATCCTGGGCTGGGCTACTAGTCTCCTCCCTGATGAGCTACATCTTGTTTTTTTGTTTTTACCTGCAGGCATATAGTATTTGTTCTTTTTAACTGTCAGCCCTATGAGGTAGAGCAGATCAGGAAACACTCCATAGGAAGACCAGAATACTACTTTATTCAATTTTCTCCTTGGCTCCTCAGTGATCATGGTGCAACGCTCACATATTTTCAGCTTCGTATCCATAATCATGAGAACTAGGGCCTTGAGTTGTCAAACCAAAGTTGAGAAGATCCAGAAATGAGTTCTACATCTTAATGGGTAATCTATCCTGTTTGCTCCAAGTTTTTGTTTGAATTCATGCAGGCCTGCCTGCAAGACTGATCGATGCTTGTCAATTTCCCACCACATCCTTCTAGATCTGTACTCACTATATGCCTGGCAGCAAACACGCCATCCACGATCGCGCAGCAGAAGGCAGCAAGGACACCAAAACTGATGAACACGATTGAAGCAACCAGCTGTGGGGGACAGGAGGGACAAAAAATGAGAAACGGCTCCGTTGCAAGTGGCTGGCATTTTGTCTACAGCAGGCAGTCTTTCTGCCGTGGCATACACGGAGAGCTATTTTAAGAATCCACCAGAGTTCCCTTCAGCAGGACAGAGTGAGCTTTTTGAAAGAAGCTCTGTTTACACACACAGAGTGTAAAGCAGGTATTTTAATGCTGATCTATTCTGGGATGCACCAACCGTCAGTGGTAGAATATATGCAAAGCGTGCAAGAGATTCTTGGCACAGTCCCTTGCATCGTGCATGCACACACACACACCACACACACACACACACAAACAGGATTAATAGTGAAGTCAGAGTTGGGGGAGACCCTCTCCCTGGGAGCCAGCAGTGTCAGCCAGCCTTGAGAATACTGGGACTAGAATCTAGCTGCTAGAGAACCGACTGGTTTTCTTTCTTTCTTTCTTTCTTTCTTTCTTTCTTTCTTTCTTTCTTTCTTTCTTTATCTATCTACCTATTTATAAATAAATAATGCCTTTTAATTAACAACAAAAAGAAAAAGAGCGAAACACAAAGGTGACGATGATGGAGACACAGATATTGTCAAAAAAAAAAAAGGAAAGTGTTTTAACAAAAAAGTGAAATACGACAAGCAAACATATAGTATGATACGTCATTATAACAGTAAACAGTTACAATTCTATATATAGTTACCTAATGTAAATATTATTCAAATATGTATATGTTTCTAATACACTTAGGTGACTATCTTCTATTTCAACCTACTGTATTTTGTATAAATGAGTCCAGTATTTCATGATGCTTGTCCATACAAAGTCTATGTCTATAGGCAATCCGCTCGTAGGTGGCAAGTACAGTCAGGTCTTCAGTCCATTGAATAAATGGGGCCATACATTTATCTTTCCAGTGTGGCAATATCAGTCTTTTGGCTATGGTCAGGGCACGGAGCATCCATTTACGTTAGAGAACTGATGGGTGTAATGTAGCTTCCTGTGAAGGACTATTGAGTTTCATTTGTATCTGTCTTGCTGGCTCAGATCCTACTTTGCACAAAGGCAAGTTACAAAAGTCCTGGCTTGTGGATGAAGCCACCATTGGTGGGATTCACAGACTGCAGTAAGCCACACACACCAGCTGGGTCTGCCCCACACACCAAACCATAGCCAAACCAACCACCTGATGACTTGGTGCGTTGTCCAAATTCAACCAGTTTGGCTGGCTTATGATCACATGGGTTGCACTTGTTTTACTTATCAGAAGCGCCAATGTTTCACTCCCAAAGGTCACCCAACCGGCAGAAGGAAAGCAATATCCTTCGAATATCCCTTTAATGGTGACTCTCTTTGGACGATGCATGGACTGATTCTTGCCATTGGTCTAGAAGTGGGAGTGGACCTGGGCTAGGAGTGCTAAGTGGACCAGGTAGGCCTAATCAATACTTGAGTGGGAGACCTCCTGGACTGTGGGCTAGGCTGGAAAATGGAAAGCAACACCATAGAAGAGGGCAAAGGCAAACCACTTCCATAACACAGCCAACAAATTACATGGTGTAGTCAGCAAGAACCAACCTTGATTCAAAGATGTCTCTGCCTTTATTATAACCCATACTGTAAGATTTCAAAGCTGGTGTCTCCAGAGAAAACATCTTCACAGGAAAAGCAGGGGATAATGGTGTGATAGACTCAATCACATCAGTGGTCTCTTCTTAGGTTAAGATTAAAAGGGTCAACTCCCTTGAGGAGGAACCCCATCCATAGCTAAATCCAGAGGTCTTCCCCAGTGCTGTGCTGGCTAAGAATGATGAAAATTGAAGTCCAGCAACACCAGAGGGCAGCGGGTTGGGGACGGCTGAATCCAGTCACTAGAGAACACTGACTGTAATATGAAGGACCCTCAGTCACCTAAAGATGATAACAATGGGGGCTTCAAGATGGACCAAATGTGTCCCCAGACAGATTCCCTGGTTGCTGATGGATATAAAATACCTAGATTCTTCTGCTATTAAATCTAGCACTCTCTTAAATAGCTCTGTTGGGCATTGTCTTCTATGGAAAGGTTTTGGCTTGTCCTGTGCTGGCTTTTTCTCATCTTACCTATCTTTTCCAGAGTTCTCAAGGACATGGACCTCATGTCTTGCTTGCCTACGGTCTCTTATCATTTGGGTGAAAAGGTAATTAGTTCACCTCTAGGAACTGTCTACTGACAATTTGAAGAGCTCACAGCTAGACCTTCTTTGACAGAAGTGATGGGAGCAGCCTGTTCAGAGACTCAGAGACAGAACCCTGAGGTGGAACACTGGAAGAACAGCTGAGAATGTGACACGGAATAGAACATCAGAGATTAGTTCATCCCAACATCACTTCCTAGTCAACTGGTCACTTAGGGAGTCTGGCTGCCTGGCCACACCTCACTGGCCTGCTGGACGATTGCTGTTCCACCTGTCTTACCACCACCTGATGGTCTGTTCCCAGGTATTCCTGTTTCCATTTATATTCTCCCTTTTTCTGCGATAGCAGATGGATCGCAATTTCGAACAACAGCTCATGATCATGACAGTGATCACAAAGAGAAGAGAGAGGAAGAAAGAGGGGAGGAAGTTAAACTGGTTGAAGGGATTCACTGTTTCATGATGGTTATATTAGATGTCATGACATTATTCCATAGCAGTGTCTGAGACAGTCCAAGGAGGGCAAAAAGAAGCCAGGTGATCATTTGAGGCTGCTTCTTCTCCTGGTGCTCCGTTTTTCAGCCAAGAAGAGGCCCCCCCAAAGTAGCTTCAGCCATTCAAATGAAGCCCAAAGATGGAGTCTGTTTGGTTTACACAGATCTGCTCCTTCTTCCTCTCTGTGTAAAAATACAGGCAGCCTCTCTTTGCTCATGGCAGTTGATGACATAATCCAGATTCTAGGCAATTCCCTCTGGTGGGAGGGAACATGATTTGCAGGTAGACTGAGAAGCTGGCTGATCAAAAAGAGGTCAGCCTACAGAAGCAGCCCTTGAGGTGATGAGCCAACAGGTAAAGACTTAGGTGTACCCTCCATCCCTAAAATATACCAGGGAGAAAAGCCATGGGAAATGGCTAGATGGTTCCAGTTGAACCAAGGGATGCAGATTTGGTTTTCTTCAGATACAATCAAGCACCTGCTCACCCAGATCTTGGATACCATGGGTTGCCAGGAGAATTTTTCTCCTTCAGATGAAGAACCCTCCCCCCACAATGGAAGACATGACATTCAATGCCTTGCTGATCATCGGGATGGACTAGTTTCTTCTCTGGTCCATTCTCTTGAAAGATTTCCTGTGCATAACCCTCCTAGCCTGGCTACTGAATAAACCCATTTTCTGAGTTTTTATAATACACTGAATTCACCGAACAGGCTGAGCTTGTACACCATGCTAAATCACCACCTACTTTCCAAAGCCTAAGCAAGGTTAAAACTAATGAAGTGTTGCATGTCATACAAATACAGTTGCTAGCTTTTTAACAACCAAAATGTGGTAATCTTTAGGGATTATTGCTACCCAGTCATTTTAAAGAGGTTGGGAAGAAGCATGGAGGAAACACTGTGCATGGCACAAGGGCCAGATTCAATTTCCTGCATCTTCCAGTTGAATCAATCAAGCGGTAGGTGAAAGGAAAGATCTTAGTCCAAGAAACCAGAAAGCTGCTGCCCATGGGCTGACAAGTGCCAGGTTAGATGGACTGATAGTCTGACTTGGTAGGTAAGACATCTTCCTAAGTTCCTTACAAAGCTTTATGGCTTAGTGGCAGACGTCACGCTTTGAATGCAACGTATCTCCAAGTAAGGTTGGGAAGGACTCCTGGACATAAGAGGATTAAAAAAGCCCTGTGGCTGGATCAGACCAAGGACCCAACTAACTCAGCCTCTGTATGTGCAGATATCTTTTAATTCCCTACACAATCTTTTCTCCAGAAGTCTGCATCTGACTTTCTAGGCTTCTGTTCAAGTCCAAGCAAAGACACTAAGTAGGAAGTCCTCTGAAGGCTTAGGGTTAACTTTCTGGCTCATCTCCTCCTCTACGGGGAATCAGGTGACATTCTTCACTAAGTGCTCCCCTTCAAAAATAGGCTTCCCGAGACATGTCAGGTTTGAAATATCTGGCAGTGGTCAATCTCGGCCAAGAAGATCCACATGCTGCTTATGGAGGAGAAATAAAAAATGGCTGGGAAGAGGGAAGAAGTCATTACTGCTAATTAATTACCTAACTGATTTAAACACTCCTCATTAGCTTCTGGGTTGTTCTAAGGAATTCAGTTTGAACCCAGAGGTCTATAGTATTGCACAGTGGCTGCATCAGGCTAACGTCTAGGTCTCTGTTTAACAAGAACTTAAAAAAAAAAAAAGCATGAGGGCCAATCTGAGACCGCTCGTCAACTGAGAAGAGGACTCTGATGGAGCAAGGAGGGGCTGTAACCCAATCTTAGTTCCTGCTTAACTATGAAGTCTGGTTCCACTGTCTCCAGCCAACTGCTGGGCCCTGCAGGAACATTAGCAAACGGTGAGTCAAGGCTGAATCTTGGGCCACACTAGGTGTGTGGGAGAACTTCATGTGAAGGCTGGGTTATGTCAGGGCCTTTTCACAGACAAGAGCAACTCATCACGCAAGCTTCACCCAACACATCGTTCAGAATGGAAGTGGTCAGATGGATCACTATTCTCGTTTTCAAGAGAATTCAGCTGTAATCCTGGCTTGTGACAGGTGTTCTACTGCTGGGTTGTAGATCAGTGGAACGTGACCATGTAATTGGATACAACTCAATGTACTAAACCGTAGCTTAGCAAAGTGAACATATATCGACGGTAAGCAGTGTTGAGAGTATGTGAGCACGCTCACAAAATGGTGGCCATGGTGGAAAGGCCAGTAAAAAAACCCACCTATAGTTGTATTTGTCTCATAGCACTGGAGCTTTGATTAAGAGAGAAAAAAAAGCTTCACCCCATGCTACTTTTCTGCTCGTCGAGCTAGAACTAAAATGAAAAAAAGAAAAACGAGGCGGGAGTGTCTGCTTCTGGCACAAGGGAATAGACAGAAAATTACAAAAATTCTTTCTATTGCATTAACAGCGAAGCAACTTCACCAGCAGATCAACTTACCATTTGCCTTTTATTTTCTATCAAATTGGAGCCAATAATTCCGAGAAATGATCCGAAACCCAGCTGAAAGGGAAAAGATTCAAAACGTTTACATTCTGGCCTGGAAGTCGATTACTTTTTTCTGTTTGGCACACAGTCAAATCTGGAACAGAATGGGAAGCAGGAGCACAAACAACAAAAACAGATATTTCAATACTTTTCTCCCAGCATATATCGGAACATGGGCAAATTGGGCAATATATTACGCAATAATAAGAAGGGTATTTTTGCACATTTACAGAGCCCACAGCTATCTGGCCAATATTTCACCTCACTAGTTTGCTCCTGGCCAACCAAGACTGACCCAGTTGAGTCAATGGAAAAAAATGGGGGTCAAGAATCAGTTATGGGGAAGTTAAGAGCTAAATATGTATGTAGGATAGGCGGTAAATCTCTTCCCCTTACCCCATTTCTTTGTCCTTTGGCTGCTTCAAGATCTCAACGACTGCCTTCATGCTTTTACATTAAGATTGTTCATGGTTGGAAAAGGATGGAAAAAGTGCTTTTGACTTCACGTAAGAAGAGCAGTTTTCTCTGCCTGAAAGAACCTTTGCTATTCTGGCTTCATGTTAACTTTAATAACTAGAGACTGAGGGCTGATGCACATCTTCCAAGTGATTTCAAAGTATGCATAAACCTGTTCTAGTTGACCTCTTCAGCAAAACAGTTGGGAGCAGTCTAGAAGATGGAGTCAGGGAAGCCCCAGGATGCTATTTCCAGGGACAGAATGGTGCAGAAAGACAGGCTGCTCCTACCTCTGAATGCTAGCATAGCAAAGCCAGGCACTTATCTCAGGAAGGGTAGTACATTAGCAATGAAGAACGTTTTGCTTTGGTGACAATAGTGACAATAGTTGGAATTGGAGCCAACCACACATGGCCTCTGTTTGTCCCTGGTAGCTCCTCCTCATCTGTCTTGGGAGATTTCAGGAGGCTCTAACAATGGGATGGTGGCAATCTGAAACCTTGAAGGGGCCCTGAGAAGTCATCGGCCCAAGACCCATTCACACAAGCAAGTTGATTTTCTGGCACATTGTAGAAGGCTGGATTCCAGATCCTTGTGATCCCTTCCAACTCCACAGTTCTGAGGTTCTATAAGTCATCAGACTGCAGCCCCTGCTGAAGAGCAGTGAGAGCAAGCCAATGAACAGCCTTTCACACCCAAGCTACTCCCATCTTAAACCATCATTAACACCTGTAAGATTTCCAAGGCAACAGTCCAGGTTTTTCCTTCTGTCAAGGAATTCTATACTTACAATAGCCCCTGGGTAATAGCCTCCGACAGTCACGTTTTGAGTTCTTGTTGTAGCAGCAAGCCCCACTGTGAGAATTAGGAGCGAGACGATGAGCAGGCTCACCGTGACATAGAGGGAATTTCGTTTCCTTCTACTGAAAGACCCTAAAAAGATACACAGGGATAAAATAAAAGGATGTGCCTGTTCTGTCAAGTAGTCCACCAGAAGCCCACTTCAAACTGCCAGCATGTTCTGCTGGGGTTCACTGAGGGACTCATAAAAAAGCACTTCTGAACAAAGGACGTTGTCTAACACCTAGTTAATGATTTGCTAATATTCTCCACTCCCGTTAGCATCAACTCCTCCAGAACTTGGGCAGAGAGAGAAGTTTACTTTCACCTGCTACATTTGCCCACAACCGAGACCTGAAGCATCCAAAACCAATGTTCTGCCAAGAAGCAGTGGTTTCTGCCAATATTCTTTCCCCCCTTTGAAAAACCAAAAGATGATCAGAAGGAATCCTGGTTTTGTACCATGTTATGGTTTACGGCGTTCCGAGTCGTCATGCTGGCCACATGACCCGGAAGTGTCTACGGACAACGCCGGCTCTAACGGCTTAGAAACGGAGATGAGCACCGCCCCCTAGAGTCGGACACGACTGGACTTTACGTCAAGGGAAACCTTTACCTTTACCTTTACTATGGTTTAGTAGTTAGACCTAGAGAGATCCAAGTTCAAATCCAACCTGGAAACTCTCTGGATGGCTGGGGAATTCTGGGTGTTGAAGTCCACCCATCTTAAAGTTGCCAAGGTTGAGAAACACTGGTCTAGTCAGCTAACAGGCTAACAATTAGCCTGTGCAGATCCACCAACCCCCCCCCCCCTTGATGCCATTTTCCAAACTGAACTCAGAAACGTGCTTAAAGTACAATGCTAGTTGTATTTATTCAGAAGTTAGCCAAGTGCATTCAGTTAAGCTTACGCCAACATAGGAGTGTTTAGTTTAGTTGTAGGCTTACCATAATCCAGGGATCGGCTTCCTTTCTCTACCCCTTTTCTGTGCCTCCTCCCTCCCCAGATCCTGTTAATCCTGCTACTAAATGTTGGCAGTGCTACTACTGAAGGACAGAGATGAAGTTACCTACTGTTTTGAGATGGGGTACAAACAACACTCAAATAGTATCAACATTGTTTGTAGAAAAAGAAGAGATAAATCTCTGCACGTCCACACACGTGCACACACACACACACATACGTAAAAAGGATAAATCCTGCTCCCAAATTCTTCGATTTGTGGCCCTTGTGTCCTGCCTGCCCCCCACCCCAATCTTTATGTATGGCCCACTCCTGATTTAAACAAGTCTTTTTTGTGGGGGAATCGCATTGAAAATCACTGACGTGTGATGCACGGCTTTTCTTTAGCAATTCAAAACTGATGTCGAACTGTAAGCACTGGGAGGAGAATTTTCTTTGCAAAATAAAAGTGTGTGAAACCGAGTCGCAACTCGCAGAACGAAAGGAGAATGTTCGGCATCAGCTATTTTAGGTAGACACTCAACCAAGGAAGCTTCTGAAAGGGGCCAGACTAGATCCTGGATGTCGTCAGCTAGTGGATAGGTGACTTTTTTGAAAGTCCACACCCCTTGCCCTGAATGCCTGAAAGGTTAAGGGAAACTAGACTTTATGATTCGGATCAATATATCTTTGAAGCCGGAGGAGTGGGTTAATTGAGCAGCTTATTGCTCAGTGCAGATGTGAAGACACCAACACCTGAGGATTGTGGTTCTCGGGTTTTGGGTAGACACCTCTCCAGGTTCCTACCTGGGGAGATGAGGACTGACTTTCCACCCACACTCATACAAAGCAGGGGCTGTGGGCTTGAGCTGACTTTCTCTAGAAGGAAGGAAGGTGAATGGTGACCTCATATGTCACCTACCCACAAGGTGGCCAACTAGGTTGGGTTCTCCCCCTGGAGAAATACCCCAGCTGGGAAGTGGAAACCAAAGAGACCAAGTGATCAGAACCATATATTATCTGAACAGAAGAGTGATGGCCAACTAGGGATCTCCACTTCTTTTGCTATTCAAAAGGAAAACAAGGAAGGAGAGATTATTTTAGGTAAATGGATCCTAAGTGGGGGGGGGGAAGGGTAGAACACTATTTCTGAGAGGGGGTCACCTTTCATTTGGGTGCTTTCAACTTTGGTGGTCAGCTTCCCCCCCACCCCCACTTCTTTTAAACACTGTTTTTTTTTTGGCACTAATACCCTGCTTCTCCCCTGAAAGCTCCAAGTGGCATATTCAGAGGTTGTCCCCATCATTTTCTCCCCTCCCCCCTCGCTGCCCAAGAGGGGCTGGTCCACTGCCACCCAGGGAACTCCTTGCTCCAGAAACCCTTTAAGTTCAGGCGGGCTGTTCCAGGTCTAGAGACTGCAACCCTCTCCCTATTTGGTGCGGGTGGCGGGAGGGTGCGCCTGGAGCTGCTCCCCTCAGGTTTCTTGGAAGTGGGGGGCAAGGAAGGGAAATGGGAGACGCCAGTCGCTCAGTGCCCCCCTCGCCCATCAAATCACCGCTCCCGCTGGCCGAAGGGCCCCCAGGCTGCGCGCAGAAAGGCCCTCTCCAATTAGGCACGGCGCCCGGGCGCGCTCTGCCCGCCGGCTCTCGCCCCGTCCTCGTGCCCAGCCGGCCTTCTCCCTCCCGTCAAGAGCGCGGACCAAGCCACTCACCGGCCGAGCTGGAGAGCGGGATCGCGCTGGAGCGCGGCTGAGCCAGGGCCTGGCGCATGGCGGTGGCGGCGCGCCTCCTGCGCCCTGGCCCGCGGTGCCGCAGGGCGCACAGCTACGGGGCGCGGAGCATCCTCCCGCAGCGCCCCGGGCTCGACCCGGAGCCGGCTTCTGGCGCTTGCGCAAGACGGAGGGGAGCGCCTCGCCAAGGCAGCTGCGCGCGGAGAGCGAAGGGGGGTCCAGCTGTTGCGCCGATCCCAGCCGGCGGGGTCCCTCCCCCGCGGGGTTGAGATGCGCCGGATTCCAAGCGAGGAGAACTCGTGCGCCTCGATCCACGGGTGGGGTGCGTGGGCTCGAGAAAGGGACGGATTCTTTTTGATTCTGCCCCTGGAGGGGTGGGAGGCGACAAGTGAAGGAAAAAACCTTCGGAGCGAGAATTGCGCTTTGAACGAAAATGCTCGCGCACAAGCCAAAATCCAAAAAAGGCAACGGACCAGAGTGACCTTAAGTTTTGGCTCCAGATATTAAAATGGTCTCTCTGATGCATCAGCGCAACGGTTCATTGATGAATCTCTCCGTTCAGCCAATGGAAGATTGCACGTTCGGGTTTTATGGAACACCAACCTACGTTATTTTCTTGCCTTTATCGCAGGAACCAGGACAGCAATAAACACTTCATTACTAACGCGTTTACTATCGCATGCAAAAAGAAGTAGGAGATAACTTGGTTGGGTTATTTTGATGGAGTAAACATTAAAAGAATGATTGCAAATTCCCCCGCAATATTATACAAGGAATATTGCATGGCAGCATTTATCTTACGCCGTGAACTTTAAAAGGTCTCAAGTTTGCAGTAAATTGTTCTTCAGCATATTTTCAGATAAACGCTGAGGTTTAATGTAAAGGGGAATAAAAAGCACTTAGTTGTTATTTCGACAATATGACATATGGATTAATGTTCAAGGTCCAGCCTAAGTAACTTGCCAATTAATTTGCAGAGGAGCAATGGATAGAACAACAAAAGGCTGAAGATCTTTGCAAAGCAAACGTTTTTTAAAGGAATATACAAAATTATTCATAAACAAGGAAAAGTTACAAAATGTAAGCAAAAGACATTTATTATAACACTTATAGTTGGAAGAAGGTCTTCAGCGGGCTAATACCCAGTAAGAAAGAAGCCAAGTGCATTAGTTTAATCAAACAGCTATATTTTAGAAGTGTCTCGTTAAACTCACTGGGACATACTCTGAAATAAGCAGGTCTGAAATTGTAGCCTTGCCTTAAGCCCCTTTGATTTGAATTCTTCCCCACAAATACAGAATTGAGATCTAAAAATATGTGGGTTCAGAATTTTAAAATTCCAGATGTATATCTCTTGAGGCTGACTACCCCGGCAGATCTTGGGGCTCAAGGAATATTTAGAAAGAAAAGAAAAATCAAAAGTCAATCCTGTTAAGTCTGGCCTCTCCAGAGAATGAATCCTTTTCTTGAGGGGCAGATGTAGCCAGGAGGGGGCAGAAAAGAATTTAAAAAGAGATGGAAAAGGACCAGATATCTAGTCGGTGTAACATGATCATCCTAAGCCAAAAATAGAAAGCACTTTGGAAAACACATCTATGTGGCTGTGTAGAGAGTGTTACTTCTCTTAGCAATGTGGCCTCTTTCTCTTTGGACTGTGTTCATACATAATTCATTTGAGACGATCTGTAGAATGTCCAAACTGAGGGGGAGGGGTGTGATGGGAAAAATGAGTAAATGACGTTTGCAGGAGATAAGGGAGAAGACGGGTGCTGCAGGCTGAGGCCGGAAGCCAGCAAAATAATTTGGAACATTTTGACAGATCTCAGATCTGGACTTAGGGAAGACTTGGTTTCCCCTCACAGCGTAATTAGTTTGCCAAGGTTCACACATTTACTGGTTAAAGAGAATGACTGAACTTTCTGAGCCTTATGACCAGTTTAAACTTCCCAGAATGCTCTGGAGAAATGCCTACCTAGGGCATGCTGGGAAAACTCCAGTAGTTCTTGGCTCATAAGTCAGTTGCTATTGATGAAGAGGGGACAAACTTTTTCAGGCTGAGGGTAGTTCAACCGGATCCCTGGCGGTTGCCATATAGTGGGAGGGCAGGTTAAGAAGTTCAGATGATGCACATTATGTACAACAGGACAAAGGGTGTGTGTGTGTATCAATGTCTTCAGGGTGCAAGGGACAAAATGTGCACTCTGACAGATGCCTGTGGATGGAATGAGAACAAGTGAGCTGACATTACTATTGTTATATTAAACTTAAGATAACGTTAGAGGACCTGTGGAACAGCAGGTGTATTCCTAATTTGTATAGCGCTGTTTATGGTCAGGATATTTTAGAAATACCAAGTGGATGGATGGGTGGGTGGATAGAGGCTTTGGCCCCTAGGGACTTACAATCTATTTTTTAAAATAAATGTTATTAAAAGTTTTAAAGAGAACATAAAAAGTAATGCAAACTAATACAGAATAAAGGAAATGAATGAATGAAAGAAAGAAAGAGAGAGAGAAAAAGAGAGAAAGAAAAAGAAGCTTCCGATTTCCTTTGCAGCAAATATAAGTACGATTACAAAGTTATCTCTTACTCTATGAGTACAGAAAAAAATCTCACTTTTTTCTATTATCCAATTTTTTTTCCTAATCACCAAAACCACAAGTCATAAGTGGATTTTTTTCCGTTTCATGAGCAAAATCTATAAGGGGTTTCAGTCAGCCAGGACTTACAATCTAAATATAGACATCAAACAATCAGATATGTGAAGCTGTGGAAAGAGAAACAAAAGTGATGCCTCTAAAGATGAGGTTATCCAGATCCTGCCAGTTTTAGCTTTATCATACAATGGTGGGCCAACAGATGTGAACAACAACAGCATCTACCTCTGTCTAAAGCTTGGCTTGGAGAACTGATCCTAGTTGTAAAAAGAGTCCAAAGCAAGGTTAGATGACAAAAGGAATGCCCCAGCTAGACAGATTGCATCCGATAACCCAAAATTGGGGGACGAGGGCACATTTAGTGCCACCAGGAACCCCACCAGAGCACCCAACCTTGGCATAGTGCTATGACCCCTCTGGCTCACCCTTGGGGTTCTTCAGATAGTTTGTGGAATGTTAGATGGTTGGGAAATTGAGCCTGCAGAATCCCATCCGCTCAGCCTGAATGAGTGCAGAGGGATAAATATAGCAAAATCCGACTCCCTGAACATTCAAGAGCAATCAAGCAGAGTTTCCTATGCCCCCTCTGTCCACCCCCTACCCCCACCCCCCCATGACTGACAGGAACACATTTGCTCATACAGTTGTTGTTCTCCATTCAAGTCCAGCAGGGTTATAATGTTCTACCAATTATCTCAGGCTTCCCTAGACAGCATCAGGACTGATCCACTTTCTCAGAGCGATCTCCTCCTTCTCCAGCAGACTGCCTAGTATACCTCAGTGCTTTTTGATGGAAAGGTACCCTAACTCTTATTCAGTACTGGATTGCATGACGTCAGTTGCCAGAGGAAAGCAATCTGTTTCTTGGGGGCTAGCCAACATGCTCGTCCTCCTGGACAACGTTGAAAGAGCAGAGCAACTGCTGTCACCTGGTGCTGGCAGCAAAGAAGCCCCAAAGTTTCAATAGTCTGTTTGGCTTTTCCATCCCCTGAAAACTTCTGAATTTTCTTTCTAGATGTGAGGCTGGTTAATTTTCAAGGGGAAGCTTGGTTGACCTTTCTAGGGCTGGCAGACATGGCGGGAAGTGGTTTAATCCTTTGACTCTGGAGCTGGCTTCTTCTATTAATTCTATTTCCCCTTCTACATTTTTTTTTTTTTTACAAAGCAACGGATGCAAAAGGCACCTCTGAAGCTTCCAAAGATCCCCGTATGAACCGACACCAAAACCTGGTAAGTTAACCTTACTGGGTTATAGCAGGTTAATTCCCTTTTGGTGCCCCACATCACTGAACATAAATAGTTTGGGACATGTGCAAAAAGTATACTTACCAGCTTTAGCTGTGCTTAGCAGATGCCCCTGTCTTGGGATACTTAGAAGAAGAAAGGAAAATAAGAAGGGTTGGGTATAATTATGCAGATGGAGTTGTTGCCTGATGAAGAACGGAAAAGCCATGGTTAGTAGTTGCTGTTTTTAGGTGGGAGAAATGAAGCCAGGGTCAAAAGCATGACCTGGTTCATTGAGGCTTATAATTAAAGGGGCCTTCATGGATTAAGAAGAGGATTTGTACGTGGTTTGACTCAAGTATTCTTCCCTTGAAGGGTGTGTGCCTTCCAAGTATTTTTGGTGCCATCAACTTGCTTCTACGTTTCTATGAGCCCCAAATGGTTGTCTCGGTCACTAGATTCATGAGTCACATTAATCTGCAGTTTGTTTAACCATATTATTGGATAAAGCATAATTGCCAGGGAATGCAGAAAGTGTTATGCCATAAACCATGATTTGCAAACCAAAGTCACTAATCCTGCACTCCCCAACCACATGTAGAGATTTCAAGGAAGTCTAATTGCAGGAATGCGTGTCCAAAATTGCAGTCTCAGTCCAAATTGCAGTCTCAGTATTTGTGGGATGACAGTATTTGTAAAGTTGAATGGATGTTGGCAGCCATCTTATTCTCAATGTACCTGGCAGTCCACCTTTCTGAATATAACAGAGCTCAGATCTGAGCAGGTTTGGCGATATGCTATTATAAGCTACTCACATTTTGTGATTCACTTAATTGTAGCTTGTTGAATACGTTACAGTTTTGCAAGGAGTAAAAAAGATGGCATGTTCCATTCATCATCATCATCATCATTGCCGATAGATTAACATGCATATGTTCATAGATTATTCTAGTCCTCTTCTGAGCTGTGCTCAAAATGATGCTCTTTGGGTAAAAAGGACAGTGGCAATACTCCTGTGGCCGGTAGCTAGGCAGAGGTCACACCTGTGGCCAACAGCATCAGTCTCTAGGATTGGAAGAAGTGTGTTGCAGTTGCCACCTGAGGAGGGAATGTCATTGCAGTTAACCCTTTCAAAGGGCAGCTTCACTCTGCCCCACTCAACAGCAAAAGGGCTCATCTTTGGCTTCACAGGATGCTCTTCTTTAAATACTGCTTTGCTTAACTCTCTCCTGCAACTTGTTCATGATTCATTAATGGACAGCCTGTCCTGAATGGAAGGAAATCTTTCTGGCCACCTTTCTTTGGAGGGAACAGCTTGCCCTGCCTTTACGGCATCATCAAGTCTGAAGGGGAAATATGAGGGAAGGCAAGTTGCCTGGCACAAGCTAGGTCAGACATGCCAATGTCTCATGCCTGCAGTAGGGGTTTTGTAGGAGGAGGTCAGGTTGAAACTGGGACATGTTTGCAGGGTTCTCCTCTGTCTGTTCTCCTGAAGGATGGGGGAAAAGTGAGCATGACGGTCAACAAGATAAAGACTGTGGCCACCAGTCATAATGTGGTTTGAGTTAGGCTTATTGTGCTGCACAAATCCAGCCCATGGTGGTTTATAAACTGTGCTTTAGAGGTGAGAATGTTGTGTGAACCCAGTGAATTGTGGTTGAAGCAAAATGTGGCTGTCATGAGGGATGAATTGGGTGACGAGCTTCTGATGGAATAGAAAGATGGTGTTTTCAACAGTCTGCCTCAGCAGATAATAGGTAAGCATGCTGGGTGAAAAGATTGGTTTTCATGTTCACAGATGCTTCATGGACTCTAATTTTTGTTACAAGGCTTCCTTACTGATTTCCTCATGAAAAGACTAGATGCATAAGATGGACATAAAACTGATGCCGCCTTGTATGATTTAAAAGTTTCCTACGGTTTTCCTAACGAGACAAGTTTCAGCTTTCCTGGCAGGAATCATTATATTCTTGCACATATTACATGAAGCCATCATTTGTTTAACCACCGGTTATTGAATAAGCCTCCCCTAGCTGGATTCACCCCACACACTGAGTCCTAAATCTTGGTTTGCACAGCACCACAACCAGGTTTATGCAACAAGTGAATGGAAAAGGCAAACAAAATGTACCATAGTTAGCACTATGTGCGAAACAGGCCCTCAGGGCAGGTATACATGCATTTGACCAATGCTTTAAAGTAACTTTTTGAAAGAACAGGATGTGAGAAATGAAGGAAAGACCTTTGCAAAGAGAAAAAAAAATAGGAAACTGAGCAGATTTCCTGGTTGAGAGGTGTTTTTTTTTTTAAATCCGTTCAATCGTGTCCAGTTCTTGAGGACTGCCTGGACAAGTCCCTGCAGTATTCTTGGCAAGGTTTTTCAGGAGTGGTTTACCATTGCCTCCTTCCTAGGGCTGAGAGAGAGTGACTGGCCCAAGGTCACCCAGCTGGCTTTGTGCCTAAAGAGGAACTAGAACTCCCGGTCTCCCGGTTTTTAGCCTGGGGCCTTACACCACCCTGGCTCTTGTTGAGAGTTAGTGCTAGAAATAATTGAAAGCTAAAGAATAAGAAATGTTGCCCCGTGAAGTGCTTTGATTCCAAACATCCTATCATATTTCTCACCCCCCTTCATTTCTGTGGGCCAGTCTCCCCTCATTATTTGGTATTCTGCTACCCCCGAGTTTGCCCAAGCCTTACGAGCCTTTTTCTCTCCCTTTAAAGTTCTTCCCACCTTGAAAAGGTTTGATAAGGAGCAGTGATGACAGAATGGAAACTTTCGCCGGACTCCAGAGAGTAAAGCCGCTGGTGCTTATTTTTGACGAATGGAATATTTTACTGGAAAGGAATGATGGATCGGAGGGGGAGGAAGAAACAAAAACAAAAAGCAAAGTAGGCCAGAACATTTTGCTCATGGTGTGTGTGGGGTTTGCTTTGTCATCATTCCAGGGAAATAAGGATGGAGAGAGACATCAGCTGGATGCAGAAGAGGAAGAAAAGAAAGAGGAAGAGATGGGCAAGAAAGCGTGGGCTGAACGGATGAAGAGCCTGAAGACTTTCCTTTGGAATTCAGAGACTCGGGAATGCATGGGCAGGACTCCTCAGAGCTGGAGTAAGTAAAATTTATCATGAGTAACTTATTTCCTACCAGCATAGGGATTAATACTCCATCAGTGAGCATGGTGTTTTTTTTAAAGAATGGATGAGGAACATAACATTTACAGTTTAACACAGGGAATCCATCCAGGGAGAAAGGAAGGCAGGAATAAATATGGAGCAGAATTTGCATTTATGCCAATTATGCAGATAATATTGATTGGTTCCTGCAAAACCAGCAGAAGCTGGCAAATTTATTACGACAAACTTTTTGGTCTGCTTTGTCAAAGACTTGCCTTAATCAGTGAGGGAGTTCCCATAGTGAGCTGAAACACAGTTTTTAAATGCAGTATTTGTGGGTTGTAACCTTGGTTTAAGGCGGAGTGCCAACTGCCAACATTGGTTTATGGCTTAGCATGCTGTGCAAACCCAGCCAACTATAGTTTAAAGTATATATAATAAAATAAAGCACACTTAAGCACACCAGGCTAGAAACCAGGAGACCTTGAGTTCTAATCCTGCCTTAGGCATGAAGTCAGCTGGGTCACCTTGGGCCAGTCCCTCTTGCTGAGCCCTGGGAAGCAGGCAAGGGCAAAATTCTTCCTAACATGCTGCCATGACTTATCCAGGTAGTTGCCAGGAGTTAAGAGTAACTTCAAGGAACGACCCCCACTCCAAATTTGCTTAGGTGAGATGAACATATGCCCTGTTGCTTAATCACAACTTATCTTAAACATCTTAAGTTTCCTCTTTTATGTTATTTTTAAATGGTTTACCTGTTTGAACTTTCAACCCAAATCAAGATGGGCTTACAATAATTTTAAAAAATATAAAGAGTTGATCATACAAGTAAAGTGAAATGCATTTTACCTACAGGCACCTTTCCATTGCTCCTGCCAGAGCTCTGGCAACGAGAATTGGAATTCCAGCAAAAGAATATGCAGTTGCTGCCTGTTCTGCAATTCAGGATAATTAACATGGGCCTTTCCCACCCCACCCACCCCTTGACCTGTTTTATCTCCATGACCCTCCGCTGCTGCACATTGAGATTGAATAAGC
Source organism: Candoia aspera (assembly GCF_035149785.1). Classification (NCBI taxonomy): domain Eukaryota; kingdom Metazoa; phylum Chordata; class Lepidosauria; order Squamata; family Candoiidae; genus Candoia; species Candoia aspera. The sequence continues at coordinate 6,065,161 of NC_086164.1, forward strand.
CAAATGTTTTTCTTCCTGTGAAATTAACAGAAGAATGAAAATTTGTACCCCAAACACTTGGATTTTGTGTAAAGTTCTGCCCACTTGAAGCCACCCCTGGCTTTTGTTGGAGGTAGGACCTGTTGAGCAGGAGTGGAGGACAGAATTATCGTCAATTAAATGACCTGTGTGAGCGATTAAATCCCTTGCTGTGTTCAAAGAGAGGCCCCCTCCCAGCCTTTCCTGACCTCGTGCCAAAGTAGCTTGCAGGTCCAAATTAAGTTTGTTTCTCTCCTCAGCACCCCCCTCCCCGTGTCCTGTCCCCACTGCCAGCCAGTTTGTTCCCAGAACTCAAAATTCCATGTAACATAAACTCCTCAGGAACGCAGAGGCCAGAAGTCACAGCTGCACTCAAAGCGTGTCCTGGAAATGCATTTGGGTTCCTGCTGGGAAATCAAAACACACCAAAGAGCACCCATGGGGTGGGTAAAGGGCTTGCTTTCATGCTTTTTTTTTTAATAGGCCTGGGCTTTATTCTCTTGAGACAAGCCCCTTATCTTTGCAGCCACTAAGTCAGGAGAGAGAGCTGAAGGACCTCTCCAAATGATTGCTTTTGGCCCCATAAAACTGCAGTAAATAGAAAGCAAATGTTAAGAATATCCCAAAACAAGGTAAAGATAATGACAGATACATTTGTCTCAGAAAAGAAAACATAGCTTTGCCAGGCAAGATGGCAAGGTGGATGCCCAGCAGGCATCTTTAGGGAAAGCAGTCTCATTTCTGAACAGGAAAGACCTCTCTGTCGTCTTGTATGAACATAACACACCTCTGATTCAAGAGATGCTTGAAGAAGGCTTAAAAATACCAGACGAAGTCATCACCGTCTGGGCTCGTTTTCTGATACTGCCTAGGATGCACATGGGAGATGCTGGGCAGTTGTAGGAAGTTGGAGGCTGATTTCGTACATAAAATAAACTGTGGGTCTTTGTGGCTGGGCTCATGCAAAGCTTAGTTTTTCAAAGCCTGGTGCTTGACTTCAAACATCAAGTTTACTGAAACTAAAGAATCCATGTTATGGTTAGCAACTAGGCCACCAGCAACACCTCTCCTCTTTCTTGCAGGCCTGATACTCCTTTTTTATCTCCTCCTGTACACGTTCCTGGCTGGCATGTTCATATTTTGTGTGTACGTAGTCTTGATCACGCTGAGCCCTTACACGCCGAGGTACAGGGACAGGGTGGCCCCACCAGGTAAGCGTGTGAGGGAGGTCCCTGGGCCATCCGTTTGAGGGGCAGATGCCAAGGGTGTGCAGGGACCTGTCTCATCACAGGATGCAGGGGCCATGCTGGCTAAAATTAGGGGCAACTGACGGTGTGGGTGTGGAGTGGCAGCAACCATCGTTGGGACCGTTGATCATTTACAAACTGGGATCATCCTCCTTGCCTACCTTGGAGGAGGGTCAATCACCATCCTAGGAAAGCATGCTATGGGGAGGACAATCAAAGGAGTCAGCCCTAGTTGTACCCCTGTTCCCTTCCATGCTGTCCCATTCCGTGTTTTTTTTCCCTTAAAAATTTTTTTTTTGCAGGAGTCACAATTAGACCATACATAAACCAAGCCTACCAGATTATCATCAACACCTCCCAACGTAGTACGTGGCAGCCTTATGTGGACAACATGGAAGAGTTCTTAAAAGGTGCCCTTTCTTTCTCTAGATCTTACTTCCTCCGTACAACGATACCTAATCAATGCCTATGTTTATATTTTTCTTTTCCTCCAAGGATTTGCAGCAGCACTTACTTTCCCATTTCTGTTTTGATTTCTAATCCTAACAATCCAGCAAGGTGAAGAAAAAGCAACATGGTTACTTTCTGGCAATCAAGAGCTCTAAAGACTTTGAAAACATGCCCACAACTTGCTATTCGAATGATATTTGGGTTGGGGTTCTGAAACAAGAAAGAGGGGCTTGGTCTTTCAGAAAACAAACATGTGCACAAATCTACGAAGAAATATATATATTTTTAAAAGATATGTGTGTAAGCCACGTATCGTTAAAACAATCAGATAAGAACATTGAAATGGGGCAGGCGACAGCAAGGGCAGGAAAAGGAGAAAAAGGGATTGCAGTTGGCCCTGAAGTCAGTCAGAAATCAGAGGCTGAGTTTACGCTTAATTTGTCTGGGGCTGGTAAAATGTACTTTACGGCTTGGAGGCAGCTGATTGTGGCTTGCACACGATATGCAAATCAGTCACAGACTTTGATAGAGTGGAAAGATGTGCAGGCTTAAATGGATTAGGATTGGCTTGAGTTTTAAAGCAATTTAGGATTACTGAAACAAATGAGTATTTAATGGGTATTTCTTCCACTTCCGGAAATATGAAATCCCTGCACATCTGGAAGGCACCAGACTGGGGGAGGCTGAATTACAACCTTCAGAGTCACTAAGAGGGAAGACATCAGGACTCGAACAGAAGCTGTGACTAGTTTGCTCATAAGTATTAAGTCTTTTAGGCTTAGGATCAAATATACAGAACAGCACTCCCATGGAGGGAAAAACAAATATCATGGTTTATGTTTGGCAACAGGCCAGAAGTTGACATTCTGGCTTGCTGTAGGCTCATGTATTCTTAGTTACTTTATGTTGTCATCATGTCTGAATCTAGAAATCTGGCTTGTTCTGATTTATTTCTGTGCTCTTCCCACATCATTTGGGGACTGGCAGAAGGAATGGCAAAAACAAGTGAGGAATTGGCTGCATAAGCCACTTGGTTACTTCAAATAAGTCACTTAGCTCCATATCCTGGCCTAGGATTATAGGCAAATATCACCCCATTCTGAATAGGAAAGCCAATCTCATCTTTTGAGTGTTCTTTTAGAAAAATAAATAGTATAGAATCATAGAATGGATGAAATCTTGGTGGTCCTAGTCTAAATCCCTGCTCAGCCTAAGGGTTTGCTACATACATACAATGCCTTTGAGTCAGTTTTTGACTCCTGGTCCCTGCAGTTTTCTTGGCAAGGCTTTTCAGAAGTGGTTTGCCTAGGGCTGAGAGAGAACGACTGGCCCAAGTCACCCAGGCTTTGGGCCTAAGGCAGGACTAGAACTCATGGCCTCCCACTTTTTAGCCTGGTGCCTTAACTGCTACACCAAACTGGCTTTCTATATACTACTATACAGGTAGTCCTCAACTTATGGCCATTCATTTAGTGACTGTTCCTCACATTTACGACCTTTGCAGCATCCCTGTAGTCACATGATCAAAATTCAGGCACTTGGCAACTGGCTCGTACTTACGATGGTTGCAGCATTCCAGGGTCACACGATCGCCATTTGCAACCCTCCCAGCCGGCTCCCAACAAGCAAAGTCAATGGGGGAAGCCGGATTTGCTTAACAACCATGGCAGAAAAGGTAATAAATTCAGTGTGACTCACTTAACAACCGCTTCGCTTAGCAATGGACGTTCCAGGCCCAATTGTGGTCGTAAGTCGAGGACTACTGTACCTGTATAGTAGTTCACAACTACCATAGAAATACAAAAGTCCTAAAGCTAAAAGCATAATGGAGTAACAGGTATCTTCCATATCACTGGTCCTGGCTCTGAAAGGAGAAGATTTACAGTATTGAAGCATCAACTTTCTCTGTTGCCTTTAGAGTACGATGACAAGGTTCAAGAAACCCAAAATATCCCATGCACACCGGGCTCATATTTCATACAAGAGAGTGACGAAGGTGCAAAAAAGAAAGCTTGCCAATTCAAGAGGTCCCAGTTGATGAAGTGCTCCGGATTACAGGATCAGACATTTGGATATTCCCAGGGGCAACCTTGCATACTGCTAAAGATGAATCGTGTATGTAGCTTTATACTTGCTTACCTCCCCTTGGCATGGATCTTGCAGTGGGGCAAGTGAAGCACGTGGGTGGGAATTAAGCAAAGAAGAAGGGGCAATGGCCTGGCTTATGAGCCATCTGACATTCAGCCTGCAGTGGTTGCAAGGGGGAAGACAGGGCCCAAAGCATACATTGATGCAGGTTGGTTTTAATGCCTGGGGAATTAGCGCCATATTCTCTGAGTGGTGACATGCCAACCACATCTGTTATGTTCCTTTTGAAAGCACGATGCCTTATATCAACAATAATCCTAATGCGTTTTGTTAAAGATGCTGCTAATTTTTGTCCAGAAAGGAAGCGATTGTTTGCCAGGCCTCTCGTTTTAAATGTATACCCCTGAGTCAGTTTAAATCAGTGTTTTTCAAACTTGGCAACTTTTAAGATGGGTGGACTTCAACTCCCAGAATTCTCCAGCCAGCCACTGGTTTCAGTGAACGAATATTGTGTCATCCCATCACAGATGGCAATCTTAGACTTGCTCCCTCTGGAAATCAGGGGCATCTGCTGGAACTGGGTAAGGAGAAATGGTGGCAGAGCTAGATGAGGGAGAAGCTGCTGGATACTTCACAGTAGTCTCTGGTGAAATTCTTTACACTTCTTGAAGATAAATTTTGGAAGAGGACCTTAGACTCTTTCTACAAATGGGGAAAAGCTTGCAAGACATCAGATGGAAGTGTGGCTTGGTGTTGCAATTAATCCGAGACGGAGAAAGTGGGAGACAGAAATATTGTTAAAAAGAAGTATTTGAAGAAGATTGTATTTACAATTAGGTTGAATTTAAGACCCACCCCGCCCCAAGATTAGAGAGAGAAAGAAAATGCCTGCCTCCATATAACGTCTTAGCAAGTCTGATAGGACATTCGCATTTTAGGTTTAAAGGGTTGGGGGAAAAAAGATCTTGGCACTGAACAGATTCCTTGATCCTGCACTTCTCAGGGGTCCATCAACAGGTGGCTCACACTGTGGTCCTCAGGCATGTCAGATCTTACTTCCCATCATCCCTAGTCAGAGATAAGGTTGAGGAAGGCTGTGTGAACCATTCTGTGGCCCTTAGAAGCAAAGCACAACAAAGTTCAAAGCAGCTGCAGCTTTTGCACTCCTGCTGTTTCTTTCACCTGCAGCAAAATGGGATTTAGAAGGTCAAAGTGTTTTTAAAGGCAATTAAAAAGCTCTTGCTTTTGCAGATTGTTGGGTATCGGCCTGGCTATGGCACTCCAGTTACTGCAAGTTGCAAAGTCCAGGTAAATTCTCTTGCTTTGATTAGTTCTAAGTACTGCAGATTTGCACCAGGCATTCTTGGCAGCTGGACACAGAGGAGAACCTATCCAACCTCCCCACTTTTTTTTTTTAAATAAAAAAAGGAGAGAAACAGTTTTGGCATAATACTCAGAGCACGCATAACCTTCGCAGGACTAGGGACTGCACATTTTGGGGAACTGTGCAATTTAGGTAAGGCTAGTTTTTTTCCCCAAGGAATTGGGATTTGGCTGTTTAATTGTGATATGCTTCTTTTAAAACTTAGAACAGTGTTTTTCAAACTTGGCAGCTTTAAGATGTATGGACTTCCAGAATCCCCCAGCCAGCATGCTTTAAGATGTGTGGACTTCAACTCCCAGAATTCCCTAGCCAGCAGGGAATTCTGGGAGTTGAAGTCCATCCATCTTAAAGCTGCCAAGTTTGAAAACACTGACTTAGAGTGGCCAGTTTTCATCTGTTTCTCACTTCAAATGGCAGGAAATTGGGACATTTGTTATCAACAGTTGTGCTCTGAGAGTTTTGGACTCAAAAAAAAAGGTGGGGGTTAGGCTTTGAGCTCAAGCAGCGATGTTGGGCCCTTTGTACAACAATGAAGCATCAGACTGAACACAAAAGGCATACTGATGTCTGAATACGGGATGAGAAGGTATTGGTGGATACGTGGCTGAGGAGATTTGCTTTTTTTCCCTGAGATAGGGGGCCTATGAGGACCTATATCAAGGCCAAGGATCTCCTATCTCCTCTGACTTTTCAGTTCAGAAATTCAACAATTTCTCCAGGACTTTTGGCAGGAAAAGCTTCCCCCCACCCCATCATCTGCTACATGTTCCTTAAAACAATCAAGCAAAAATACTCAGGACTTGGAGATGGGAAAGACTGATTTTTGCATCCAGGTAGAATGGCTAGCCAATTTCTATTGAAAGCCTTGTGGATCTGTTTCATACTGTTGACATCATGACTATCTTTTAAATTGCAGAAAGGTAATGAAAGTTTTCTTCAGTCAGTAAATTTCTACCCAAGTGCAACATTTGATCCCATGTATTTCCCTTATTATGGCAAACGCACACACGTAAGTAGAAATTTAACTGTTGGATTCTTACCGCATATATAATTCCTGTAGTATTTTGGGCCTTTCTGGAGAGTAAGTCTGTATTGGCAGTCTCCAGATGTTTTGACCTGTGGCTTCTATCAGCCCCATTTGGCATGACCAGGGGCAAGGGACTGTGGAAGATGTAACCTTAAAAGTTTTGCCAGCACCTATCCTGCCCTACTGTTGTTTGAAATGTTCTTATGTTTTTGTATCATATTTGTGTTTTAATGAACTTCTAGTATTGGAATAATTCATAGTGTTTAGAAATGCATAAATCCAACTGTCTTGGCTTCATAGCTTGCTGGACAGCAGATAGGAGTCATTAAATGCAAACTGAGCAACCATGGGATCTTGCATGCATCTTGATGATCACTGATTTGGGAGACTTCGAGAACGTGTGCATAATGGGTAGCTTTTTATCAAGTGTCCTAGACCAACCTACCTGTGCTGTCCTTGGCAGCTCCTCCAGGTATCCCCAACCAACGAAGTCATTTAACTTGAGTTTCCTCTCAACAGTACAGTAGTTCCATTTATGGAATTCGGTCTCCCAACAAGCCCACCCCACATCAACATTGTTCTTTAGTGTCAGGTGAAGATTTTCCTATTTCAGTTTGGTGGTCTCATTTAGCCATTTTTTTTTCTTGCTGAAGGCAGTCTCTACATCCATAAATCAAAAACATATGGCAAACTTCTTCAGCTCCGTGCTTACGTTTGGACCGTTAACGGTGTGATGCTATTTGATTTCCAACATTTGTACATCTCTTCCCTCCTGAACTCTTCCCCACCCAAATACATCTTAAAACAACTGAAACAGGAAGAAAGGATTTCTAACCGACCCTGGATAAATGATCGGTGTTTTTCACTGTTTTAGGGTTAGGAAAAAAGCATTTTGCTTCTGATCTGCAATAGATCATGGCATTCTTTTCTGTTAGATAAGCTGTTTTCCATGCTCAATTAGGGAGAAGGGATAATTATTTTCCATTTGTCTAGAAAGACCCCCCATCTTCAATGAATCTTGATATCAAGAAATGCATGTAAGATAGCATTTGAATTCTCCAGTGAATTGCTTGTGAGCCATCAGTGTCCTGTTGCATTTTTCTAACTCAGACAGTAATTTTATAGTGTATGTGTTTTATGTCAGTGCTTTCTCATTTTATAATAGTTTGCTTGTAGGGGTAACCTATTCCTAAACCCCACCTGCAAATGTTATCCCTTACCTTGTAGTTTTTATTGCTTTCCACCTTATGCCAGACGAAGCCTGAAATAAAGATCTTGACTGATCCTTTTCAGGTTAACTACACGCAACCCTTGATAGCAATTCATTTTATCAGAATTGAAAGATCCCAGCTCATCGACATTCAATGCCAACTGAACGGAAAGGGAATTATCAATACTGTTAACAGCGACCGGTTCCTGGGGCGAATCATCTTCACACTAAGCATCTGGAGCTAAGGCCAGACCAGCGTTTGTGATCACCCTTTGATGGCAATCAAATGTTTTCTCACTGTGGGAAAGTCAAATTGGCCATTTACATAGCACCAGGAAAATCCAGACCTATTCTGAGGGATCGTTTTCTTTGAAAAAACAAAAGAAATGGTAACTCCCAAGATAGACTATGGAATTAAATATAAAGCATTTGAATCATTCATCCTGTGAGTGTACACATTAGTCAAATACAAGAATTTTTAAGAAGCATTTTAAATAAATGAGATATTTCCGTTAGATTTTTCCCTGTGCATCAGGAGGGATGGCACTTGGCAACAAATTGAGTTTGCCATGGCATCCATGTTACAAAATAATAGGTTTTATCATTTTCTTTTCTCCTTTTGGGAGGTACATTCACTGTCAATTCAGAAGTTGGCTTGCAATTTTTATTTTTAAAGGGCCAGTGTTTGCAATAGGTATTAAAGGAGAGCCAGAAAGCTTTCTCTGGATTGTTCTGAGATATTCATAAAGCCATTGCTCAAAAGGTCTTCCAAAATCACACTATCCTCTCTGAGAGATTTACCACCTTATAAGTTTTAAAACTCAATGGTTAGCTAAACGTAATATTGATAGACCACCAGTGTTTCTGCTAAAATCTATCATCTCTGACCCCAATAAGCACTACCCATTTTTATCCTGTTGCTTTTCTGGCTGAGTTTATAGTAGCAGTGATGTTCCCTAAGCAGCATAGGCCTTCCCAATCAAGGTAGGTATTCCCTTAAATAAAGAGGAAAATGCACTTTTGATGTTTACCACCCGAGTGCCTAATCAGGTTTGCAAAGATAGGAGGATGTCTGGGGAGGGACCTTTCAATCCTCCATCCTGATCATCTGATGCTTTCTGGAAGCGTTCGCCCTCCCCAGCTTTTAATTCCCTTGGGGTATGGACCTCCACACAAGGCCCACAACACAGTTGTACCATCAGAATTGGGACTTTGTTAGCATACTTTTGCCCAATCTCACATTCTTGGGACAGGGTGGATTAGACATTCACATGAACAAGCCAAACCGCCCTTGGAATGGACAGGCTGCTCTTTCCCGTGCCTCCAATGTTCCTGATTCAGCATTTCAGACTGGGAGGGAAATGGCTGGGGAGGTGGCGAAGAGGTGGGGTCTCAGATGCTTGTACACTGAAATAAAAGGACTTACAGCACAGCAGTGGTTCTTTCTGTACTGCACGTGGGCTCACAAAGACTTGCAGGATCGCAGCTGAAGGGTAGGACTCACACGCTGTTGATAGATTGTACCATGTGCTGTTTCAGGACTTGTGGTGTACAATCAGTCCATCAATGATGGAACAGATTCTTTGGTGCGGTTTACAATCCAAATTTCAGTAGAGATTTGAGCTTTCTTTTCCCCCCAGGATAACAATCTTCCAAGTGGAGCAATACAAGAGCTTCTAGCCTTAGGAGAATAAACGGCAATGCCTTCCCAAGATCTAATACAGGCTACCCCGGCTCAGAGCTACCTGGGGATTGTTGGGGGCTATCAAGTTGATCTCCTCCTCCTATCTAACATCCAATCTCTCAAAGCAGACTTTCCCAATCCAGTGTTTTTGGATGTGCTGGGATCAGAATTCCCAACACATGGGAAAGATCTGTGAAAGGTACATTGAGGAGGTCAGGGCTCTCATCTGGCACAACTGCAAAGGAAGTGTGCCCTTATATGTTATGACATACCCTATGGAGCTCATCACAGTGCATACAGGCAAGTTCTAAAAAAGGCAAGTCTAAAATCCTCTTGGCAACATTTTCTCACAGCAGGTTTCTGGCTAGCAATGGAAAACATCACCAGAAGGGCAAGGCCAACTTCTCAGCCCTTATTTTTGGCAAAATGGGAGTGCTTGCAAGGATTCCAGCATCCCTTAACCCCCCATCTCCCAATTTCAGAGATTTTGGATAGGGGTGTCTAGGATGTGGTTAAGAGAGAGATGGTGGCCTTGGCAATGCAACTGAAGTGCTGCCTGTAAAATGGCGGCCACCATCTTCACTTTAAAAAGCTCTACCCTGTGGACAGCCCTGGTTTTGGCCCTGCTCATTTTGGGAATGGCCTGGAGGCCAGAAAAGGAGTACAGGTGGCAGGGACTTAGGGTATATAGCCCTAAGCTTATACTTCCATGCCTAGGCTACATTTTGATGGCCAGGGACTAGATACAGTATTTTGAAGGAATACAGCAGCTCCAATTAGGTTAGATAGGTAGAGCTGCATTGTAAGGAGGCTAGGATTTTTCGCCCACTAGAGAGTTTGGGTTCTTGGTTTTTAAGAGCACACTAAGATCCTTCCAAGTTCACTCCCCTATTTTCATGCATTTCCCACCTCAAAACAGCACACCATCAGCCAATGTTGGGCCAACGGGGACTGAAGAACCTCAAAAAAGGCAGCACTTGCCTGGATCCTCGGATTATCTCCCCCAAACCCAGCTCATGGAACAAGGTCTAAGTTATACTTTGACCATTTCTTCGTGCCACCCAGAGCCAAAGAAACCACAGTCAAAACTTTTAACATCCCACTTGTGTCTCATGTCAGTCCCCCATTTGTTTAAACCTTGAAGGGTGCTCCTCTGAAGTTTTTATTTGCTTCCTGTGCTCCAAAAAAGCTGGCACGAGGAAGAATGGGATGGATCCCAGGAGGTTGCTTTCTGTGATGTTTCCATCTTCGGAAACAATCCGTGCATCAGGTGGCCAAGTAGAGCTTGAGGTCCAAAATTTGGAATCAGAACAATATCCCCCATTCAGACACACGGATACATTCACCCTGCTGCCTTATAGGTTTCTTTCTTTCTTTTTTTTTTACTCTTAAAAAATCACAACCTCCAAGTATCACTTAAAGGGCAGGGGAAAAAAAAAGAAAATAGGGGAGGGGGAAGGAGCTGAAGCAGCAGCAAAGGGAAAAATGGCGGCGGGGGGTGTTACACAGCTTGGTAGCCACTATGATGCCTTCGTCTGGAAATCATAAAAAGCACAAAAGCAACAATAATAAAGAATCCAGTCACCACACCCACCACAATGGGAATGACATAGAGGATATCAGAGCTGCTACATTCTTCGGCTGCAGAGAGAAAGATGAAAAAGAAAAAGAAGAGTAACAGAAAGAAGGTTAGTGACCAAAGCAAGCATTGGAAAATGAATTAGCAGAAGTGCAAATATGTCTACAAAGCTGTTCTTAAATTAGTTTATGCTGGGGTTGTAGTTAGTGGGTTGGCCTTACCACTTTGCTCTAAGTCATCTTCCTGGTTTACAGTTCCCCAGATGAAAACTTACCCAGTTGCTCAAGCATGGGGCAGCTTTTGGTCCTGCTTCTGCTGTGCCTAAGATCAACTGTTCTTATGAACTGATGGTGGCCCCTCTGGCCAACCTCAAGGTGAGTGGGCAGCCGCAGAAAGGCCGATTTCCCGGGTTTTACATTACATCTCCCCAGAAGCTATTTATTTATTACATTTATTACATTTGCCTCAGCACAAACCATGGTTAACCCAAGTCAGAGAATTGTAATATGAGGAGAGGGATAAATCAAGTAACAGTTCTAAGCAGAAATACCTGTGAATCAGAATTAGGGTTAACACAAGGAAGGTGTATTTCTAGTTTACATGACAGTTATATCAACTTTGCACCTATTGTTATTAAAAGCAGCCCTCAAATAATTTTTATCATGTTTTAACATGGAAATGATCAATTCTAAAAAGAGAATATACCTCTTTTGGCTTAAGTCCGAATTCAGAATAAGTCTCTTCTGGCTTAATGAGCAACCAATTCAAAAGCCATTAACCCTATGTTCTTCTATCAGTAGTAGCTTTTATGCAATTCTTTTGAAGAACAAACATGAGTGAGAAATAACACCTTTCAGGATACAATTCACTCCTCCCTGGCAGTTCAAAAGTAGACCACCCTGCATCATCTCTTGCATCTAGAACTGTCTATAGCCAGCTCTATGCTGAGTTTTAGCCCATTACCACCAGCCAAACTAAGCCTATCAAGGCTACTGCCATGTGGAGTGGCACAAGGAAGGTGTCCACCTCTGGGATGCAATCTCCAGCTGGATGGAGAAAGGGTGATGAACATTAAGCAGGTGAGTTGACCTCCTGGAGCAGAACGTCATTCTGTCCTTTGCCCCAGCTCTGATACTAAGGCAAGCGAGTGTTGCTTTTCCAACATAGACAACAAAGCAAAGCAGACTTCCGCACACCGGAACCCTCCAGGCACCTTGAACAAGAAGTCTCTGTAGGCCCCATGAGCTGCACAAGAGGCCAAGGTTGTGGAAACTGTAAGGCAACTAGGCATCCTCCAGAGATATGGAATTCTATTCCCAGCCAATATGATGGCAATTCTGGGAACTCAAGAACCACGATTTGGAAGATGCCCAAGTTGGGAACTGCTGTTGTCAAAACCCAGTAAGGAAAGGCCAACTCTTTTCCAGCACACTGCTCCAGATATTTCTGGGGAGCTGGAAATCAAAACAAGAAAGCAATATACCTTCCCCATGGGCCTCCACCAGTAATACAGGAATTGTCCAGCCACTGTGGTTGGGAAACCAGTTCATGGCTTAATAAACTGGGCCATTGTGGTTTATTCAAGAAATCAAAAGCAAAATCTCCAGAGATTGATTCATCAGTTCGGGATCTCTAGAGACAATCTTCTTCCTCCTTGGCTAATTTGTTTAATCCCCAAGGAAAGCCATTTAGGCCAATAACCAGCATCAATTGGTAAATTCTTTGGCACTAGCTGTGGCTTTGATCATGATTATCTGAATAAGCTCCAATAATTGGCTTCACCCAATAGACTAAGCTACCATCAAACTGACCACATTATGGCTCTGTGCGTGGCGCTGAGGAGCACCATCTCCAACTTTCTTCCCACAAACATCAACTTGGTTAATGTATGTTTAATTGGGGCAAAGCAGATTTTTTTTAACCTCCAAAAGAACTGTATATTCAAACATCATTCCATTGTTCCAAAGAGCCCTACCCATCCCAGACATTTTTACACTGAAGCAAATCACAGATCAAGAGAGCATTTGTTCTCCCATCAGAATAAATATATTCTAGATCAGAACAAGCCAATAAAGGGGAAAAGCAATTTTTTATTGGTGTTTCTATTTTCCACACCTGCAGCTTTTCCCATCCAATCACAGTTATGCCTACCCAGCCTTGAATCAAGTTAGCCTCGGAAGAAACTTAGTAACTGCTCTAACGCTTATTTCTTGCAAAGTACCTTGAAAAATGGCAAAAGCTAGCTTCTGTCTCTGCTCAAATTTATCATGGAAAACAGAAGCTGTATAGGCACACTTCCTAAGATCCAGTCTCATTCTAGGAGTGAAGGAGATCAGCTATTACACACCTGCCCCTACCGACCAAAATGATAGGAATGACTTGGCACCTTGCTCACATCCTCCATGCGCAACAAGGCCTCTTGGCCATATAGTACGTGTTATGAGCCAGATGTTTGGGAATTCCAACCTTACAAAAATTCTCATAAAATCACTGACTTGTCACTGCTTTAAATCTCAGTATTGGCAGCTTCCCTGATAGGACTAATGTATGGAGCAATGTTTGGTTGAGGATTTGTGTCATTTGTCAGGTCTGTAACAAAGAGGAAGAGACTTCAATCAACTCCCTATACTGTCACCTGACTATTTATCAAATTTGTCACTGCCCATCTCCTCCCACTGGACAATCCATCTCTCAATCTTAAAGTGAATTGTGAATGTAAGCAGTGAGGTCACAGTAAGGACTAGTCTGACCCAATGACCGTAGTCACACCACACACTAAACTGAAATCAAATGACATTATTGCTTGAAAGTTCTGCCTAGCTATTTCTCTATAGCTTTCCATGGAGGGCATGACCCGAGACTCTTCCTAAATGGAGATCAAGGAGGCAAAACCTTCCTTGGAAAGCTATCTATCATTACAAACTCTTCCTTATCCTAAGCAGGAAAGAGGTTTGCTTTTCAGCTTAAGCCTAAAGCAAGCAATGTTTGATTCTGATCTGACAAGTTGCATTACCACACCAACTATAGTTCAGTGACCCACTGCTAAACTAACCATAGCTGTGCGTAACTATGTGCTTCCTACCTGGATGAGTGTATTATGACCCCAGCCATAGATTTGTAAGCACTCATTTGGTGTGAAATGTTGGCTGGGGAATTCTGGGAGTTGAAGTTCACACATCTTTAAAGTTGCCAAGTTTGAAAAACAATGCTCTACATTAAAAGATGCCTTAGCCAAACTAAGGTTCATGATAGGTGCTCAAGAATTCTTCAATAGGTAAATCAATAATAATAATAATCTGATGCAGAGTGCTAGATGACATTTGGAGCATGGGCAAAGACTACTTTTCTGGAAAAAGGTTTTCAATTAAGCACCACCAGGTTTCCTTAGAAACAGAAGAGTTTTTATTAAAGCATTATGTGCAATCAAATTCCTACACAGAAGTACAAACATAGTAAAGACAGTCGTGGCTTCAACAGTTAAAAGCAGACATTTACCAGTATTGACACAGGCCAGTTACTCTAGGCTTTCAGTAGAAGAGCTGGTGGTGCAAATCAAGGAGAGGCATTTATGTACTTTCAAATGAAAGTGCACACTTGGTCTTTGTAAATACCCACTGTGGCATATAAAGACTTGACAAAGACACTAACTGGTACTTGTTAACACACACACACACACACACACAGTTGTTGAATCAACAAAAACAGTAGTGCAAGAGTGAATAAGTTATAACCTTAATTAGTTGCATTTTGAGGAGGAAAGTACAATATTAAATGAAGGATAAGACTATCACCTTATTCTCTTCATTTTTAGAATAGGCATTATTATAGGACCATTAGCTTAATGATAAACCCTTTGTTTGTAAACTCGGGGGTTGAGTAAACTAAAGTACAGAATATTTAGTTCTATCAATCAGAGCAGACACTTGCACGCTCTTTCAGTGCTGTTTGCATTCTTATCAGAACAAAGGAGACCCTATGACAGTGTTTGACAAGCTTAGGGGCTTTAAGAGGTGTGAACTTCAACTCACAGAATTCTGGGAGTTGAAGTTCACACCTCTTAAAGCTGCCAAGCTTGAGAAACATGGCACTAAACGGTAGGCCTTTGCACACTGTTGTTTTGCTAACAAGGCTTACAATGGGGATTTATGCCCTAAAATTTTACAGGCACTTCAAGAACAACTTTCTGTGTCTAATGACCCCCGGCCCCATTTACACATGGCTGCAAGCACAAATGCGCAAACCAGACTTCTAACAATGCTTTTTATCTATTTGCACCCAGCTAGTATAAGAAAGACCTTCAGCTAGAAAGGAATTTAAATCCTTGGATATCTGCTATATAAACTAAGGACACTTAAATAAAAGGGAATAAGAATGTTATTTTATTTTTTAAAAAGGCAAGCAATTAAATCTTTTCTCCTTGTAGACAAGAGACAGGAAAACCCTCTCCCCCAATATTTGAAAATGCTGTTCTGTGTTATTTTAAACCACAGTGTAAAGGCAACGAGTTTCAGAATCAGTAACTGCTACCAAATTGGTGGGAAAAAAATAAAAAAAAGTGCATTAGTCAGGCTTACTCAGGCTGAAGTAGTTAACTCAACAGATTTATTCAGGGCCATGAGCTGAAAAAATACTACCGAAACAACTTTCTTAGCATTGCAGGTAGGCCTGGATTCCTAGGTTACAGTTGTCATGGCAGCCAGGTTGCCACTGTTTGTACACAAGACAGTGGAAGCAAATCCCGATTTGCCACCCCTATTGCTTGAACACCCTAAGTTGAGCCAGAGTAAAACCAAATCTTCTTCTGGAGAGTAACTTATTTACTGGTACATCTCTACATGGCAATATTTCAATCTAAAGCTTAATTTCAGAGCTGATTTTCACCATTCCGAGAGCTCCAATGCAGTTTGTAAAGTCCTTATTACAAATAGAGGAGACGTATCGTTGACCCTGTTTCACCGGAGCGGAGAGAGATCTCCCCATTTTTAAAGAGTGAATTGCAAGTTTTAAACAGTTGGGTTCCATGTGGGGAACGTGCACCAGCTTTCATCCCAACCCATGTTGAACAACAGTCCCGCCAGACCTACAGGGTTTGATAGCCAGCATAAGTTTTTCTTCGGCCAATTAAGTAGGTAGTTACTATTATGACAATCAAGCCCGCAAGGGCAGCTCCAACTATAATTGGGATTAGAATAGTGTCATCATCCAGCGAACATTCCTGCGCTGTAGATGAGAAAGGTGAAGAAAAAGAAAAAATAAAATCAAAAGACGTCTGCTGAAAAGAAATCCTAGACATTTGGTCTTTAGGCAAAATTACAAACTTAAGCTAAAGAATCCAGCTTGGTAACATTTTCCATGGAAATCGAGAAAAAGAACAGCTGACCAATTCCAAGGCAACTACTGTAAGTCATTTAAGGACTGGTTAGTAACCTTCCTTTTTGCCAACAAGCTCTCTTGCCAAAGACTGAAATGAAAATGGCCAGAATCTCAAAATGGCTGAATTCCATGAGAATTCTTAATTTACCTCTCTCCTTACAACTTGGTTTCTCACCTAAGATCTCAAGGCATTTTGGCATTCAGGCCAGAAGTTTTGTAAGTTCTTTCCAAGAGATCATCAAAACCTCATGAAATCTGGCATCATTTTTTAAAATGTTAATTTAGGAGTTCCTTCTGCAGGCATGTTGGGAATACCCTGGCTTTCTTCCATGCCAATTTACCAGTTTGTAGATTAAAAATTTCCAGAGACATTTAAAAGTGATGAAACTTTCATAAAAGTATCACAAAACCAAATGTTTGTTAGAGGAATGATGGGGAAAAAATGGCCAAAAATTTAGATTAAAAGGCCAATCCGGGCTGGGGGGTACAGGTCAATTGATTCTCAGAACAGAGATATCAGCCCTGTTCATCATCTGAAAAGCCCTGGCTCCAAAGAAGATATTATGAGATATACAGAATAAACTTAGTTCAAAACAAAGCTGAGCTACATCTATAGCATTTACAGGTATATTTATCTTTAGATAAATTTATTTTAAGATTAATATGCCCAAGATTCTAAAGTGTTTTTTAAAGATACCCAACATTATTTTAAAAGCAGGAAATCCGTGTACTTATCAGGTTGAAAGCTGTTTCGAGTATTCCCACAGCAAAAATCCCTATTTTTAAAGGGACCTACTATGGCTTCTATGACTTATATCGGTTTCTCTCCCCTTTATGGAATTCACTCTTCTTTCAATATACCCCAAAGCTGTTTGTTAAAAATACACAGATGCTCCATCTTGTCATGCAAATACAGACAAGACTGTGTACGAGGCAATGTAACCCTAGATATGTCTCGCTAAGTTACAAGTTGCTACCAGGTGAATATTCAACTCGCTCTAGCAGAAACTTGTAAGCGTATCCTTCCTTTGCTCTTGAAGAATAAGTCTTGGCCAAGTTGCTTTCGTAGCCACTCTCAGCATAAACTTATTGTCATCACTAGGGCTTCAGCTATTCTCTAACTTTGACCGTTCTGGCTCAATGTGCAGTTTAGGAACTATTCACAATTAACTGAACATCCCTGGCTCTTAGCTTGAATCTTCAAATAAAAAGGTCCTAAGACTTCCTTCGCCTTTTTCTTACCTGCTGAAAACTGTCCTTCCTCAACTTCAAATGGCTGGATCTTTAAGTCAAAGATGTTTACTTTATAGCCAGGGATCACAATGATCGATTCTTCTTTTCGACACAAGTATGAATTCCCCAAGGTGGTTTCCCAGTAATTGAGAGAGTGATTTGTGGCCGATAGCGTGGCTGAAGAGGAACAAGGTGGTAGGTGAGGTTTGATGGTAACAACTGAACCACTTGTTTTCTTTATACAACAGCAGAAGAGTATATTTTGCAGTAAGCCTGTTTTGCAAGAGGGGGTTTATGTATCTGTGGTTGGCTAGCAAGAAAAGAAAAGGAGTCAAGGAAAAAGACTCCTAAATAACCTGGTCATATTTATAGAGAGTTGTTTTGTCCAATATAAATTTCCAGACATTTCTTCGTTTTGTTTAAATGCTTATGAGTTGCTTAATATGGCTATTAAAGATGGCTTGACAACATTCAAGTAACAAACTGATTTGTGGTTTTTTTGGGGCATTATTCAGTTACAAATGTTGTCTGTTTGGGGGGGGGGGAAGCCAAACAGGTCCCTAAGAACACTACCAGAGTCAATTTTAATAATAGCCCTGGAACTACAAGATTTTCAAGAAATAGCACAGAAAACATTACAGTGCATAAACTGTAAAGGACAGTTTGGAGATTATTTCAAAGCTCCAGCAGTTCAGTGCTAAAATGCAGTGCTGCAAGTTGCAGAAAGAAAGGCATTTTACCACCTTTATGCAAACCATTTCAGATGACTCTCTCTCCACCCAACCTGTTCTTGGTTTCCTGTTGTGCTGATGACTTATTGTAACCAGGTGCTGGGTGAGGAAAGAAAACTGCAATACCTTTAAGAGCCTGCTTGAGTTTACACCATTTTGTTTTGAAGGATTTATTTCAAGACATTTTAAAAAAAAAAAGTGCAAACTTTAAAAAGTCAGCCCAGTGTATGTACTCATGTGCTGCAGCAAGTCTCTCATTAAAAAAAAAAAAAATCTACTGGATTGCAAGTGACTAAACCAGTTTGGTGTAGTGGTTAAAGGCACCAGGCTAGAAACTGGCAGATGGGGAGTTCTAGTCCCTCCTTAGGCACAAAGCTAGCTAGGTGACCTTGGGCCAGTCCCTCTCTCTCAGCCCTGGGAAGTAGGCAATGGTAAACCACTTCTGAAAACCTTGCCAAGAAAACCGCAGGGGCTTGTCCTGGCATTCTCTGAGAATCAGACACGATTGAATGGATTAAAAAAAAGACAACCTCTTACCATTTTTTGATCCAACTATAGCAATGTCCACCCCTTTCAGATAGAACTTTTCCGACGTTGCATTCCTCTGTTCAACAAAACGTAACCCAGTTACAGATACAGCTGAAATAACTTTACAGAGAATACTTTTCAGGGGAACCCAAGAGCAGAGACATATATATTTTTTTTGGCAGATTATGGGCTACCTTTAGTCTGAGACGTATCAATAATCAGGCGGCGCAGGAAAAAAAAAATCTATTTATTAGATTTTTATTACCGCCCCTCCCCCCAACAGGGATTCCAATTCCATGTCTTGCATGTTTGCTTCAATTCAGTTCACCGAATGCACCGAATCACTTCATGTTCACGTCTTTTTGTCACATGAAAAATTATACTTTGGTTATGTAACAAAACATAATTATATAATTATATCTTTTTGCTTCCAGCACAAGGGCCAGTGTTGCCCTGTTTTTTCTTGCAGAGATTTCTTGTTCCACATCAACTTGCGTGGGGAAATAAAGGAAATAAAACTTAAACTAAATCAACTCATCAACTGGTACTCACCACAGCGAAGAGGAAATCAACCTTTTTGCTACCATCACTCAACTGAAGAGCAGCAGTTGTTTGGCCACAGTGACCACTGGCCAGCGTGGTGTTTGGATTAAAGTTAATAATCAGAGGAATCTGAAGGCAAAGGAAAAACAGCAGCTTTTCAGCTCCTTTAAAGCTGATGCTTCCACAATTCCTTCTGCATGTTTTATCACCCCCCACACAGATCTTTAAGGGTTTCTCTTAAGCTTCAGCTTCCTCACCAACTAATCAAATGATCTCCTGACTGATTCTTGCTGACCAGACACTATTGAACTGGGATGATGGATTCTTGTCTCACCATATGCATCTGTCATGGGTGGGAAGGCACAAATTAGATATTTGTCTCCTGGGGAACTCTAAACCTCTTTCAAAATTCACATTCCACCTTATTTAAAAAGCACATGATGGCTACAAACAATACTATAGCCAAGAAATGATGCCCATTGCCATAAAGATTCCATTTAACATAGTCATGTTAAAAAATTAACTAAAAGTCAGTGGAGAAAGCAAAAATCTTCTCCATTGAGAAAAATATAGAAGTCTGACATTTCTAAAAGGAGGGTGCTGCCTTTGTTTACTGATTTAAGAGAAATTTATTCTACTCTCTCCCACGATTAGTCAGCAAGGCATCTTACAGTCCCAAGGAATCAGGATTCACAGGCGCCAACACAACACCAAGACTTCAAGAAAGTGTGCTCCCTCTACTGGTGAGCTGTGCACCCTAATGCTGCCAAATTTATTTTTATGCATTTAAGAAGTTTATATGGCTGCTTAACTTGAACAACTGGATCTTTGGCTGGCGTGCAATCAGCAAAATCAACAGGTAAACCAGCATGGTTAAAAACGAAAGAAATTAATAAGCGATCATTTACACATTAACTTCCTGCTACGGCCTTTTCTTCTCCTCTAACCAAGCAGCTACAGTAAGTGAGAAGGAAAAGGGTTGAACTATCCATCTTTCATTTGATTTTACTCATCTATCTCTTCCATTAATGGTTCAGGTCAGGGAAAGGATTCTCGCTGCAGCTGGGAACACCAGGTTTGCCTTAAGTCTTCTTTTAGTGCTGACATCCCAGGCAGGGCTGAAATGAGCTTTTCAGCTTCTTCCTGAGGATCAGGTTGAGGCTCCACACCAGTGTTTCTCAACCTTGGCAACTTTTAAGATGTGTGGACTTCAACTCCCAGAATTCTGGGAGTGAAGTCATGAATGAAGAAGCATGGCTGGCTGGGGATTCTGGGAGTTGAAGTCCACACGTCTTAAAGTTGCCAAGGTTGACAAATGCTGCTCTACGCATTCCTTTTGCCCCTTACTTTAGCATAACAGGAGAAAAGCCACACCCCTAAGACAACATTCGGCATTTTTTACCACCCAATTTCAGCCACATCATCTTAGGAAACTTTTGGAGATCTCAAAACTGGGGCTAAGTTCAGCCCATGGCTGGCTAGCTTCTATCTCTCTTTGAGGTGGATGCTATTAGCATAAACGCTGAAGCAAGAATCCACAACGCCCACAGGATAACCAAGACAGCATATATAATAAACCTGTTGAGTGATGTTCAGCTGCAAGCCCAAGTTTGCTAAAAGGCAGGTAACCTCGCCAGATTTGACTGTATAGCTCCCTGTGCCAGGTTTCTCCTCTGGTGGGACCGAGGGCGAAGGTGGTGAGGAAGGGCCCGTGGCATTTAAATCTGGGGTGCCAGCAGTGGAGACCAATTGGGCAGATCTGGCTTCCCCAACAACAGGAGAGCTGGTGGACATCGTAACGTCATTATCACAGAGTGTCTCTGGAGGGAAAAACAGAAAGTAGGCAAATTTGTGCACTTGAAACCAGATCCTGTTCCGAGTGCACCTATGTTTACTCCCTCAAAGCACTCTACCAAACCCAGTATTTCTCCATTGGAAGCCCTGCACATCCTGTTTTCCCAAACCTTGTGCGCTCTACCCATGCTTCCCATAAACTCTGGAGGTTATGGGAATTGAAGTCTAATGTTCAAGAAAGTGCCAGATTGGGGAAGACATTCAATTATATTACAGTGCTTTTGTCAGCATCCAGGTGAGTCAGCTAAAAAAGGATGAAGAAGTTCATCCCAGGAGCCCAAGACAATACCATAGGCGTGGCCAGCCCAAGATGCCTAGGGAGAGGAACAAGATGTTGCCCCTTTCACATCATGCTCAGTGGCTTCCTAGGCTGGGAGTTGAATTTTTCTTTAGTGCCATGAATGGACCTCCCATGTACCTCAAGGCAGCAACCTAGCTTAGAAGAAATAGACCAGGTCTTATGGCAGATGGCTCCCTCCTCCTCCTCCTCCCTCCACCTTGCTGCTAGCTCTTAACCTCTCCTGCCTGAGGGAACTGTCTCACCTAGCTCATGGTGGGGCCAACCCATCTCACTCAATCAGTTCCACAACTGCAGCAGTATCTCTTGCTAAGAGGAGTCATCTCCTCAGTAGTGTCCAACAGCAACTCTTGATTCTCAAGGCAGGAAATGTTTACTTTTTCAAATACGGGTGCTGGCCACTTTAATCAGCTTGCAAAACAGTTGGGAACTCCTGAGCTACTTACGTTGGCTACTCAGGCGCCCATCTTGAAGGAAAGCTTGCAGAGTGACATTCAGGAAAGTCTGGGTGACGTTGTCACTTTTCACAGCATCTTCAGTGCCACAGCTAAATGCTGTATTGAGCTTAACTGGATTCGCAGGAAAATTTGTAGAAACAGTAACTCGTTCTGCAAAGAAATCCACAAGTGCGGTCTAAGGCTCCCCAGATAAGGCTCGCAAATATTAAACCTCAAGAAGTCCCTTGGAGAATACTGGAGGCAAAGGAAAGGCAGATGGTGGCTCCCAGCTAGCCATCAGAGCTTGCAGACTACTAATCAGAGTGAACTTAATGTGATGTGTGAATCCAGCCAAGGAAAATCACTTTCTGTTAAGAACCTGTTTCAAAGAATTGAAAGGGAAGGAGGAAGGAAGCACTTTTCCCTTACTTACACAAGAGAAATAGCCACAGCAGTGTCTCAAGTGTAAGAAGTGGATCAGGGAGACTTAGGTTAAGTTCCCACTCAACCCTCACAGGGCACTCATTGTATAGAACAATGTTTCCCAACCATGGCAACTTTAAGGTATGTGGACTTCAACTCCCAGAATTCTCCATGCTGGCTGGAGAATTCTGGGAGCTGAAGTCCACATATCTTAAAGTTGCCAAGGTTGAGAAACACTGGTGTAAAATGAGGAAATTCTCTCTCAGGCAGGCCAGCTTAAATTCTCAGGGAGAAGTAGCAATGCAATAAATAAAGCAACATGAAAGTTGAACAGTAAGAACTGTAGGGTTGTGCAAGATGGCATTGCCAGTTCAAATTTTTTTCAATAAGCCCAGAGTCTGGGAACACACCCCATATTTTTCCTCTTGACAAAACCTTTTGTACTTAACCTGAGTGCTTTATACTGCATTAAGCTGCCAAATTCTGCCTTTTGGGGATAGTTACGGGACCTTTCACATCCTTACGACACTCAACTTACAATTCATTCAGTTATTCTTTTACAAGACCGTTTCTGCTTCTTTCAAGCACCTTCTTGGGACCCTGAGATTGGAACTAAAAGGACACATGGTGGGCAAATAACATGATCGGAGCTGACGTGTCTTTTTAACTCCAACCCCCACGCAGAATGGGTATCAAACTTTTATTTATTTATTTTGCATTTTGGAGCATTTTAAAGGGGCAAAACAGGGACTTTTCAGTCTTGTAGATGTTTTAAAGTCAATGGTAGGAATAAGAAGAAAAGTCTTTCCTGCAGGAGCCTTTGGGGGAGTACCAATGCTCCCTGCACAGGGGGTTGGGCTGAGAGGACTATTTGAGTCACCATGTGAACTTCTGTGGTTGAAGGTGGACTAGAACTCAGGTCTCCTCACTGCCAGTCCAACACCTTGACAATTACAGGGTAGTCCCCAGTTTAAGAACGAGTTCCATTCCAAGGTCTGTCCTAATGTCGAATTTGTGTGTAAGCTGGAACCGTATTATATAATACTATAAAAGCAGCAGCACGCAGTGAACATAACCATTGTTTATTTAACTCAAGTCATTGTGTATTTAACTCAAATTTTGCTACAACAGGCTCTATTCTTATCCACGGGTCGTCTGTAAACAGGCATTCTTAACCCGGAAACTAGGCAGTCCCCGAGTTAAGATCATCCGGGTTATGGACAATCCCTACTTAAGAACAGAGCCTATCATATACAGAATTCAAGTTATGTACACAATGGTTCAAGTTAAATACATAATATGACTTTCTAAATCTAAGTTTAAGATGTTTCTAACTGATGCTAAATAACTGCCCCAGCTTACATCCAAATATGATGTAAGGAGAGACCTTGGGAATGGAACTTGTTCTCAAACCGGGGACTACCTACCACCTAAAGCAGGGGTCCCCAACCCCTGGGCTGGTACCGGTCCGTGGCCTGTTAGGAACCGGGCCGCACAGCAGGAGGTGAGCGGTGGGTGAGTGAATTTACAGCCCGAGTGTTTACAGCCGCTCCCCATTACTGCCTGAACTCTGCCTCCTGTCAGAGAAAGCAAGCCCATTGGCTGCTATCTCCAAACAGTGTGAAGAAAAAAGAATAAAAGGTCAGAAAAAGAGGAAGTGCTTGAATCATCCCGAAACCACCACCCTCTGGTCCATGGAAAAATTGTCTTCCACGAAACTGGTCCCTGGTGCCAGAAAGGTTGGGAACCGCTGGCCTGAAGCATGACGAGTCCTACATAGCCACGCCAAGCAACTTTAAAAGAAGCTGCAGTTTTCCAAAGACTGCACTGAATTCCAAAGGTTGCACAATTAACAAAATGACTACGCAAAGTGTGGCTGTGATCACACAGGAAGTTCAGCTATGCTGCTAGAAGGTACAACCCCAGCTGGTGCATGATCAAAAGAACTACACAGAACCCAAACCATCTGAAGCCCCAACACCTACCTTTCTTTTTAGCATCCGGAAACAACACGGTGTCTCCCGTGTTGTAGGTAAAGGTGGTGACTCCTTGATAGGTGTCTTTTGTTTTTGTGAAGTGGATGGCCCAAGAGTTTCCTTCCCCAAACTCAATCGAAAGGACAGGTCCACTGGTTTTATTGCCACAAGAGGTTCCAACGTAGCTCACGTCATCAGGTAGCATAAAAGTGGATGTTTTCTGAAAAAATGACAAATGCCATTCAGAAGCAGCACGTTTTAAGCTGAATATGCAAAAAGCCACCTATTAACTCTAAAAGCCACCCAAAGCACCCATGGTCAAAATTTAGTTGGGTGAAAAGAAATCTGGCTGGAATGTTACTAAGAGTAAGGCATGAATATTGAAGTTAAACCTTTCCTTTCTCTGTGGGTTCTTAAGGCTGGGGAAAAAGTGGTTTCCAAGCATGCAGGTAGCATTTCTCAGCAGTTCTTTAAGGCAGCTGTTGCTTTTCCTGGGGTTGTGTAACTGCCCTTGCAGGTTGCACAGACCCAGAAGACACAGCCACTTTAAACAACTGTAGGCAGATGGGACATATGCACCTCCTCTCCCCCAAGTGCCTTTTGGAATTAAATCCAACGAACTACACAGTCCTCTCAGCAGTTAAACAATTTCACAGAGGATTGCTTACCAGTGCTTCTCAACCTTGGCAACTTGAAGATGTGTGGACTTCAACTCCCAGAATTCCCCAGCCAGCTATGCTGGCTGGGGAATTCTGGGAGTTGAAGTCCACACATCTTCAAGCTGTCATGGTTGAGAAGCACTGGTTTAGATCCTTGTATTTTCCAGGACATAGAACTGCCCCCATGTTGCCCGCCGCTAGCTTAAATACTGGGGGGGGGGGGGAGAAATATATGCTTACATATTCATCAGTTCCTTCGTACATTATTGAAAGTTTCAACATCCATTTTGCATACAGACAGGAGACGTTGGACTCATCTTTCACCTCCACATCCACTGCATAGGTCTGGAAAACAACTAGAATATTGTTCGCCCAGTAAGCCAGTGATACAATTAGTGCCAAAACGCCCACCAGCCTGTAATCACCCTGCTTTTATAAGTTACGATTATTTGATTTTCCTTTATTCCCATGGAATGTTTACATTCAGCATGATGTTTCAGGCAGCAAGTGCTGAATAGCTGAGAATTTACAGAGGAAAAGAGTCTTTGGGCTTTCTGCTTCTTGGAGAATTCAGATAAGCGTGCCTCTTGTACAAAGAGGCCCAGATTGGCTGTTTTTTTACCTTTTGTAAAAAGTTTACAGGAGAGAGGTAAAAAAGCAGACCTTATCTGGTCCTCCAACAAGAGCTTTTAGTCTGAGGTCACAATTGGTTTTTGACGGTATTCCTTGGGCAGGGGGGGAGAAAACAAACTGAATTTGTTTTATGTGAATTATGTATGAATTGCAAGAAAGAATAAAAGCCAAGTTTCATACAGTCATTATAATCTCTCTCCCTAAATTCATTTCTCTTTGTATTCAAGTTATAATTGTGTTTGAACTTTGGAAAGAAAGCTACTTGTTAATGAAAAAACTTTAGGAACAAAGTGCCACATAATTATCTTTCAGTCTTTCTGGTCAAAAACTGATTTTTATCCATGTTGATGAATATAACACCCACACTTCATTAACTATGAAAAAACACATCTCAGTGAAGATGCTGTCACAGAAACATTTGTGTTCTCACACTCCTTGGAAGGGGGGCTGAAAACTCAAGCACACTTCAAAAGTCTTCCAAACCCATTTTGTTTCAACCACCTAATTCTTAATAGATTGGATGCCACCACAGCAGGTTTTTAACTTGTGTAATTGCAACGCACATCAGGTCCCAGCCTGCCTTTCCCAGAAAAAACTCCTGACACAACACTTAACAAACAGGTTTAAATGCTGGTCTAACAGCAGTTAAACCTCTGCTACTGAGTGTCACACAGCTGGTTCCCCTGCTATTTTCATCTTTCACCAATGCAGCTTTTTAGCTTTGAATCTGGACAACATGGTGTAATGCTTGCAAGCTACACTTCCTGATGTACCACCCAAATACTGTAAAAGCATCTTCTTTCTCAATGCTTATTGAAGACAGAAATGGCATAGCTGTCTCCGTGAAAGCCTAGAAAGCACTGAAATTCCCAGAAGAATCAGCTACATATACCAGAGTTTGGACAGGGAAACAACTAGGCCTGAACAGTTGCTCATGCAGAGACCAAACACCTACCATCTACACACCTCAACAGAAGAATAATTGGCACTACCCCTTTCCTCAAAATGCAAAGCCAGGAAAGATTTACCCTACATGGAAAAATCAGCCATCTATACAATGCATTTATTACGACACCATGATTTTCATATATAGCCATCCACGAGGCAGGAAGTTTATTTCAGCCTTCATTAATCCGGTCTCAATCTTTTGGGATTACAATTCCCAGAAACAAGTCTGCCAATACTGGCTGGGGATTCAGGGAGGTGTAGTCCCAAGACACTTGACTTAAACTACAAGAGATTCTTGTATTTGGGTAGGTTTTAGCAACCTATGTGTTTACCAGCCTTCTGTGAACTCATCCAGGATAGGCAATTCTCTTTGCATTTCTAGTTTGTAACTGAATCATAAATGGCAGCAGGATCCAGAATCAAGCTAGAAGAGAAGTCAGCGATTGAGCTTGTAGAAGATGGAAAGACTGTAAACCAGAGAGGAATGTTAGTTGTTGATGGTGTAACAGCTAGTCACAAACTACAGCCCTGTTTACAGCTTGTTAAATCACAGAAGTTGAACCCCACCAGGTATCCACACACACAGGGCTGCAATGGGGGGGAGCAAATGGGGCATGTGCCCCAGGCACCCTACTGGGCGCAGAATCCACATTTGCCCCCAGGCAGGCCCACATCTAGGGTCTCTGTCACTGGGGGCAAACATGGATTTCACGCCCATTTTGGTGCCCCCCAGCACTGCGCCCAGGGGGCATGCCCTGCTTGCCCCCCCCAGTTGCAGCCCTGGCCCCAGGTGACAGACCCTACTTGCAGGCCTGCACACACAGAGAGAGCAGATGACCCTCTTTATTCATATCCAGGATATGCTTGGTCATTTTCTTCTCCAACAGCTGAAGTTACTCCAGTCTAGAAACATTGCCTCCTTTTTCAACAAGGCTCAAACTTCCCTCCCCTTGTGCTGAGGAGCATCATCTTCACCTTACCCCACTTATGTGGCAGCACACCATTGCTTTTGACATGCTAAACCAAGTCAGACCCAGTTAGGATTTGGACAGGAGACCACCAGAAATCTCAGCTAGACTGG
The DNA here is from genome assembly GCF_035149785.1 of Candoia aspera. Classification (NCBI taxonomy): domain Eukaryota; kingdom Metazoa; phylum Chordata; class Lepidosauria; order Squamata; family Candoiidae; genus Candoia; species Candoia aspera. The sequence continues at coordinate 6,092,565 of NC_086164.1, forward strand.
GGAGCTGAAAAATATTGGCCAGAAGAAGGCCATGACAAGTCAGCAGAAATCAAGCATTACCTTTATACTCTGGCTGCTATTCTTGCTTTTCAACATAGGTGGAAGATGTCGGATTGAGTAAGGCTGTCCTAGCCTACATATAATTCCACCCATCTTGTAATAGCACCTGTCTCCTCCTGGCTGATTCCAAAAAGCTAAGCAAGGTTGGGCCTGGTTGGTACTTAGAGACTACAAGAAATTCTAGGGCTACAACATAGCTTGGAAGTAGAATAAACAATCCAGAAACCATCAAAAGAAAAGTACATCTTTCTTGTGGCCAAGGAAATTGGGGGTTTGGGTCCATGGAGTCACTAAAAGTCAAGCAGAACTTTTTTCTCCAACTTCCTTTCCCAACTTTGCTCAGAGAAAGGAGCTGCACTTGACCCCTCCCTTACATTCATCTTCTGCACCCCAAAACCCTTGAGTGTTTATCCCCCCACTTCATGCTCCTCTTCAACATTTTTGGAGGGGTTTCCCCTCCACATCTAGTGAGCCCTCCCCCCATCACCGGCAGTTCAAGGCAACTTCACCGAACCCCTGGGGAGGGCCTTTTGAAGGCACCTTGGAGGCTCCCCTGCTTTTCAAGGGATCTCCCGTTCCCATCTCCTAAACTTTCAGGAGGTATCACAGAAGCCTCTACCCTCTCCATCGCCAAGTGTCAACTCATCCCGAGGGTGCAATCCAAACACCCCCACCTTTGGGGTGCCTAGCCCCCTTGACCCCTTCACCACTCCTCCTGTGTCACCATCTGCCTCTTCAAATTTGGGGGCATCCCTGAATCCTCCACCACTCTGCTCCAAGCATCAACTTGCTACATTCACGGTACCACCCCAATCTCCCCACTTTCAGGTGCCACACCTGCAACACCCCCCATAAGGGCGCCACCCCAGCAGCCTCACTTTAGCGTGTGCCAACCCACCTTTGCATCTTCACCTCCCCCACTTTTAAGAGACCCCCTCCTCCGTGGCCCTCTGCTGCTTCCACCCTCCAATTTGGGGGGCACCCCTGAATCCCCTGCCACCCAGCTCCAGGCATCAACTCTCCCCATTTGGGGTGTCACCCCGATATCCCCACTTCCAGGGCACCACCCCAGCAGCCACACTTTAGGGTGTGCCTAACCCTTTGCGCCTCCCCCGCTTCCAAGAGAACGTCGCCCTCGGCTGCTGCACCCGCAAATTTGGGGGCACCCCTGAATGCTCGGGGGCCACCCCATACCCCCTTCGGGGCGCCCCTCCGCTCACCCAAGCCGTCGAGCAGCAGGGGCAGGAGGAGAAGGCAGGCGAGCAGGGGCGGCGTGAGGCGGCGGCGGCTGCGAGGCGTGTCCATGCCGGGCGGCGGGGCGACCTGCTTCTGCCCGCAGCGGAGCCGAACGGCGAGATGAGCAGACGCGGCGGGCTAGGCTCCAGACACCGGTCATATGGGAGGCGGGGCGGGGCCTCCTGGCGGCGGCGGCCAATCGCAGCGCCGGCCCCGGCTCGCCGCGGACCTTGCGCTTCACGGGCCCGGCTTCTGCCGTAACAGACGCGGCAGGCGCGGTCAGCTTTCCATCATAATAACGGCGCCGCCCAAGGGCTGCTTTTCCTCGGCAGGCCAGCTGGCTTTGATTTTTTAATTTATCTTTTTCCCCCCAATCGCCGCTGATTGTAAATTTGAAACACTCACCCCCCCGCGGCTGCATGAGCCCTAGCCATGGTTTGCTCCATCCAGGATCATCAGCCGAGCGCCTGCGGGGCAGGCAGCGCCTTTGCAAACCGGGTTTGCCTACGGGACTCAGCCCAAGCCGAGCAAGCGAAAGACGGCTTAGCCTTAGCCCGTCTACGGACCGACAGTGCCCGGTATCGGTGGGGGAAAAGTGGTGGCTGGTTTCTGGAGGCGGCGGCGGCGGCGGCAGTTAACCATGCAATTAAAACCTGCTCGCCGGGCCCGGGAGAGTGCTGAGCTAAGGCTCCCCTGCGGACTCACGTGAAGCCCGGTAATAATTGCAAATAAAGGAGCTGGAGCGTGTCACATTGGGATAATGGGGGAATTGGCACCAATGCTGCTTTTTGTCACACACATACACACACCTGTGTGCATAGACGTGCTTGGCCCCCACGTGCTCAGCCAGGTTTGCAAACCTGCCTCTTCCAAATTGGGAGCAAGCGATGAGCCTCCCGGGATGGGGATGGGAAACGGGAGGAGCGCGACCTGCAAACCAGACGCGTTGCGGAGTGTTTTGTGCAAGCTCAGATCCCGCTTAAACGGTTGTGGGATTGTGCCCGCTGCGTTTCATGTTGCGTAGGAATACTGGAAAGAGCTAACTGAGAAGACAAGATCAAAACTCTTGGCGAAGAAAGGGAATTCTCTCGTTTTAGACCAGTGTTTCTCAACGTTGGCAACTTTAAGACGCGTGGACTTCAACTCCCAGGATCCCCCAGCCAGCATTGCTGGTCCACGCGTCTTAAAGTTGCCAAGGTTGAGAAACACTTTAGTAATTTTCTTTGTTGTGAGCCGTCCAGTCATTGAGAGCCAGGCACCATACAAGTTTAATAAATTATTATTATATAAAAAGTATTATTAAAGCCAGTTTGGTTTAGTGGTTAAGGCGACGGGCTAGAAACCAGGAGACGGAGAGTTCTAATCCCACCTTAGGCACGAAAGCCGGCTGGGTGACCTTGGGCCGGTCCCTCTCTCTCAGCCCAACCCACCTCACAGGGTTGCTGTTGTGGGGAAAATAGGAGGAGGGAGGAGTATTAGGTATGTTCCTCACCTTGAGTTATTTATAAAAATAATAAAGGCGGGATATTAAATAAATGATTATTAAACAACATCAGCCTACCCCAGATGCTTGGGAAGGACTCGATTGGTAGACAAAAATGCCAAATCCAGTCTAAAGATCTGGCTGGCTGCAACCAACCACACCACCACCGATTATGCTATTGAGCAGCTATGGATTATACAAACAAGCCTCCACTGAAAAAAATAAATGCATTTCTTCTAGAATGTGCAGCAAATGTTAGGCCCATCCCCATCTGCTCTCGGTGAAAGCCAACAGCAGCATCTGAGGGTGATCAGGATTTTCTTGGGAAGAAAGCACCCAGCTTACCATTTCATTTCTGTTTGCTATGCTCTGTGATCTCAACACCGAATGCCAGCTGAGTCACAAAGACCTACTGCTGGTTCTTTCAGGACAGATGGATACACAATGGCTTAACAGAAAGCAATAAGAACAGTAGTTAAGAGGTAGATTATCCGTTCTTTCCAAACGTGGGCACCTTCCAGATGAGTGGACTTCAACACCTTGTATTCCCAAAGACCTGATTGCTGCTGAGGAACAAAGTCTGCAGGCCTGGAGGATACCCACATTGGGGAAGCTGTTGTTATGTTCTGTGGTCCACCTGAAGAAGAGTGGGAAGAGGCTGATTGGGGTGGAGTGTTTTTCTCATGGTGGCCTGATTTCCATCCATTCTTAAACTGCATCATGTGGTTTTAGCTTAGTGTATTGCGTGAACCAGCTGATTTATGACATCTGGATTAAGCAAGCTATGATGTAAAAAAAACAGCTGCCAAGTATTTCTTCAAGGAAACACACTTGTACAAGTAGCTGTGAGCTTCTGAAATTTGAGGAACAGGAATTATATGGCCATGTTTAGCAGCAGAGGCAGCTTGGAAGGGACGCTAAGGCATAAAACCTCAGGGTTTTAACTGCCGATTCAGAGTTTATAAACCACCTGAGCTGGCCTTACACAGCATACTAAAGCTAGACAAACTGATGATGGCTTGGCATGTGAATCCAGGCATGGACTTCATCAGATTCTGTACCCCACAAAAACCTCGTCACAGAAAAACAGGCCAGGTTGTATCTCTTGATTCTATCACTTGAGAGTTGCAGATTAGAAAGGTAGTTCTGAGGTGTTTTTTTTTTAAACCTTGGGAGAAATCAGCTGTAACTGAATCAATCCACCAACTTTTTTACACTATGCAGAAGCCCTTGTTCTCAGAGCAAATTGAGAAAAATGATTCCAATAGCTGGCTTAGCAGAACTTAAAAAAAAAAAGCATCAAGGTCATTAAAAGAGCAGACTGCTTTTTCCCAGCCCAGGAATTGCCTTCAGCATTACAACACTTGCTGGTACAGACTTTCCCATAGCAGGAGATGAAATTAAGGAATGGATTATTTGCAACTCGACGTGTACAGCATACTGTACATAGGCTGAGATGGCAACTCAGCTACTTCTTGCTATTTATTTATTTTTGTGCCAAAAGATTGTTACTTCCATGTTGGTGAATGGCAAAATTCTAACTTGGTAAAGCAGTTCAGCCAGCCCAATGGTGGGTTTTTGCATCTTTTTTTAAAGGGGAGGGAGTGACAATTTTGCCATCCCGAGAGGTATCAGCCACGCCACATTACAGACGAACACAAGCACGTTCCGTACCACACATGACCAAAGGAAAAGTTTAGCAACACAAAACTGTTTATTATTTATTAAATGACACAAAATACCTAGATAACAGACTCACTCTTTTTAAAGGACATGTATTTACATTATTTACCAAAGAGACTCTCTGAACCCATCCACTTACTTATGAAGCATTGAAATCGTTTGGGTTTGGTATTTTGTTTGCATTGAAGGAATTAATCCTGACATGTCCCGTTTGCAGACGTGTGTAAATAGAACACTTCTATGCAATAAACAAGCACAATCTTAAATAGCCTACTGAAGTGGCTTCTTAAAAGAAACAGGGTTATTTTTCCCCTCCCACTGCTGCCTGTTCCCTCCCTCCCAGCAATTCCAAAGGTATTCTTTCCAAAGAATGTGTTTATACAAAAAGTATATTACATTTTTGAATGCTGCTGTACTCTTAAGAGTTTCAAACATTTGTGGAGTGGGGGGGAGGAGATGCTTTTTTGAATATATGAAGTCACTAAAAGTAAAAGTGATATTTTCCAATGCACAAAAAAAAAACATTTTGTTTTGAAGAGAAAAGGAAGGACAAATGCTGTGTTTTGGAGAAACTGACAGGAACACACATTATGCACATAGAAATGGGGGCACTCGTGGACAGATAAAATGAGCATCTGAAAGATCAATAAAGGTAAAACCACAGCTAAAGTAATCTTAACAATTATCTATTTTTTAAATTAACTATATGTACTTTGGCACCTTTGTGTATACTATAGAACAATTTTTTTCAACACCTTTGTCATTAGTTTTGAAACAATGTGGTCACTTAAACTTAAATCAGCAAAGAAAGGAAAAAATTCATTTTGTTGGGTATAAAGTTTTTGTTAAAAAACCCTCAAACTAAAACATTTATCAGCAGAAATTCTGATTTCATAGAAAGGAGGCTGCTATAAACTGCATGCAACAGGGAAAAGATTTAAAAATGTATGGCCAGACAAGCTGTGGGTCTCGGCTTCAGCCCACGGAGGGAAAAAAGGAGAAAGTATTTTTATATACATATCTATTATAAATATTTTTATGGCTCAATAAAGCAGGCACACAATGCCAGCAGAAAGAAAAGTTGCTGGCCAATATGGCTGGAAAATAGCTATTCTCATTGCTCAGCATCACTTAGGGGAAAATGGGGGAATGCTTTGGTGTTTTGGCTTACTCTGAATATTTTCTCCCCCTTACGGAGTCTCTCTAAGGTTTACTCAGGGAGGAAAAAAAAATAAGAGCCACTGCAAGGATGGGAAAAAGATTAAAAACAACACCACCCTCCTGTGATGAATGCCTGTCTCCTTGAGTTCCTAGGCTCAAATGTGCCAGCAAGACTGCTTGCTGGATAACCTGTGTGAACGGTAGAAGCTTGTACTTAAATGTCTTTCTTATGCTGGAAATATTCCTCTCCTCTTCCAGATGAGCAGGTTAGGGAGGCCATGGATGACTAAATGTTTCCACTGGGGGTTTGTGCCAGGAAGGGAGAAGAAGGCTTAAAGTGTAAAGAGATTTTCAATTCAGAGATAGGAGGATTGGGTGATTCTGGGTGGGGATACTTATGGAAAACCATGCCAAGTCAGCTCTGATGGGCCACAGTTATGATCAGCATTGATTCAGTGGTTCAGAGAGGAGATGAACACTGAATATGAATACAGTTCTTAAAGTGTTGGGGAAAAAAAGAGGACTTTGGGTGCAACGCACACAGGCAACAATACAGGATCTTCTGGCAGAAAACAAATTCAGCCCACAGATTTGGTGTAGTAAATTGAAAACGGTGAACGTAGATTGCTGAGGCTGCCGTGAGTCAAAAGCAGCATTGGGACGCTCCTAATACCTTCCTGACCTTCTCTTGGAATTGTGTGTACTTGAAGAAGACCACCGCAGACTTCACCAAGGGGCACACTCTGGAATTGCTGGATCTGCAGCTCTCAGAATTCCCTCCTAGCTGACTGGGCAATTCTGGGACTTACAGCTGTGCTGTAGTGGGAAGGGATCAGGTGGGGAAAGGGGACCATTATGTTGGGCACCATGTTAAGCAAATCCAACCCTCTCTAGGAATGGCCCATTTCCTTTCCCAGAATCCAGCATGGCTTAATGAACAGAGAGCAGTAGCATTATTTGCGCCAGTGTTTCTCAACCGTGGCAACTTTAAGATGTGTGGACTTCAACGCCCAGAATTCTGGGAGTTGAAGTCTACACATCTTAAAGTTGCCAAGGTTGAGAAATACTGATTAGGCGACAATTCTCCTACTGGCTCTGGCTATACGGCTGGAGTTCAAGGGGACCCAGGGATGCCGGTACTTCTCTGCCGTCAAGCGAAGCTGTGGTCCAACGAGAGTGCCTTTTTATTAAGACCTGTTCAATTCCTGGTCTAACAACAAAGCATATACCATTTGGTGGAAGTAAAAAACCTCTAAATTTTGTTCGGAGAGAGGGGAGAAAACATCCAGAGCAGCAATCACATTATGCCCTTGCATTCAGTCGTTTAAGAGCTTCCTTCTCTGAAAAATGAGCTTCTTAAAATCCCTCCCGACAAAAACTAACTTTGACATCATGAATTGTTTTATTTTTAAAAGTACTTACATTTGAGGATGAAGGGAGTAAGCAGCAGCCTAATTCCCTTAAGCTTTTCACAGTAATATTGGCAGCACAAATCCAAGCACTTTAGGTACGTTTTCTCGACCTTAGAAATCCAGTCAGAGGTATGCTTTTCTTTCTAACACCTACAGAACAATTTATTACGTTTAGGAACATGAGACTGGCTTTTGCGATTCTGAAGACTGCCAATCCACACAGGCTTTGTTGTCCAATAAACAAACCCAATAATTTTATATAATAGTTAGAAATTTGCATGCAGTTTAAGCATTTTTTTAAAAAAAGGCTGTAACTTGGGGTTTTGCTTTTTAATAAAAAGGTTACACATTTTTTTATTTTTTCAAAATGGGATGAGAGCTATCTGCCAAAGAGAGACTGTCCCTTTAGACCTGAAGGAAGGGATGGAATTACAGAGACCAGATACTTCCTTACAATTTTCTGCAGTTCATACCAAGTATCATGCAAAGAGTTCAACAGCATTCTTCGTAAAAATGTAACTACTACTCTTTAAATGGGCATGTAAAAGCCACTGAAAAAGACCACTCGACTATGTTTCTCCCCCCACCCACAATCCCATTATGTTGCTTTCATTCAGTCATTGGTAGTAGAAAAAGGTTAATTTAATGGGATCAACAGGCTTGTTTATCCTTCAGTAACCAAGAACATCAGTGTGCAGAAAAGGAAAAAAGGCTCATCGTGGGTTTATGCAATGTAGTTGTACTGATTGGGGTTCTCCTTGTCTCTCTCCATGTAATCTCTGTCAATTAACGATTCTATTCTCTTCTTAAGGTCAGCAGGCTGAAAAGCAATACAGAAAGTCAGAAACAATGGCTGCCTAAGGAAAAAGCAGGTTTAAAGGAATTCATGAAACACATTTTCATTTAAAAAGATACACCATACATCAGTATACAGGCAGTCCTCGCTTAACAACAATTTGTTTAGTGACAGTTCAGACTTACAACAGTGCTGGGAAAAAGACTTATAACTGGTCCTCACACTTACTACCATCACATTATCCCCTTGGTCATGTGATCACAACTCGGGCACTTGGCAACCGGTTCGCATTTATGACCGTCGCAGCATCCCGTGGTCACCATTTTTGACCTTACCAACCTGCTTTTGGCAAGCAAAATCAATGGGGAACTGTGTGGCTCACTTAACGACCATGTGGTTAGCTTAAGGCCCACAGTGATTCGCTTAACAACTGCTGCAAAAAAGGTTGTAAAATCAGGTTGGATTTGCTTAATGACTGCCTTGCTTAGCAACCGAAATTCTGGTCCCAATTGTGGTCTTTAAGCAAGGACTGCCTGTACTGGTTTTATCTGATTCTTTTTGTATGTCTTGACTTGCAAACAGAAATGTATTCATGCTTTTGATGTCTGTAAAATGTGGGCCTGTATTTATGTCTTCCTATACAAAGAGCGGTGGCGCTGCAGGTTAAACCGCTGAGCTGCCGATCGGAAGGTCGGCGGTTCGAAACCGCGCGGCGGGGTGAGCTCCCGTTGCTCGTCCCAGCTCCTGCTCACCTAGCAGTTCGAAAACATGCAAATGTGAGTAGATCAATAGGTACCGCTTCGGCGGGCAGGTAACGGCGTTCCGAGTCATCATGCTGGCCACATGACCTGGAAGTGTCTATGACAACGCTGGCTCTAAGGCTTAGAAACGGAGATGAGCACTGCCCCCTAGAGTCGGACACGACTGGACTTTACGTCGAGGGAAACCTTTACCTTTACTATACAAAGAGCTACTTTTGACTTTGTTAAATAGAAAGGCATTTTCCTGAGAAAAGCCTCTGCCACTTTAAACGAAGCAACTTAGTTAGCAATGCGGGATGTTGAAGTAATAAATGGTTTTGTTTTCAAGAACGTACTACAAGCAGCAAAGGATGGTTGTATTTGCAGAGAATTCTGGCTTATTAGCGAGTTAGCGTGCTGGTGCTTGCCAATCTAACCAGTCTGGCTAGATCTTCTTGTTAATGGGCCCAGCTAACAGTCAGACAGCTCCACGTGTGGTAGCTGCACTGTATGCCACGTAAACGCTGGTTTGTTCCTCTCAGGAGAGGCTGAAGCCGGAAATGACGATTTGTCCTTGGCTTCAGAATCTGTCCTGTCTCGAGAACAGCAACTCAGTGTTCCTAGCTTTCACTTATAAAGAGAAGCCAATGGGCATAATGAGCAATGTGTAACATGATGATGTTTGTTTGCTGATGAGCCAAAATTATGAAGAGTTCTACCTTAAACATATCCACTACTTAAGAATTAAGCCTGGACATATAAAATAAAAGTACTCTACCTTTACTGGGAATTTCAGCTGGTTGTACACTTCAGAGACAAGCAGATTGTGGGTAAGTGTCTTGCGCATTTTCATGATTCTCACTATTGCAGCATCAATTTGGTATTGGCGGTCCTGAAAGACCCTCTCTGTAGTGCTTGCTTGTTCTTCTACCTGCAGGAGTAAGAAACAATGCAAACCTTCACCTTCTAGAAGCAAACAGGAAGTCAGTTCAGCCTTTCCCAGCCTGGTGCCAGGAGGTGTAATTCAAAAATCCTAGGAGGTGTCAAGTTAGGAAAGACTGAATTAATTTAAGTTAGTATTTCATTTATGTTTGGAATGTTTAAGGTATCAGTGTTTAGGTTTTACTGGGTACCCGTTTCCTCTCATGAGGAAATCGTTGCCTCCCAAACCCATTCAGATGAGCCATCTGTATGTATCTTATTAATTAATCTGCTTTTTAAATATTTTTAATCACAGTTTTAGAAATGGCAGCCGGGGGTGGGGGGCAAGGGTCATTGCTTGTTCTCTGATAGATGGCTGTCTCTGACTGGCTGTTTCTGCTATCACAGCTGTTGTCATGAGTAAGGATGGCGAGCAGGGGGCTCCCACCCAGACTGTCAAGCGCATGAGTAGCACTGAGGAACTGTTCAGCCATTCAAAGAGACACAGATCGGGACCGCCTTAACCCTTGGGGTTTATATGGCTGGGTTTTTCCCACGCTTCCTCAGTTTGTTAGGATTCTTGTTAAGTACTACTAATAAATATTAGAGACCAAGTCATTGTCTCAGTGTGTTTCCTGGTAATCAGGACATCTGTTTTGTGAAAGCACTGACAACCGGCTGTCAGAATTGCTGATAAAGATTGCTTACCCTTCCTGCAAAAAGAAAGCTGGAGCTGACAATTGGAAAATTATACCAACGTGGTTGCCGCTATATTACCACAGATTCACGTAGGGTGCTAGGCCAGTGCCCAGGACGCTTATAAAGGTAATCCACAAGGAAAACGAATTACCGTTTCTTTCATCTGGATCTGATTGATTTTTATCCGGAAGAGCTTATGCCTGAAGTCATCATTGCAAGTGAATTTGTCTCCATCTTCCACATCTTTGCCTTTGGGGCTTTTGGTTAGCACTCGGGCCTTGCCGCAGGCTAACGACTGGAGGGTTCGCCTTAGTTCTCCATCCTCTGCGACAGAGAGAGAGACAAACACACGAAAAGGGAGGGAGACACATACACACTTCAGCATTTGAATTGGGCGTGCTCAGACGTTACAAGCAGCAACCAATACTAACCTATTCCAGTGGCTTGTTTTATTTCTTCTAAACTGAATTCTTCACTTTCGTTAAACATAAGCAGCACTAGAGTCTGGAACAAAGACACCTGCAGCTCTTTCTTGCCCTGCCAGAAAGAAAAACGAATTGAACAAAGACGACTTGGGTGTCCCTCGTGACATGAAGTACTTGCTTTAAGGATATCTAGGTCTACGCAAACAGATGCCACAGTGCTTGCAGAAATAATGTACGTAATTATTGCTGAGTTATCATTACACTAAAGATCTTATGCTCTATGTCATCCTTTCTCAACTTTTTGACCCTGGAGGAACCCTTGAAATATTTTCCAGGCCTTGGGGGACCCCTGCACATTCAGGCTCAAATATGGCCAGAAGTTACAAAATTATTATATTTGTTTCGTGGGTAGGCTTGTATCCATGCATTAACTGTGTTCTTAAACTAAAAATAATGAAACTTAGCTCTTTAATGTGAAGTTGCCCGAATTTGAAATAATTTTTAAAATAAGTTGTGATCTCCCAGGGAACCCCTAGTGGCCTGTCACGGAACCCTAGGGTGCCACGGAACCCTGGTTGAGAAACCCTGCTCTATGTGGACTTCATGCTGGACAGAAATGGTTAATTCTGCCCTCTCCGTGAAAGGGGTCGTGTTATCCAACCAACCACCACTGAGCATGAAGTCAGCTTCCTCCTTCTTACTGAATTCCAGTCCAGACATCTGGAAGGTCCTTAAGTCAGAGATTGGGTTGAAGCAACAGAGTAGGCTTTCTGGTGCAATTACATATATTATCAGGACAAACATTTAAATTCTCATTCTTGAAACAATATGTACTTAGCCCTTTTCAACCAACCCATTGAAGAGTTTCTTTTAGAAATTGGTGTTTACAGCCAACAAAGAATAACAGATTTCTTTATAAGTACGTTTCAGTTAGGCAGCACAAATGGTCCTAACTGGCCTTTGAAGTTCATTGATTTTTACAGAGTGGGGAAAATTTCCCCTTATGTATTAATGAAAGGATGTTTCACTTTATTTATTTGTCAATTTTCTCTGCTGTCCATCTCGTACACAACGACTCTGGGCAAAAGGTATCAGTGTACAGTTGACCAATAAATAGGAAGATAAATGAATAAAGCAAGTAAAGTTCAAGGGAGTGGAACACAGTTTAGGGGCCAGAAAACATTCTCAAGTAAGATTTTCTTAAGAAACTCTGATACGTCTTTCAAATCTACAAAACGATTTCCATGTATGAAAAAAGATACCACAAAGCAAATGTTACCTCTTTAAATTCAGCTTTCAATACACAGTGTCCTAATGTTGACTGCCACTGAAGTTTCCTGCCACTGTGTTTTCCCAGATAAAAAGTCTTAAATATCTCCTGCAGCTTCACCATCTAAACAGAATGGAAGTACCAATTTTAAAGATAAAATAAATCTATTACCAATTTCTTAATGTTTTTTTCCTTTCTCCACTGTCTTCACTTTTGACTCAAGCTGAACCAATAATTGCATTTTTTAAAAATCTGAGTGCCTAGTTTACTAATTCACTTTCATACTAGTATTTTATACCAAAACCAATTAGATTTACATTGTCACCTTCGGTTCAGGATTGCTAGCTTCACCTGGGTGAAAAAGGGGAGCTATAACCAAGCTGATATCTGCAATGTAAGATTCCCTTGCTCTTCCATTACTCTTCTGCTTCAGAAAATAATTTAAGAAGATTGGACTGGCCAGCAATGCCTGCCCCACAGGTGGATGGGCATCATTGGAATTATGCTTTACATTAAAAAAAAGAGAAATAGGAGAGGTTTCAGTTCTCCTTGCATCATTTTGTGGGCTGATTTTGTAGTCTCAATTTAATCAGGGAGAAGAAAACATCCTAGTCCAGCTAGTGCTGTTTGGCCAGTACCACACAAACCAGGGAAATTCTGTCCACAGGCGCTCTTTGGACAAATCACGTTTTAAATCTGAAATGCTGGCTTCAGATTCTGGCTTGTTAAGAATGAAGCAAGAGATCACAATCCAGACACCAAGGAAATAAACTGTTGACAGAAGCTTCCTAGTTTTTTCACAGTTCCTGCTACCAGGAATAAGTATCCAAACCAAGTTTTGTTTGTGTCCTTTGCATTCAAGACATTTTATTATCAGAGCATCGAAGAAGCTCACATTCATTTAATTGTGACTTTTGTTTAAATAGCCAGCCAAAAGACAGATACTACCCCAAATATTTTTTGAAGTTTCTAATGATTAAGTAAATATATTTTAATTATTAGCTAAGGTGTACTATCCTTATCTGATCCTTGAACAGCTATGGAATTCTTTCATTTCAAACGAATTGTACAGTTGTCTTACCTCTGATGGCAGGTGGACCTCCATAGGCACGTACGTAGGCCAGTAGCCCATAGTCAAGATATTCACGGTGAGTTCAATGTTACCAGGTACATTCTGATTTTGCATATACTACAGGCAGAATCAAAGACATAAAGAATGGCTATTCAGAACTACAAATACATTTGCATTATTTTCTCCAAACCACTTAGGGTGGAGTTCTTTGGATTTTCCTCATTTTATTCTCAAAGCAGTTCTAAGGGTACCTGGGAATGGCAAGGTCAGCCAGAGAGTTATATAATGAATCAGTGACCCAGTTCTTTTATCCATGACTGCCCCACAGTAACTCCACAGCAAAATATGAAGGGTATTACAAAAGAATGAAGACCGTGGTAAGAGAATAGAAAGAAGGAGCTGTAGAGAGGAGATATGTGCAAAAGGGAAACACACAATGATGGCAGACTTTGTTCTCTTACTTGCTTAAATTGTATCATAATATCTTTAGAGAGCTCCATGTCTTTAAACATTCCTTCAAGTTTGCTGGTGAAAGCAGCACCACATTCTGTAAGAGAGCAGTTATATTAAAAGCACTGTTAAAAAGCATTTCATCCTCTTCCCTTGACACCTGATATCCTGCTTATTGACAAGCTTTCAAGTGTCCTTCTGTAACCTGATGCTTTCTGTAAGCATTCTGCTTTGGGACTGATGAAGTGTCACTCTTAGCATAATTCTGATGGCAGTTACCAAATCGCTAGAGTTTATACTTATCAGTCCAACTTCAAAATAGTAGTTAGGTGTCACATCATGAATGACAGGATAGCACCCTGTAAGCATCCTAAAACAGAGGTGGGCAATCTGTTCACCTGTGACTTCAGATGCTCTGAGCTTCCTTTGACAGTATGACTGCAAATCAGTGGCAGAGTTTCCTCTAGTCTAAGGCAGAAAACATTCAAAAACTGTAGTGTGACCCCTAAAAAGCAATGATAAACAACCCTCCCAAACTCACAAGGGGGAAACAAAACAACGTAAAACAGGTTCTGCCCCTTTTGCATTATTGTTCCTGCTCAGCCTGATCCTCACACTGGGCTCTACAAAGTTTCCTATCCTTGTTTTACAAGACTGACATATTTATTGCGTTCGGAGGGACGGTGGGCAAAGGCTGTAAATGGATTTATGACCAAAATGCAATACATTTGTAGGCATTTTACCCATTCTATGCATAGGTTACAGGCTAGGAAAACTAATTTACAGGAACTTGATTTAAGACTGTAAAAGAGTTTCAGAAAGCTCAGTCTAAGACATACGATGCAGAATGTGGAGCGATTAGCACGCCTTGACTGGGATTCCCAGCCCAGTTGATCAGACACGAATCCCACAGAAGAGGAATAGAATTTATGATTTTGATTATGATGATATGATTGAGTCCCATTTTGCAAGGAGAAATGATTCATCGGTTTTGTTTTTTACATAGGGTTTAACTTTATATCAGAAAAGACTGCATATCGAAAGAGGTAAACTGTCAGGAGATTCTTCCTCAGTTACAAGTGGCATCCACACGCACAGGCACTCAGAACGTTTATAGAAGGTGAATAAAAAACCCTTACCATGTTTGAGTTTCGACAGCATGGATTTTTCAGCATCTACAGAGGCACTTTTGCCTACTAATAGTCGCTTTGCTAGATCCTTCTTGTAAAAGGCCTCAAAGACATCTTTTCCTACAGAAAACAAAGGGTTGGCTTTGACTCCTGGTCTAAAGCTACCATCTTTTAGGACTTCGGCATCAGCCACCTGTTGGCTTTAGATTGTTTTCTGGGCATCGCCATGGAAAGCCAATTCGCCCCCGCAACCCAGCCTGCTTTGAGAAATGGGGAAGGGTGGGCTTAACTGTGGCTGATTAACATAAAAACAAAGTCCTGCTCTTACCGTAGATGAATCTAAATATGATCATTATTTTATCCAGCATTTTTTCAAGCTCCTCATCAGTAGCTTCTTTGTTGCCTGCACGAAGTTTTGAATCCACATATTTAGCTGGGGAGGAAGGAAAAAAAAAATGATGCACATCTGAATGTTGGATCCAAACATTTATTCTAGATCAGAGGTAGGGAACCTAGTCTTGGCCAAGGAACAGTCTTTGGTTCACCTAACTGACAATAATTTACCCTGATTAACCCTAACTTCCTTAGGCTGGGTGGGGGTGGGGAAGGGAGTGCAACCTGCTGCCTGAAGTAACTTTCTTTCCTGCTCCTAAAGTCCTCTCCAACTGTAACTGCTGAACAGCATCAATTTCCTGCCAGTTTGGGTGGAAACGTATGAAAACTGCCGTGCTCAAAAAGTTTTAATTGACTAAACGTCACCTCCAATTTCTTCTTCTCCCCAAAACCAGAGAAAACTGGCCTCCACTTTTGCACAAGAGACACATCAAATCACTTCAGTGCTCACAAAAGCCCTTGCCCTCCTCCCCAAATGTTAAGCAAAATCCCTTGTTTGGGCACAATTTTTTACATCACTTTTGAAAGAGAAAGGCATCGAGATGCTGAATGCTGAAGCTGGGGCATTCTCTACCCTGAACACACCCTCAGGGATTTTGAGCTACGATCTACTTAATCATCCTCATTGGGAACTCCTGAAGGAATGATGCTGTACCTATGAGTTCAGCGGGTTTATTGGGTCTTTTGTTGATGAACGTTTCAAAAGCTTCTTTCATGGCATTGACAAACTTCTCGTTTTTCAAAAAACAGATGTCGATGATGTGATCCACTTTATCCTTAAAATCTAGCAGCTCTTGGACCATCGTTTTGTCTTTTTCTGGATTAATGACAATGGTGCTACCAAATGCCTAAAGGAACACCAAAAACATTAAATGACGTTGTTCCTAATACAATCAATAGCAACTTAAACCCCCCCCCCCCAAGGATTCAAAGGAAATTAGAAAGAAAATAAAGTAACAATGGCCATTTCTATTTGTATGCTAGCATCATCGTGCTGTTTAGAGAAGCATTTTGTACTTGGGTAGAAACACTTGCAAAATACAACAAGATCTTCTGAAAACACGAACAATCAGAATGTTCCATTTGGGAGGAAAATCCAATTGATTAAACAAAGATGAAAGCTTCCCACTCAAATTCCTTGGAGGAATGTGTACAAGCTAGATTATTTCAAAAGACCAACAAACTCCTCAATCCCATGATTTATGCATGTATGTATCTGTGTGAGATTAAAAAAAATGCATGCAAGAGAGGCATCTTTTGCTTTGACCTCTAAAGTTATTACTGCAACTGAATTTAAGCAAGTTAGCCAGGCACAGCTACCTTTATGTATTCGATCCACTGCTGCAAGAGAGCCTGCACTCCATTTTTGACCCTACTGAACAACTGATAGAGTAGTGACAAATCCTGAATTCGATTCTCGTCCAGCAGATGATTTAAACCTGTAAAATTAAGATAACATGATTCTAAGTTAATGCAGGCTGATTGAGACAAAACATTTCAAGCTCAAGTTTTATCCCTGAGAACAAGACACCATTTTTTCCCAAAGCCATTTTGGAATCAAAACATTTGTCAACTAAAACACTGAATTATGCACTACAAAATTCCCAAGACATGTTTTTTTTAAAGTTATTGCAGTTATGGTTTAATCAGCCATTAAAATAGGATAAAATGGACAAAAAAATACTGTGAGGATGAAAGAACTATTTATGCCTCCAGGACTTTTTTGGAGGAAGAATATTTCAAGAATAACATTTAAACAAAATGTTAACACTGCAGGTTTGATAGAACACATTCAAGGCTTTTAAGAAGGATTAAAAAAAACACTTTTCTCTCAGTAGCATTTCTGAATTTCCTCAAAAGTTCCATTGGAAGCTCCCAACTTTAATAATAAGCATGATTCCACCAATTGCCAGCTAGAGGCTGTCTGATAAACCTACTTTAGTAACTCTCTAGGAAAGGGCCACCCTGGGAAGAAGCAGTGGGCAGGGTGATGGCAAAGTGGGGAGGCCCATGTCATCTGCATGAGACAGATCAGGATTTTTCATATTTTCTTAAAGTTTGGGAGAATTATGAGAATTCTCAGAATCATGAGTGCTTTTTTTAAAAATCTGTTGAATCTATTTTGTTGTGTGCTTCCCACCTCCAAATGGTGGGCCAGAGTCACACTTATTTTCAGCAGCTGCATTACAAAGAGGATCTGGGGCTGCAGATAAAGGTCCTGAGGGCACCCCCCCCCCTAGTTCTTGCAGAAGGAGCTTTCCCTGTGACACAATCTTTTGTTTTATGGAGCACAAAACAAAGTTTAAAAGGGAAAAAATAAAGTGCCTGTCACCTGCAAGCTTTCAGCATTTTATCTGCCCTGGTAAGGTAAATAATTAAGGCTTGGCAAACATTATGATTTAAAAGAGTAGTGCTGGCAGTTAACTCTGATGCACTCAACATTGTCCTTTTGAAGCACCATATTTCCCTCAGCTATTTTCAGCAGGAGTCTGTATTGCAAAACAGAGCCAATGGCATTCCTGTGGTTCCTTTCCTCCCATAAGGAGAATGTGACCTGCAGCTCCCCTCCAGAATACAATGTCATGGGATGCGAAGCCAAAAGGGGAGGGGTCTTGACAAAATCAGCACCTGATTGGGTCATTTCCCTTCAGCTCAGGGAACAAAAGGCCCTGAAGAAGCAGTAAACAAAGATTTCTACAAAGAGAGATAGATTACCTTTCTGTAGAATGGCTGTTAAATGTTCACCTAGCAACTGTTTTTCTACAGTGGCAATTAGAGGTTTCCTACAGGAAAAAGTGTTTAGAATTACAATCCTTTTGCTCACTCTTTAACCATTTAAATTATTAAACTAATCTGAACATTGGGAATTGTCAGAGTTTATGCATCAACATTCTCCAACATTACTGTGGCCTACCCTATTTTTAAAAAAAGCCATTTTGTGTTCTCTTTATCTTTCTTGCCTTCTTTATGTAGGCAGAAAATGACCTGAAGCAAACAGCCACTGAACGGATATGCTGTTATTAGCTTTCTTTAGGCTCAGAAAGTGACATGTGGATTACTTACAACTAAACTGACAACAAAGTCAGTTTCACACACACTTCTCCAGTTAGAAGGTATACAAAGGACCCCTTGCTTATTAAGACCATTGATATACAGGGTGCTGTAGTGGGGGAAAGAGAAGCAATATAAATAAATATAAATATAAATAAATAGGGTTCTGCCTCCAGGAACTTGGGGATTCCATAGGGAAAACCAAGCAGAGGCGAGAACGAAGCACATAATCCCACACTAGCCAAAAGCAATTGCTGAAGTAGAAATTCACTCCTGCCAGGTTCAGCAAAGCAGGACAAGAGAGGCCAAATGCTTACTGAGTGCTTTGATCCAGGTAAGTTATAATCCTGTCTGCCTCTTCTTCCAAGCGTTTATTGACATGATGGAGATATTCTGGAACCTGGAAGATTGGATAAGTTATGGAGAGAATCTTAAAATAAGGTAATGGAGGTTTCTATGGAGGGGTGGGTAAGCAGGCAGTATTTCTGGCTGTTGCAGTAACTGGAGGTATGGAAGGACATCTGCTCAAAAAGTAGGAATTAGAACTGCTCATGGGGCTTCAGAGTTATTAATAAAATACCTCTCTTTCCTGCATAAGCCTCTGTCCTTCTGCGGCATATAGACGATTTGTTTCTTCCAAGAATCTGTGCTCAAAAGAATCCTGATAAATCTGAAGGGAAGAGAAATGGATAATTTCCTTTAGAATGCTCTGCCAGCCCAGTCTTATTATTTTTAGGCAAATTTGCCATAATGGACAACTCTTACTTGTAAATCCGAAAGCATGCTTAGGAGGCTGCGGAGCAGACTCCTGTCAATAGCCTCTCCATTTCTTTCTCTCTCGATCAAGAGAAGGATGCCATCAATGGTTTTGTTCTGGACTTTCTGATCGCTAATTATATGAGTCCTAAACAATTCGAGCCCCATATCCCTGAAAAGGGGGGAAGAAAAAACAGAAACACAGAGTTGGTTGTCGTATTCACTTGCTTCGCTAACGTATGGTTTAGTAAATCGATCAACAATTGGTTGGGCTTGCACAATGTGCTGATTTATAAATTGTGGCTTATAACCACAAAGGTCTGTAACACAGGCAATCCAGGAAGCCAACCCAGACATTGCAGGTTAGATCCACATGTCATTCTAACCACCATGCTGCTGTCGCATTCATTGTGACAAAAATGAATACTGAATATTCATTACAATCCTACATTTTAATGAAAATCTGGGCAGAGGGGAAATACATGTAGGAAAGAGAACAGTTTCTAGTTTTGTAACAAAGGTTCTCTATTCACTGTGAACTTGCCGTTGCTCGATTGGGATAGAAGGGAAGAGAAACTACTAATCAATAGCTCGACAAAGCATTCGGAAGTGTGAAATCAATGCTACTTTTTTCACCCTCACCAAATTGATGGCAGCATTGAATTTTGAAGAACATAGGTTCGATCCAGGAACAAAAAGATACTTCTAATCATTATCTGTGAGAGAGAGAGAGAGAGAGAGAAACCCCAAACCGTCACAAATTGACAGATTTTAAGTTCTATATTTATTGAATGAATATAATGTAAGATCATTCACCTGCCTAAATCTAGATATGTTAATTTGGAAGGGAAGGTCATTGACTTAAGAGGACTTACTTCCAAATATATATGCTAATTGGCTGCCACTGTGGAAAGTCAAACATTTCACAAAGAATTTAGAGACTGTCCTCATTCTTATAATCTTTATGGTCAATGGCAAAGATCTTTTTAATGGTTCCACAGATAAAAATGTTTCAGGATGGTGAAAAGTATTCTCAGCTGGTCTCCCATTTTCTGTCACCAGAAAGAATACTTCTAGAAGCTTTTTGCTATTGACTAACTTTCAGCAGAAAGAATTGATACAGTGGGGGAATATCTGAATCCAATTCTTAAATTTCCCAGAATATGACCCCCCCCCAATTGTTCCTAAATACAAATTACTGGAATCCTTTTTTTGACATGGTTAACAATAAACTGTCCATGAGTGGGAAGCACTTCCATTGGCATGAATGCCCAATTCTCTTCCTCTGGGGAGCCATCTAACCCCCCCCCCCATGCTACAGATGATATCCATCTTTGGATTCAAGCTGATATAACATTTAGAAAGCAAAGAAGGCTTACCATTTGTCTGCAATGGTCTTGCCAACATTTGTCTATTTTCTTGAGGAAAAGAACACTGTCCAATGAATCCATGAGGAGGCAGTTAAGAATATTTTAAAAAACAGTTGATGCAACATCAGTACCCACTTAGTGGAAGCTTACCTATTAGCTTAATATCCCACTCCCAAATGTTTAAATGTGAGTATCCACATACATATGGAAAGTTATAATAAGAAAGTACTATATTCAGTTTAATGACTAAACTGATTAGTCGGCAGGCAACATAAATTTCTCTCCTGATGAAATATTTAAGGGACTTCGTCGCTGCCAAAAGAATCCACAAATACCAAATTTCAGAATCCACAAGTACTGTTAAAATGGTTAATAGGGTTCCAAAATGCTTTCCAGTTTTATAAAATATTTATTAAAAAGGATATTCTCTGAACTGATGAATCTGTGCTTTGATATGGTCTTCACAAATCTGCCTTAATTGCTTGTACAAATTTGCAGAAATTTTGTAGGAGCAAAGATTTTCAACAGCCTAAAAAAAAAAGAAAAAAAAGAAAGAAAAGAACATGCAAGAATCCTTCTTCAAAACATTTTCTGGACACTGTATTGCACAGCAAAATGTCTTATTTAAATAATATATCACTCTCTTCCTTATTTTGCCTAACATATTAGCACTGGAGAATGCAATTTCTGTTTGCTGCATCATGCATATGAGTGGTATAAAAGCCAACAAAGACAGAGTAGGTCTCACAAGCACAGGCTTCTCAAAGCACAGCATGTTTACAAAGGAGCCACAATATTCAGCCCTTTCTTCCATTTTTTGAGATTTGAAGGGTTTCAAAGGCCAAAATAATGCCTTACATCTTGAAGATACTTAAGGTATAAATTCTCCCCTTAACAACTTGAATTTTGTTATTGTCATAATCTGTAATATGATGGTCATGCTGACTGTATAAATTGTAACATTCTTTCAAAGCTGGAAGTGTACCTTCAGGGTAAGCTGAAGGTGCTTTTGACTAGATTTCTCATTATCCCTAACCACTGTCCATGGTGTAACATGTTACCTAGACTGCTATCCTGGAGACACCAGATACCACCCTCAAAAGAAATAAAGGCTAAGTGTGTGAAATTGACTGGGATCATATTATTCTATTCCTTTATGATGATACTATGAACTCATTTCTCCTGTGAAAGCGTCAAGCCCACGATGGAATGAGACATATTAGCAGTACTTTAAATGGACATGAATAAGCTTCAGTTGGTAGAACTAAGGGAGAGTGAAGAAGTGCAACACCCAGAAGATATTTATTTATTTATTTATTTAACCAGCAGAGGAAGCAATGTGTCAAGAAACTTATGGGTTGTCACAACAGGTGTGCAGAAATACTTTGACATGTGTTAGAGAAAAAAAAAATTGCCATGGCTTAGATAATGGTGCTTAAAAAAGCATAGTTAGAGGTGGATCCATTTATCAGTTCTGCTGGTCTTCAGGAGAACTGTTTTATTTAGTGTTCAGTTACCAGCAATGATGTGACTATTTTTAACTCAAGGTATTAAAAATAGATCCAGACAAATCATGTCAAGAGAAAATGCAGCTGCTTTGCTTTCAAAATATAGCTCTGAATACATACTAAATTAAGGGGTCTGCTAAGGCCTTGACAGAATTCCATGTGTGTCTGTGTGTGTGTGTAACCATGCACACACACACACACACAGAACCTGAACAAAACAGTGAGAAAGCAAATATAATTTACCCCATTTCCCACAAACATATTAAGTTACTTGATTAGACACAATGCTAAAAGATTGTTTTAATAATAATTATACTTTACTGATAAAGTGAATACATCCCTTAATACGACTAGCAGCTCAAGGACTACTCCAGACGTTAAATGGCTTGTCAAAGGCTGCACTTCCCAAGTGGGTATGTATAGGGCCTTCTCTAGAGAGGATTCAGCTATGAAAGAGGTGCCATAAATATCTGCGAAGTTTAAGGTCCCCATTTTAACCCATAACCCACAAACGGGTCCAATTTTTGGTTCAACACATTTTGAGGTTTACAAAATGGATGCTAATGGGCCACACTTTTTTACATCTAGATCACAGTACAGTGAACATGAGATTCATACCATTTCATTTTAAATGACAATACTAAAGTTCTTATAAAATTTCAATCATTTTTTAATCTTTATTTATTCAACTTAAAAAAAAAAAACCCAGTGAAATCCATTTTTAATAGTTATGTTTTATTTACAAAAAAAAAAAAAAAAAAACAGATTTGTCTGGCCTAAGAAAATAATGCACCTATTTAATGTAAACAGTAGTTTTAAAGATCCAAAATGCCACAAAGTTACGTAATGACCCTGATGGGTTGTGAATGCACTGTTAATGTACTGCCAAAGACATTTTTAACATCAAAAATCTGTGCTTGATACCCATGGAACGTAAAACTAAAAGGGAAGATAGTATTTCTAAGAACAAGACTGAGGGCAATTTACAGACGCATGTATAATCAGATTAAGAAGTCTTAAGCAAAGTCTTAGTGGGGTTTTGAAGTATGTTAAACTGACTGCAAAAAGATTCTTCACGAACAACATCAATAAGGCTTTCCATATGCCCACCAAATCCCACTGATTTACCAGGTCTTCAGTTAAAGATAAAGTTAAATTTAATTTAATTCTAAAGTTAACTAGTAGATCTAAACTAATTCATCTAACCAGACGTAGCATTTTCTTCATTGGCCACGTTATATAATTAAGGCAATGGAATGGAAAAAAAAAAAAAAAGTAGTCCAGAACTTTAAAATAGTTATGTTCAGTAAAATTAACACATGGAAAAAGATCTGATACTTAAACCATGAAGAAGAGAAAATAAACCTGTTAATATCCATGAAATGTACCTATAAGTAAAAACTTAGGCAGTTTAGGTTGTTTTTAAAATAGAGGATTACCATAATTTTTCAGGCAGTAAAATCTTTATTATTGGGAACATTAAATATTATGATAGGAACAAGGTAAATATCAACCCCTTAATATTTTTAAACTGTATTCAAAACTTTTATATATGAAAGCAGCATGTTTTATAACAAAATTGGCCTTTGATTTTTTTGGTCCTGCTCCTTAACAAAGCCAGTAAGATACCAGAATGTGTGCTGAGGGCAGAGCTTGAAATATTTTAACATTGCTCTCTGATTTTCAAATAAGTGGTTAAAAAGGCTTAATTTTGCTAAGGAAACATCTCTATTGGAGGCTGTGCTGTGTACTTTCTTTCTTGCTCTTTTCCCAATGAAAGAGATGCACGTGCTTGACTTGTTCAGAACTAGTTGATAATGGAACATTAATGTTATTTATATTAAAAAAAATACAAGTATATGCAACATGTAGAATTGTGGATTATCTGACACTTTTGCATGTATCAGGAGTATCTGTATGAGGGGAAAAATCCAGAAGTAGGGGAGTTTTTCTCTCACTTGATCTTCCTGACCTGCCACTCTGAGATAATTCCTATGTGGGAGTCAGACCTTTACCGGTGAATTTTATTTATTGCTTAAAATTTCACACCATCTGATTTCCTACGCACAGAATAAAAGGATACCATGATAAAAACAAAGAACAAAAGATGGCACAAACTGGAAAATAACCAAAGCAAACCCTATTATTTATTTTATTTATTTTCTATCCTGCCTTTATTATTACCCAGAAGCGGGCTTCAATCATCCTTGTTAAAGGCCTGGGTGAACAGCTGGGTTCAGCTTCATAACACAATAATTTCAGCAAACTAAGATCCTCATGCAAAACTGAACAAGGACAGCCTTTATTTCTCAAAGTAGGATTTCTGTCCTGTATCCATCAAGACAATCATGGGCCAGGCCAGCACTGCATCCTTTAAAGTGTAGCGGGCATACAGACACTCAGATGGGGGACATTTCACAAAAAGAACATGATACTGTACAATTTCTACAGTGATAAAGCATGAAGATTAGCTCATAATGAATTCTGAAGATGTTCCTGTTAATTTTCTCAAGGACTATTTATCTGAGATTGCCTCTCACCTAGTAAGTGATTATGGGACCTCAGCCACATCCTAGAAAGTGGGTAAAATCCTCGAAATGGTTGCAGGTATGCAGAGGTCTACTCATGGACTGAAAGTACCTACACCAATGCTTACCTGGTAAAGCTCTTCTAAGTTGTACTTAATTGAAGTACTGTTCTGAATAGCTTCCACAGCTTCTTTCAGTTTTTGCCAGGTTTCATCTGTATAATTTTCAGGCAGTTTAGGTTTATCTGGAAGAAGACAGAAGTAATTCCTTACAGCAAAGGTATCATTTAAAGTCACAAAAACTGATCTGCTCTATCAGTTGAAAAGCCTAGTGCTTTCAAGAATTTCTTTTGGACAACCTTATAAACCAGAATGAATGTTTTTTATACCTAGAGACAAAAAAACAAACCCTCTAAATGTGATTACCAGTTTCTGCCTTATAAATAGAATAGGTATTTGTTCTTTCGGACTGTGATATCTATTGCAGGCTTGAAGGTAAAAAACTTAAGACATTTACTCTTAAAGAGCACTTCTTAAAGTATAGCAGTTATATTGGGATTAACAAAGGCCACAGAACCAATTAGATTTCAACATCCAAGGTTACTTACCCATTCCATCCGACAGCTTGAAAATTTAATGATTGACCTTAGAATTCCTGACTGCTGTTGGCTACTGATTATTCCTTAAAATTAAAATTTGAAAAGCATATGAATAAAAGCTTTTCTTTAATTTGCTTTATCCATAACTGCCCTTGGTGATAGCTCAAATGCTTCAAACCAATGAACAAGTCAGTAATCTGTTTCTTAGTGAGGATGCACCAGTAATAGTATATTGTATTAGTACAGAATTCTGATCTTCATTCAAGATTTTTTTTTAATGCAACACTGTAGAAGTATGCTATCTACTTGAAGATTTCTTCCTTATGTCTTGCCACAATCTCTTGGATCAACTTCAGAATGCCTTAAGTACGTAATCTGTTCAGCATTAAAATCACAAGTTCTTCTTGATTGTTACTCAGCATTATTTTAAAATATAATAGAGAAAATCAACCAGGGATAGCTGATTATCCTGGCTTTCAATAGCAGACTGTACATGATGTATAATTTTCATTTAGTTTACATAAATCAAAAAAAGCGAGAAGTAAATTGTTTGTCAGCATAAAACTGATCTAACTTATGAACTGAATTATATGCTAAAATTATCCTTAGCAACCGAAAGCAAGGAAATGTACAAATTGTTTACAAAAGGCAGAAATTGTTCTACATAGCTCAATGTTAAAGTTGTCAAATAAAAATTCATTATATTTCTTAGGCTAAAATTACAAAAATAAGGTATGCCTGGGCAATTTTTAATAGACAAAAGTTATTTAACAGAGACAGCCAGTACATTATACAATGCTTTTATTACCTGAAATAGAGTTACAAAACAAATGTAGGTTTAATTCTTTTAGAACCAAGAACTATATAGGAGGGAAGTAATACAATGTATGAGAAACATATTTAAAATGTCAGTTTATTTCACATAATGTTCAACATAGTATCTTTTGATTAAGAAAAGCTTGTTTAAATCTGTCTTAAGAGATCGTCTTAAGGATTCCTCCTAGGGTACTTGACACTTATGTATAGTGTCAAGTACCCTAACTCTTTGCTCTTCAGCTACACAGCTATAGGAAACTAACAAAG
The DNA here is from genome assembly GCF_035149785.1 of Candoia aspera. NCBI lineage: Eukaryota > Metazoa > Chordata > Lepidosauria > Squamata > Candoiidae > Candoia > Candoia aspera. The sequence goes on from NC_086164.1 coordinate 6,118,390, forward strand.
AATCCAAAAGTGTTTATTTGCCTCAACTCCATTCAGAGGATCACAATATCCACCTATCATTTCATTCCATTTTTTGAACATTTTGCCAGGATAATTTAGCCCCAACTCAGGACTTAAACAAACATCAAACCCTCCCCACTCTCCAGTCAATTCTGCATGATTTTTCAGTTCAACAAGGGCAAGTTGCTGCTGAGGACTATTAAAAAATCCTCTGCTTTCTTTCTGCACCAGTTTAGGGGATGACCTCCTGTTCATTTCAAATCTGTAGCAATGACTAGTATAGACCCAGTTTGGTGTAGTGGTTAAGGCACCAGGCTGGAAACCAGGAGTTCTAGTCCTGCCTTAGGCATGAAGCCAGCTGGGTGACCTTGGGCTGGACACTCTCAGCCCCAGGAAGCAGGCAAGGGCAAAGCACTTCTGAAAAACTGCCAAGAAAACAGCAGGAACCTGTTCAGGAAGTTATCAGGAGTCAAAAACTGACTCAAAGGCATGAAATAATAGTAACAATAATTTTAAAAAATGACTAATATAATAGACGTGTGGGAAAGCACGCTGATTGTAGAAAGAGAAAACAGTTAAGTAGTTTATTTTTGTACTACTCTGCTCTAATGCAAACTAGAACTCTACTGCACAGATTCTCATATCTGAGTTGGACAAACTATGCAAGACAATATCCAATTGTCTGTAGAAAAGGATTATAATTGTTCCCAAAACTTGTAAGTAAGCGAAGTAGTTTCTTCAAGCTGCCATTAATATCTATATATTTAAGGAAGCCAAATAGTTCACCTAAGCAAGCAAAGTAGTTTCTTCAAGCTGCCATTAGTAGCTCTATATATTTTAAAATATATCCTTCTGTCTCTTTTAAAAATTCATGATTCTGCCATACTCTCCAGCTACAGGAAAAAAATAGAAATCCTATCAAGGGTGTACAAACGAAGGGAGACTAGCCCCATCCTCAACGGTTCCAGCTGACTGCTATCCAACAAAAGGGCTAGAATGCAGGTGAGAAAGAACCCCGTCCACTTCCCCAAAATAACTAGGTTTGAACCTCTGAACATGTCTTCCTCCCATATAGGAAAACTAGCTCCTTTGAATGCAGGCAGAAAACCTGCCACACTTGGGGATAAAGCTGCAGAGGGCTGAATCTCATGGCAGGGGCTACTGTGAAAATGTGCCTTACCCTGCAATCTCCCTTCAGATATAGATGCAAGAGATTACGAATGACAGCAGCAGGTTACCTTTAAAGTTCTTGATCACTAACTTCTTGGCTGACCCAGGTTTACTGTTTGCAAAACTGGAGACTGTGGAGGAGGCAGCTTTGGTCAGGCCATTTGCGTGATGCCCCACAGCTGAGGAAATTAAGAGGCTTTTGTTTTTGAGCTGCTGGTGCTGCTGCGAAGATGCAGCAGGTGATGATGAGGACGACGAGGAAGACTCTTCGGCCATCTTCACATCAAGTCCAATAAAATCCAAGGAGTCCTCAAAGCGCAGCTTCTTCTGCAGGTGATGGTTGGAAGAAGCTACCCCTGAGGAGGAACAGGAGGCAGTGGAGGCGGTGATAATGAGAGCAGGCAAGGATGAACTGCTGTTTCTAGAAAGAAGGGACGAACAGGAGGAGATGGAGTCAACTTCTTCTTTCTCACTACTGTTGCTATTACTATTTAGCTTTCTCTTCTTGGTGGAGGAGGAGGAGGAGCTGCTGCTACCATCCGTGGCAGGTCTGACCTCCTGAGCTGCTGCTGCTGGGGGGTTGGGGGAAGTGAAACCTGTGGGAAACATGAACACCACAGAGGTGAGCAGGCTGAAGGGCATCAAATCCTCCTGGTGTGACAGACACGCAGAGAGGGGCGGGCGCAGAGCTGGTCACGGAAGGTCGCTGCCTCGTGGTCGGGGTCCAAAGGGACAGGCGAGGCCTCCTTCCCCGCCGGTTCCACCTTCCTCCCCTTTCTTCCCTCTCGCGAGGGGGAGGGAAGTGCTTATCCGTCTCCCCTTCGCCTTTCGGGTGAGTGTCCCTCTCGCGCGCTGTTAGGGACCCCCGACGGGGCGGGTCCCTCTTCCCTACCCCGCCCCCGACTCTGGGAGGCCTCGCTCGGCAACTCTGCCCCTTCCTCAGCGAGCAGAGGGGGAAAGGGTCCTCTCGGTCTCTCTCGCCCGAGGGCCGCCCCCTTCTCTCTCTCGCCCGGTCTCGGGGAGAAGGGGGTCGAGCTCCCTTCCTCCGCTCTCGCTCGCTTCCCCGCCGCCTCTTTCGCGGCCCGGAGAGGGGAAGGAGGGCAGCCGGGCGAGGACCGCAGCTTGTTATTGTCAATACTAGAACGGAGAAAGCAGGGGGCCTAAAGATGGCGGCATATCCGGCCGCTCGGCATGCCGGGAGGCCATCCGTCCGGAAGCGCTGCCAGGAAGCTCGGAAAAGACGCCGTGTCGCCGCCCGCCGCCGCGCTCGGGCAGGGAGGCCGGGAGGAAGCCGCGGGGGCCCGGGGAGCCGGGGGCCGGCCTACCGCTCCTTCCTTTTCCCACCCGCCTCCCCTCCCAGGCTCCATCCCCCGCCTCACCCCGCTCCCTGGCACCCACTTCCCCTCTGCCCTCTGCCCTACCGGAAGTGATTGTGTCGCCGGGCGGCTGCTGAAGCGGCGGGTCCCTCGAGCGCCCAGCCATAGCGCCGCGCTCGCGGGCCGACAAGCTGGCTTTGCGGCGCGGCGGCGGCGGCCGCTCGGAGCGCTCTTTACGGCGAGAGGAGGCGGGGCGCCACCGAAGGCTCGCCGGCTCTCGTAGCGGCTCCTCGGCCTCCTTTCGCTCGGCGTAGTCCCGATGGCGGCCGACCCCTTGGGACTGAGCCCTGTCGGCTTCCTTAGCTGGGGGGCCCCCACGTGACGAAGAGCGGAAGCGGGGAGGGCGAGCAAAGGCGACCCGCTTCTTCCTCCTCCTCTCCAGCGAGGTGGAAGAGGCGGGCCCGCCCCCCTTTTCTTCCCAGCCGGGAAGGGACTGAGGAAACGGGGAGGGGAAGGCGCTGGTCCCCGCCCTCCGCCTCTCGTCGGTTTGCCTGTCGGGGTGGCGCGCGCCTCCTCCTCCCCTCCTCCCGGGGGTGCCGCCTCGTCCAGGCTCGCCGTCCGTTTCGGGGGAGAGGAGGAAGCGGCGGCGGGCAGCCTCGGAAGGGCGTCCGTTTGCCCGGGGGCGGGCGGGAGTTGGTGGTCGGACCGAGGGGCCGCTGGGACTGGATGGTTACCCATTTCCACCTCGTCGAAACTAAACGGCAGCCCGTTTTGGTAAAAGGCTCCACGAAAGCCGCTGGAGCGAATTTTGGAGAAGACGAGAGAGAACAAAAGCGACGGGCCTCTCGCTGCCAGTAAAAACCGGGATGGACAATAATTCCTAACTTATGTCTTGTGCAGTGTTTAAAATTCCCACCGGCGCACCCGTGGAGTCTTCCTGTTTTTTTTTTTTTTTAAGCGCAGTTTAATACTATCACCCAATCTAGGGATCTAGAAGGGTTGCCTTTTTGAGTACTCTTTAAGTACTCAAAGTACTTAAGTAGAAGTAAGATGGTTTCAGATTTTCACAAACTCAGATCAGTTTCAAGATAAGAGATTTTTGTTTCTTCAATCTTTTAACAAGGTAAATGTTTTAACCTGCCTTGATGTTCTTTGTGCTCACTAGAGCAGAAATGGAGGATATAAATTAAAAAGTGCCCACTCTTCAAATTATTCTATGTATTGAAGTTCTGTTAGTGCTAGTATTATTCTGATTTATTCAATTTTCAGTGTGTGGAAGTATGGCCTGGAAGATAGTATATATATATACCGCCAATAAATAAAAACTGTTTTGTTTTTGGAGCCAGTCAAGTCTACTAATTATGTTAATCCCTGATCTAGTTGACTGGAATGAAATGAATTTCTTTTATCATGTGATGTGATGTATATATTTTTTTCATAATTAAGGGATATGTATTCTTCTGATTTCAGTTTTTTATTTTTTTTTCTAATTCGATTTTTATTCCTTTAAATATACCAGCTAGTCTAATTTCATCTGTGTTGGTTTTGAAGTTTCTAGGACTTGTGTATCTAAAACATTATTTTTAAAATATAAGTTGCAGACTCGACTTTGAATGCTTTTACTATTAAATATTATTTATTGACTTACCCATCCTTGGGAACACCTTTTTCTTAACATGGAGATAAAAACAATTATGCAACAGTGATAATCTAACTTCAGATTACATTTTTGTTATTACTAAACTACTTTCCCCAGTTTAAAAAGGAATTATATTACATTTTATAATTGTGATTACCAGCATTCAGCTGCTGTTACAATCTAAGAGTGATATTTCCTGTGAAATATTCTGTGCATCAAAATATTCCTATTATATAACAAATTTATTTTATCCTATATCCTAATCATTGCATTCAAATATATAATACCTCAGATCTGTATATAGAAATTGTTTGAAGTGTAGTAGGTAAAACAAAACTTGAATTAAAAGTAACCCTCAAGGTTCTGGCAGAATGCATAAAGATAAAATAATCAGATTCTTTAATGATTATAGGCAGGGGGCATGAGATAGTAGCATAGTTTGATTACCAGCAGTTAAAAAAATCCATTAAATTACAAGGTTCAGAAATCTAACAGTGGTTTGGAATGCTGATTTTTTCCCCCATTACCATTTATTGATTTATCTATAATTACTAATCAAGTTAAACAAATTCTGTGAAGGATTGTAGAAGCATATTTTGTGTTGCCGTTGTGCAATCCACTGGATTAAAGACATATGTCTTTATGTTAGACAATTTTGCAATATTAGTGTTAATATTTTGTAGTGTTAAGGGCTGTAGTACTACAAACACTACAACTTGTAATAAATAGGTATTATGTGATCATGAGTGATGTTATATCAGGACCTGACATTTATTTGTGGAGTATCATCATATAACTTTACAAAACTAAGAAATTTTTCTGAAGCTGCCTGTGACTGAAAAAAGCATGAATATGATGCACTTTCAGGTACTGAAAGAAACATTAATATATAATTTCCTAGCTGAAGAAATAGCATTAAATCAGCATAGCCAGCAGTCTTTCTATGAAGAACGTAATAGCCAAATTGAAATAGAAATATTTTTGGGATCCAGAAAAAGTGGAGTCAAATTATAATTTCACAAGCTAGGGGGAACATAACAAACTAACTTTGCATCCTCAATAAACCTAAATGCACTGATAGTGGGACTGGAAATAAGGTCTTTATGGCTGATTTCAGGGCTAAAGTCAATGCCACCTGGCCCTTAGGTAACCAGGTCCCAACCTATTTAGGTTTCTAAAGATTAAAACTTCGGGTTTGGAAGCAGATAGCTAGTCCTGTTGATACCGACTAATATCACAGTGCATTAAGCCACGGTTTAACCTGGAATGAACTGTAATTGGCCTGGGTTCATGCAATGCTCTGCCACCCACCGTAGCTTGCAAACCATGGGCTGGGTGGGCAGGGTGCTGTCAGAGCCATTTGAGTTACATTTAGCATGTTGGAGGCCTCCAGGCGGTAAAGTGCGTGTAGCGACTGATGGCGAATGGGTGGCTTTGGAGGTGCCCAAAGCCGAGGACCAAGTCTCCTTTGTCCCTGGCTAAGTTGCTCCCAACTTCTTGGCCCTTTTGAGTTTCTCTCTTGAATGAAAGCTGTGGTTGGACTTCAATTCCAGTCGACCTCTTGGATGCACTTTATACCTTAAGGTAGGGTTCCTCAACCTTGGCAGCTGTAAGCTGTGAGGACTTCAACTCCCAGAATTCCCCAGCCAGCAAGGAATTCTGGGAGTTGAAGTCCACACAGCTTAGAGTTGCCAAGGTTGAGGAACCCTGCCTTAAAAGAACATTGGGGATCACGTCGAGAGGCGGTACGCACCGATGGCTCATGGAGGCATGCTAGGAATATTTAAGGCCCAATCTATTTATTTTCCCTTTTTCCGCAGAAGCCCTTTAGAAGACAGAGACACGCAGGGGAGGCCTAGTTAGATGCGTCTCCATAGTAACGGCCGCTCCGGCCTGAAGCGCCTGCTCAGCCCTCCGTGGCGCGCGGCCTGCCGGGAATAATAGTTTCGAGGCCCACCGGGCCCGCCCTTTCGGAAGTCGGGCGCTGCCTTCGCTCGGCGCAGGCGGTTTGCGACAGCCGTAAAGCGCCCCCGCGTTCCTTTTCCGGCGGGCGCAGAAGAGAAGGAAGGGCCGGGGAGGCCTTGCGTGAGCGCGCGAGGAGGGACGACGCGGGAGCCCGGGGTGCCAGTCCCCACCCGCCCCAGCTCTCGCTCCGCCCGGTCTCGCGGGGAGCAGCGCCCCGGCGCCCCAGGATGTTCAAGAAGTGAGTGGGGAGGCGCGCGGGAAGGGCCGGGGAGCAGCCCCGGGGGAAGGCGGGCGAGAGCGCGGCGCGGGGGACTCGGAAGGGCCGCCCGGCCGGTGTGGACTACACCTCCCATCATCGCGGCCTCCCTGGCTGTGAGGGGAGGGGCAGGCCCAGGCGCCTGCAGGGCTCCTCACTGGCTTCGTATAGTAGTAGTAATAATAATAATATAATAATAATAAAAACAACCACAACAACAGCTCCTCAGTGGCTTCGAATAGTCACACCTTAACGACTGAACAACAACAAAAAATAATCTGGAGAAAATCACAAAATACAAAGACGGCAAATAGAACTGGAAGGACTGTCTAGTGGTTAAGGCAACGGGCTAGAAACCAGGAGACGGAGAGTTCTAGTCCCGCCTTAGGCCCGAAAGCCGGCTGGGTGACCTTGGGCCAGTCACTCTCTCAGCCCAACCCACCTCACAGGGTTGCTGTTGTGGGGAAAATAGGAGGAGGAAGGAGTACTAGGTACAGTATGTTAGCCATCTTGAGGTATTTATAAAAATAATAAAGGTGGGATAGAAAATAAATAAATAAAAGAAAGCAAATATAGTACCAATAGTAATAGGCACCTTGGGGGCCATTCCAAAACATCTGGAGCACCCCAGATGGTATTGACAAAATCACCATCAGTCAATTGCAAAAGGCAGCTTTACTTGGAACAGCTTACATCCTGCAACGATACCTTTAACAATATCAAACAACATCTGCCTATCCCAGGTCTTTGGGAAGGACTTGATAGGTGGATAAAAATGCCAAAAGCAGTCTCAACATCTGGCTGGCTGTGCAACCAACAATAATAATGATATATTAAGTTTGTATGCCATCTGACTCCCTGGGTGATAAAGGTTCCTGGAAGCTGGTTGAAGGTGGGGCGGGAGCCCACATCCATACAGGAAATAATCTGTCACTTTCACTGACAGCACTTCTGCCTATTTTCAACCCTTCTAAGGAGTTCAAAGTAGTGTAGGCCACCCCTCTCCAATTTGCCTCCCCAGATATGTTGGGTTCACGTGACTATTTGGGGTTGTTGAGGAGTGTAGTGGTACAAATCTTGGGAAAATCCAGCATACGTTACTTTAATATGTTCATCTTTGAGATGTACCCTTGGAGTCCTGAACAGATATATCCAAAGTATAGTGTGAGTAAAATAGAACCTCTGTATATGTTTCTTGTTATATGTTTCTTGTTTGTGTGTGTGGTTTTTTTTTTTTGCCTTCTGGCTTGGACTAATCACTGCAGTTTTGTTGGCAAAGAAATATATGCATAACCACATTGTAAATGGATAAAGAAGTAAGGAATTGTGGACCCAAAGCTGTTTCTAACATCATATTACTGTTTTGTCAGATTTGATGAAAAGGAGAATGTATCAAACTGCATCCAGCTGAAAACATCTGTTATTAAAGGCATTAAGAACCAACTGATTGATCAGTTTCCGGGTATTGAACCATGGCTAAACCAAATTATGCCAAAGAAAGATCCTGTTAAGATAGTACGATGGTAAGTTCTTTCTTTCCTCCTGGTTCTTCAAGTTATTTTTCTGTATTGTTAATTTTTGGGTGTGAGTAATAGGTTGATAGACTAAATAAACTGCTATTGTGCTGGTCAAACTGAAAGGAAATGCCTAAATATTTCCAAGATATTTAAAGTTCTGAATTGGAGGCTACCAGAATATTCACATTTAATGGGAACACTAATCCTGGAGAGCTGTTTTGTCCCTTATCCAGATGATTAGATACACAATTCGAAAGATGTAAACTTTTCTCTTTTATGAGTATTCTAAATGGTATTAGAAACACTTCTCCTTATTAAAAAAACCCCACAAGCGTTAATTTTGTATATTTCAGTCATGAACATATAGAAATTCTCACAGTAAATGGTGAACTGCTGTTCTTCAGACAAAGGGAAGGGCCCTTTTATCCCACACTGAGGTTACTACATAAATGTAAGTATTTTAGAGGAAAAATGGTTGTGGGTTGGAGAGAAATCAAAGGATGGACAAATGTGAGACTAATAAAACTTAAATGTTTATTATATTGAAAAGGAATTCCCAAGCATTTAGTAGAAAAACAGAGCTAGACAGCCAATGCAGTATAGAAAGAGTGTAATATGTTGGTACATTCTATGCAGTATTTTCTTTTGCTCTCTCCATGCGGTGTACCTCTTTCCACTGTGCAATCTGACATTTTTCCTATTTCAATTGAATTGTCTGATTCTTTGTCTCTCAAAAAGCATTATGCTGTTATGGTTATGACCTTTTTTTCTTTATTTTCTGTTCATTCCATTCTGAATTTACATGTTTTTCAGTATGAGTTTCTCTGTGGTAGCATTCTGGTGGAATTGCTTTTCCTGGAGTTATTCATCTATGCTTCAAAATGGACTATTCCATTTTGCCTGATGGATTGTGAGGGGCAGGCCTGTTTTTTGGCAAGGGGGTTTACAATTTTATTTTGTTAATCCAGGAAGCTCTTTTTGGGGAAAAAAAGCAGCATAGCTGGATTTAGATTTCTTCAGGATGGACTGATACTTTTTAAGTGGATTAAACATCTACCTAATCAGAACACCATTCAGAAGGAAGTTTTGGAATGTTGTGTTTTGAAAGCCTATGAGAAAGGTTAGAGAACTGTATTAGGGATCTAATTTTTCTTTTCCACTTCATGTATCTGGAAAGGATTTGCCTGCTGGTGTAAGCTAAATGATCAATGTGCTAGATGTTCTGATACTCTATTAAACCCAGTTGCTGCTGTATCTACTCTATTAACTTTTTTCCACTCCATAGATCCATTCATTCTACCACATCAACAAGTTGATAAAGGAGCCATTAAATTTGTACTTAGCGGAGCAAATATAATGTGTCCTGGCCTGACGTCTCCAGGAGCTAAACTTTATCCTGCTGCTGCTGATACGATTGTGGTATCCTTGGATAGGCACTGTCTATTGGTCACACTTGCTTTTTCAGAATGTGATAGAACTTAAAGCAGCTTGGATCATTAATTTGATGGATTACCAGCCTGGAAATAAGGAATCAAAAACCTATCATAGAGAGCCATCTTAACTATTTGCTAAAATTGATGTTCGTGTTTAAAATGATGTTCCCTGAAGCGCTTTGACTGCAAGGCAGTGTTTGGAAATATTTATTTTGTGGTTGCTAGATACCTCTAGTGTCACTGTGGGAATTATGGGTGAATATGAACTGGTTTATCATGATGTAGGCGTAGTAGCCATGAGTGCAGAGCTCTGCTTTATCGTCTAACAGTTACTTAGCTTCACCGAATATTTAGAGTTTATAGTTCAGGTTGGTGACAGCTTTTTCAGAACAGGCAATTGCTCATTAGTTGACAGTTGAAGAGGGCCCAGTGAACTAATACTGTAGTGCTAGAACTAAGCAGTTACGAAGGGGACTGGATATAGCTCTCACTGGGCACCTATCCCAAAGACCAAAGGAAAAAATGTTACACGTGAGACACACTGAAATCTCATTATTGTGGTAAGCACTAACATAGCTTAGAGATTTTTGCTTAACGTAATGTGAACGGGGGGTCAGTGAATAAAATGTGATTTGCTTTAGCCTGCCAGCAATTTAATTTTGATGACTGTTTCTTCCTGTTAGTAGTTTACCTGCTGATGTTGTAATGATTTTAAATTACTACATACAAGATATTTTCCTTAGCAGACTGTTACAGGCAATAATGGCAGAAGGAAAGCAACATGCACTATGCGTTGGAGTCATGAAGATGTCAGCAGATGATATGTGAGTCTTACTTTTAAAAAGGAAATCATATCCCTCTTTAACGTTGTTCTCCAGATCCAATTAGTAGTTAACACCGCAAAGAACTAAACTCTTCAGACTTCTAAACTGAATCTGCCCGTTTCTGCAGATGGCAGGTTCTCCAAACAGTTCAAATAGGTAACAAGGGTCTATCTGTCAAAGTTGGGCTGGAGTCCGGAGAAATTTTATTGTCATAAGAATTTGTCCTACTTATTGTATTTTTATTCCAACTTCCTTCTTAAGAGCACAAGAAAGCAGCTATGTTTTCTCTCCCTTATCCTCATTTTATCCTTCCAATAATTTTCTGAAACTGGTGACCTAGAGCTGTCTAGTGAATCTGAGATGCTTAGACTTGAAGCCTGTTGATCCTTTCAGTGCTGCACTGTGTTCCTTTCTAGATAAGGAATTAGCAAGAGGCGGCTGTTGTGAGAAATGTTGCTCCTCTCACTAGCAACCCAAAGGCAAACAAGTAACCTGAAAGAAAAAAAAACAGCATTTGTGGTATTAGATTTGAGGGCACAGTTGATAGGGAAAGGTTCGGTCACCATCATCCCCCCCCGTTTCTGGTCAGGATCGTAGATTTGGCACTGCATAGCACCAACCTTTAGGGTAGCCTTTTGTAACCTTCTGACCCTGGAGGAACCCTTGAAATATTTTTCAGGCCTCAGGGAACCCCTGTACATTCAGGCTCAAGTATAGGCCAGAAGTTACAAAATTATTATATTTGTTTCATGGGTAGGCCTGTATATATGCATTAACAGTGTTCTTAAACTAGAAATGAAGAATGAAACTTACCTTTTTAATGTGAAGTTGCCTGAATTTGAAATATTTTTTTAAAATTGTGATTTCCCAGGGATCCCCTAGCGACTTCTTGTGGAACCCGAGGGTTTCATGGAACCCTGGTTGAGAAACCCTGGCTTAGATGGACTGTAGTACCTACCTTTGTGAGCTTTTAAAAGGGCAAGTGCTGTGGGGTGACCAGAGGCCATTATTAAACACACTCTTTTTTCTTCTCTTCAGTATTTGCATACATTTTAAAAAAGGCTGAAAAGTCCAGGATTTTTCTAATGCTAAGATCACTAGGCTGATAAATGTACTGGAAGAAGGTAGAAAGGCTTCTCAATTCAGCTTTCATCTGTTGGCTATAAACACATTCTAATTTGAGGAATAGCTCATGCCTATTTACATTCTAAGGACTGGTTACCCTGAGCAGAAAACTGATCTTTCCTTGTTTTCTCCACCTCTCCCTTCCCCAGAGAGAAAGTCAACAAAGGGATCGGCATTGAAAATATTCACTATTTAAATGATGGCCTTTGGCATATGAAGACATACAAATGAAAACAGCAGGAAGTATGCGACTTGCTTCCTGCTTGCGTGGACTACTCTAATTCTGTTTTTAAATGTGTACCTGAATGTACAAATTTATTTTGTTCTGTGGCTATGCTAATAAATCAAGTGAATGCTGAAGTCCTGTTAGCTTTTTTAAATATATATATATTTCAGCTGATCTTAGAAAACAAAAGGAGATGGCTTTAGTGATTGTAAGCTGAGAAGGGAAGGAGAGATTTAGGATAAACAGTTCTATCTTCTCCTTCTCTGGTAACGGGCAAGTGGTGTACAGAAATGGTGGCTGTGCACCATCCATGTAAAAGAAATTCATGACTTGCAATGTTGCCTGCTCTGTCTCAGAGATGAAGTTGTAGTAACAGACTGCATGGTATCTTTTTCTTGTGAAAGTTGCTGTTCTAGATAACACTAATATGCCTTGATAGGGTAGAGCTGGAAGTTCTCCCCATGAGCTAATGTTCCTTCAAAGGCTGCATTCCAAAGTACAGGACAGTAGTAGAATAGTACCAGATAGCTGTCCAGAATTCACCTGTTTTTCTAGAGAAATTAAAGCAATTCCCCCCCCCCCCAGTACTGTTTGAACAAGCTGAATAAAAGCAGACAGCAACCTAGCACTGAAGCAACTTCTCCATTTGAACTGCAGTCAGGAAAAAAAAGTTAAATTGTTGCTAGGATGTTATCAGTTTCTTAAGAATGCGCTGTTTTGAGTAAAGTGCCTGTATTGGGAAATAGCTTTAACAGTGAGGTTAATTCGCTCTTGAAGTGTTGCTTGTAGAACCATGCGTCTGCATTCAAGTTATTTCCAGACTCTACTCTGTTGGATGAAAGCACTTCACTTTGTGCATAAAAATAATAAAAACTCCAGTTCTTTGCCCTGAACTCCAGCAGGATATTTATCAAGTTGTTGATCAAGGGGATCAGAACATTTTCTCATATTCAGACACTGTCATCTTACTAGTAGCAGCAAATAAAAAGAATCTTTACCTTGATCTGTATAATTTTTTATCTCTTCATCTTAACTACTGGGAGCCAGAATTTCAGAAGGCCAAATCAATCCTGAGCAAAAGGTTGAAATTCATTTTGAGTGGTAGAATGAATTACAGACTTTTCTTAAAGAGTCAGGTCTGAAAACTCTCAGAAGAAATTGGAAAGCTGCCATAATAATTTGAGAGCAAAACAATGACCTCCCCAAGCTTTCATATTGCATATTACTCCAACTGCATGAGATTAAAAGATTTTTCAGTCTTAATATTGTACTGCTTTTTCTGCATATATTTACTGCAGCATACAATTGATGCTTGAAATTCATTCAATCCTATATTTGTGGCCTGGATAGAAAAGATCAAAAGGTTCAGAAGTGACATAGCCTATAGTTAGTATCCAAAGGAAAAAAGGCTTTAGCAGACATGTTCCAGATCTTAAAGTTCACTTAAGCTAGGTTCTCACATCACACTAAACCCTGTTTTGGTTTGCTAAGCAGGTCACAAGGAATGAGTTTACTTGCACCAAGCCATAAACCATGACTGACCTAGTGCAGTGACTAGGTTTACATAATATGCTAAAACTAAACCACATTATGGTTAGTGTGATTAGAGAAGCCAGCTGTAAAATAGGAAGCAAGTGTAGATAAAAACTGACAGGCGGATGGCAACCTTCCTAATCAAAGTAGAAGGGAACAGCATCATTTTAATGGAATATTCGTCTTTTCTGTCTCACTGTAATGCTCTAAAGCAGCCTTTCCCAAGATGGTATTGTCCAAATATGTTGAAATGCAGTTGCTATTATTCCCTTGCCACAAATGTTGAAAAGGAATGAGGGGTGCTTAGTCTAATATACATGAAACACAACAGGTTGAGAAAGGCTGTATTAAAGAACAGAAGACACAGGTTCCCCCCAACTGCAAAAATAGATTTAATTTACAGTACATTAATTTTGATTTTAAATATTTACATAACTGCTACGCAATTGTCAACAAAGAAATCTTCGAACTGTTTTTTTTTTCCCAGATGACATTCACATTTGTATAAAAGGGCTTGTTGGTTTTAAAAAGATGACCCCCTCCCCCTTTCCAAAGATTACAAAACAGATTGTGCAAAAAAAGGAGCTAACACCAATACTAATAAATGCAAATTTTGAGCCACCCTGCATACATGCTGCTTGCTGAGGGACACTACATGTTAAGACAGTGTGTGTTGTAGGCAACTTTTGTGCCACCGTCTTCAGTCATTATCTGAGCCTGGAGGAGGTAGGAAAGCTAAGGCATCATTAAAAGTGTGGCCATATGCTCTGAGCCTGTAAACACCGTACATCATGACATGCATGTGGTTAGGCAGCAGACCACTGAACGTGACGGCCATATCTGAACAGCAACCTTCCACCACCTCCCGCGGGTGGTTAGCCATCGCTTCCTTAATGAGAGTGCCCACTGACTTGGTGTTGAAGACGTCCTTTTTTTCAGAATCTTCTGCATTTTCAGCATGCACCCCCGTGTATTTTAAGCAGATTGCTAACTGTTTATCTTCCGAAAGCTTCCAAATCATACCCCCATGTTCAGGACACTTATCTGGATCCTCAAAAACTCTGTAGAGTCGCCGCAATGATTCCACACTCAAGACGATTCCTCCCCCGCCATTCACATACTGCAGATCTCCTGAGGTCTCAGTCTGGCCTGTGTAGAATGGCTGGGAGGGGTCTTGCTTCAGCAAGAAGTATTTTAGGTTTTCAATAATAGCAAAGGTGCTGGGGTAGGTGAGGAAGTACCAGTTGTAGCTGTCTCTGTAATTTTCATATGCATGTTTGTATGCTTTGCGCATCATTGTCCACATGTCATCGGTGTTGAGCACAATCGAGTCGAAGACTTTGACGTTCTCAGAGCTGTAGAATTCGGCCTTGTCGCAATGCTTGCTCCAGGTTTCTTTCACAGCTGCCCAGTGTCCCAGATCCTTTGGTCTGACAAGGATTATGCAGTAGACACGGATGCTCTGTGTCAGCTCCAGGCGCTTGTCTTCAGAGAGGCTGAGAATGTCCTCCTTTCTGGGGGCTTGGAGGTGTCGATGCTCATGAGATTTTGTATTGTGACCCACCTTAATATGTCCCAGAAGGGTAACCAAGATGCAGCAGATTCCTCCAATCACCATGCCCTTTACGAAGGAGCCACTTTCAGAAATCATGATTCCTAGATAATATAGGGAATGGGGAGAATGCAGATTATTAAATGAACATTCAACAAGTTCCTTGTCTGAGCATATAACCAGCTATAGCCACACTAGGCTAAAATTGTGCAAACCTGGGCCACTGGATTAATTGAGAATCATGGTTCAGTTAACACCATCATGGGTAAGTGTACTGTGGAAACACAGCCACTGTGGGATTTACTAGTAACAGATTACAGTATACGGCAGAGACCATTATGCATGGATTTGCACCATTCTAAGGCAAAATCAAACAAGCTACATATTTAGTTGAATAAACTGCAATGTACTCGGCGCGTATAACATATTTAGCTATAAGTCACAATGGCTGCACTCACAGAACAAGCTTGGCCAAAAGCAAACACATATATGTTCTAGCACATTATGCGAGCTAGACCTCAGTACAGAATGGGGGTCCAGGAGAAACTAGGATGTCAAGAGTAGAATCTTTCAATACAAAACTCTGGTAGAGAAAAGTAATTTAAATCAGAGCTTAAGGGACCACAACTCTTTAAACAAGCTTTTTCCCACCTTCTAATACATCCACAAGAATTTTGAAATAATTTCTGTTTCCAGTAAGCAGAGCTTGTTGTGTAGTTTGAACACAGCAAACAGTGGTTAGCTAAACTTTAAAGAAGCAGTCCCTTTGTAAAATCTGGGTTTTACAGTGGATGATTTGATTGCTAAGGCTATCCAGGTTCAGGCAACACGGCAAAGGACAGTTAATACAATGCAAAAATAAAGCCCTACAAACCCAACTGGAGGCTAGTCTCAGAAAGTATATCTGTCACTGATCAGGCAAAAGGGAATTTAGACTGCAATCAGCACGGTATTTTATATTCTGGTTTTGCATTCACAGCAGGAAAAGAGGCCAGAAGAGCTGCTCCCTGTAAGATCAGTCTCTGATTAAAGGCCTGGGACACCTGAAATTTTTTTGAATCTACACTCCCACTGTCTCCCTAATTTGGGAATGGCAGCTTTCAAATTAGGGGCATGAAAGAAGATAAATTCCTTCTCACTTTCTGGTGGGCTATGGTGATACAGCATTGGATGCTGATCCAAGAATATCCCTCTGTGGCAGTTTCTCAACCTCAGCCACTTTAAGCTGTGTGGACTTCAACTCCCAGGATTCCCCAGCCAGCGTGGCTGGCTGGGGAATCCTGGGAGTTGAAGTCCACACAGCTTAAAGTGGCTGAGGTTGAGGAACACTGCTCTATGGTAACAACACCAGGCTTTTCCTCCTGGAAATTGAGACCACAGAACAGAATCCATAACGTCCCGGGCTTGTGACCTGCTCCCCAGATGGGAAGCGACATAGAGCCTCCATGTGCTGGGGCAGTCTCTCTGAACCCCAGACAGTGCAGGGGAAATCAGTGCTGGGCTAAGGGGAGATGAGGCTGCAGAAACCAGCAGGGCTGCGGAGGGAGTCGGGGGAAAGCTTCCAAAGAGATTCGGCAGCCCCCTCCCGCCCCCTCCTAAATCTGGAGTCAAATCACAACGCCATCACTCACCTGCCCGCCAGCAAGAGAATCCGGATCTACTTCCGCTCTCTCCCCGTCTCTCTATGGCGGAACCTTCGTCTCCTCTGGCCGCGCCTCCTCCTGGCGGGCGGGGCAGAAGAAGAATGGAGCGTAGCGTGCGAGCCAGTGCTTTCCTAGAGACCAGGAAGCAAAATCAAGGGACCTGCAGATAGCACGTCCGGCGCTCACTCGACCGCCGGTGTTGGGGAGCGGAAGGAGACCAAAGTGTAGTGGCGTCTTCTTTCAAAGGCCGCGGCCGTTCCTTTGGGAGTATCCACCCAAACTGAGTAGTGTCCCCGAGCGTGGTTCTGTGAGATGGCTGAAGGTTGGGAGAAAGACGCCGGCCCAGGCAGCTTGGCAAGCCAGCGCGGGTTTGAACCCGGAGCCTTCGCCTTTTGTCGTTCCAGATGTTCCAAAATGCGGAACGTGGAGAAGTGGTCATTTTCCCCCACTTGCGTCGCTGACTCTCAACAGTCCATTGATAATCGGAAGTGTATATAACCTTCTTTAGATCTACTCCCCTTTAGGAGTAACCTCATGCCGTGAGGCTCGCCTCTTGCGGGCACATTTGCGCATGCGTCATTTTTGGGGTTTTCCTCTTCCTCGATCTTTTTCTCTCTCTTTGGGGTTGTTGTTGTTTATTCGTTCAGTCGCTTCCGACTCTTCGTGACTTCATAGACCAGCCCACGCCAGAGCTTCCTGTCAGTTGTCGCCACCCCCAGCTCCCCCAGGGACGAGTCCGTCCCCTCTGGAATATCATCCATCCACCTTGCCTTTGGTCGGCCCCTCTTCCTTTTGCCTTCCACTCTCCCTAGCATCAGCATCTTCTCCAGGGTGTCCTGTCTTCTCATTATGTGGCCAAAGTATTTCAGTTTTGCCTTTAATATCATTCCCTCAAGTGAGCAGTCTGGCTTTATTTCCTGGAGGATGGACTGGTTGGATCTTCTTGCAGTCCAAGGCACTCTCAGGATTTTCCTCCAACACCACAGTTCAAAAGCATCGATCTTCCTTCGCTCAGCCTTCCTTATGGTCCAGCTCTCGCAACCATATGTTACTACGGGGAACACCATTGCTTTAACTATGCGGACCTTTGTTGTCAGTGTGATGTTTCTGCTCTTAACTATTTTATCGAGATTGGTCATTGCTCTTCTCCCAAGGATTAAGCGTCTTCTGATTTCCTGACTGCAGTCAGCATCTGCAGTAATCTTTGCACCTAGAAATACAAAGTCTTTCACTGCCTCTACATTTTCTCCCTCTATTTGCCAGTTATCAATCAAGTTGGTTGCCATAATCTTGGTTTTTTTGAGGTTTAGCTGCAAGCCAGCTTTTGCACTTTCTTCTTTCACCATCATAAGGCTCCTCAGTTCCTCTTCACTTTCAGCCATCAAAGAGGTATCATCTGCATATCTGAGATTGTTAATGTTTCTTCTAGCGATTTTAACTCCAACCTTGGATTCCTCAAGCCCAGCATGTTGCATGATGTGTTCTGCATACAAGTTGAATAGGTAGGGTGAGAGTGTACAGCCCTGCCGTACTCCTTTCCCAATCTTAAACCAGTCCATTATTCCATGGTCTGTTCTTACTGTTGCTACTTGGTCGTCATTCAGATTCTTCAGGAGGCAGACAAGATGACTTGGTATCCCCATACCGCTAAGAACTTGCCACAATTTGTTATGGTCCACACAGTCAAAGGCTTTAGAATAGTCAATAAAACAGAAATAGATGTTTTTCTGAAACTCCCTGGCTTTTTCCATTATCCATCGGATATTGGCAATTTGGTCCCTAGTTCCTCTGCCTTTTCTAAACCCAGCTTGTGCATCTGGCAATTCTCGCTCCATGAATTGCTGAAGTCTACCTTGCAGGATCTTGAGCATTACCTTACTGGCATGTGAAATGAGTGCCACTGTTCTATAGTTTGAACATTCTTTAGTGTTTCCCTTTTTTGGTATGGGGATATAAGTTGATGTTTTCCAGTCTGATGGCCATTCTTGTGTTTTCCAGATTTGCTGGCATATAGCATGCATTACCTTGACAGCATCATCTTGCAAGATTTTGAACACTTCAGCTGGGATGCCTTCGTCTCCTGCTGCCTTGTTGTTAGCAATGCTTCTTAAGGCCCATTCAACCTCACTCTTCAGGATGTCTGGCTCTAGCTCCCTGACCACACCGTCAAAGCTATCCCCGATATTGTTATCCTTCCTATACAGGTCTTCCGTATATTCTTGCCACCTTTTCTTGATCTCTTCTTCTTCTGTTAGGTCCTTGCCATCTTTGTTTTTGATCATACCCATTTTTGCGTGGAATTTACCTCCGATGTTTCTAATTTTCTGGAAGAGGTCTCTTGTCCTTCCTATTCTATTGTCTTCTTCCACTTCCACGCATTGCTTGTTTAAAAATAATTCCTTATCTCTTCTGGCTAACCTCTGGAATTTTGCATTTAATTGGGCATATCTCCCCCTATCACTGTTGCCTTTTGCTTTCGTTCTTTCTTGGGCTACTTCTAGTGTCTCAGCAGACAGCCATTTTGCCTTCTTGGTTTTCTCTTTCTTTGGGATGTATTTTGTTGCCGCCTCCTGAACAATGCTGTGAACTTCTGCCCATAGTTCTTCCGGGACCCTATCTACTAAATCCAGTTCCTTAAATCTATTCTTCACCTCCACTGCATATTCCTTAGGAATATTAGTGAGTTCATATCTAGCTGATCTGTGGGTCTTCCCTAATCTCTTTAGTCTGATCCTAAATTGTGCAAGAAGAAGTTTGTGATCTGAACTACAGTCAGCTCCAGGTCTTGTTTTTACCGACTCTATAGATCTCCGCCACCTTTGGCTGCAAAGGATGTAGTCAATCTGATTTCAGTGTTGTCCATCTGGTGAAGTCCATGTATAAACATGGGGTTACCATGGAAATACTCAGCATCACTAGCCTTAGCCTGTTGTCCTTAAAAATCTCAACAGGGGATTTTTTTTTAACCATTCACATATAGGGCTCAGTGATCTTGGGCGTGAGTTCCTTCCCCTAAGTAGAAATTCACCCTGTTCTGGGGATCTCTGAGCATGTACAGAACTCTTTTCTACGAGTTAAAATTTACATGGGACTGGGCATCTCTGAGCATGTCAAGAGTTCTGACCAATCAAGATGATCACTTTTATATATAGATATAAGTGTGTGTGTGTATATATATATAATTGTAGTAGTATTTATTAAATTGTTTTCATATACTAAATGTTTGGGAGTTGATGAAGAATCTGAAACTTCATAAGGGGTCGATGAGCTAAAGAGTTTGGGACCCCTGTTCTAAGTCTAAGAAAACAAACACATCTTGGAAGAATGCAGGGTCAGAACCCTTCTCCATTGGGCCAAGAAAGCTACGTGATCGTGTCCAGAAGTGCTCGGGAATTGGGCTCATCTTGATGGAGGTTACTTGATTGCAAAGAGATGGCTCCCTCCATGCCTATGGACCTGTAGCCTTTCCAAAACAACCCGGGGGTCTGCAGGATGTGGTCTAAAAATGTGGTCAAGATGGCAGCTATGATGGTGCGATTGAAGCTCCAGCTGTTTATTTTTTTATATTTCAATTTTCTGTCACTGCCCATCTCCCGCAAAGGGGGACTTATGTGCATGGTATCCTTTGACCAAAGTTGGTCATAGCATGACCTTTTTCCTTTATCTGTCTCTCTTTCCACCTAATAAAATGGCTGCTTAAAAAAGATTTTATATACAGGCAGTCCTCATTTAGTGACTGTCTTGTTAGTGACTGTTCACAGTTAAGACAGTGACAAAAAAGTAATTTTGTGACCAATCCTCACATTCATGACCTAGGAAGGTCTGTAAAGCAAAGGAAAGCTGAAGTCAGATTGTAAGCACAGTCATGGTTTCACTTAGCGACTGCTTTGCTTAACAGCCGAGTTGCTGGTCCCAACTGTGTCGCTAAATGAGGACTACCTGTATGCATCTTGGCTATAATATGTTTCTGACACACCACAGGGACTTAGATCATCCATCCTTGTCTTTCTACAAATCATTTTGCTCCAAAGCTCCCAAGAAAAATCTTGTCTGGCTTGGTGACTTCCAGATGTGTTGGTTTACAACCACAGGCTGCAATCATTGTGCTGTGTGGGGATGATGGGAGTTGTAGTCTAGTACAGCAGAGATTGGAGAGAGCTGGGTTTTTATGAAGGAGAAAGGGGAATGAATGAAGGGAAAGAAGAAATGACAGGTTGCCATCTAGTGGCCAAAAAGAGACAAATGGAACAGTTGCTTTTTTTTTTTTTTGCTGTTTAATCTGTTCTTCCAAGGAACGATTCCTCATCATAAGGGTCATCCAACAAAAGTATAATTGATTGATAATAAAAGTAATAAACACTCCTTGTAATTTTACAGTCTAAAAGGGCTGGACAGTGAACAAGAATCAAAAATCCCACAAGAAAAATAAACAGCAAAGCAGCAGAATCCAATATAACCAGGTGCACCTACCCTGTTTTTTCAGGCTAACCTGAAAGTAGGCCCCAGTTACCGCATTTTGACTGTGAGGGGAGAATTGGGGGGGAAGACCCTGTAGGATTTTCACAATGCAAATAGCTTTAGGGATGGTGGGTTTGTGGTGGTGCATTGGGTGTCTGCATTCAGTTCTACTTCAGGCAGTGAAATGGCTTTGCTTGGCTGGCTCCTCAGTTGTGAAGAGAAGAAACAGCCCCCCTGGGCCCACTTCCATTCACGCTCCTGGTTCTTTGAACGCGAGGCAGCTATTTTTGAATGCACTCAAGCGGGGGCACCAGGTTGCACACCGCTTCCCCGTGATTGCTGCCAAGAGCTGCCAACAGCGGCTGTCAGATCCGGCTGGCACGAGGTCAGCTCTGAAAGGGCGCATTATACATTTCCTGCTCTGCATCATCAAGCCCATATTTCAAGTTCTACTGCAGCAGCTGTTGAATGTGGAACAGGATGCTGGGAATGGTTTCCAATGAGTTGCAACTTACTGCTTCAGCAAATTGTTTTCCTGCCGGGCCTCAAAGTAGCTATCGCCGTCCTTGACAGAATGATAAATTCAGCGACAGATTCCGTGTGTCAGTCCAATAGATTTTCCCTCCCCGGCCCTCAATCGGGACAGAAAACGCCAGGGAAGAATATTGCAATCCTGCACTGGCTGACTCAGAACGGGTCCCCTTCCATTCTGCTTCCGTAACCCCTGGCTGATGAAGGGGCTGAGGGCTGCCGCCCCCTTTGTTTTGAAACAACCATTTCAGTTTCTCTAACTCAGAGTAATCTAAGGATTGCAGTAGGACCTGTCCTAGCAGTCAGGAACCACGCCGAGACGAGGAATAGGTCTCTAGTGTTTTATTACTGCTACATTAGATGGAAAATCCTAACAAACTGAAGAAGCGTGAGAAAACCCATACAGATAAACCCCAAAAGTTAAGGCGGGTCTGTTCTGTGTCTCTTTGAATGACAGCTCAAATTCTCACTACTATGCATGCGTTTTCCCCCCTGGATAGGGGCCCCCTCCTGCTCACCATCAGTGCTCATGACAGGACCCCAAACTTCTTTTATTTCTAGTTTCTGATCATCGCCCCCCCACCCCCCAACTGATGGGTAGCATAGACTCTTCCCATTTTGGAGGGAGAAACACCATTAAAAAATGTAGGGTTTTTTTCCAGACTGCATCCGACACCCTATTGATGGCCCTTTTTTGCAGTTTTTCACTGTGGTTTTTTTCATAGATGCCAAGGAAGCTAAGCAGTTAGTGTGTCCTCCTTTCCCCCCATTTGTCCTCCTTTCCAATTGTCCATGTCCTCCTTTGCCTGTTCAAATTTCTGGTAACCCTCAGCTCACCTGAACCGTGTGGTCCACACCTGGAGAGACAATGGTGCAACCTGTTAGATCAGTGTTTCTCAACCTTGGCAGCTTTAAGATGGGTGGACTTCAACTCCCAGAATTCTCCAGCCAGCAAGGCTGGGGATGCCTCGTATCTCTAGGTGAGAAGGACCTACATGGCATGGGACCAGGCTACCTGAGGGACCATCTCGTCCCCATTACATTGACCTGTCCCACCTGGGCATGCAGACAGGGCATGCTATGGATCCCATCTGTTAAAGAATTTCATCTGGCGGGATCGCGGAAGTGTGCCTTCTCTGCAATAGTGCCTGCCCTTTGGAACGCTCTCCCCCCAGAGTTGGGGCAGGTCCCCTCACACCTGGACTTCTGAAAAAAATTAAAAACCTGGCTCTGTCAACATGCCTGGGGTGGGAAAGAGAATAGTTCTTCTTGGGGATGGCTAGCTCCTTAGAACTGCCCTGCTTGCTTGCAGATAGAGAGAATATTTTAGCCACCTGGATTTTATTATATTTTAATATATTCACATTTTTATATTATTGATATTACTGTATATTTTTGACATTATATTATGGTTAAATGTTTTTACTGTGAACTGCCCAGAGTTCCTCCTTGTGGGGGAGATGGGCGGTGATAAATTTGATAAATGAAATAAAATAAAGGACAGCTGTGTCTGCTGCCAAGGCACATAACATATCTATAGGGTGTCAGTAGGGTTGATTCTGCTGATCTGGCTGGTGAGGGGGGTGTCCTCTTTCTTCCTCACTGCTCTGTGTGTGTCCCTCCCAAAGCTGTGTGCTTGATGGAAGACAACGACATCCCAGATAGAAGGAGGGCACTATACCCATAATATCTGCCAAACCAGTTCCATCTGGCAGGGTTGGCATGCTCCGGGTTCCATCGATTAAACAATGCCACCTGTCAGGGCCCTGGAAGTGCGCCTTCTCTGTCACAATGCCTGTGAGGTCCCCCCACCTCCTCCAGGTTCGAACGGCTCCCACCCTGTTGGTGTTTCAAAGGGACTTAAAGACCTGATTTTTCACCTAGGTCTTTGGAGAGGATGACTTTGATCATGATGTTACCCAGTTGGGTAATGAAACATCTGCAACCAAGCTCGGAGAGCAGCAAGGACTCCACGGAGCTTTATTTCCTCCAGTGCGGCCACCATCTATATTTTTTTGACCACACCTCTGTCCCACAACTTTTGGGAAAGCAGACTTTGACACTCAGAGACCCATGTGAAGTTCTTAACATGGAAAACTTTGTAGGCAGTTTCTCCTTTCTCCTGCACCATTAAAGAAACAGTTTGGTAGACAGAGATGTTGCCTCCAACACTATGGATTTTATTGTGAGCTCTTAGAAGACAGGTGGGCCATAAATGCAACAAATAAAAGATATAGCTTTGTTCCAGGTTAATATCAATGTGGTGGTACTACTGAGCATATAGTGATTTGCTCACAAATAATATTAAATACCGAGGATAGTTTCAGCCTTCACTCTTGCTGGTTGTCTATGTGGTGATCCTGGTCAGCAGTCATTCTGCATGATGGCTTTTATTATGATGCCTTTTGACTTCCCCATGGTATTTCCTGGCTTCACAAGGTAGTGTGCAAATGTTGTACTGTTAACAGTGCAACACACAAACTTATCCTGAATACCAACTCATTAGCAGAGGTTCTGGTTTAACCTAACAGGAGGGAGATCAATTATTTGGGGGGCGGGGGATAGGAATCTCTCCTTTCCTTGGCTTCTATTCTGAACAATCCGGCTTGGAGACAACCTTTTTCTTTTCAATGTTCACTCCAGCTCATCTTCTTTCCTGAAATTACTTTTCGGGGTGAAAAAGGGAACAAAGCTTTGGTGGTGGAACTGGGTTGTTCTAAAATCTCCCCACGGACTGAAATCAGGATCAGAGAAAGGAACTTGCCAACAGCTTTGAAAAACAGCCCTGCCTCTCCCTTTTCTTGGGAAACCATTTTGTTACTTAACAAGCAGCCGTTGGCAAAAGATGCTTGTGGGCCTGTGCAGTAATAAATCACTGAAATATAAAACATGCGGTTGCAACTGCTGGAGGGCTGATGAGAATCCCATTCAGGAATGAATGAATGAATAAATAAATAAATAAATAAATAAATAAGAGGCTTATGCAGTTTTCTAACTAGAGGAAGAAAATACACAGAAAGCAATTGGTCCTTTTTTTGTTGTTTTGGGGAAATTCAGATCAATAGATGCATTGATCCAGCCTTTCTCCCCCACCCCTTTTTAGGGAGGGGTACATTGGACAGGTTCCTATTCCAAACATGGTCAGTGTTTGAAGTGAATGAATAGATCAATATTTTCAATCAAGGCAGAAAAAATGAATCAGTTAAAATAATTGTAGGAGTTATTTCACTATTTGGATTTTGCCAGCTCACTTTTCTATACCGTCATTGACTTCGGTGGGTCAAACAAAGAAAGCAGAAAGGGCGACGTTGACAAAGGGCGTTTGAACGAACAGCTCATCTTGCGGCCTCTCAGAGTTTGGCTGAAAAAAATCCGGTTAAGTGAACAGAAAGTAATAAAACTAGCGAGCAAGATGGATTTAAGAAGTGGAGACCCCTGAACAAAAGGTGAAATATAGTCCAGTTATGTATGTCCAATGAATTGATTAGGTTTTGCCATTACAGCAGTTTTGATTGATAAGAAAGATGTGGTACTGTCAGCCCTTCAAGGCAGACCAGACTAGGAAACCAAAGACATGCAGAATAATACTACTTTTATTATGAAGCTATAGTAACAGAATCTCGCAAGTCTGAATGCACTTTCCCCCTCCCTCCTTTTATCTTCATGAGAACGAGGGAGGGTTTTGCCTGAGATACTTTCTCAGGTTACAGTTCTGTTCCCGACTCAGCTTTCTTTTATCTGACCATTGTCTTGGCGGTGGCTCTTCCTCCCGTCCTTCAAGGCCATTCCTTCTTCCCACTACAGGGACAGACAAATCAGGCAGCAGATCTGTGAGCGTAGATATTCTCCAAACTCTGCCTCCTAGAAAAAGTATTTTCTTATCAATATCCCCTTCAAAAGGAAATGATGTTCCCCACTGGGACCTGCCTACATGCATCATGTCAGAACCAAAGAAAAATGAATTCTTCTAATGGCGGATTGTTTTATTCCTATGATGCCCTCCATCCATCAGTGCAAACCTTGATGAATTCCTATGTTTCGGATGCGACTGCTGAGCGAGATCTTTAGCCTCTCCGTCATGTGCTGCACAACTTGAAGCTTCTCCAATTTCATTGACTTGTAAGGAAAAACACACCTTGGCAGCAAGATCTGTGCAACAGTGGAACTGCCTGCCTGTGAAGGTGGTAGGTTGTCCATCTCTGAAGGTTTGTAAGAAGAGGTTGGGTAGCCACCACTTAAAGATGATTTAGTTGGTTTTCCTGCCCACTGCAGAATGTCACTTTGGAGATGGGCCAGGTCAGGAAATGGACACCAAAAGGAATGCTAGAATTCTACTTGATGGATGTAGGCTATCTTAACAGAACCTTGGAAATCTGTTAGTGTTTCCCCTTCCCTCCTCCTAATACTAAAAAAAGTCAAGGCGGGGCAGTTCTGAGTTTCTTTCTCACCCTTTCCTGTTTTCCCAGCTAAAGCCCGTGTTGTACCAATGGTGGCTGCATATTTTCTCCAAGGTCATCTCCATATTCCTCTACACATAGGGTTGGACTAGATGATCCTTGGAGGTACCTTCCAACTCCACAGTGCTGCAACTGTCCCCAGCTATGGCTGGAGAGGGGTGATGAGGGTTACAATCTGGGGGGCACCAGGTCAGGAAGGTGATATACATAACATATATATTGCTGGAGTGAAGAGATTAAAACTAATCATTGATCTGTCCTATCTATCTAGTCTCACCTTTCAGCGATCTGTGTAGCAAGCCTTTTCTGGGATGGAGGGCTAACTGGAGCTATTACAGTACTTTTCATAAGATGGATATAAACAGAAGCTTAATTAAGCGGGTGGCCTTTTTAATGAAATCTTCGCTTTGGGGCTTGAGAAGTCACTTTGCATTTCTCAGCAGTTCTGAATGGAATATTGATCGATCCTCTTCTTTCTTCTTTTCCTTTCAGCGAGTTGATTTTTCCTAAATGAAGGAGGTCGATTCCCAGGCTGAAAGAAGAGGGGCCACCAAGGCGTCCACTGAGATGTAAACTGGGGAGGAGGTAATAGCAGCAGAAAACAATAGTCAATTTCTTGCAAAGCCTTTGATGTGGGAATCAGGTGGGGAGAATGATAGGGCAATAACCAGAGTACTATCGTAGGGTTTCCTGATTCTCAGCTCCAGAAGGGATGAGGGAGAAGAACTGCTGTCATTAAGGTGAGCAAGAATAAGGAAACATTTTCCCCAAAATCAGGAATCTGGTACTGCCTTTGTCGACTAACACATTTTATGAACAGGCAGAAGCTTTCCTGGGCTCAATTCTCAAACTTCACAGTGAATGCTTTCTTCCTCCTCCCTGGATTAAAGCTGGAGTCACATTTCACTCTTACAGCCTAAACGATGGATGTCTCCTTAGTATTTGCAAGAGGACAGTTGCCTTATCTTAAAATAGCTTCAATGAGCATGCCAGAGAAATACAGGTTATGGATCTTACACACTCAGCCCTCCCAAGCATAAAGAATTATAAGCTTAGACATATTAGGTTAAGAAGTGAAAAGAACCTTACTGACTTTATTCTTCGTTGTTCTGTTACACCCAACTTGGTGGAAAAGATGAAGTTCCTTTGTTCTTCTTTTCTTTCTAAATACTTAGTTTGCCCTAAACTCTCAGCCCTACAGCTGCCAAGAGCTGTGTGGAAGAAAGGGGCAGAATCCTTCATTAAGGCCTGAGCACATGGCCCTGATGAATGGAGAGCAAAGCAGCATGCTTGCTTCTCTCTGGGTGGAAGAAGAAGGAAGAGAGAGAGAGGAAGTGGGAGTGGCAACAAACAGCTTCCTCAGAGTTTCATTGTGGGATAACTCAATTTACATGCTAATTCACATGCTAATGAGGCATGCTGGATTTGCCAGGACTTCCAACAGGAGCCTCATTGAGCATCTTTGCTCTGCTTTCTGCTCTACTTGCTGAGTCCAATGACTTGGAGGTAGTACATCATCATCAGACTGCTCCAGCTGGTCTGATGGTACCTGTGTTTGATCAGCCTCAGGTGATCCCTGGCTTGGTGCCTCCTGAGGCAGACAGTCCACAGGTTCAGCTGGAGCAGCTTCTTCAGAGTCAGAGTTTAAGTCTGAGTCCTGGGCCATGACAAAACTCTTTATCCTGATGCCATGTACATTTTGTCTGCAAATGTGTACATTTCATGTCCTCCTTCCTCCTTTATTGGCTGGAAGTTTATGAGATGGATATTAGGACATTGGGAGTGACAACAAGGCTGGAGGACAGGAAAAAAACCTGCTCTCCAGGCCCTTAAGCTTCCTTACTGAAGGGGTGTTGGGGATCAAGAGTGGACAGATTTCCAGTTCTCTGGATCTACAGTGGCTGAAATTTTTTGGTCTCTTCATTTTAACAAAAGCTTTGGTTGTGAAATGCATCACCTGAGCCAGCCGTAGAAGATACAGGGTGCTTCAGAGAGATTGCCTTCCTTAGGAAAATTTAGCAGGGCTTCTGAACTTTGTCATCTTCAGTCTGGAACCTGTTTTTACTCTTTTCCCATCTTTTTTTCCCTTGCTGTGAAAAGTCCATCAAGGAATCGGTTAAGAAGGCCACTGGCATTCCAATAAATTGTGATGCTGGAGGGAAAGAATTTGACAGAGGGATGTCTTTTGCAGAACTGAAACAAATCAAAACAACACACCCACAAACACCCACCAAACCAGGCAGGAGCTGATCCTTTGCAGCTGCCTACTTCTGTTTTGTTTAAAATTAAAGCCATCTTTTCTCATTCTTAAAAGCAGAAGGGCATGACAACAAGAGATGCAGGCACATTGGGGAGTGGGGACCCTGAGTTATTTTTCAGATATCCTGCCTTTTGTTCAGGAGTGCAAAGCAGTATCCCCAGCAGTCCCTCCCTCCGATTTTTCCCAACAAGAACCTTCAGAGGCAGGCTGAACTAAGAGAGAGAGAGTAATTGGCCCAAACACACCCCGGAGGCTTTTCCACCTAAGGGTGGACCTAAGCCCAAACCCTTAACCCAGTGTTTCTCAACCTCAGGAACTTTAAGATATGTGGACTTCAACTCCCAGAATTCCCCAGCCAGCCATACTACCTGGGGAATTCTGGGAGTTGAAGTCCATACATCTTAAAGTTGTTGAGGTTGAGAAACACTGCCTTAACCACTATATCCCGCTGACTCTCATAGATGGTGATCTCAGCCCCAAATTTTGGGTTTGGGAAAAAAGGATATCCCTTCCTTTCAATGATCAGGATTGCTTCCCCCTGCACTTTCTGCTCAGTGGAGTTTTCTTTTCCTGAAAAAAGAAGGCAATTACCTTCCTCATTTGCAGTTTCCTCTTAAATCAGTGTTTTTCAGACTTGGCCACTTTAAGCTGTGTGGACTCCATGCTGGCTGGGGAATTCTGGAAGCTGAAGTCCACACAGCTTAAAGTGGCCAAGTTTGAAAAAACACTGCCCTAAATTGTCCTCCTTTGTTGAGTACTGCTGTTTCCACCAGGGAGGATTAATGGGGCCATTATCTTCCAATTGTTGTTTATTCGTTCAGTCGCTTCTGACTCTTCGTGACTTCATGGACCAGCCCACACCAGAGATTCCTGTCGGTCGTCAACACCCCCAGCTCCCCCAGGGACGAGTCCATCACCTGTAGAATATCATCCGTCCACCTTGCCCTTGGTCAGCCCCTCTTCCTTTTGCCCTCCACTCTCCCTAGCATCAGCATCTTTTCCAGGGTGTCCTGTCTTCTCATTGTGTGGCCAAAGTATTTCAGTTTTGCCTTTAATATCATTCCCTCAAGTGAGCAGTCTGGCTTTATTTCCTGGAGGATGGACTGGTTTGATCTCCTTGCAGTCCAAGGCACTCTCAGAATCTTCCTCCAACACCACAGTTCAAAAGCATCGATCTTCCTTCGCTCAGCCTTCCTTATGGTCCAGCTCTCGCAGCCTATGGGGAACACCATTGCTTTAACTATGCAGACCTTTGTTGTCAGTGTGATGTCTCTGCTCTTAACTATTTTATTGAGGTTTGTCATTGCTCTTCTCCCAAGGATTAAACGTCTTCTGATTTCCTGACTGCAGTCAGCATCTGCAGTAATCTTTGCACCTAGAAATACAAAGTCTTTCACTGCCTCTACATTTTCTCCCTCTATTTGCCAGTTATCAATCAAGTTGGTTGCCATAATCTTGGTTTTTTTGAGGTTTAGCTGCAAGCCAGCTTTTGCACTTTCGTCTTTCACCTTCATCATAAGGCTCCTCAGTTCCTCTTCGCTTTCAGCCATCAAAGAGGTATCATCTGCATATCTGAGATTGTTAATGTTTCTTCCAGTGATTTTAACTCCAGCCTTGGATTCCTCAAGCCCAGCATGTCGCATGATGTGTTCTGCGTACAAGTTGAATAGGTAGGGTGAGAGTATACAGCCCTGCCGTACTCCTTTCCCAATCTTAAACCAGTCCATTCTTCCGTGGTCTGTTCTTACTGTTGCTACTTGGTCGTTATACAGATTCTTCAGGAGGCAGACAAGATGACTTGGTATCCCCATACCACTAAGAACTTGCCACAATTTGTTATGGTCCACACAGTCAAAGGCTTTAGAATAGTCAATAAAACAGAAATAGATGTTTTTCTGAAACTCCCTGGCTTTTTCCATTATCCATCGGATATTGGCAATTTGGTCCCTAGTTCCTCTGCCTTTTCTAAACCCAGCTTGTACATCTGGCAATTCTCGCTCCATGAACTGCTGAAGTCTACCTTGCAGGATCTTGAGCATTACATTACTGGCATGTGAAATGAGTGCCACTGTTCTATAGTTCGAACATTCTTTAGTGTTTCCCTTTTTTGGTATGGGGATATAAGTTGATGTTTTCCAGTCTGATGGCCATTCTTGTGTTTTCCAAATTTGCTGGCATATAGCATGCATTGCCTTGACAGCATCATCTTGCAAGATTTTGAACACTTCAGCTGGGATGCCGTCGTCTCCTGCTGCCTTGTTGTTAGCAATGCTTCTTAAGGCCCATTCAACCTCACTCTTCAGGATGTCTGGCTCTAGCTCCCTGACCACACCATCAAAGCTATCCCCGATATTGTTATCCTTCCTATACAGGTCTTCTGTATATTCTTGCCACCTTTTCTTGATTTCTTCTTCTTCTGTTAGGTCCTTGCCATCTCTGTTTTGATCATACCCATTTTTGCGTGGAATTTACCTCCAATGTTTCTAATTTTCTGGAAGAGGTCTCTTGTCCTTCCTATTCTATTTTCTTCCACTTCCACGCATTGCTTGTTTAAAAATAATTCTTTATCTCTTCTGGCTAACCTCTGGAATTTTGCATTTAATTGGGCATATCTCCCCCTATCACTGTTGCCTTTTGCTTCCGTTCTTTCTTGGGCTACTTCTAGTGTCTCAGCAGACAACCATTTTGCCTTCTTGGTTTTCTCTTTCTTTGGGATGTATTTTGTTGCTGCCTCCTGAACAATGTTGTGAACCTCTGTCCATAGTTCTTCCGGGACCCTATCTACTAAGTCCAGTCCCTTAAATCTATTCTTCACCTCCACTGCATATTCGTTAGGAATATTAGTGAGCTCATATCTAGCTGATCTGTGGGTCTTCCCTAATCTCTTTAGTCTGATCCTAAATTGTGCAAGAAGAAGTTTGTGATCTGAACTACAGTCAGCTCCAGGTCTTGTTTTTACTGACTCTATAGATCTCCGCCACCTTTGACTGCAAAGGATGTAGTCAGTCTGATTTCGGTGTTGTCCATCTGGTGAAGTCCATGTATAAACATGTCTCTTAGGTTGTTGGAAGAGAGTGTTTGTTATGCAGAGTGAGTTGTCTTGGCAAAATTCTATCAGCCTATGTCCTGCTTCGTTTTGTTCTCCCAGGCCATGCTTACCTGTAATTCCAGGTGTCATTTGACTGCCCACCTTAGCATTCCAGTCTCCTGTGATGAAAATAATGTCTCTTTTAGGCGTGTTGTCCAGTAGGTGCTGCAGATCCTCATAGAACTGATCTACTTCAGCTTCTTCAGCATCTGTGGTTGGGGCGTATATTTGGATCATTGTGATGTTAGATGGCTTGCCCTGAATTCGAACTGAGATCATTCTATCGTTTTTTGGATTGTATCCAAGCACTGCTTTAGCCACTTTACTATTAATTATGAAGGCTACTCCATTTCTTCTGTGGTCCTCTTGTCCACAGTAGTAGGTCTGGTGGTCATTTGATGTGAAGTGGCCCATTCCAGTCCATTTCAGTTCACTGACGCCCAAAATGTCTATCTTTAATCTTGACATCTCACCAATAACCACATCCAATTTGCCCTGGCTCATAGATCTTACACTCCAGGTTCCAATGGTGTGTTGATCCTTAGAACATCGGATTCGCTGTTCACCACCAGCACCGTCGGCTGCTAGCCGTCCTTTCGGCTTTGAGCTAGCTGCGTCATCACGTCTGGGGCTAGTTGAGCTCATCCTCTGTTCCTCCCCAGTAGCATTTTGACCATCTTCCAACCTGGGGGTCTCATCTTCCGACGGCATACTGACATATCTCTGGTTGTACTGATCCATTTAGTTTTCACTGCAAGAATACTGGGGTGGGTTGCCATTGCCTTCCCCAGGGATCGCATTTAGTCTGACCTCTCTGTCACGACCTTCCTGTCTTGGGTGGCCCTTCACGGTTTAGCTCATGGCATCATTGAGGTGCTCAAGCTCCAGCACCACAACAAGGTAATGATCCTTTGCTGAAGTATCTTCCAATAATATCACCTTAATGTTTGTGGTGGCTTTGCCTCATTCTTGTGGAATGAAAAGCTTGGTTTTGATTAAAAAAAAACTAAAGGTATGTTTATCTTTTGATTAAAAACATCCAAAAATACTGTATATCTACAGGCTGGAGGCTGGAGAGGAGCCATTGACAGTGGTGGGATAAGTGAAGGCATCATAGAAAGAGTTTATCTTTGAAAAATGGAGATTGGGGATATCCTTAAGCTGGATGTGCCAGACTACAATTTCCTTCCTCCACAGCCAACATAACTGCAGGAGGAGGTTCCAGGCAGCTGCATGGCAAAGTCTGTGTCAGCCTTCCCAGGTAAATGAGACAGGAAACACAACCAGATGAGCTAATTCTACTTTATTGTAAGGCTACATTAACAGAATCTTGCAAGTCTGAAAGAACAATTCTCCCCCATTTCCTTTACATCGTGATAACTTAGGGAGGGTCCCTTCTGAGCCTCTTGCTCCTTCCACTATGCAGCTGTGGGCTATGCTTCCTCTTATCTGACCATTCCCTAGGCAGCATCTCTTTGCCTGGTTTCCCACGGTCATTCCCACATACCATTGCAGTCTGAGATGGTGTGTACATGGCTTTAAATCCTATTCTGGAATGCCCCAAGTGGGGCGATGAACTACAATAGGCTATGCATCCTCCCTAGAGACTGTCAGGTCCCATAGCTCCCTCCCTACTTTATTTTAGTTTGATTCTTTTAATTTTAAAAGACTTAAACAAGAAGCTCCCTTCAAGTTTGCATTTTATTTCTAAGGTCATTTGGAGGGCCTGCGCATGCTCAGGAAGTGTTACCAGAGAGCCTTTATGGACGTTTTGCTGAAAATGGAAAAAAATGAACTTGTGATTTATGGGTTTGATGACTTGAAAGGGTAGCATATGGAAAGAAGAGAGCCACGATATCACTTTAGAGAGTGAGAGGATAACATATAAATGCATTTATAACTGCTGTAAAGATCAGAAGCTGCTTCTTTATATCTTTTTCTTTCCTTTTCCTTCCTTCTTCTCTCCATCCCTCCCTTCTTCCCAAATTAAGCCTGAGCAGTTATTTTTCAGTAAGAATCACTGTACACAACTTATAGTCATTATTCAGTAATATCAGCCAATAGTTTCTTGTTAAAGTCAAATCTTGTCCCTCTTTAGGTATTAATGCAATATTAGCCTCTTTTTAGCTGTCCAGCATCTTTCTCCTCTGTAAAATGGAGTTCATCGTATTTTGTAAAGGTTGTACAAAATGGCCTTATTTATATCTTTCTTTAAATCATTTTTTCTTCTCCTTTTTTTCTTTTTGCAATTTCCCTTTTTCTTTTCTCGCTTTCTCTTTCTTCGTTTTCGTTCTGTTTTCGTTTGTATTAGTTCTTATTATTGTTGTTAAAACTTTCAATAAATATATATATAAGTAAGAATCAAAACCTACATCTCTGGTTAATTTTCATCTGTCAATTAACTCATGGGTGCTTGCCAGGCCCATGACCACCTGCTGGGTGGTAGAAAAAAAAAAGGGCCAGTGTTTCTCTCTACCCCACTCCTTTTGCCATTAGAACACAACACCTCGCGGGGTTCGTGAAAACTGCAGAGGGGTGAAGATCAGCAAAAGTTGTATTTTGAGCTTCATCCCTGACAGAATTGGTTAAAATGGAGAACTGCTGCAGCGTGAAGATCAGGCTTAAAGACGCTGGCAAAGTGCAGGAGGTTTGCATCAGCCTTGATTAATCCATCATCGTTGATTTAAAACTAGAGTGCACAGCTGTCAAAGTCACCCTGGAGAAGGCACAAAACCAGAACTTCAGGGCCAGCCTGGGCCTGGCTAGCTGCAATGGTCAGATTAAAATACTAGGTGGCACTCAGGCTGACCGAGGCATTACATTCCCATGCTCATTTTTAATTTAAAGCATCAATTAAAGCACTCTGGCAAGGCTTGACATTTTTGGGAGATGAGAAAAAAAAATGTTTCTTGGATACCCTGACTCTAGAACCTCTCCAAAATTTGCCACCATGCTGTAATTTGTCACACGGCAGAAGGCAAAACTGCTTAAATATATGGGGAGCTATCAGATTAACTGCACTGAATTTAGGGGGGTCCAGAGCATATGGACAAGAAAGTCATGATGGTGGCCATGATGTTGCAGTCAAAGCTCTGCCTGTTTTTTATGTGTGAGGCACATCATAAAGAAACGGGGCTTTGATTGGTCTGTCATGGCTGCCATTTTGATTTTTTTGATCACACCTGTGGACCCCCCTGACTGAATTAATTTAACTTTGATGATATAGAAAGTTAGTTTAGATTGAATTGGATGCTTGTCCTTTTTAGGCTTGGCTGTACCACGTTTCTGGAGAGTGGCCCCTAACTAGGTATGACTTTTGGTGTTAAAAAAGTTTGGGCACCCCTGAATTTAAATTATAGAAAAAAAACAGCAAGTATCCACAAAGAAGCCAGAGTGCTTGACTGACTTTGAAAAAGTAAAGCTGTACTTGGATGGCAGTAGGCTGCAGTAGAAAGTTGAAAATGTATTCCGGAAGAAGACAGTCACAAACCATTTCTTGGTTGTTATCAAGATATGGGGATGTGTCCAAAGTTACTAGAAATTGCATTTGATTCTCTTTTCCCCCCTACATTGTATCATCTCTGCTATAGTTATCTGAATGTTCAGGTAAAAAACATGTGGGTTGAATTTGCCTAAAGTTTGCCAGGAGTTATAAAGATGGGAAGTCAACGTCTAGTTCAGTGTTGCTCAACCACAGCAACTTTAAGACTTCGGCTCCCAGAATTCCCCAGCCAGGAATAGGTCTAGATTATATTATACTGTGGGAAAGCAAAGGGTTGAAATGTAGCAGGCTTTCAGCTGGCCCTACCATTAGACAGAGGAGATAGATGTCTCAGGTTGCAGAAGGCATGGCAACGCTGTGCTGCAGTTCTTGAGACAGACTGCCATGAAGGCATGGTTCTTTTGCCAAGACCAAAGAAAAACTGACCTGTTGTTCTGGTCAAAATGTGGACCCAGAAGAAGAGGGGTTCCATTTTGGTTTTTCAGTTTGGGCACCTCAGGATGATCCTGGGACAACATCAGGGTCAGCCTGGTGGGACACCAACCCAGTTGCTTGCATATATGGGAGGCCGTATGAGGCCCTTTTCGCTCATTGTCTTTTTCTTCTTCCTCCTTTTTTTAACTTCCTGCTCTCTTATTCTCCCTAAACAAATAAGGAAAAACACCAGTTCCTCTTGTCCACCTCTGTGTATTCCTATGCTTCTGCTTAGTGAGGGAATTTTTTTACATTAACGTACCAAAGGAATTTGGGCAAGTTTGTACTTTTCTCAAGAGTTTTTTTTTTAAATAAAGGATACAGTAAAAAAGTTATGCACTTCATTCTGCAAAAGACTATTGTGGGAAGTTAGTTAGAAGAAGCTATTGCTAAGTCTAAACAGCCTGTCATAGGTGACTTGATGGCCTGGTGAAATACAGCTTTCATCGCTCCAAAGAGTGTTTTGCTTTTACAAAAAAGTCATTGCTTTTTAGAAAGTGCTTTCCTTGCAAACAGCACACACACTGCTGGGTATTTTTTTTCCTTCTCACCATGGAAGGAATTTAATTTACTTTGTGTCAGAAGGATGACGTGTCAAAGAAGAAACTGGTGCATCAGGGGAACTAGGCGGAGGCAAGGTTATTTATCATGTCTTCTAATTTGTATTCCCTTTTTGTGGGGAAAAAAGTTGCAGTTAAGGTGATTTCAGGGGGCTTGTGGGTGGTCTGCAGCCTGTCTGAGCTTATACCTTGGCTTGGAAGGTTTTGTATGTGTTTGTATGTGTGTGTGAATCTGAAACTTGGCAAGATGCTATCAATAGCCGATTCCTCCCCTCCTCCCCTTTATTAGACAAATAATATGCCTCGAGCTGAAGATTCCTGGGACAAGCAACAAAGCTCCTGGCTGTTTCTTCCCTGCTGATAGTTCTTCCATTGTTGGAGGACAGAAATGCATATGTCAAATCTGCTGCAAGGGAAAAGTCTCTTATCCTTGGGATGGGAAGGGGGTGTCATCTTCTATCTGGACCCTGGCAGCAAAATGCCTTGGACCAGCTCTAAAAGGCAAAGAAACTATAGGTTGGAAAATCTCTCAGAATGGTATATACCAGTGTTTTTCAAAGTTGGCAACTTTAAGATGTGTGGAGTTCGACTTCCAGAATTCCCCAGCCAGCATGCTAGGGAACTCTGGGAGTTGCCGCCCAGAATGACTCCCAACTTTTATAAAAATTCTACCTAGAAGTTAGAGTTTATTGGCAAGTTTGTAATTATTTTGATACGCCATCAGCCAGACTGCCATCTCCCACTCTAATGAAGGTGTAAGATGGGATAAATCTCTGCGGATTGACAAACCAGAGAAAGAAGAATCGAGCGTTTTGCCTCAATTTGATGTTGTTGGCCAGGATTACTTTTTGACCTTTCCCCATTAAGTGAGGTTTTTCTGTATCAAAACCTCACTTTCTTTTCCCTTCCTATGTTTCGTCTCTGAAATGCACGTTCAGAAAAAAATGCAATTTTTAAATTCACCCCCCCTTTCCCATGTCTGTTGAAAAGGCATCTGATGAGACATGTGCCAAATTTGATTTACTATTCCCATTAGCAAGTCCCATCGTTAATAAATACAATTAAAATAACAGTGGGAGATTGACAGAGCTGTCAAATTTTAATAAATGTATTATCTCTCCCCTGGCAAGTTAGAGTAGCGGTTTTACACACTCATGGCTGTTAGGGCTGCTAGTGTTACTGATAAAAACAATTAGATTTTTAAAAATTTATCCAGGCAAAGAAATAAAGCTCTTCATAACTATGATATCAAAAATGCTATTGAAATATCTTTTGCAGAAACAAAACCTCTCAATGCCAGAGTGATGTGAGTTGTAGAGCATCTATGCAGGTCTAGTAAAGACTTAAAAAACAACTCAAAGGATGAGGAGCAATGTTGATTTTGTTCTGTACATGGTCTGGCTACTTCTAAGTACATACAGCTGGAATTGCACTGTTAAAATTGAGATTTTTAATGCTATCGAACTATAATCCTCAGACTGCTTAGGAGAAAATGGCTGTTTAGCTGGTGAACAAAAACAGTCTAAATTATATTGTAGATATACAATAAAAATGTTTAGAATTCAGAATGAAGGTAGAATGGCTAACAGAGATGAGAACACATTCCCTTCAAAGCTACCTATAAAATAATTCAACGGTTTACGTAAAGGTTAATCCCCTGCAGCACACCACAGAAAATGTGTTGTGAGATCCAGGAGATGAAAGAATGAGACGGCAGTTTTGAAAATTAAAAGAAAGGGAAAACAAATGAAGAAAGAGTCACCAGAGGCTATTGATGAAAACCCCGGACAAAATCCTGCAATGTATTTATCTTAGAATGAGATAAACAGGATAGCTGTTAGTAGGACTTTAGAATAATGATCATACATTAGTTGGCAATGCTGAAAATGGTCCAATCAGTCTGTTGTTCTGCCTGGCTCAGCAGAGTCTGTCCTGGATCAGCAATGCAGATACCTTCCTTGGGGACCACCAGGCTGCCTGCCTCCCCTGATTTAAAAAGTTTTTGTAATTAAAAAAAGGGAAACAAATAGGAAACCAGCATGCCACAAAGCGAGGCACCATCCTTAGGCATCATATTTATTTTTCACAAAGGTCCCACTGGGTGAGAAAAAGCATCCTAGGAGACTAACCCACCTTCTGGCACCTGGCAGCATTTTTGAGTGGGCCCATCCGTCTGCCTGACTGGTGTCTGAAAATTGCATTCCCAAAATTTCCGGCTGGTGGCAGGACAGGGAAGGATGGCCTTCACTAATCAGCATTGACTTGCCAGGATTTTACTCATGTGCCTTTCAGGGATTACAGCTGGAGTTGGAGATGTGAACCCCAAAGCACTGATTCTTCACTCTTCATGACCTACTAACTTCAAGGGGGCAATGGGGGTAGATAGGAAGAATTTGCTCTGGGTCCCCTCTTTTTGTATCCCTCTGCCAGCCCTTTGTCTAAGAGTGTTTCTCAACCTTGGCAACTTTAAGAAGGGTGGACTTCAACTCCCAGATTCCCCAGCCAGTGTGGCTGGCTGAGGAATTCTGGGAGTTGAAGTCCACCCATCTTAAGTTGCCGAGGTAGAGAAACACTGGTCTAAGAGATTGCTAGTCTGAAGTCTCTTCCTTCCGCCTTTCTTCGCAGGCACACATACACAAATCTTCTTTCTCTTACCATTATCAAACCAGCTTCACTAATCATTGTTGTGGCTGAATTCCTGCTTTCTGGAATGCTGCCCTGTGCCCACAAAGCATCCCTATCTCTAACACCTGGGACATTCTGCATTCAAAGCAGGTCCTCATCTACCACTGAGCCACTGTGTGTGTCCCTGTCATTTATTCTTGTTGGCAGTGAATGCTTCCTTACCTTGTGAGTTATTAAATTTAAACTTTTCCTCCCTAAATGCAATTACTGGTCTAATTAACAATATGATGAAAAGTGCCAGCATCTGCTGGAACTGGTATAATTAGCCAGGACTTTCTCTCTGATGCTTCCTTTTTCTTTTTTTCCCTTTTAATTAGCTCAACAGAGGAAGCAGATATAGATGGTTGAAGGCGATGCTCAAATGGTATTTGAAGAAGGGGAGTCAAAGGAATGACTGGCAATTAAGAAAGGTAGAAGCATCCAGGCTAGGAGGAAAAGATTATTTATTTATTTATTGGTTAGATTTTGTTATACTGCTGCCATCATAGGACTTGGATGTGTATAGAAACATGAGTATAAGCATAAACTAAGATCCATCATATCATCATCCTAGCAATGAAAATGTAATACAAAATTAAAATGCTAATGATAAACCTAAGGGGGGCAACATAAAATAGTCCTATGACCATCTCTAACTGGTTAGAAAAACCCTTCAGCAGAGCTCATTTTAATCTGTTTTTGGAAGGCTCACAGTGTCAAAGCGAGCCCAACTCTTAAGGGAAGACTGTTCTAGAATGGGGTGGGGGATGGCCACACAGAAAAACATCTCCTGGGTTCACCCCACCCCCCCGATTTGACAGGAGGAGGGAATTGCAAACAATTTCCCCGAGATGTTCGTATCAGATTTATTCTAGCTGAAGGAGGCAGGTATAGCTGGGTAAAGAGATGGCCTTGGAGAAAATAGGTAGATTCTGTCAGTAGAACATGAGCCTAGCTTGGGAAAACAGGAAAGTGTGAGAAAGGAACTCAGGAATGGCCCACCTTGACTTTCTTCGGCATAAGAAGGAGGGAAGGGGACATGCTGTCAGGCTTTCAGGCTTCTATTATTATAGCTTATATCAATACAATAGAGCTCTAGTATTTCTTGTGGGTGCATCTTTCCTGACATGGCTTCCCTCAAATGGCTGGAACAGCGCTGAAGGAGTGGAAGTTGGAGACAGAACAATAATCGTGCAATGCAGCTGCAGCAAGCAAGGACCCCTGAAGGGAAGCCTGCTCAGAAGAATATTTACCAGGCACTTCCAGCCAAGAGGAAAGTGGCCTGACAGGCCCCTGAAGTCTTGGGTAAATGTTCTACAGCAAGCAAGGTGCCTTTTGGGTATATTGGGAGTAGCCCCACTCCCCCAAATCCAAGCATGCTAAGAATTCTGGAGATACAATCCCAAAACTTTTGGAGGGTGAAGGTTGGGGAAAGGTATTGCCCAGCATCCTGGGGCCTTCTATGCTGGTCTAGGTGCCCCATCAGAAATAAAGTTGATGTAGAACTGATAGCTATTTATTTTACTCCTTTAGCATCTTAAAAACCAGAAATCCACAAGTCATGCAGCAGATGCTTTAGAGAGGCAGGGTGATGAAGTAAAGGTGTTAGGCTAGGCCAGAAAGAACCAGGTTGTTCAAGACCATCTTAAATCACTGAAACTTCCTGGATGACCCTGGGCCAGTTGTTCTTCCTTGGCGCTTATTTGGTGATAGTTGGCGTGGGGGGGGTGTCCAACTGAGCACCATGTATGCCATCTTAAGCTCCTGGAGCAATAAGAAAGTAGTAAAAAGTGCTTGATGGGGATGGTCCTTTCCTTGAAGGCCTCCTGTGAGGGCTGAAGCTGGCAAGGGCCAAAGCAAGGGACCTGAGAGGACCTTTATCGAGACCTGAGATAGGATCATTATTGAAGCACTGTGCAAGTGCCCTGAACATCCAAAGCTGAGAAATGGGTGGCAAAATGTCCATAATTACTTAAAATCAGGAGAAAGAACTCCTAAATTTAAACGCTGGAGCAGACATACACATTTGGCTCAACTGCTAGATTCTGCACCAGCTGATCTCATTCATTAATTAGAGCTTCTTCCATATCTATCATAAAATCAATATCTATTCAAGCCTTGTGCTTGGCTTTTGTGCTGGGTGGGTTGGAGTTTCTAGGGGGAAATTTATTGCAGTCTTCCCCAGCAGTGTGGAGGTCCTCCTTGAATTGTAGTCATGTTTTTTTTTAATTTTTTCATTTCATTTCATTTCATTTTCTATCCTGCCTTTATTATTTTTATAAATAACTCAAGGCAGGGAACATACTTAATACTCTTTCCTCCTCCTATTTTCCCCACAACAACAACCCTGTGAGGCGAGTTGGGCTGAGAGAGAGGGACTGGCCCAAGGTCACCCAGCTGGTTTTCACATCTACGGCGGGACTGGAACTCACAGTCTCCTGGTTCCTAGCCTGTTGCTTTAACCACTAGACCAAACTGGTTTTGCCTCTTTTATTTCTTTTGGTGGGTGTGGAAATTTGCATTTCCTTTTTTTGTGGGTGATGCGTGAAAAGCATCATAACAGCATTGGACAGAGTAGTTATTTAATATGGAATATTAATCAGCACTGACGTCAAGGGAGCTTGACCATTCACCATACATTCTAGGCTGGTGTTAGCCTGGACTCCATGTACAAGGCGTGAGGAACAATGTGGGTATGTTTGGGATGCACTAATGTCCTTCTTCTGGAAGCCCTGTCTGCTAGCATCTGCACTGCAGAAAAATCTCTTCCCTGCAACGCAGCTGTAGATGTCACTGTTTAGCTAGCAGAGTGTTCCATCCACTGCTTTGTGATCCTTTCCTTCTGCTTGTCTTTCTCTGTGCTGGCTTTCCCCCTGCAGTGGAGACAAACACTTTCCTAAAAATGGAATCCACAGCTGACTGACAGGAGCACTGACCTGCAAGAAAGCATCAGACCCCAACTCTTCCCCACTGCCCGCAGTCCTCCCAGGCTTTTTACAGTTTTCCCTACCACTATTCCCTCTGTGGTGCTTCAGCTCTGCTGAAGACCTTGGGAAGAGATTGTCTTCAACAGAATACGTACTACCGTGCAATCTACTGGATATGCAGATATTTTCCTTCTTTAAAGATGTTCATGTTCCAAAGAATGTGAGCTGAATCTGGGGGTGCAGTGCAGATATTTTACAGCCTGGGCTTCATGGTCTTCTTAGGGTACCCCCTCCTTTAGCTGGAAATACATATTGACTTGACTTCAAAACATGGAAAGCCATCCCTGTTGCACTGGGAGATTATTTTAAAAATGGGAAATCAGGCATCAGTCCCAGAGATAAAGACGGACACATTGCAGTGGAGGTTTGCAGCAGAGGGACAGCATTTTGGTTGACCAGAGCTCCTGGTTTGAGGAACCTACAGCCCTCCAGAACTACAGCTCCCATCATCTCTAGCTGGCAGGGGCAATAATGACAGATGATGAGAGTTGTAGTTAGAAGCATCTGGAAGGGTTGGCGATTCCCCACCTTTGTGTATTCCATTTTCACACTCCGATTTCTGGCTCTGGTGCACTTCCTTCCTCAGCCAGTCAAGCACACAACATCTGTCCAGTGTGCTCTCAGTCAGTTGACATTAGCAATGGTTCTGAGGCAAATGGGGTCCTACAGATTTTGGAGCCAAGCAAATACATGTGCTCACCACCTCCAGGAACCCTTCTAATATATGCATAGTTTAACAACTTTGGGCTTTTGGTCTGGGGAGAATGTAGATTTAAGTTTTAAGCTGTCAAAGCCTGAGAGGTAAATATTGGATTGGGTTGGGTCAAAGCTGCTTTGAAGATATCCA
Source organism: Candoia aspera (assembly GCF_035149785.1). Classification (NCBI taxonomy): domain Eukaryota; kingdom Metazoa; phylum Chordata; class Lepidosauria; order Squamata; family Candoiidae; genus Candoia; species Candoia aspera. The sequence continues at coordinate 6,160,417 of NC_086164.1, forward strand.
ATCCTGACCACACACTGAAAGTTATAAAAGGTAGAACCAGTGATTGACATCTTTGGAGAGCTTGCCAATGCTTCAGCCTCATATGTATGTCTTTTGTTTTCCGAGCATTGCCTGAAATACAATTTGCTTTCTTGGCAGCCTGGCATGAATTGAAGTTTGGTGCCTTTCTTTCACTCACCTTTCAAGGACTGTCTGTGGTGACAGATGGGATCAGAAAGCTCAAGACACACGGGGCAAATACTGGTCGATCAGAAGAGATTTCACAGCAAGGATGTTTTCCCAGCATCTTGCAGGTCTTTTTATTTACAGCAAGACTCTGTTTTGGAAGGGGAAGAGGTAAAACAATGTAATATTGAAACGTGGATGTTTTCTTCATCAACAGTCTGGCCACGTATGCATTGCCCCCCAAAGGGAATGTGGGTATCACCTCTAACCCCCCCCACGCCCCCAGAGGCAAGAGGATAAAGATGTACAGAAGATTGGCATATGCTAACTTACAAGAGAGACAAATGTAGAAACAATAATAGTTTAAATAAAAATAAAATGCATTTCACTATAGTGGGGAAAACTGGTGTCCAGTTATTGGCTTGCTAGACTTAGGTATCTTATTCAGATGTCTAGGTCTACTTGTAGTGGGAGAACTTCAAGGTTCTCCTGTCTTTCCTAACTGTTCCTTGCTTGTCAGTTGGATATGGATGGGGAAACCTTTTAAACAGAGGAGGGCGTGTACGAATTAAGATTTCCCTCTGACACCCTTTCAAATACTGCCAAGTGCATACCTTGAGATTCACAAGACCACACCCTGCCCCTGAAACTCCAAAAGTTATCAGTGAGTAATCAATTTAATGCAATTTTTAATAAATTGAAATACCAAGTTAGCATGAATCAAATTTAAGTATTGTTTTGCCCCACTAACTTTTTGGAGGATGTTCCATAGCTTGTTATTGGCCTGAAATAGTAAAGAAGGCTATAGGGTCATCCTTTACATTAGACAAGTTGCATTTGAATAAGGCTGTGTCCCGGTTAATGCAAGTGTGCAAGGCCATGTGGCTGGGCTGCTAACAGGAACTGGGGATTAGCAATCTGCTAATGGTTTGTTGAGAAGGAAAGAAAGCAGGCTTACTCATCTTCCCATGTGTGTATAAATGGGTGGGTGTGTCCATGTATATGGATATTTGTTCCAACTCAGCAACTGCTATGACCCTTGGGTTGGACCCCCTTGCCCTAGTCCTCATTTCCATATCTACTCATGAGAGTGAATGTGGAATATTGGATAAAATATTATTGTACTGATAGCACAGAGGTGGGTCCTGGGCTATCATCAAAGGAAAGCACGTTTCTGACTTCAAGAGAGAACGTATCCAGAAGCCTCAACCTTTTGCTCTTCTCCTGCCGGCATTTTGCTCCCTGAAACTAATTGTTCCCCTTCAAAGAGCAATTACTTGCTTTTAAACTCCAGCCGTGCAACAATTATGGAACAGAGAGTCCATGCCCAAGTGACAAATGCTATTTGCCAAATGGAAAATGCCCAGTAGTTGATACATTATAGAAGCTACAGTAAACGGCAAGGCCAAGGTTTAAACAATCCCGCATAGATGCAACATGCATAAACCTGCATCCACCCTCCCATCCACCCTCCTTTATTTTCATTTCTTGCTGCTGAATGCTGAGGGATATAGGTCAGCTAAGGTATATGATCCAGAGACATTTAGGAACATTCTTACATTTGATAATCACTAATGCTAAAATAAATGGAGAAAGAAAAGGTCTTTGTCTTGGGGATGGAGTGCAAGTAAAGATCTTCATATTTCCTCCTTGATACCTCTAGTGCCAACAACGCTGGGCTAGAAGAACCCACAATTTGTAAGGCACACTGATCCCTTATGAGCCCTGTTTGGAACTTGAGCAATAATTCTGAAGGGTGGAAAACTGAATTGTAATCCACTGTTCCTGCTGTGTTCTTTTACTGAATTCCAGTACAAGAACCATAAATACATGTTGCATCTCCACAAATTCGTGTTTATCCATAATTAGTTGTCTCTTCTCTTGGTGTCTTGCTACTTCTCAACTTTTTCTCCTTTGCATCTTTAATTCTTGGCCAGAATTTGTGAGTTATTAGACCTTAGCTGGGTCTCCATGGAGATAAATATTAGATTTCTGGAAACTGGTAGTTATTTCATGACTAACCAAGGCAGACACTTCAACTAGAACTTCTGCTTTTCGAAATTCAGATGCCATTTAAAAGACAGGAGACTTGAACATTATTTAGTTTACATTTAACCCTTTAGAAGGGCTTTTTTTTTTTTGCCAGAGGAAGAATCTGAAAGATGTACCCATGTATTCTTTGATAACAGAACATCACAGTTGAGATTGTGGATGGAAGGGATTTAATAAACATAATACACAGAGAATAGAGGTTCTACACTTTTTGGAGTAGTTAGCACATCTGGAATTTTGTAAAAGGGAGCCTGTACCATCACAAAACAGCTGCCATTCAAGTGCTCAGGCCATCTTTGACATGACGCTCCACTCTTTAATCAGAATCTTACTATTTTTAACCAAACATTATGGTCCCAATCAAGAGAGCATAGCTAATTGTTGAGCCCAGGACCAGGATGGTCCTTTGAATGGAAAGCTGGGGCTCACACTCCAAAAAGGAGACCAGATCTCAGCAGAAGAAACATGGTTTCTTTTGCTGAAACGGAAGTAAGAGCAAATAGCATTTATAGTTAATAGGATTATTTTCCATGCACTTCATAATGTTCTCCTTCTGCCCAGTCGACATGATAATTACACTTTTACAGGACTTTGTTCCATCCATCTGATGAAATCAACAGAATCCACAAAAGCTTATGGTATAATAAAATAATCCATTAGTCTAAGGATTCCCAAGACTCTAATTACATAGCAAGAATTAAATTATAAATGTTGCACCCAAAGCTCCTAGGGACCTTTTGCCAGCTTGGAGACCTCAAATTATGTGTCGCTGATGTTGATTCTTCTTCTCACAGAAACTGGGTGGGATGTGGGTAAGGTTTTTTTTTCCTCCCTGACAAAGGATACAGGCAAGCCATTGCAGTGTCATGACTGAGTGGGGACTTGAATCCAGCCCACTACCAAGCCTGATTTCACACTCACTCCCCCTTCTTCTATAGGCCTCCTTGGGTAAGCATCTCGCCCAGGAAATAACTCCAGTTGCTGAAGTAACTGACATGCTTTGTGATCTGAAAATACTGCTGACCTTTGATCTGCCATGTTCCAGTTTCCTCTGTCTGATACGGGCATGTTAGCGAGTCTGCTGGAACCCGACTTGTTAAGAGAAAGACGGCGGATCTGTATCAGTAACATTAATGATTGCCTGGGAGCTGACACACCACTGGGAACAGCTTATTACAGCTCAATTTCAGTCCAGTTGTAAGATGGGATTAGATTGCTCAACCATGCCCAAGGTGGAAGTTTGGGTGCTCTTGTAGGAAGTGCATTTTTCTCCTGCTTAATGCAGCGGGCACTCTCTTTTCCAGGAGATCTGCTCCTAGACAATAAAAAGGAGATCCAGAGCAAGATTAGGAAACTGCCTTCTGCATTGGGCCTTTCCCCATTACAGAGTTATTTTATTGATTTATTTTTATTTTATTGATTGCATTTATATAGCTGCCCAGCTCATGCTTGTGGCTCTGGGTGGTGCACACAATTAAAAGAACAACCCCCCCCCAACAGTCAAAATAATTGAAAACAAACCAGTAAAAGTACAGCTCATCATCATCATCATCATCATCATCATCACCACCATCACCATCACCATCACCATCACCATCACCATCACCATCACCATCACCATCATCACGTAAGAGTGCATTCTGAACTTACACACAATGCAATCGTTTAACGGGCTCCACACTACCATGAGATCCCCAGGTCTACTAGTGATAAAAGCATTTAAAGTGTTTTTAAAAATGTTTAAAATGAATTAAAATGCTCCCCATTCATCCTTGAGATGAGAGATACCAAGCAGGCATGACATTTTCTGCTGTACCTCTTGCCGATCCTATCTTGTCTCTGTTGTCCATCTCTGACAGTTCCCTAACTTCCCTACAAGGTCACAGGTGGCAAAGCATGACATATTTTATGTATCTCCAGGCTGCTATTACAGGGACTCAGTGGCACTGTGGGTTAAACCGCTGAGCTGCTGAACTTGCCGATCGGACGGTCGGTGGTTCGAATCCGCATGACGGGGTGAGCTCCTGTTGCTAGTCCCAGCTCCTGCCAACCTAGCAGTTCAAAAACATGCAAATGTGAGTAGATTAATAGGTACCGCTTCGGCGGGCAGGTAACGGCGTTCCAGTTAGTCATGCCGGCCACATGACCACGGAAGTGTCTACGGACAAACGCCGGCTCTTCGGCTTTGAAACGGAGATGAGCACCGTCCCCTAGAGTCGGACACGGCTGGACTTAATGTCAAGGGAAACCTTTACCTTTACCTAGGCCGCTCTTGGACAGCATCCAAATAAGGGGGGAAATGCTACCTTCACATTGATAGACTGGCCTGTACTATGGTACATGCGACTTTTCCCATGCAGCCATGCAGAAGCTGCATCTGCTGAATTTCTTCCTGTCATGGATCTGCTAAAAACTGTGTCTAGCAAAAGCCAGACCTCAGTAAACATGCCTTTTAGTTCCTCCTGCTATTTTTTCCCTCCTACTCAGTGAAATGACAGCGTTGCGATAAGCAGTTCAGGTGAGGAAAAAACGCTTTGCCGTTGCAACATTGGCTCCAGTCCTGCTCACACAACCTGCTGATGCCTAAAGACTCTGTGTATCCAGATGGCTAAGCAGGTGATGCAGAAGCTGATATGTACGGCATACAGAATTAAAAAGGCCAGCAGCAGTTGGGTCCAAACAGCTCATTTTTCAAGCCATGCTTCCTGAGATTATGGAAAAGCTGGTCCCAGGGGAGGAAAAAATGTCAGAAAGCCCCATGCGTGAACTTTGCTTTAAGGACCCACTCATGTTGTTATGATGACTAAGTCACAAATGGTGGCTTTGTAAAAGGATGACATTCAACCTGGAATTTCTTTTTTCTTTTTTCTCTCAATATTCAGGGGGTGAGAACTGTTGCTTATGTAGCCAAAGGGGGAAACCGTCATTCATAAAAAGGATGTCGTGGCTGATCAAAGTTTGTAGAAATACAACCACCACCACCACCGAATTTCACGCTAACTCTCAGATTATTACTGGGCATGTTCAGAGATATAGTATCAATGAAGTCAGAATAGAATGGAAAGGAATGGCTAGAATTTTGGACAAGGAGGTGCTTCAAACTACAGGTTCCAACTGGTTTATATAGCATTTTAGTCTGAGAATAGTTGTCTCCTCTTTAGGTTAAACTCTGTGGACTCTGAAGACAATCTCCTGGTGCTCCCACAGCAGTGGCCAATCTGAGGTTTATATTGGATCTCCCCTTTAATCTGCAATTAAGTAAATAATCAAGGTTGAGCTGAAATGAAGCTAGAGGGCCCTTGAAGATCTCAGTGTGGTGTTTAAAGAGCTTCCTCAGAGAATAATTGCAAAATGAGCATGAAAGAGTTTATTTTATGGTTTATAATCATGTGTGATCCTTGATTGGCTAGGCCTGTTCTATGCTCTGGATGAGTGTTTCTCAACCTTGGTGACTTTAAGATGTGTGGACTTCAACTCCCAGAGTTCCCCAGCCAGCACGCACATCTTAAGGTTGCTAAGGTTGAGAAACACTGCTCTGGATACTTGGATGAGAGAAAAGACAATTTATGAAAATTTTAAAGTGAAAGGAATCTGTTCCATGACATACCTGACCACATCTGACCTACTTGTACATGCATGGAGAGTCTGCCCTTCTCCTGGAAACATGTCTTCATACAGCACACACTATTTTTGATAGGGCAGACCTGGAATATGGAATGGACTTGCCTTTTAGTTTATAAGAACCAAGCAGAAAGAATAGCTAGCTGGAATACTGAACTAAAAGCTCATTTTGTAGTATGTGAAGATACTCTAAGAGGTCACTCTAGAATAATAATAATAATGACCAATCCAGTTTTGGATCATTCATTGGAAACACACACACACACACACACAACTCTTGATAAGATGTACAGTTTGGATTTTGGTGATGCTGGAAATATGGTAACAATGGAAAACCCTGGAGAGGGTGATCATAGTGCATAGAGAGCTGCAGAAAGAAAACATAACCTCCTATATGTGGTGGCTTTTAATGTTTGATGGAAGGATTTTGTGTGTGGGTATATGTGCATCTGTGTGTGTGCAGGTGTGAAATTTGATTTAATTTATTTAGGCACTGCTCGACTTCAAACCGACTCTGGGCAGTGTAGAATAAAACCAAGCCAATTAGAAAATACAATATAATAAAATTATAAAAGAGAACAAGAACTGATGGTGAGTCCCAGCACCCTAACCCAAGGCCTGGGAGAACTGCAAGATCTTTAAGACTTTCTGGAATGCCATCAGGGTGGGACCCACAGAGATAACAGGGAGAATCTCGTTTTAGAGGGAAGATGCCACGATAGACAAGGGATGCTTCCTGGGACCCAATAAATGACACTGTTTAACTGAAGGGACCTGGAGTGCACCAAGCCGGTCGTCTTGTACTGGCCTGGCAAACGCCATGGGAGATAGACAGTCCCTCAGATAACAGGCCCTATGCCAAGTATGACTTTATAGGTCATAACCAGTGCCTTGAACCACACCTGGAAGCATATTGGTAGCCAGTGCAGCTCACAGAATGGAGGTGTTGCATAGACATACTGAGGCATGCCCATCACTGCCCGTGCTGCTGCATTCTGGACCCATTGAAGCTTCTCAGTGGTCTTCAAAGGCAGCCCTATGTAGACCACATTACAATAGTTGAGCGAGAGTTGACTAAGGCATGAGTGACTGACTGATGCTGCCAAAAAGCCATGCCCCATTTTGTGTAATTATTGGCAGCTCACGTTGGGTTTTCTGGCCTTTGCACTAGGTAGACACAGCAAAGATGAGGCTGGTTCACTTGTTGTAGATTAGGGCAGTGAGGGGGTTCTCACAGGGTAAAATGACATCTTACTGCCTGGCTGGTGAAGATAGGACTTCACTGCTTGACAGATGTGGTGAATAAACTATAAAGGGCTCAGAAAAAGAAGTTATTACACAGCTGGAATACTGTGTAACATCTCTGAGACACAGGGTACCCAGATCAACAGTAGGACAGAATGGAGAAGACAATCATTATTTTTCTGCTTGAAAAGTGGCAAAATATTCTCATTTGGTAGAAGAACTAAAAATGAAGACTTTTCTGGTCAGGAGGTAGAAGTAATTACATCAAGTGACTCCCCCCCTCCCCACCCACTGAGATCATCCTGCAATGGTTTCAACAAGGTGGGTGGGAACTGGGATCTTCCAGAGGGACCATCTAATTTTCCAGTCTCAGATATATACTCTGCAAGTCATAGAGCTGCAGAGGAAAGGAGTGTTTATATGCAGTTATACTTTAAGGAAGGGACACAGTGGCGCTGTGGGTTAAACCGCTGAGCTGCTGAGCTTGCCGATTGGAAGGTCGGTGGTTCAAATCCGCATGGCAGGGTGAGCTTCTGTTGCTAGTCCCAGCTCCTACCAACCTAGCAGTTCGAAAACATGCCAATGTGAGTAGATCAGTAGGTACTGCTTCGGCGGGCAGGTAACGGCGTTCCGTTTAGTCATGCCGGCCACATGACTGCGGAGGAAGTGTCTACAGACAAATGCCGGCTCTTCGGCTTTGAAACGGAGATGAGCACTGCCCCCTAGAGTCGGACATGGCTGGACTTAATGTCAAGGGAAACCTTTACCTCTTTACCTATGCTTTAAGGGCTGCCATTAAAGTGGGATCCCAAAGATAAAATGAAGAACTGTGCTGTTGAGTCTCATTTCAAATAATCATGGATGGCGAGAACTCCTCATCTCTTTAAATAGAGTCTACATGGTGCTTATTGACAAAGTCGACAGTTCCAACTCAAGGTGCATCAATGCCACTCAAACATTTCGAGTGACTTGACATCTTAAATTACCTAGCAGAAGACCAATGTGCTATTGTGCTGGGAAACAGGATCACAGAGGCATTCTTCAATTAGAAACTGATGTGGGAAGAGGACGGCTGGAAGTGTGAGGAGGCTAAAAAAGAATCGGAAAAGCTCGTGCAAGTAAGTTGGTGGCTGGATCATGTAAGAAATCAAGAAAATTAATTGTAAGATGAGAAACTCCTCCAGATGTGCGGAACAGGCCAGGGCAGTGGTCATACCCCCTATACAAGGCTTCAGTTGGTTTAGAGTGTTGCTGAGAGAACATCCTTCTTTTGTCCTTGCAGTAGAACCTTTCAGCTGGATGGACCTATTTGGAGCTACCCAAGGTCCTGTTTCCTGTTGCTAACCTCTCCTACATGTCTCAGCTGTAAAATGGAACACTGGTATTAAGCGAGATGGGCACTCTCCCCACATCTCTAAGGATCTGGTGGAAGTCCTTCTCTGTGTCAGGTTTCCCACAATGCACTCTGTCCTCTGCCTGAAGATAGCACTCTGACCTATGTTTATTGTTTCCTTTTTTAAGAAAATGAAAAGGCTGCAGTATGGAGTAGAAGAATGATGGTTTTATTTTGGGGTTTCTCTTCTGGGAATGCATTAATCATTTTCATATCCATGGCTACATTATACAAAATAAATAAATCTTCAACCTCCACCCTCAAATCTGATGTCTTTCCATGCCAACTTAAAATAGAACCAGTGGGTTTCAAACATTCTCAGTCTTTTTTTATTCTTCTTTGCTGAATGTGGGCAGGGTTTAGATTTCCCAAACCACCAATCTGGGCTGTATCCTAACCTGATCTTATTAAAAAGAAAGAAAAATCAGATTCCAGATATCCTCAGAGAAAATGCAGCTATTTGGATGGCTTTTCTGAGAGCAGACAAAAATTAAGTTTCCTGCTTTATAACATTTTTTATTGCGCAATGATTTAACAAAGGGGTTTTGAAGGTTGATACGTTCAGAGCAAGAGCTTGTGTGTATATATTTATATTTATATAGTCTGAGCCATATTCTGGTTTGCTGTTAACTATATTCGGAGGCCTCACTGACAGGAAAGCAAGATTCATTTTATGCATTCCAGTTGCTTAGTTATGAGACATCTTTTCCAAGTTAATAGCAAAAGCTGCTGAGGTTTTATTTTTTCACCAATAAAGATTTGCAGCTCAGTGAGGCAAAGCCTTGTAAACAAACTGTGGGCAGTCCCCTTTTGTAGTCCAGTAAAACCAGTGAGTTTGTCATGATTGACTTCTTCTCCTTTGCCCTTCCTATCTCCATTTCCTTTGGCGTCACCACTTTTAATTTGTATACTTGAGGGCATGGCCTTTCTTTTTTTATTATCCAGTAAGCTGCTGTGAGAATTGTTCAGGCTGAAGGTTGGGCATCAATTATTTACATAAAGAATAAATGCAAACGAATAGAAGAAGCCCATGTGAATCAGATGAAGGCAGTAAACCTCTATATCAGCTTTTCTCAATCTTTTGACATTGAAATATTTTTCAGGCCTTGGGGAACCCCCACAACATTGAGGCTCAAACAGAGGCCAGCAATTACAAAATTATTATACTCATTTTATGGGTAGGCCTGACTACAGTATATGCACGAACAGTGCTCTTAAACTGAAAGTGAAGAATGAGCAAAATCTGAAAAACAAACAAACAAACAAATAAATAAAATGAAGAATGAAGCTTACTGTTTTAATGTGAAGTTGCCGGAATTTGAAATAATTTTTAACAATTTTTAAATAAATTGTGATCTCCCAGGGAACCCCTGGTGACCGTTTGTGGAACCTGGTTGAGAAACCCTGCTCTATATCATAGATAAACAAGTTGTGCTCCCTTTCAAGGTCTAGATGTGGCTCCAAGATACCAGATCAGCTACTATGGATTTCATTTTTCTGATGGTCACAAGGCTAGTCCTCTCCAGACTGTAGACATTCATATCTTAATAGGACCAAAGTAAAACAGAAAGAAGGAACATTAACATTAGATTGAAAATAAGGGAGTGAGAAACTGCATTCATCACCAAGCAGTCATTAGGCCTGGAAAATAATAAATGTTCAGCCGGTTGAGATGGGCCAGGTCCAGAAACAGACACTACAAGAATTACTGACGGTCTACTTTATTGTTCAAGGGTATAATAACAGAATCTTGAAAGCCTGACAGAGATTGTCTCGCCCCGCTCTTATATCAAAGAAAATTAAGGCAGGCCAGTCTGGAGTTTCTTTCTCACTCTCTCCTGCCTTCCAGAGCTAAGTTGGTATGTATGGAACTTCTGTTGAATTTCTTCTTCAAGGCCATCTCCATACCACAAAATGGTTGCACAAAGGTCAGAACACATAACCCTCAAATTCCACCCCGAATCTGATGGCGGTGTTCATTTAAGCATTCGGCCTGATTCTGCCCGGCTCATCCCACGAGGTTAACCTGACCCCGCGGTCAAGAATTTTTTGATTTCCGGGCCAAAAATTGTGCCGTCCAAAATCGAGCATCCAAAAGCACACAAAACCCTTAAATTCCACCCCGAATCTCATGGCGGTATTTTTTGTTAAGTGTGCTTTGGGATGCTCGATTAGGGACGGCACAATTTTTGGCCCAGAAATCCAAAAATTCCTGACCCCGGGGTCAGGAAAACCTCACGGGGTGAGCCCGGCGGAATCAGGCCGAATGCAAAAATGAACACCGCCATGAGATTCGGGGTGGAATGTAAGGGATAGGAGTGCTTTTGCATGCTGGATTTGGGACGGCACAATTTTTGGCCCAGAAATCCAAAAATTCCTGACCCCGGGGTCAGGAAAACCTCACGGGGTGAGCCCGGCGGAATCAGGCCGAATGCAAAAATGAACACCGCCATGAGATTCGGGGTGGAATGTAAGGGTTAGGAGTGCTTTTGCATGCTGGATTTGGGACGGCACAATTTTTGGCCCAGAAATCCAAAAATTCCTGACCCCGGGGTCAGGAAAACCTCACGGGGCGAGCCCGGCGGAATCAGGCCGAATGCAAAAATGAACACCGCCATGAGATTCGGGGTGGAATGTAAGGGTTAGGAGTGCTTTTGCATGCTGGATTTGGGACGGCACAATTTTTGGCCCAGAAATCCAAAAATTCCTGACCCCGGGGTCAGGAAAACCTCACGGGGTGAGCGCGGCGGAATCAGGCCGAATGCAAAAATGAACACCGCCATGAGATTCGGGGTGGAATGTAAGGGTTAGGAGTGCTTTTGCATGCTGGATTTGGGACGGCACAATTTTTGGCCCACAAATCCAAAAATTCCTGACCCCGGGGTCAGGAAAACCTCACGGGGTGAGCCCGGCGGAATCAGACCGAATGCAAAAATGAACACCGCCATGAGTTTTGGGGTGGAATGTAAGGGTTAGGAGTGCTTTTGCATGCTGGATTTGGGACGGCACAATTTTTGGCCCAGAAATCCAAAAATTGCTGACCCCGGGGTCAGGAAAACCTCACGGGGCGAGCCCGGCGGAATCAGGCCGAATGCAAAAATGAACACCGCCATGAGATTCGGGGTGGAATGTAAGGGATAGGAGTGCTTTTGCATGCTGGATTTGGGACGGCACAATTTTTGGCCCACAAATCCAAAAATTCCTGACCCCGGGGTCAGGAAAACCTCACGGGGTGAGCCCGGCGGAATCAGGCCGAATGCAAAAATGAACACCGCCATGAGATTCGGGGTGGAATGTAAGGGATAGGAGTGCTTTTGCATGCTGGATTTGGGACGGCACAATTTTTGGCCCAGAAATCCAAAAATTCCTGACCCCGGGGTCAGGAAAACCTCACGGGGCGAGCCCGGCGGAATCAGGCCGAATGCAAAAATGAACACCGCCATGAGATTCGGGGTGGAATGTAAGGGATAGGAGTGCTTTTGCATGCTGGATTTGGGACGGCACAATTTTTGGCCCAGAAATCCAAAAATTGCTGACCCCGGGGTCAGGAAAACCTCACGGGGCGAGCCCGGCGGAATCAGGCCGAATGCAAAAATGAACACCGCCATGAGATTCGGGGTGGAATGTAAGGGTTAGGAGTGCTTTTGCATGCTGGATTTGGGACGGCACAATTTTTGGCCCAGAAATCCAAAAATTGCTGACCCCGGGGTCAGGAAAACCTCACGGGGCGAGCCCGGCGGAATCAGGCCGAATGCAAAAATGAACACCGCCATGAGATTCGGGGTGGAATGTTAGGGTTAGGAGTGCTTTTGCATGCTGGATTTGGGACGGCACAATATTTGGCCCAGAAATCCAAAAATTCCTGACCCCGGGGTCAGGAAAACCTCACGGGGCGAGCCCGGTGGAATCAGGCCGAATGCAAAAATGAACACCGCCATGAGATTCGGGGTGGAATGTAAGGGTTAGGAGTGCTTTTGCATGCTGGATTTGGGACGGCACAATTTTTGGCCCAGAAATCCAAAAATTCCTGACCCCGGGGTCAGGAAAAGCTCACGGGGTGAGCCCGGCGGAATCAGGCCGAATGCAAAAATGAACACCGCCATGAGATTCGGGGTGGAATGTAAGGGATAGGTGTGCTTTTGCATGCTGGATTTGGGACGGCACAATTTTTGGCCCACAAATCCAAAAATTCCTGACCCCGGGGTCAGGAAAAGCTCACGGGGTGAGCCTGGCGGAATCAGGCCGAATGCAAAAATGAACACCGCCATGAGATTCGGGGTGGAATGTAAGGGATAGGAGTGCTTTTGCATGCTGGATTTGGGACGGCACAATTTTTGGCCCAGAAATCCAAAAATTGCTGACCCCGGGGTCAGGAAAACCTCACGGGGCGAGCCCGGCGGAATCAGGCCGAATGCAAAAATGAACACCGCCATGAGATTCGGGGTGGAATGTTAGGGTTAGGAGTGCTTTTGCATGCTGGATTTGGGACGGCACAATATTTGGCCCAGAAATCCAAAAATTCCTGACCCCGGGGTTGGGAAAACCTCACGGGGCGAGCCCGGCGGAATCAGGCCGAATGCAAAAATGAACACCGCCATGAGATTCGGGGTGGAATGTAAGGGTTAGGAGTGCTTTTGCATGCTGGATTTGGGACGGCACAATTTTTGGCCCAGAAATCCAAAAATTCCTGACCCCGGGGTCAGGAAAACCTCACAGGGCGAGCCCGGCGGAATCAGGCCGAATGCAAAAATGAACACCGCCATGAGATTCGGGGTGGAATGTAAGGGTTAGGAGTGCTTTTGCATGCTGGATTTGGGACGGCACAATTTTTGGCCCAGAAATCCAAAAATTCCTGACCCCGGGGTCAGGAAAAGCTCACGGGGTGAGCCCGGCGGAATCAGGCCAAATGCAAAAATGAACACCGCCATGAGATTCGGGGTGGAATGTAAGGGATAGGAGTGCTTTTGCATGCTGGATTTGGGACGGCACAATTTTTGGCCCACAAATCCAAAAATTCCTGACCCCGGGGTCAGGAAAAGCTCACGGGGTGAGCCCGGCGGAATCAGGCCGAATGCAAAAATGAACACCGCCATGAGATTCGGGGTGAAATGTAAGGGTTAGGAGTGCTTTTGCATGCTGGATTTGGGACGGCACAATTTTTGGCCCAGAAATCCAAAAATTGCTGACCCCGGGGTCAGGAAAACCTCACGGGGCGAGCCCGGCGGAATCAGGCCGAATGCAAAAATGAACACCGCCATGAGATTCGGGGTGGAATGTAAGGGTTAGGAGTGCTTTTGCATGCTGGATTTGGGACGGCACAATTTTTGGCCCAGAAATCCAAAAATTCCTGACCCCGGGGTCAGGAAAACCTCACGGGGCGAGCCCGGCGGAATCAGGCCGAATGCAAAAATGAACACCGCCATGAGATTCGGGGTGGAATGTAAGGGTTAGGAGTGCTTTTGCATGCTGGATTTGGGACGGCACAATTTTTGGCCCAGAAATCCAAAAATTCCTGACCCCGGGGTCAGGAAAACCTCACGGGGCGAGCCCGGCGGAATCAGGCCGAATGCAAAAATGAACACCGCCATGAGATTCGGCGTGGAATGTAAGGGTTAGGAGTGCTTTTGCATGCTGGATTTGGGACGGCACAATTTTTGGCCCAGAAATCCAAAAATTGCTGACCCCGGGGTCAGGAAAACCTCACGGGGCGAGCCCGGCGGAATCAGGCCGAATGCAAAAATGAACACCGCCATGAGATTCGGGGTGGAATGTAAGGGTTAGGAGTGCTTTTGCATGCTGGATTTGGGACGGCACAATTTTTGGCCTAGAAATCCAAAAATTCCTGACCCCGGGGTCAGGAAAACCTCACGGGGCGAGCCCGGCGGAATCAGGCCGAATGCAAAAATGAACACCGCCATGAGATTCGGGGTGGAATGTAAGGGTTAGGAGTGCTTTTGCATGCTGGATTTGGGACGGCACAATTTTTGGCCCAGAAATCCAAAAATTCCTGACCCCGGGGTCAGGAAAACCTCACGGGGCGAGCCCGGCGGAATCAGGCCGAATGCAAAAATGAACACCGCCATGAGATTCGGGGTGGAATGTAAGGGTTAGGAGTGCTTTTGCATGCTGGATTTGGGACGGCACAATTTTTGGCCCAGAAATCCAAAAATTCCTGACCCCGGGGTCAGGAAAACCTCACGGGGCGAGCCCGGCGGAATCAGGCCGAATGCAAAAATGAACACCGCCATGAGATTCGGCGTGGAATGTAAGGGTTAGGAGTGCTTTTGCATGCTGGATTTGGGACGGCACAATTTTTGGCCCAGAAATCCAAAAATTGCTGACCCCGGGGTCAGGAAAACCTCACGGGGCGAGCCCGGCGGAATCAGGCCGAATGCAAAAATGAACACCGCCATGAGATTCGGGGTGGAATGTAAGGGTTAGGAGTGCTTTTGCATGCTGGATTTGGGACGGCACAATTTTTGGCCTAGAAATCCAAAAATTCCTGACCCCGGGGTCAGGAAAACCTCACGGGGCGAGCCCGGCGGAATCAGGCCGAATGCAAAAATGAACACCGCCATGAGATTCGGGGTGGAATGTAAGGGTTAGGAGTGCTTTTGCATGCTGGATTTGGGACGGCACAATTTTTGGCCCAGAAATCCAAAAATTCCTGACCCCGGGGTCAGGAAAACCTCACGGGGCGAGCCTGGCGGAATCAGGCCGAATGCAAAAATGAACACCGCCATGAGATTCGGGGTGGAATGTAAGGGTTAGGAGTGCTTTTGCATGCTGGATTTGGGACGGCAATTTTTTGGCCCAGAAATCCAAAAATTCCTGACCCCGGGGTCAGGAAAACCTCACGGGGCGAGCCCGGCGGAATCAGGCCGAATGCAAAAATGAACACCGCCATGAGATTCGGGGTGGAATGTTAGGGTTAGGAGTGCTTTTGCATGCTGGATTTGGGACGGCACAATATTTGGCCCAGAAATCCAAAAATTCCTGACCGCGGGGTCGGGAAAACCTCACGGGGCGAGCCCGGCGGAATCAGGCCGAATGCAAAAATGAACACCGCCATGAGATTCGGGGTGGAATGTAAGGGTTAGGAGTGCTTTTGCATGCTGAATTTGGGACGGCACAATTTTTGGCCCAGAAATCCAAAAATTCCTGACCCCGGGGTCAGGAAAACCTCACAGGGCGAGCCCGGCGGAATCAGGCCGAATGCAAAAATGAACACCGCCATGAGATTCGGGGTGGAATGTAAGGGTTAGGAGTGCTTTTGCATGCTGGATTTGGGACGGCACAATTTTTGGCCCAGAAATCCAAAAATTCCTGACCCCGGGGTCAGGAAAAGCTCACGGGGTGAGCCCGGCGGAATCAGGCCAAATGCAAAAATGAACACCGCCATGAGATTCGGGGTGGAATGTAAGGGATAGGAGTGCTTTTGCATGCTGGATTTGGGACGGCACAATTTTTGGCCCACAAATCCAAAAATTCCTGACCCCGGGGTCAGGAAAAGCTCACGGGGTGAGCCTGGCGGAATCAGGCCGAATGCAAAAATGAACACCGCCATGAGATTCGGGGTGGAATGTAAGGGATAGGAGTGCTTTTGCATGCTGGATTTGGGACGGCACAATTTTTGGCCCAGAAATCCAAAAATTGCTGACCCCGGGGTCAGGAAAACCTCACGGGGCGAGCCCGGCGGAATCAGGCCGAATGCAAAAATGAACACCGCCATGAGATTCGGGGTGGAATGTAAGGGATAGGAGTGCTTTTGCATGCTGGATTTGGGACGGCACAATTTTTGGCCCAGAAATCCAAAAATTGCTGACCCCGGGGTCAGGAAAACCTCACGGGGCGAGCCTGGCGGAATCAGGCCGAACGCAAAAATGAACACCGCCATGAGATTCGGGGTGGAATGTAAGGGTTAGGAGTGCTTTTGCATGCTGGATTTGGGACGGCACAATTTTTGGCCCAGAAATCCAAAAATTCCTGACCCCGGGGTCAGGAAAACCTCACGGGGCGAGCCCGGCGGTATCAGGCCGAATGCAAAAATGAACACCGCCATGAGATTCGGGGTGGAATGTAAGGGTTAGGAGTGCTTTTGCATGCTGGATTTGGGACGGCACAATTTTTGGCCCAGAAATCCAAAAATTCCTGACCCCGGGGTCAGGAAAACCTCACGGGGCGAGCCCGGCGGAATCAGGCCGAATGCAAAAATGAACACCGCCATGAGATTCGGGGTGGAATGTAAGGGTTAGGAGTGCTTTTGCATGCTGGATTTGGGACGGCACAATTTTTGGCCCAGAAATCCAAAAATTCCTGACCGCGGGGTCGGGAAAACCTCACGGGGCGAGCCCGGCGGAATCAGGCCGAATGCAAAAATGAACACCGCCATGAGATTCGGGGTGGAATGTAAGGGTTAGGAGTGCTTTTGCATGCTGGATTTGGGACGGCACAATTTTTGGCCCAGAAATCCAAAAATTCCTGACCCCGGGGTCAGGAAAACCTCACAGGGCGAGCCCGGCGGAATCAGGCCGAATGCAAAAATGAACACCGCCATGAGATTCGGGGTGGAATGTAAGGGTTAGGAGTGCTTTTGCATGCTGGATTTGGGACGGCACAATTTTTGGCCCAGAAATCCAAAAATTCCTGACCCCGGGGTCAGGAAAACCTCACGGGGTGAGCCCGGCGGAATCAGGCCAAATGCAAAAATGAACACCGCCATGAGATTCGGGGTGGAATGTAAGGGATAGGAGTGCTTTTGCATGCTGGATTTGGGACGGCACAATTTTTGGCCCACAAATCCAAAAATTCCTGACCCCGGGGTCAGGAAAAGCTCACGGGGTGAGCCTGGCGGAATCAGGCCGAATGCAAAAATGAACACCGCCATGAGATTCGGGGTGGAATGTAAGGGATAGGAGTGCTTTTGCATGCTGGATTTGGGACGGCACAATTTTTGGCCCAGAAATCCAAAAATTGCTGACCCCGGGGTCAGGAAAACCTCACGGGGCGAGCCCGGCGGAATCAGGCCGAATGCAAAAATGAACACCGCCATGAGATTCGGGGTGGAATGTAAGGGATAGGAGTGCTTTTGCATGCTGGATTTGGGACGGCACAATTTTTGGCCCAGAAATCCAAAAATTCCTGACCCCGGGGTCAGGAAAACCTCACGGGGCGAGCCTGGCGGAATCAGGCCGAATGCAAAAATGAACACCGCCATGAGATTCGGGGTGGAATGTAAGGGTTAGGAGTGCTTTTGCATGCTGGATTTGGGACGGCACAATTTTTGGCCCAGAAATCCAAAAATTCCTGACCCCGGGGTCAGGAAAACCTCACGGGGCGAGCCCGGCGGAATCAGGCCGAATGCAAAAATGAACACCGCCATGAGATTCGGGGTGGAATGTAAGGGTTAGGAGTGCTTTTGCATGCTGGATTTGGGACGGCACAATTTTTGGCCCAGAAATCCAAAAATTCCTGACCCCGGGGTCAGGAAAACCTCACGGGGCGAGCCCGGCGGAATCAGGCCGAATGCAAAAATGAACACCGCCATGAGATTCGGGGTGGAATATAAGGGTTAGGAGTGCTTTTGCATGCTGGATTTGGGACGGCACAATTTTTGGCCCAGAAATCCAAAAATTCCTGACCCCGGGGTCAGGAAAACCTCACGGGGCGAGGCCGGCGGAATCAGGCCGAATGCAAAAATGAACACCGCCATGAGATTCGGGTGGA